>NC_140586.1:945075861-945675861 GCF_964204655.1 Triturus cristatus
CAGCAGCTGTCGCACCACCAGCCCACCACCCGCCTCCCGGCTCCGACGCTCAAGCCCTTCCACCTCCGCCTCCACCCTTACCAACTCATCCCGACGCTTCCTACGGGCCGCCACACTCCATGCAATGTCTACCCCACGTAAAGTGGGCTTCAGCTCCTCCCATAGTATTGCTGCACTGGGGGCCGACCCTGCATTTGCGACAAAATAATCCGCTATCGTCTCCCTCATGCACTGCTCGTAGTCCGGGTTTTGCAAGTTCCACACTGCTAGTCGCCAGCGAAATGGTTGCCGCCCCCTACCCAACCGCAGCACCACGGATACCGGTGAGTGATCCGACAGCCCCCTAGTAAGGATCTCTGCCGACGCTACTCTCGTTGCGATCGCCCGGGGTACGAAAACATAATCCAACCGCGAGGACTTGTGAACCGCGGAGAGATATGTATATTCCCTCCGGTTTCCATGTACATGTCGCCAGTTGTCGACCCAATCAAGGCTCCTCACCAAGGAGCACAATTTCGTGGAATGGGTGCTCCCCAGATCCCCTCCCGCCCTGTCCCTGTCCCTCTTCATATCCATAACATCATTCCAATCTCCACCCACCACCGCCGCTACATCTGGCATGGCCACCCACAGAGAGAGCAACCGCTCCACCAGGGACCACTGCAAGGGGGGGGAGCATAGACACAGCTGAGCACAATAGACTCTTCACCAATCTTACCCCGAAGAAACAGGTACCGCCCCTGCGGGCCAAGCCACTGTTGTACATGCACGTATGGGACCCTACGATATACCAATACCGCTACCGCCCTAGAACCCTGTATAAACCCAGCATGAAAGACCTGCTGGAAGCCATAACGCTGCAGGCACAAGGCCTTAGAGCCCATCAGATGAGTTTCCTGTAAGAGGAGAATGTCAGCTCCATCCCTTTTTGCCTGACGCAGGACCGCACCTCTCTTAATTTTGGCCAGCATCCCACGTACGTTCCAACTGACAATGCGGAGGGTGCCCGGGGACCTCCCAGCCTCTACGTTACCCACAACCATGGGGTGATCAGTCTGGATGAAACTCGGATATGAGATCCCTGCTGCAGGTGTGTACTACCAGATGGGCACAATGTAAAAGAGCAACTCGGCCCCTTAACCAATCCCTTCCCCATAACAAACCCCCCTCCCCATACCTCAAAAACACTGAAGTACCTGACGCGGCTTGGTTGACTCCGGGCCCCCAACAGGGGGGCACGGACCACACCCGCCATTGGATCCCCAACTGACAGCCCATTTCGCCCAGGCCCACCCCCCACCGCCCTGAACAGGTGTGGACTCAGCCCTCCTAGTGGCTCCCTCAAGACCCACAGACACAAACAGTCACACAGGGTAAGGCAGGAAGCGCCCTGGCATCACCCTCCTCACGAACATCAAGGATCCAATGTCCAAGGCTGGGAGGCAGAGTCCTCCTGAGCAGGGGCTCCCCGAGATGCAGATCGTCTCTGGGAGCGCGATCGTCCATGCCCTCTCCGGCGCCGTCCATGGGCATTCCTGGATGGCCCCTCACTTAAGGATGAGTCTGAGTGCAACCCAGGCGGTGTGTGCACCCGCACCCGAACAGTTTCGTCGGTCCACTTAAAGACTTCTTCCGGTGAATCAAAGAAGTGGCTGCGGGATTGAAAGACCACTCGCAGGCGAGCAGGGAATGGGAGAGCATACGGCAGATTAAGGTCTCTGAGTCTTGCCTTCGCTGCCATGAACGATTGGCGTTGTTGCTGTACGAGCCGTGTATAATCTGGGAATACCAGGATACACTGGTTATTATATAGCAAAGGTTCTTTGGCGCGGGCCTGCTGCAGCACAGTGTCTCGATCCGTATAGTTCAATAGTTTTGAAATCACCGGTCTTGGACGAGCCCCCACCGGGGGTTTCTGTAGTGTATCAGGCGGAAACCAACTCTCCAACCACTGCGTGAGGAATCGCTCCATGTTACCATTCTCACACCCCTCCGGAAATCCGACAAAGCGCAGGTTGTTCCTCGGGGCCCGTCCCTCCGCATCCTCGACCCGGAGCACCAAGCCCTTCTGGATGCTCTCCAGGCCCGCCACTTTCTGCTTGAGGACCCCGACATCATCCTCCACCCCTGATATGCGGGCTTCCCCCTCTGTGATACGAGACACTGCGTTCCGAAGATCTTGGCGGAGTAACATAACATCTGCACCCACTGCGCCAATTTTGGCATCCAACATATCCCGGGATTTTGTGATCGCCGCCATCAGGGCCGCATTGTCTAGTACGGCGTCCTGGGAGGCCCCGGAGGCCCCACCCGTCGCCCCCGGGCCCGTGATCTTGTCTATCGGCCCATGCTTCGCTGGTCTGCCACCACCCTTGTCTCTCGTCATGGCTGCCCGCAGCGGCCTCTCCGCAACCGCAGGTCAAGATGGACTGGGCCCCCACACCAGTGCCCCCCCGCGTCGACACGCCGTTGGCCGAAGCGTAGCCCGACCCGAGCCCAAGGAGCGGAACAAGATACAGACACGAGGCAGGAGAGCACCCCCGACCTGGGGCCCGCAATCCACCGGCGATAGCCTCGGCCCTCAGTCCACGGGCCAATCTCGCCCCAATTCACCCGTCAGGGTCGGCCAGCTTCCAGGCCGCGGGGCCCCACCTGTAGCACCGGCCCCCCGGCCTCCAACCGCTCGTCCGTGGCCTCAAAACACGGGGGGCCGGCTCGATGTAGCCGCCGATCATAGGCCCCGTGGGGGACGATTGCATTCCGCACCTCCGGAACTGCGGTGACCGAAGAGCCTTCAGACAGCTCCCTTGGGGCCTCACTAGTCCCACCACCGCGGCCCGATACAGCCGCCGATCCCCCAACACCAGAAGCAGTCCCAATATGGGGGGGTAAACGGGGGGCACTCGTTCCCCCCGCTGCCACAACCCCACTGCATCCGCCAAGTGTCCGGGAAGGGTGGCCCCCGCACCCGGGGCCGCAGAGACCGGCCTCGCTCCCGGGGCACACTATTCAGTCAACGCCCAAAGTCTCCGTGGGCCGGGGCATCCCCCCCTCCCCTCATCTTCTCACCGGTGCTCCCTCCGTCGACCTGAAGTGTCACTGGGGCCGACCTGCCCCTCGATAATCTCCGCAATCTGCCGCCTCAAGCTCCCCTGGACCGCCGCGCGTCTCGCGTCGGGTCCCAAGTGCACCAAAATCGAGGCCCCGGCTCAGCCTCAGGTCTCCAGGTCGAGCCTCGTGCGCACGCCAGAGTCCGAGTTCCGCCCCGCCGGTCACCGCCTTCGCTTGCCAATCGCCCTCTGCTAGCGATCGGTGCCGCCACGCTCCCTCCAGAACTCGTCTGGGGTCCGAGGGAGCCAGGATAATCGTCGGATCTTCGTTGGGCTGGACGGAGCTGACTAGCACACGTCCGCCATGTCGGCTCGCTAAGCCACGCCCCCCACATCCTCCATTTCTAACCTACACTATCTTCTTACTTGCCTGTTTTGCCCCAAAAAATTATTTTAATAAAGTTGCGTCTCCTTACCTTGAGATGTCTTCTTTTTTCAACTCTTAGATTTACGTAGTATCCAATTTTTCACCAAGAGTCCTTTCTCTTTTTCAAATTCATTGCAAATAATCCACAATCCTTTTTCAAACTCCAAGTCCCGAATTAATCTTTTAAAATGCGCACACGATTTTTAAAATTATAATCTGCGCATCCCTAAAAAAAATGGACCCAAAAAAACCGAAATAGTGTTCATTTTCACAAAAAACTGCAACAAAATCCAATTTAGCAATCCATTCTATTTCGACAACAGTTCTAAATCCAAGTTCCAAAATCCAAAAACCAATAAGCAATGGATGTAAACATAGCCAATCTTTTTATTTAGCCAAAAAAGTTGTTTTTTTAATTCATATTAAAAATACATCTAACCGCGACAACAGCAAAAAAAAAAAAACATTTTTTTAAACCTGTCGCAAAAAGTAAAAAAGATACCTTTTGAATTACTTTTGTTTATTAAACTTTTTATTGTATATATTTTGATTAACTTTAATAAACAAAGCGTGTTACAAAATAATGAGTCCCAACGTGGGCCTACTACTGCAACCTGTTATGGAATTAATTAGTTGGTTAACACACATTAAAACTACCAAAAAGAAATGTACTACATCTATCTACCACCCTCCTCTCTCCTTACAATAAACATTAACACTAACCTATGTATTTTATTAATTTACATTTTTCCTTACCTTTACAAAGCTCCCCCTTGAATCTGATTCGGTGCGCGACAATCCTCGTAAAGACGAAAATTACGTTTACGTGGCAAAGTCATGTCTTTCTGTAAAAATGAAAAAAACACATTTTCTCCCACTGACTTTAATGGAAAAGTGTGGGAAAATTATTTAAAAAAAAGTTTTCAAAGCAGTTAATGTACATAAAAATATCTGTTTCTTTTTATATGATATAATAAATAGTGGGAAGAACAAAAGAGAGAGCTAGGAATGTTATAGGACCGTCCCTGTCCCTAAGTAACTATATCACAAAACAACTTGGATGGGCCCAAGCTAGATAGCTGTCCGACACTGTGGTGCCTGGCAACACACAGGTTTATTAAATGAACCCTCACACACCAACCTAGTTGGTGTCATGCTTCATCATCGGGTTACCAGCCGAGGAGCTGATTGCTACCCAGCTGTGCTGTGACACCGGATTACAGTGGAGCTGTTTTTTTCTTTTTTTATGTGAGTGTGATGAAGTGGTTTAAGTTAAAAATACCTCTGGGGATTCCAACTGTTTATTACTTTATTCCCTATGGCCCAGGGAATATTTAAAACAGAATGTGGATCATGTTTTTAAGACTAGTGAATTTGGTTTTAATGATCCCTGGTCTACGTTTCAGCCTTAAATAAAAAAAAATGTAAGACTTTCTTCAGGACCTATCTAATGTGCTAGTGGTGATAAAAACAGTGAACAAGTGGGTGGTAAAAATCATACCACGTGTGTTTCCATTTTTAGCACACATGCTAAGCTGTGCTATGCATGCTGTGGACTACCCGTTTGTTATAGATCCACTGCTGAGAAAGTGTACCTGTGGAAAGAATAACAAAGACAAAACAACACATACAACATGAACATGCTGTTCAGAAATCCATCATTTGCCATTGTTTGGTAGTTGCAAGGCACTCAGTGTCACACATATATGTGAATGCATTCCTACACAAATCATTCTCATATGCAAGAACATACCCCTATGCAGAAGCTGACAATCAACCACCAAAACGCAACGATTCCTCAGGCGGTTCAGATGACGATTCATCGGTAAGTAGTGGTTCCAGCTCTGGGAGCTGTTGTACCAGAGAAAGAGGCAGAGGAAGGCCTAACAATTGGCAGCAACCATGGCTGCAAGGGCCACCAGGAAACCAGATGCAGTTCCAGAATCCTTTTCCCCAAATTCCACCACTCATGATGTTTGGTTGGAATCCACCTTTTGCCTCTCCACAGGCCCCATTCATGACCCCGAATCAGAGGTTTCCTTTTTTAGGGAACAGCCGCAGAGGACGAGGGAAACGGAGAAGACAATCCCAAGTGCACTGGGAAGACGACCAGAACCAGGAAACGCACACCAGTAGCAAGAACAAGGAGCAGCAGGCGGGCCCAAGCTCCAACCGAACCTAGTGACAAACTACTCTAAACATACCTTAACCCAGACAGAAACTGACTTGTTAAACAAAGGCTTAGGTTTCGTTCCAACAGCACGTTTAGACAAATTTCGTCTACACTGTGAAATGGCCGAATATTTCAGGAAGTTAAAACTCAAGGCCTTTTTTAAGAACCAACAGGCAATACCAGATATAGACACAGAAACAGAAGAAAAAGGCGACACTGGTTTCAAAACTAAATCTACTTTTCTACCACCACCAAGTTCGATCCCAGTGGAGAGTGCAGCCTTAGAGCAGGCAGTCTTTAATGACAAAGAGACTCTGCAAAATAAACCTATATCCAAAATACAAACAAAAAGGAATTTGAGGCCCTTGTCACCCTGAGAACCAATGAGGAAATCGTGATAAAACCTGCCGATCAGGGCAGAGGCAGAATGTCTTCGCCTGCTGAGTGACGGGCGCAATTACCAACCCCTACAAGAGAATCCCACTGCCTCGTTAAAAACTACAATCCAGGAATTGGTGAGTGAAGCTGAAAATATGGAACATATCAGCAGAAAAGAGGCACACTTTTTCAATACAACTACAGGAAAGGTGCTGTATTTTTATACCATCCCCAAAATACATAAAAACAAAATTCCACCACCTGGACGCCCAGTAGTATCGGGCATTTGTTCATTGAACCATTATCTACATTTTATGATTTCTTTCCTGCAGCAAATTGTGTAGGCTACATCTACATACCTCAGGGATACAAAAGACCTCCTAGGGCACATAAAAACCCTCACTTTTAATCCTAACACATCTTTTCTTGTTAGCCTAGATATAGAAAGTCTATATACTAGTCTCACAAGATGACACTCTGAGGGTTCTAGAAACATCACTTAATACCATCATGTGGGAGGACAATACACCAAAATCCTTCATCTTAAGTTGTGCAGAACTGGCATTAAAACACAACTATTTTGAATTTGAGGCTCAATTGTTCCTACAAACATACGGAACATCAATGGGCAGCACCTTTGCCCCCAGTGTAGCTGGTTTGTATTTCTTCAATTTTGAACAAACACACCTGTTCAACCCCCATATGCTACTGACCCAAAATATAAGATTCTACAAGAAGTACATCGATGATGTCTTTCTCATTTGGGAAGGATCTGAAGAATCGCTCCAGACATTCTTTACTTGGATAAATGGCTGTGATCCCAATCTAAAATTTACACACACTACAAGCAGGCAGACAACCACGTTCCTGGATTTAGATATCACAAACATAAATGGCAAACATGAAACTAAGACCCATTTCAAAGCTACAGCAAATAACTCTCTACTGCATTTTTCTAGCTTTCACCCTCGGATTCTAAGGGAAAATTTACCCTATGGGCAATACTTAAGGTTGTGCAGAAATCGCAGCAACGTGCAGGATTTCAAGCACCAAGCCCAGACATTGGCCTCTAAGCTGAAAGAAGGCGGTTATCCTGACAGTATTGTCAACAAAGCCAAAACAGGGCTCTCAATCGAAATAGGGATGGACTGCTTGAACAAGAACCACAGAGTGAACCAACTATCCCCCTAACATGCGTGACCACTTATAATCCAGTGTCAAACCAAGTTTCACATATCCTCCAAAAACATTGGAAAATACTAAATGCATGGAAACAACAGTGGGAGAAGCCCCCGTTTTCTTACATAAAAGGGAGAAGCTTTAAAGACAGCTTGGTGTCCACCAGACATCAACAGCATACAAAACAAATTAACACCATACACAATGCATGGTGTCTCCTTAAAGTGACTGGGCACCACCCGTGTGGAGACTGCAGTGTGTGCCATTTAACAAGAACCACCAAAATCCTGAACCTTGAACCAGGGAAGATATGGCAAATACGTAAGCACACAAACTGCAACACTACCAATGCCATCTATCTCATCACATACCGTTGTGGATTGAGGTATGTAGGCATGACCAGACACAGAGTCAAGACACGCATCTGCGAGCATAGAAGCACCATCCGGTGTAAACAAAATACAACTCAAATGACGAACCATTTCTTGGAGAAAGGTCACACCACAAATGACATGGAATGGGTTATCATTGACAACTGGAGCCAAACACCACTAATGTTCAACAACAGCTTCTGGAGAAGGAGCAACGTTGGATATAATGTTTATCCACGCATCTCCATGGATTGAATGATAATATACCATGGAATAGTTTTAACAAATAATCAACCTGTAACTAGCTATAACTGCGTGTACTAGTAAGATGTCTATACCTACACAGCATTTCATGTCATAATGGGTCTGTACCAATACCGGGAACCATAAGATAGGCACTTTAATATTTCCTCCCTAAATGTTATTTATTACTCATCACATGAGGTCAAAAACATACCATACAGTCTATAGTCACTAATTGACGTACTTCCCGTCTTGGGTCCCCTATTTTTCCGTACTCTAAGCAATTATTTGAATAATCTGCATTTCCATATAGGAATGCACATATTTTTGCACGCTTCTCAAATGCCAGTAATATATTTATTTCCACCTTAGGCACATCAGGCATAGATAATCAATTTGCCACTCCTCTTTAACATTCGCTGTGAGATATGAGAGTATCCCTTTTTTCTGAATCAATGATATATACAAAAAGAAAATAGAATTTTCCCCAAAACTGTTCCTATAAATCACCTTATATGTACCCTCACTGACAATGTGTCAATAATATCTATTAAGAGTATGTCTATAGAGGGAGATTTCCCAATTTTTTTTTTTTTTTTTTTTTGTAAAACCGTTTTTATTGCAGAACAATAATAGCAGCAGCATACATTAGTACTTTGCCTGCATCACTGATACCAATGCCACAGATCATGTGGCCATTCAGACAGCCGTACACAGCTCATGAGCCCACATCCCGGAGGCCGGGCAGCGATGGTCAGGGATCATCAGACTGAACTGTAGTGCGAGCTTTACGTTTGCTGCTAACAGGGTAGGGTAACTACGTTCCGCTTTAGAGTTTCCCCCCCCTCCCTGTCCCTCGCCCCCAACACTGCCCCTCCCCCATCCCATTCCCCGTTCCCCTCCCTCCCTCCCCACCTCCCGTGCTCACTCCCGCAACTGCGACTTATCCCGGCTCTTATTTGTAGACTGGGTGCCGCTCAGAAGTACAGAGCTATTCACTGTGTTTGTGTGGCTGGATTGCTCCGGGGGGCCCCTTCGGGCTCGGATGGCGTCCCGTCCTCCTCCAGCATACTATTTCGCAGGGCTTGCACTAGTCCCTCCCATGCCGCGGCTGCCTCTAGCGCCCTGTCATCAGCCTTGCGGGTTGCCAATTGGTATCGAAGCGTGCTTTCGCTCGCCGCCCATTTCTGTAGCTCCTTGGCCCACCTCCCGTGCGTGGGGCCCGCTTTTGACTTCCAGAGTCTTGTCACCTCTCGTTTAGCTAATAGGAGGCCCATGTCTATGAATCTACTTGTATTTTTGTTCTTGGGTGTGTGAGGAAACCAGTGTAGGACACAAACCGCCTTAGTGTATTGTAAGTCTCTGTCCGTCACCTCGGTCAGCGTTTCCCCAACTGCCCTCCAGTAGTCCTGTAGGTGAGGGCAGTCCCACAGCATATGCCCCAGCTCCGCTCCCACCATTCCACATCGTGGGCACGCCGTGTCTGCCACCCCAAAGTACTTCCCAAGGTTACTGGGTGTAAGGTAGGCCCTGTGGAGAATATAGAAGTGTATCAGCTGGAAGCGCGCATTCCTGGTACTTTTCCGAGCGCGCCGCACCAGTCCCGCCCATGTAGCGTCAGGGATCTCAGTCTGCACTTCCAGCTCCCATTTCTCCTTCAGTGCCGTGAGCGGCCGCAGAGTCTCGCGCAACATTCTGGAGTACAGACAAGTCACCGCCTTATAAGTACCAGCAGACATCATGGTGTATTGGCAGGCCGCGGATGTGGCGGGTTCCAGGAGCCCCGCTCCCCAATGCGCCTGCATCGCACTTGTCACTGCCGCATGCATCAGGTAATCTCCCCGCGGGAGGTCGAAGCGCTCCTGCAGCACACGGTAAGGGATTAGCGCTCCCTCTTCGTATAAGTCACCCAGCATTTGGAGGCCCGCCTCTTCCCACATCTGCAGTCCCGACCAGTCTCCGCCATGCGGGAGCGCCGTCACCATTCCCAATGGGATCTCTGGCGCATACGGACGCCGCACCCCGGCTCGTCGTTGCGATCGGTTCCAGCATTGCCGGAACGTCCGCTCCTCCAGAGAGAGGTCCCCGATAACCAGCCGCTGTTGCAGCGTAATATACGCCAGTACATGGCGAGGGGTGCCCCCCTCCCTGTCCTGCTCTGGCCCCCGGTATACTCGTGCCACCTCCTGCGTGAAAATCTGCAACTGCGCTGCTAGGTAATAAAGTTCGAAGTCAGGCACCGCCAGGCCTCCATCGTCCTTCGGCCGGGTCAAGGTCGCCAGCGCCACCCTGCGCCGCCCCGTGCCCCACAAGAAAGAGACCACCAGTGAACGCAACTGTCGGAAGACAGAGCACGAAATCCACACTGGGAGCGTGCGAAAATAATACAGAAGCCGCGGTAGTGCAATCATTTTTAGCAGCGAGATACGCCCCGCTACCGAGAGCGGGAGGGTGGACCAGAAGGACATGTTGCCCCTCAGTGCTCTGATACACCGCCCCACATTGCCATCCAGCATATCCGCTGCAGAGTGGTATATGTGTACTCCGAGGTATTGCAGGCAGTCAGGCTCCCATTTAAGCAGTGGCCGGTGCACCGGGCGTGGCTTGCCGCGTCGCAACGGGTATAAGCAGGTTTTGGACCAGTTCACCCGCAGTCCAGAGAGCCCGCCGAATCGCGCAAGGAGTCGCTCCGCTCCGTCCAGTGCCTCCGCTGCGTTCTCCAGGAACAGGAGCAGATCATCTGCATACAAGGAGATGAGTTGCGGGGCCCCTCTATAATCCAATCCCCTGTAGTAGCGACCTGTCCTGGCCTCCTCTGCGAGGGGTTCCACTGCTAGTGCGAACAATAGTGGGGAGAGCGAGCATCCCTGCCTGGTGCCTCGGCCCACGCGGAACTGGCGCGACACTAGGGGTCCCACCCACACCCTTGCCACCGCCGAGGCGTATAGGACCTTCGTCCACCCGATGTACCCTTCGCCAAGGCCGAATCGCCGCATGGCTTTGTATAAATATCCCCACTCTAGGCTATCGAAGGCCTTCTCAATGTCTACAGATAAGACGAGCGGCGTTCGAGCGTTCTCCTGCGGCTCTCCCATCAGGCGAATAAGGCGTCGGATGTTAGCCGTGGTGCTTCGCGCGGGGATGAACCCCGACTGGTCCCTGTGTATCAGTCTCGGCATGTGCCGCAACAACCTAGCCGCCAGTATGGTGCTCAGTATTTTATAGTCCGTCGTCAACATCGACAATGGCCTATAAGAAGCGGGGTCTTGTCCTTCCCTCCCCGGCTTCAGAAGTGGGATCATCAGGGCCTCACACATGGATCGGGGCAGCCTACCTCTCAATTTGGCCTCCTTATAGACCTCCTGAAGCCGCGGGGCCAGCTTGTCCAAGTATCTATCATAAAATTCTATTGGCAGGCCGTCCAGGCCCGGGGTCTTGTTGCGGGCCATCCGGGATACTGCCCCTCTGATCTCCCCGAGGTCAATATCACCGCCTAGGGCCTCAGCGTCTTCCCGGTCAAGGCTCGGGAGTTGTAATCCTTCTAGGAAATCGTCGATGTCCCCCTCCCGTCCCTCCGGCGCGCTTGTGTAGAGTGTCTCGTAGTACGAGCCAAACCTCTCCACGATATCCATCTGGGCCGTGACCACTCCGCCACCCTCCCTGTCTAAGGCCACGATCGGTTGACCACGTTTGTTGGGGTTGGCCAACCAAGCCAGCAGCGTTCCCGCCTTGTCCCCCTCCGCGTGCGCCCTCACCACGTAGTTCTTATGGTCGAAGCTGCGGAGCCTCTCCACCTCTACTGCCACCGTCTCCCTTGCCTCATTCACCGCTTCTTGGAGCTCGGGATGGCCAGGCCGCGCCAACTCCGCCGCCCTCAATGTCCCTTCCGCCTTATCTAAGTCCTCCAACAGAGTTCGTCTCACCCCGGCGTATTTCCCTATGCAATGCCCTCTAACCGCGACTTTGAAAGCGTCCCACTCCGTTGCTCTGAGCGCCGTGGACCCAGTGTTCTCAGTAAAGTAGTGGGTAATCCTGTCATCCAGTGCCGCCCGGTAAGGCGGGTCATCTAGTGTTTCAGGCCTTAGCTGCCAAGTCGGGACCCGCGAGATCTCGGTCATCCAGTCTAGCGTCAGTAGCAAGGGGTTATGGTCGGAGAGTGTACGGTTTAAATATTCTGCGTGTGCAACGGATGGTAGTACAGTTGGGGATCCCAGAAAGGTGTCCAGCCTGACATGAAGGTCATGCAGTGATGAATAATAGGAGTAGTCCCTCAGTGTCGGGTGCCGTGCTCTCCAGGCATCCTCCAGGCCCCACCTCCCCTGCCATTCAAGCCTGCGCTTCGCCAGCCGGTGCACCGGGGATGTCTCCAGGGGCGGGTGGGATCTGTCTAGTACGGGGTCCGCTATGGAGTTAAAGTCTCCCCCCAGTAGTAGAGGGAGATTTCCCAATGAATGTCCTTGTCTCCTTTCTCCTTTTTTCATTTCATTTTTCATTCCTTTCATTCAATTTTTTCAATCCAAGTTTAATGAACATATGCATTTTGGAATCTGTCACCCTTTGCCTCCAATATGTAAATAAAGTGTGCCCGAGGATCCAGGAAGTAGTTCCATCATGAGCGGCCATTTTGGAGAAATTCGCGTTCTAGTCTAAACACGAGGACGCCGACGCAACTTTACCACACAGAAATTTGAGAATAATTTGATTTTTCAGCTTAACATGAGGTTTGCAGGGGATTCTGGGTAGGAAAACATTGGGGAATCCTCGCAAGCCATACCTCCCTGGACTCCCCAGGGTATCTAGTTTTCAGAAGTGTGTGAGTTGGGTACGTTTCTCTAGATGGCAGGCAAGCCCGTGGCCTAAAACCCAGGTGCCCCCCTTGCAAAACCAGGTTGTTTTGTGATAGGTAATTTTGATGTCTCCACAATACGTTTTGGGCCCTTCCCTGCCGTCAGCACTTGGCCCACCCACACAAGTGAGTTACCATTTTTATTAGGAGACCTGGGGTAATGCTGGGTGGTAGGAAATTAGTGTTAGCCCGATGATACCACAGCTTTCCCACACAGAAATTTGAGAAAATTTTGATTTTTTTCAGCTAAATTTGAGGTTTGCATGGGATTCTGGGTAGGAAAACGTTGGCGGGTCCATGCAAGCCATACCCCCCTGGACTCCCAGAGCTGTCTAGTTTTCAGAAATGTGTGGGTTTGGTAGGCTTCTCTAGCTGGCCGCCGAGCCCGGGGCCAAATATAATATAATACAAATATAAAACCAGGTTGTTTTATGATAGGTAATTTTGAAGTCTCCACAGTACGATTTGGGCCATTTCCTGTTGAGGCCACTATGCCTACCCACACAAGTGAGGTACCATTTTTATCGGAAGACCTGAGGGAATGCTGGGTAGTAGGAAATTTGGGGCGGCCCAGTGATCCCACATCTTTCCCACATAGAAAACTGAGGAAAATGTGATTTTATTTTTTCAGCTGAATTTAAGGTTTGAAGGTGATTCTGGGTAGGACACGGTTGGGAGATCCACACAAGCCACACCTCTCTGGACTCCCCTGGGTGTCTAGTTTTTGGAAATGTCTGGGTTTGGTAGGTTTCCCTAGATGGCCGCTGAACCCGAGACCAAAAACGCAGTTGACCCCCTTGAAAAACCAGGTCGTTTTGTGATAGTAAGGTGGCCACCTGTGTTTATGGTCCCGGGTTTGCAGACATCTAGGAGAACCTAAAAAAATCCAGACATTTCTGAAAACTAGACACCCGTAGGAGTCCAGGGAGGTGTGGTTTGCGTAGATCCCCCAACATTTTCCGTCTAAGAATCCGCTGCAAACCTCAAATTTAACTAAAAAGTCACATTTCCTCTAATATCTGTGGGAAAGTTGTGGGATCACTGCGCGGCACAAATTTCCTTCCACTCAGCATTCCCCTCAGTCTCCCGATAAAGTTGATACCTTACTTGTGTGGATGGGCCAAGTGCCTATGACATGGAAGGGCCAAAAACACATAGAGATTGAGGGGGTACCAAAAGAAATGTGAGGAAAATGTGACTTTGTAAGTAAATTTGAGGTTTGCTGGGAATTCTGGGTAAGACAATGCTGGGGGATCCATGCAAGCCACACCGCTGCCAAGAGTCAGTACATGCACACCACTATCCACACACACCACCAGCCAAGCGCCACCCATGCTACTACTCCCGGGGAGGCAGAAAGACTGATTTCCCCAAATTATTTTGTGGGGAGAAAAGGCCCTTGCCCAAGTAGATATAGCAATGATACAAAAAACCCATCTGGCACCACTATATAAGATGCTTTCAAAATGGTGCGTGCAGGGTCTTTTTTCAGCTGCTGGTTTAACTTCACATGCTAGGGGGGTTATCACTTGGGTCAACCCTGGTTCTGGTCTGTCCTTGCATGAAGAAGAGGTCGACCCCTATGGTAGATTTATTATAGCCCACTGCCAGGCGGAGAGATTTAATGCTCGGTTAGTGAACATTTACGGTCCCAATTATGATGACCCTCAGTTTTTTCAGTCCCTAACTGCACGCTTGCTTAACACTAATGATTTACCGCAAATGTGGGGAGGAGATTTTAATTGTATACTCAACCTCAATAAAGACAGATCACGTGGCCTACCTAGGAAACGCCCTGCGGCCGCTAGCGCCATACTGGCACTCATAAAGCAGCTGGGTCTTGCGGACATTTGGAGGCAGCACCCGACGACCACACCTGGGTTTACTCCGCACCTCATGACACTCACACTAGGATCGATTACTGGTTGGTCTCCAGAAACCTGGTCCCTCTGGTTTCGAACTGTGAACCACTTCTCAGAACTTACTCCGACCATTCCCCAGTGCAGTTAATATTAACGGCCCCTACATTTAAACATGCCCCCTTCACATGGAGGTTTCCACCATATTCCCTTCTTGACCAGGTGTTCCGCTCCGAAATGGCCACAGCTATTGAAACCTTCTTTAGTGAGAACATTGGCTCAGTGTCTGCTTTCTCAACTGTTTGGGAAACGTTTAAGGTCTTCATTCGTGGTGAAACAATTGCTAAGCATGCCGGTGTTCTTAGGTCCATTCAGAACAGGCTTGCAAAATTAGAAGCTGACATCGCTGCTTTGGAGCTAGAGCGTCAGCGGACTGGGCATATTGAGACACTAAGGGAGATTAAAGTACTGCTGGGGGAATTCCAGGATACAGCTGATAGTCAGGTCAAGCACTTGGTCAAGTATGCTAAAGCTCGCGTATCAGGAGAGGGCGGGCGCCCCGGTGCCCTGTTAGCTAAATTACAGCGCTCCCCGCTTGAAACTAATTCCATAGTTGAAATTAAGGGCAAAGATGGTAGTATGATATATGATTCACAAGGCATTGCGGATAGATTCAGCAGATATTATGCTGAGCTTTATAGGTCTTGCATCCCCCCTGATGATTCAGCTATTGAAGATTACTTATCTGACATCTGTCTTGCTTGGCTCACGGATTCTCACAGGGAACACCTTATGGCCCCCTTGGACCGCTGGGAAGTTAGGGTCGCCCTGTCATCAATGAAGAGTGGGTCTTCCCCAGGATCTGACGGGTTGACTGTTGCCTTTTATAAAGCATTTCAAGATCTCTTAATTCCTCACCTGGTTACCCTGTTTGAAGAGATGGCGGAGAGTAAACTTATGGTGGTTCGCTTTGGACAGCTGTCCGGGGGTAACATTAACTGGAATAAGTCCTTGATATTCCACTTGACTGCGCCACTTCCTCTCCTTCGTTCCAATTCCCCTTGAAGTGGACAACAGAGTCTGTTCACTACCTAGGGATCCAAATACACACTGATTATTTGAAAGTTTTGCACAGATTGGAAGAAGATGTGACTAGATGGACGCGTTTACCACTTTCACTATTAGGTCGGGTTTCATTGATGAAGATGTTTGTCCTACCCAGACTACTGTTCTTGTTTCATAACATACCTATGGTCATCCCACAATATATGTTCCCTAAATTAAAGTCCCTCATGATACAGTTGGCCTGGGCTGGCAAGCAGCCCCTTGTAAAAAGGGTGTTCTCAATCTTCTGTTTTCTCTGGGAGGTCTCAGTGCTCCAGATCTAGACCTATACTATATAGCTGCACAGTGTTCTCACGCCTCCGCTTGGCTGCACTGCCCCACTACTCTTCCACACATATACATAGAGAGAATAGCTGCTGGTCCTGATACTCTCCCACGGGCGCTATTCAGGAATCCAACACATAGGCACAGTATCCTTGATTCCATTAAATCCACTGATCATACTTGGTACAAGCTACTAAACAGACAAGCTGGCGCTATTTTGTACTCTCCCTTGGCCCCTTTGGAATGGTGCACTTGGCTTACTTCCAGCATTGATAGCAGAGTCTCCCTGGCATGAGTGAAGTCAAAGTCACAGTTGCAGGTGACCTATTTGAGGGGGGGACTCCACAACTGGCAACAGCTGACAGCAGATGGCCCGTCCCTACTTTGTTGGTGCGGTTTCAGTTTTTAATGACTTCGGCATGCCCTGAAATCTCTCTTGTGGATTCCCTACAGGAGCCCCCGGAGGTCCCTGCTCTCTCTTATGTTATCAAGACTCCTTCTCCCCCAAAATTGATTTCTAGAATATATAACACAACACAAGCAAACAGATCAGTACAGTTCTCCAAGCCTAGGCATGACTGGCAGAGGGACTTGGGCCGGGTTCTTGAGGGCAAAGAATGGCCATTTTGCTGCAAGATGACTAAGAAGATCTCGATGAATGGTAGGCATTGCCTAATACATTTTAAGTACATTAATAGAATATATTACACTCCAGAACGTCTGCATAGATATGGTTTGCGTGAGTTCGCTTCCTGTTCTCGATGTCCAGCGCCAGTTGCCGACTTCATGCACTTAGCTTGGTTTTGTCCTTGCATTTTGGCATTTTGGGGGAAGATATTTCAGATAATTAACAACATCACTAGCCTTACACTTTCCCCTGACCCGCTCATTACACTCCTAGGCTATACCAAACCTATTCACAAAATCTTCAGACGGTTGGTGGCAATAGCGCTACTTATGGCGAAGAGACGGATTGGCATGCATTGGGGCAGAGATCCGATCCCTACAATCGATGAGTGGATGAGTGATATGATCTACTGCAATACCCAATCTAACTCATATGGCGAACCTCTTCGCCCCCAATCCGAACCGCATTCATATTGGGGCCCATTTCAACAGTACTTGATAGGTAAAGAAACCTGTGAACCAGAGGTAACCACTGTCAGCACTCTTCTTTAATGTCATTATTTGATTATGGTGGTCGCCTTCTGCTTATTGTTTTTTCCCGGTTAGGAACACCTTGTCATCACAAAGGAGGGTGCTTGTTTCATTGTCTTTTTATGCTTTTTTTCTCTCCCGAGTGTTTTTACAAATCATGATGTACCTTTTGCCTGATGATACCGACTTCATTGTATTATGTTATTAAAATCAATAAAAAAAGTAAAAAGAATGTATATATATATTGTCTGTAGATTCAAACTGCAAATGCCACTTACGCACAACATGATTCATGCAGTCCATCGTAATGACACCAGCCACTGTGTCTGCAGCTGGGTGACACTCGGAGCATACATTGTAAATTCCTGTTTGAACCGCCGAGGAGAAATGGAGAACTATCCTGCCAGCTTGAATATGCTATCGATTATTTAATGGAAGGAATGAAGTAATCAATACTTTACCCTGCAGGAATGCGCAACATTTTAAACCTGGGCAGTGGCGTGGGACAGAAATACAGCTAAAAAGGCACCAGTAATTAGAGGCATAGTGGCTGGTGTCATTACGAAGGACTGCATGAATCATGTTGTGCGTAAGTGACATTTAACAAACTTGATTTTCGTTCTATTCAAGAGAAATGCAGCCACTAAAGTCTATACAAGACAGAGAACTATGAGAAAACGAAACATTTACCATAAGGCTGTAAGCAGTAAAGTACACGCTGACATGGCAGCCAGATAGATTGGTATCATACCGAGAACTTGATTTGTCCTTCGTTGCTGGCCATGACAGAGTGCTTTTCCAATGAAATCATCTGTGATTGTATTTAAATGTGCAACATGTTTGGTGCTAAGTTGATGAGCACCGAGGAAGGCTAAAGGCCGAAATTCATCTGCTCCCAATAAATTACAACAGAAAACATCCCGCGAGTGCTCCACATTTTTGAGCTTGAATATATATATATATATATATATATATATATATATATATATATATATATATATATATATATATATATATATATATATATATTTATTTATATATATATATATTTATTTATTCACTCACTGAAAAAACCATAGGTTTCAGGGACGTTATAGTTAGAAATTAGCATTTAAAAAAACTTTAGAAATTCACTGAAAAAACACAGGTTTCAGGGAAGTTATAGTTAGTTGGACATTTCACTCGTACAAAACCAGAAAAATGTGGCCGTTATAGTTAGTTCAGCTAACTATAACTCACGCCCCCGCAATGCACTGCTGATGATGTCACATATTACATCATTCATGACATGGTCAGTGATATCATTGATGACATCTCAAATGACATCACTGAGGACATCATACAGTGACTCTGTGTTTATGTAAAGTTTAAATATGTTATATATATATATATATATATATATATATATATATATATATATATATATATATATATATTACCTACTGGCGGTCGCCAGTAGGTAGTTATAGTTAGGACCCCTTTTCCATAGGAAAACCTCAACATTCTATTTTGAATAACTTTGGCGCCGGTCGATGAATCCTCGCGAATTTCTCAAAATAGGTGGGGCGCTACGCTCCGCTCCTACCCTGAAAGTCTCGGGGGATCCGTCAAGCGGGGGCTGAGATAAAAGGGGGGTCCCAAAACGCGTTTTCCCCATGCATTTTTCCATAGGACCTTTAGAACGAGCTACAGCCCGAACGGCTGAACAGAATTACTCGAAATTTGGCAGAGAGGTAGTCCCTAGGTCAAGGAAGTGCCTTTTGTAGGTTTGGTGTAAATCTGTTCAGTAGATTCTGAGAAAATAGCCTTTAAATCAATATATATATCTGAGCCCGCTTACGGTACGCTTACCGTACGCTTACCGTAAGCGTACGGTGGCGTGCGCGAGCGCGATTCTGATTGGCTCTTAGATCTTAGTAAACATTCGAATCGGCCGAAACCAGGAAGCGGCGGCCGCCATTTTGTGTATTTCACTCAGAAAAAAAAGAGTGAAAACAAGAAAAGGGGGCAATGAGGAGAGTTACAGACCCCCTTACATTTGTGAGGGGGTCAAAGAAGGACTGTAAAGTACAAAGAAAACATTTATTGATTTTAAAAAAAATCACGGGGTACGCGTACGGTAAGCTTACGGTAAGCGTACGGTAGAAAAAAAAAAAAAAAAAATGAAAATCAGATTTAAGTGTTTAGATATTAGGGGGCTCTAAAAAGAGCCGTTGTGTTTATGAAATGATTTTTTAGTGGTACCTACAAGTAAGTACCGATGCAGAGTCTAAGGTTCAAGAGGAAGACTCTGTTCCCTTCATCATTGAAGTGCACACCATCTCCTCTATAAAGGTCTTGCATGTCATAACGCAAGTTGTTGTGGTAAATGGCACCCATACCATAGTCACGGAGGAAAGCAGAAACAGATTTGTTGACGTGCTTTCTTGCTTTGTCATCGCACCGCGTGCCCACCGTGCGTGCACGGCACTAACTGCGTAAAGTGGGCGCGCACGCCACGAATGGCGTAAAGTAACTTAGCATTTAAAAAACCGTACAAATTAACTGAAAAAACCATAGGTTTCACACACGTTATAGTTAGGAATTAGCATTTAAAAAACCTTGCAAATTCACTGAAAAAACCATAGGTTTCACACATGTTATAGTTAGCGGAAATTTTACTGATAAAAAACCAATGAAATTCCCCCGTTATAGTTAGTGCAGGCAACTATAACTCACGCGACCGCAATCTTCTGCTGATGACATATGTGTCTTTATGAAAAAAAAATATTTGTAATATATGTATAGCTAAAAATGTATGGAAGAAGACATGGGCAAATAAGTGTCTAAATACAGTATTAGCATCAGCAGAGGATTGCGGTCGCGTGAGTTATAGTTGCCTGCACTAACTATAACGGGGGAATTTCATTGGTTTTTTATCAGTAAAATTTCCGCTAACTATAACATGTGTGAAACCTATGGTTTTTTCAGTGAATATATATATATATATATTATCTACTGGCGGTCGCCAGTAGATAGTTATAGTTAGGACCGTGTTTCCATAGGAAATCCGCAACATTCTATTTGGAATAACTTTGGCGCCGGTTGACGAATCCTCGCGAAATTTTCAAAATAGGTGGGGCGCTCCGCTCCGCTCCTACCCTGAAAGTCTCGGGGGGATTCGTCAAGCGGGGGCTGAGAAAAAAGGGGGGTCCCAAAACGCGTTTTCCCAATGCATTTTCCCATAGGACCTTTAGTCCGAGCTACAGCCCGAACGGCTGAACAGAATTACTTGAAATTTGGCAGAGAGGTAGTCCTCAGGTCAGAGATGTGCCTTTTGCAGGTCTGGTGTAAATCTGTTGAGTAGGTCCTGAGAAAATAGCATTTAAATCAATATATATATCTGTAAGCGCGCTCCGTGCGCTTACGGTAAGCTTACCGTACGCGTACGGTGCCGTGCGCGAGTTCAATTCTGATTGGTGGTTACATGACTGTAAACATTCGAATCGGTCGAAATGAGAAAGTGTCGGCCGCCATTTTCTGTCTCTCGCACTGAAAAACAAAGGTGGATAACGTGAAAAGGGGGCAACGGAGAGAGTTGCAGACCCCCTAGCGTTTGTCAGGGCGTCCACGAAGGACCAAAAAGTACGAAAAATACATTTAATAATTTTAAAAAAAAATCACGGAGTGCGCGTACGGTAAGCTTACCGTACGTGCACGGCAAAAAAAAAAAAAACGAAATAACAATCACATTTATTAAATAAATTGAAGGACCCGCAAGGGAAAAAAAAAAATGTTACTGTGTAAAAAAAGGCGAGGCGCGCACGGTATGAACTGCGCAACGTGGACGCTCGGTGCACGAAGCGCACCGAGTGCCCACAGCGCGCGCACCATGCGCGAACCGCACCGTGCGCGCAGGGTGTGCGCACGGTGAAAAAACAGAAAAAAAATAAAAAATAAATACATAACTTAGCATTTAAAAAACCGTACAAATTCACTGAAAAAACCATAGGTTTCACACACGTTAGAGTTAGGAATTAGCATTTAAAAAACCTTGCAAATTCACTTAAAAAACCATAGGTTTCACACATGTTATAGTTAGCTGTACATTTCACTCGTAAAAAACCAATGAAATTCCACGTTATAGTTAGATCAGGTAACTATAACTTGCGCGACCGCAATCCACAATGTGTCATTTCAGATGTCATCATTGATGTGATGAGTGATGTCACTGACCATGTCATGAGTGATGTAATATGTGACGTCATCAGCAGTTTATTGTGGGCGCGCAAATTATAGTTACCTGATCTAACTATAACGTGGAATTTCATTGGTTTTTTACGAGTGAAATGTACAGCTAACTATAACATGTGTGAAACCTATGGTTTTTTAAGTGAATTTGCAAGGTTTTTTAAATGCTAATTCCTAACTATAACGTGTGTGAAACCTATGGTTTTTTCAGTGAATATATATATATATATATATATATATATATATATATATATATATATATATATATAGGCCAAGGTGTTGAAGTACTGGGAACACACCCTAAGACTTCGAGTTCTTCCTGTTTCAGACCCACAGAAACACAGAGTCTTCTAGGTGAAGTCAAAGATCTTGTTTATTGGCTGCAGACCAATTACAGGTATCCGAGAAGTACAACACAATGTATGTTCTCAGGAGACTGCTTAAACTTACAGAAACGGCCTTCTCCTTATATACAAAATATCATGCTTCAGGCACACATTCCTGGTTTTACGATATGGTCATTCATATGTATTCATTACAAACGAAAAGGCAGAGTCATGATGACCATCCCACATTCCAGTTAAGCCAGCCCACAATTATTTACCCAGCGAGGCTCAGATCCCATATCAGATATCAGCAGACCCCAATAAACATGGGCACCTCCTGTTTGTAAAACAAGCCATAAAGCAGGTAGAGTCAGGTGTGAAAGAGATTAGCCGGAGGCTTGTGTGGGATGAAAAGGCTTTATGGTGTGTCAAACCCTGATGCTAATCACAGGTGGCCGTAGGACGGGGAGCTCGTGGGACCGGACTGACCTGGGGCGGTGGAGCCAAATCGCATAGGTCACAGAGAAGTCAATAGAAGGCACATGTGTTCTAAAGGCCGGTGTTTGTCCTTGATGTGTAGCCTATGTGATGGCAACCGTAAGATGGCCACCGCTCCAAAATGGAACCCACGAAGTCAATGTGTAATATCGTATACACAGTGCATTTATCGATGAAACGTTATGCAAAGCACTTGTACCTACTGCATTGGCCATTCGCGGTTCGCTAATACCGGAATAGGCAGGGTAGGGCCCTGCCTCCTACGTGGTCCCAAATTTTAAAGTACCACAGTGTATTGACGAATGAGTGGGTGTATAAATGTCTGAATGGATGATTTAGTAGGTGCGTGACTGACTGTATTAGTGACTTGATTAAATGTGTCTTACTGAATGCATGGGTTAGTGACTGATACAGACATTCACACAGTTTAATTTGTCAGTTGGTGTGTAAGCGGTTGCATGGGTTGGTGAGTAACTAAATGAGGGTCTATATGGGTTATTGATTGGTTGTCTGAGTATCTGTATGGGTGCCTGTGTGGGTGGGTGGGGGGTGACTCTGTGCATAGATGTGAGTGGGTGATTCACTGGGTGTATAGGATCAAGAGTACATCTGTGAAGGGCTGTATGGGTGGTGTGTGAGTGTGTGTATGAGTGTGTTAGTGAGTGAATGGATGCCTCAGTGGTACATGTGTGAGTAACTACATATATGAAAGGCAGTATATGTGAGTGTTGGAGTATACAAATGACTATATGTGAGAATGAGTGATTGTGAGAGTGGCTGTATGGATGAGTGTGTGCTTATATTAGTTATTGTATAAGAGTGTAAGTATGTGTTAGTATATGTTTGAATAAGTGAGGTGGAGTGTGTATAACTGTATATGTGAGTAAATGGGAGTGTGATTGATTCTTTGCACGTCTGACTAGGTGTATGAGTAACTCTATGGATGAGTGGCGGTGTGTGAGTATCTGTATCGATATGTGAGTGCATATGATAGTGCCGTATTGATGGTTGACTGCATGTATGAGTGACTGAGTAGATGTGTGTGTAGACCTAGGAATTAGTGAGTGGGTATGTACTAACTGGTATTGGTGTGTCTATGGTTTCGAAAATGGTAGTCTGTATTTTAGAGTGGTTGTATCAAAGGCTATTTTAGGGTATGAGGAGGTGCATCAGATTATCACGTGGATGATGTCATCAGTCAATCAATCAGGTGTTTGTTAAGCGCGACTACTCACCCAAAAGGGTCTTAAGGCGCTGGGGGGTGTGGTGGGTCACAGGTTCCAGTCCATCAAGGAGGGGGTCTGTCGAAGAGCAAGGTTTGAGGTTTCTTGCAAAGATGGGGAGCAATGTTATCTGTCTGAGGTGGAGCGGAAGGTCGTTCCAGGCTCCGGCCGCGTGGAAGGAGAAGGAGCGGCCTCCCGATCTGGTCTTTCTGGTGCGGGGTACCACGGCATAGGAGAGCTGGGCTGATCGTAGAGTCCTTTGGGGTGCGTGGAATTTGAGTCAGCAGTTCAGGTACACTGGTCCGGTGTTGTGGAGGGCCTTGTGAGCTTGGGTTAGCATCTTAAAGGTGACTCTAGCTTCGATGGGGAGCCAGTGGAGTGTGCGCAGGTGCTGGGAGATGTGGCAGTGTCTTGGCAGGTTGACCAGTCTTGCGGCGGCATTTTGGATGTTCTGTAGCTTGTAGCTCTGTAGTGATGTCATTTGAGATGTCATCAGTGATGTCACTGACCATGTCATGAAATATTAATAATAATAAAAGGGATCTTATCATGCGCAAACATAGCCCAATGGGCGTCAAGGCGCCTAATTCCAAATCCAGCTCATAACAAAGCCCCTGCAGCTCAACCTGTGTAAGAATGATGTAATATGTGATGTTATCAGCAGTACATTGCATGGCTCTCTTCTTCCAGTACACTAATCATTCAGTCACTACCCAAGAACTCACGCAATGTCCCAGGCCTTAACACATGCACTGCTACAAACCCCTGTCCACTACGCATGCAGTCCTCTAACCACCTACACACTTGTCTTTCACACCTTCAATTACCCGGGCAGTACCTATACACTCCAGCAATCCCCCTGTCACTCCCCTTGTACTCTGCCAGTGACCCATTCAGCACTATGTACTAATCCATTCACTGTGCCAAAACCCAATCACTTTTAAATTCTCCTAGGCACTCTCCTTGTAGTACTGTAATCATTCAGTCAGTACCCAAGTACTCATGCAATGACCCAGGCCTTAACACATGCACTGCTACCAACCCTTGTCCACTACGCATGCAATCCTCTAACCACCTACACACGTGGTTTTCACACCTTCAATTACCCAAGCAGTACCCATACACTCCAGCAATCACCCTGTGATTCCCCATGCACTCCTCCAGTCATCCATCCAGCACCATATACTAATCCAAACACTGCGCCATAACCCAAACACTTATAAATTCACCTAGGTACTCTCCTTGCAGTACTCTAATCATTCAGTCAGTACCCAAGTACTCATGTAGTGACCCAGGCCTTAACACATGCACTGCTACAAACCCCTCTCCACTACGCATGCTGTCCTCTAACCACCTACACACTTGTCTTTCACACCTTCAATTACCCAAGCACCATGTACTAATCCAAACACTGCGCCAAAACCCAAACACTTATAAATTCACCCAGGCACTCTCCTTGCAGTACTCTAATCATTCAGTCAGTACCCAAGTACTAATGCAGTGCCCAGGCCTTAACACATGGACTGCTACAAACCCCTCTCTACTAGGCATGCAGTCCTCTAACCACCTACACACTTGTCTTTCACACCTTCAATTACCCAGGCAGTTCCTATACACTTCAGCAATCACCCTGTCACTCCCCATGCACTCCTCCAGTAAGCCATCCAGCGCCATGTACTAATCCAAACACTGCGCCACAACCCAAACACTTATAAATTCCCCCAGGCACTCTCTTTGCAGTACTCTAATCATTCAGTCAGTACCCAAGTACTCATGCAGTGACCCAGGCTTTAACACATGCACTGCTACAAACCCCTGTCCACTCTGCATGCAGTCTTCTAACCTCCTACACACTTGTCTTTCACACCTTCAATTACCCAGACAGTACCTATACACTCCAGCAATCACCCTGTCACTCCCCATGCACTAATCCAGTCAGCCATCCAGCACCATGTACTAATCCAAACACTGCGCCACAACCCAAACACTTATAAATTCACCCAGGCACTCTCCTTGCAGTACTCGAATCATTCAGTCACTACCCAAGTACTCATGCAATGTCCCAGGCCTTAACACATGCACTGCTACAAACCCCTGTCCACTACGCATGCAGTCCTCTAACCACCTACATTCCTACATACTTGTATTTCACACCTTCGATTACCCAAGCAGTACATATACACTCCAGCAATCTCCCTGTCACTTCCCGTGCACTCCTCCAGTCAGCCATCCAGCACCATTGACAAATCCATTCACTGTGCCAAAACCCAAACACTTATAAATTCACCCAGGCACTCTTCTTGCAGTACTCTAATCATTCAGTCACTACCCAAGTACTCACACAGTGTCCCAGGCCTTAACACATGCACTGCTACAAACCCCTGTCCACTACGCATGCAGTCCTCTAACCACCTACATACTTGTCTTTCAAACACTTATAAATTCACCCAGGCACTCTCCTTGCAGTACTCTAATCACTCAATCAGTACCCAAGTACTCATGGAGTGACCCAGGCTTTACCACATACACTGCTACAAACCCCTGTCCACTACTTGTTCAGTCCTCTAACCACCTACACACTTATCTTTCACACCTTCAATTACCCAGGCAGTACCCATTCTCTCCAGCAATCACCCTGTCACTCCCATGCACTCTGGCAGTCAGCCATCGAGCACCATGTACTACTCCATTCACTGCGCCAAAACCCAAACACTTATAAATTTACCCAGGCACTCTTCTTGCAGTACACTAATCATTCAGTCAGTACTCAAGTACTCATGCAGTTACCCAGGCTTTAACACATGGTCTGCTGCAAACCCCTGTCCACTACGCATGCAGTCCTCTAACCACCTACACACTTGTCTTTCACACCTTCAATTACCCAGGCAGTACCTATACACTCCAGCAATCGCCCTGTCACTCAAATCATTCAGTCAGTACCCGAGTACTCATGCAGTGACCCAGGCCCATGTACATGCACTGCTACAAACCCCTGTCCATTACGCATGTAGTCCTCTATCCACCTACATACTTGTCTTTCATACCTTCAATTACCCAGGCAGTACCTATACACTCCAGCAATCACCCTGTCACTCCTCCTGCACTCCTCCAGTCAGCCATCCAGCACCATGTACTAATCCAAACACTGTGCCAAAACCCAAAAACGTATAAATTCACCTAGGTACTTTCCTTGCAGTACTCTAAACATTTAGTCAGTACCCAAGTACTCATGCAATGACCCAGGCCTTAACACATGCACTGCAACAAACCCTTGTCCAACACACATGCAGTCCTCTAATCACCTACACACTTGTCTTTCACACCTTCAATTACCCAAGCACCATGTACTAATCCAAACACTGCGCCAAAACCCAAACACTTATAAATTCACCCAGGCATCTCCTTGCAGTACTCAAATCATTCAGTCAGTTCTAAAGTACTCATGTAGTGACCCAGGCTTTAACACATGGACTGCTACAAACCCCTGTCCACTTTTCATGCAGTCCTCTAACCAACTACACACTTGTCTTTCACACCTTCAATTACCCAGGCAGTACCTATACACTCCAGCAATCACACTGTCACCCCCATGCACTCCTCCAGTCAGCCATCCGCCACCATGGACTAATCCAAACACTGCATCAAAACCCAAACACTTACAAATTCACCCAGGTACTCTCCTTGCAGTACTCTAATCATTCAGTCAGTTCTCAAGTACTCATGCAATGACTCAGGCCTTAACACATGCACTGTTACAAACCCCTGTCCACTACTCATGCAGTCCTCTAACCACCTACACACTTGTCTTTCACACCTTCAATTACCTAGGCAGCACATATATACTCCGAGATTCACCCTGTTACTACCCATGCAATCCTCCAGTCAGCCATCCAGCACTATGAACTAATCCAAACACTGAGCCAATACCCAAACACTTATAAATTCACCCAGGCAATCTCCTTGCAGTACTCTAATCATGCAGTCACTACCCAAGTACTCACACAATGACCCAGGCCTTAACACATGCACGGCTACAAACCTCTGTGCACTACGCATGCAGTCCTCTAACCACCTACACACTTATCTTTCACACCTTCTATTACCCAGGCCTTACCTATACACTCCAGCAATCACCCTGTCAATCCCCTTGTACTCCTCCAGTGACCCATTTAGCACCATGTACTAATCCATTCACTGTGCCAATACCCAACCACTTATAAATTCACCCAGGCACTCTCCTTGCATTACCCTAATCATTCAGTGAGTACCCAAGTACTCATGTAATGACCCAAGCCTTAACACATGCACTGCTACAAGCCCCTGTCCACTATGCATACAGTCCTCTAACCACCTACACACTTGTCTTTCACTCCTTCAATTACCCAGGCAGTACCTATACACTCTGAGAATCACCCTGTCACTACCCATACAATCCTCCAGTCAGTCACCCAGCACCATGTACTAATCCAGACACTGCTCCAAAACCCAAACACTTATAAATTCACCCAGGCAATCTCCTTGCAGTACTCTAATCATGCAGTCACTACCCAAGTACTCACACAATCACCCAGGCCTTAACACATGCACTGCTACAAACCTCTGTGCACTACGCATGCAGTCCTCTAACCACCTACACACTTGTCTTTCACACCTTCAATTACCCAGGCCTTACCTATATACTCCAGCAATCACCATGTCACTCCCCTTGTACTCCTCCGGTGACCCATCCAGCACCATTGACAAATCCATTCACTGTGCCAAAACCCAAACACTTATAAATTCACCCAGGCACTCTTCTTGCAGTACTCTAATCATTCAGTCACTACCCAAGTACTCACACAGTGTCCCAGGCCTTAACACATGCACTGCTACAAACCCCTGTCCACTACGCATGCAGTCCTCTAACCACCTACATACTTGTCTTTCAAACACTTATAAATTCACCCAGGCACTCTCCTTGCAGTACTCTAATCACTCAATCAGTACCCAAGTACTCATGGAGTGACCCAGGCTTTACCACATACACTGCTACAAACCCCTGTCCACTACTTGTTCAGTCCTCTAACCACCTACACACTTATCTTTCACACCTTCAATTACCCAGGCAGTACCCATTCTCTCCAGCAATCACCCTGTCACTCCCATGCACTCTGGCAGTCAGCCATCGAGCACCATGTACTACTCCATTCACTGCGCCAAAACCCAAACACTTATAAATTTACCCAGGCACTCTTCTTGCAGTACACTAATCATTCAGTCAGTACTCAAGTACTCATGCAGTTACCCAGGCTTTAACACATGGTCTGCTGCAAACCCCTGTCCACTACGCATGCAGTCCTCTAACCACCTACACACTTGTCTTTCACACCTTCAATTACCCAGGCAGTACCTATACACTCCAGCAATCGCCCTGTCACTCAAATCATTCAGTCAGTACCCGAGTACTCATGCAGTGACCCAGGCCCAAGTACATGCACTGCTACAAACCCCTGTCTATTACGCATGTAGTCCTCTATCCACCTACATACTTGTCTTTCATACCTTCAATTACCCAGGCAGTACCTATACACTCCAGCAATCACCCTGTCACTCCTCCTGCACTCCTCCAGTCAGCCATCCAGCACCATGTACTAATCCAAACACTGTGCCAAAACCCAAAAACGTATAAATTCACCTAGGTACTTTCCTTGCAGTACTCTAAACATTTAGTCAGTACCCAAGTACTCATGCAATGACCCAGGCCTTAACACATGCACTGCAACAAACCCTTGTCCAACACACATGCAGTCCTCTAATCACCTACACACTTGTCTTTCACACCTTCAATTACCCAAGCACCATGTACTAATCCAAACACTGCGCCAAAACCCAAACACTTATAAATTCACCCAGGCATCTCCTTGCAGTACTCAAATCATTCAGTCAGTTCTAAAGTACTCATGTAGTGACAAAGGCTTTAACACATGGACTGCTACAAACCCCTGTCCACTTTTCATGCAGTCCTCTAACCAACTACACACTTGTCTTTCACACCTTCAATTACCCAGGCAGTACCTATACACTCCAGCAATCACACTGTCACCCCCATGCACTCCTCCAGTCAGCCATCCGCCACCATGGACTAATCCAAACACTGCATCAAAACCCAAACACTTACAAATTCACCCAGGTACTCTCCTTGCAGTACTCTAATCATTCAGTCAGTTCTCAAGTACTCATGCAATGACTCAGGCCTTAACACATGCACTGTTACAAACCCCTGTCCACTACTCATGCAGTCCTCTAACCACCTACACACTTGTCTTTCACACCTTCAATTACCTAGGCAGCACATATATACTCCGAGATTCACCCTGTTACTACCCATGCAATCCTCCAGTCAGCCATCCAGCACTATGAACTAATCCAAACACTGAGCCAATACCCAAACACTTATAAATTCACCCAGGCAATCTCCTTGCAGTACTCTAATCATGCAGTCACTACCCAAGTACTCACACAATGACCCAGGCCTTAACACATGCACGGCTACAAACCTCTGTGCACTACGCATGCAGTCCTCTAACCACCTACACACTTATCTTTCACACCTTCTATTACCCAGGCCTTACCTATACACTCCAGCAATCACCCTGTCAATCCCCTTGTACTCCTCCAGTGACCCATTTAGCACCATGTACTAATCCATTCACTGTGCCAATACCCAACCACTTATAAATTCACCCAGGCACTCTCCTTGCATTACCCTAATCATTCAGTGAGTACCCAAGTACTCATGTAATGACCCAAGCCTTAACACATGCACTGCTACAAGCCCCTGTCCACTATGCATACAGTCCTCTAACCACCTACACACTTGTCTTTCACTCCTTCAATTACCCAGGCAGTACCTATACACTCCGAGAATCACCCTGTCACTACCCATACAATCCTCCAGTCAGTCACCCAGCACCATGTACTAATCCAGACACTGCTCCAAAACCCAAACACTTATAAATTCACCCAGGCAATCTCCTTGCAGTACTCTAATCATGCAGTCACTACCCAAGTACTCACACAATCACCCAGGCCTTAACACATGCACTGCTACAAACCTCTGTGCACTACGCATGCAGTCCTCTAACCACCTACACACTTGTCTTTCACACCTTCAATTACCCAGGCCTTACCTATATACTCCAGCAATCACCATGTCACTCCCCTTGTACTCCTCCAGTGACCCATTCAGCACCATGTACTAATCCATTTACTGTGCCAATAACCAACCACTTATAAATTCACCCAGGCACTCTCCTTGAAGTACTCTAATCATTCAGCCAGTATCCAAGTATTCATGCAGTGAATCAGGCTTTAACACATGCACAGCTTCAAACCTCTGTCCACCACGCATGCTGTCCGCTAACCACCTATACACTTCTCTTTCACACGTTCAATTACTCAGGTGGTACCTATACACTCCAGCAAACACCCTGTCACTCCCCATGCACTCCTCCAGTCAGCCATCCAGCACCATGTACTAATCCATTCACTGTGCCAAAACCCAAACACTTATATATTCACCCAGGCACTCTCCTTGCAGTACTGTAATCATACAGTCAATACACTCCAGCAATCACCCTGTCACTCCCCATGCACTCCTCCAGTCAGCCATCCAGCACCATAGACTAATCCGAACACTGCGCCAAAACCAAAAAACACGTATAAATTGACCAAGGCACTCTCCTTGCAGTACTCTAATCATTCAGTCAGTACTCAAGTACTCATGCAATGACCCAGGCCTTAACACATGCAGTGCTACAAACCCCTGTCCACTACGCATGCAGTCCTCTAACCACCTACACACTTGTCTTTCACACCTTCAATTACCCAGGCAGCACCTATTCACTCCGAGAATCACCCTGTCACTACCCATGCAATCCTCCAGTCAGCCATCCTGCACCATGTACTAATCCAGACACTGTGCCAAAACCCAAACACTTATAAATTCACCTAGGTACTCTCCTTGCAGTACTCTAATCATTCAGTCAGTACACAAGTACTCAAGCAGTGACCCAGGCCTTAACACATACACTGCTACAAACCCCTGCCCACTATGCATACACTCCTCTAACCACCTACACACTTGTCTTTCACACCTTCAATTACCCAGGCAGTACCTATACACTCCAGCAAATACCCTGTCACTCCCCATGCACTCCTCCAGTCAGCCTTCCAGCACCATGGACTAATCCAAACACTGCGCCAAAACCCAAACACATATAAATTCACCTAGGTACTTTTCTTGCAGTACTCTTATCATTTAGTCACTACCCAAGTACTCACACAATGACCCAGGCCTTAACACATGCACTGCTACACACCTCTGTGCACTACGCATGCAGTCCTCTAACCACCTACACACTTATCTTTCACACCTTCAATTACCCAGGCCTTACCTATACACTCCAGCAATCACCCTGTCAATCTCCTTGTACTCCTCCAGTGACCCTTTTAGCACCATGTACTAATCCATTCACTGTGCCAATACCCAACCACTTATAAATTCACCCAGGCACTCTCCTTGCATTACCCTAATCATTCAGTGAGTACCCAAGTACTCATGTAATGACCCAAGCCTTAACACATGCACTGCTACATGCCCCTGTCCACTATGCATGCAGTCCTCTAACCACCTACACACTTGTCTTTCATACCTTCAATTACCCAGGCAGTACCTAAACACTCCAGCAAATACCCTGCCACTCCCCATGCACTCCTCCAGTCAGCCTTCCAGCACCATGGACTAATCCAAACACTGCGCCAAAACCCAAACACTTATAAATTCACCCAGACACTCTCCTTGCAGTACTCTAATCATTCAGTCAGTACGCAAGTACTCATGGAGTGACCCACTTGCTCCTTTCTATTCTTCTCCTGCCTCTTTCTGCACCCCTGTTGCTTCATTCTGCACTTTCCATACTTCTTTCTGCACCTCTCTTGTTTCTTTCTGCATCCCCGTTGTCTCTTTATGTACCTCTTTGCCTCTTCCCTCTTTCTGCATGTCTGTTGCATCTTTCTGCACTTTTATTGCTTCTTTCTACACCTCTGTTGCTTCCTTCAGCAATTCTCTTGCCTCCTTCTGCTCCTCTTAGTTAGAGGTAGTTTTAATCCCCTTGCCATATTATGTACTAGGGCCATACAGGGGAGGTCATGCCAATCACAGAGGAACCCCAACCCATAGTGTACCCTAGTGTATGTAGGTGTTTTCACTGTATTCTTAGTGTCTTTCAGCATAGCACTGGCTCCGGACCTGGTTATTCAGAGTCAGTTATCGCCAGTACCCGTCAGCAAAAAGTTGGGGGCATAGGATGACTTTGCAACAAGCACTCTTTCTGCTCCTCTGTTGGTCCTTTGTGCACATCTCTTGCTTCTTTCTGTACCTTTCTTCATCTTTCTGGACTTCTGTTTTCTCTTTCTGCATTTCTTTTGCTTCTTTCTGCGCCTTTCTTCCTCTTTCTGCGCATGTCCTACCTTTTTAGGGATAGTTTGAAATTAGCATTTAAAAAACCTTTGAAATTCAAGGAAAAAACCACAGGTTTCAGGCGAGTTATAGTTAGAAATTAGCATTTAACAAACCTTTGAAATTCACTGAAAAAACCATAGGTTTCAGGGACGTTATAGTTAGAAATTAACATTTACGAAACCGTAGAAATCCACTGAAAAAACAACAGGTTTCAGGGATGTTATAGTTAGTTGGACATTTTACCCGTACAAAACCAGAGAAATTCGGCCGCTATAGTTAGTTTAGCTAACAATAACTCTCTCCCCCGCAATTCACTGCTGATGACGTCACATATTACATCATTCATGACATGGTCAGTGACATCACTGATGACATCACTGATGACATCTCAAATGACATCACTGATGACATCACTGATTAAATCATCCACGTGATAATCTGATGCACCTCCTCATACCCTAATATAACCTTTGATACACCCATTCTAAAACACAGACTACCATTTTCAAAACAGTAGACACACCAATGCCAATTAGTACATACCCACTCAATAATTCCAAGATCTACACACACATCCACTCATTCACCCATACAGTCACTCATACATGCAGTCATCCATCAATACAGCACTATTATATGCACTCACATATCTATACAGACACTCACACACCGCCACTCATCCAAAGAGTTACTCAGACACCAGTCAGTCATGCAAAGAATCAATCACACTCCCATTTACTCACCTATACAGTTATACACACACACCAACTCACTTATTCAAACATATACTAACACATACTTACAATCTTATACAATAACTACTACAAGCATGCACTCATCCATACAGCCACTCTCACAATCACTCACTCTCACATATAGTCATTTATATACTCCAACAGCCACATATACTGCCTTCACATATGCAGTTACTCACACATGTACCACTGAGGCATCCATTCACTCACCAACACACCCATACACACACTCACCCACCCATACAGCCCTTCACAGATGCACTCTTGAACCCATATACCCAGTGAATCACCCATTCACAGATCTGTGCACGGAGTCACAAACACAGACACTCAGGCACCCATACAGATACTCAGACAACCAATCAATAACCCACATATACCCTCATTTAGCTACTCACCAACCCATGCAACCGCTTACACACCAACTGACAAACTAAACTGTGTGAATGTCTGTATCAGTCACTAACCCATGCATTCAGTAAGACACATTTAATCACTCACTTATACATTCAGTCATGCACCTACTAAATCATCCATTCAGACACTTATACACCCACTCATTCTTCAATACACCTTGGCATAAATATATATATATATTCACAGAACAAAACATAGGTTTCAGGCACGTTATAGTTAGGAATTAGCATTTAAAAAACCTCAGAAATTCACTGAAAAAACCATAGGTTTCAGGGGTGTTATAGTTAGCTGGACTTTTCACTCGTACAAAACCATTGAAATTCCCCCGTTATAGTTAGTTCAGCTAACTATAACTCGCGCGCCCGCAATGCACTGCTGATGACGTCACATATTACATCACTCATGACATGGTCAGTGACATCACTCATGATATCACTGATGAAATCTCAAATGACATCACTGATGACATCACTGATGACATCATCCAGTGAATGTGTGTTTTTCTGAAAATTAAATATGTTTTATATATGTATATCTCAAGGTCGATGGAAGAATAAATGGGTATATAAGTGTCTAAATGGATGATTTGTTTTTGAAAAATTGATTGTGTAACTGACTGATTAAGTGTATCATAGGGAATACATGGCTTAGTGAGTAATGTTTAAATATGTAAATATCTGTATCAGTCTCTCACTTTGTGTATAAGTGGCTGCATGGGTTGGTGAGTAGCTACATGGGTGTCTATATAGGTTATTAGTTGGTTTTTTGAGTTTGGTGGGGGTATTACGTAGTGCATAGGTGCATGAATGAGTGACTCACTGTTTGTATGTGTTGAACACAGCATGTGTGCAGGACTGTATGGGTGGATGAGTGTGTGTATGGGTGTGTTAGTGAGTGAATGACTGTCTCAATAGTGTCTTTATGAGTAACTACATATGTTTTAAACTAGTATATGTGACTATTGGTGTATATAAGTGAGTATATGTGAGAGTGAGAGATTGAAAGAGTTCCTGTATGAATAAGTATGTGTTTCTATAAGTGATTGTTTAAAAGACTAAGTATGTGTAAGTTTCCGTAGAAGTAAGTGTGGTGGTGTGTGTATAACTGTATATGCAAGTAAATATATGTTTGTTTCATTATTAGCATGAGTGACTATGTGTGTGAGTAACTCTATGGATGAGTGGCATTGTGTAACAGGATGTATAGGTGTATGAGTACATATGATGAGTGAGTACATGTATGAGTGACTGTACAGGACTGTTGGTGAATGAGTGGATGTGTATGTGGATCTTAGAATTACTGAAGAGGTTGTTGTAACTGGTATTGGTATGTCCATTGTTTTGAAAATTTTAGTCTCTATTTTTGAATGTGTGTATCAAAGGTTATATTAGGGTATGAGGAGGTCTGCCACTCTATCACAAGGATGATGTCATCAGTGATGTCATTTGAGATGTCATCAGTGATGTCATGAGTGATGTCACTGACCATGTCATGAGTGATGTAATATGTGACGTCATCAGCAGTGCATTGCGGGCGCGCGAGTTATAGTTAGCTGAACTAACTATAACGGGGGAATTTCAATGGTTTTGTACAAGTGAAAAGTCCAGCTAACTATAACACCCCTGAAACCTATGGTTTTTTCAGTGAATTTCTGAGGTTTTTTAAATGCTAATTCCTAACTATAACGTGCCTGAAACCTATGGTTTTTTCTGTGAAGTTCAAAGGTTTTTTAAATGCTAATTTCTAACTATGCCTACAGAGATAGGACATGTGAAGCAAGAAGAAAAAATGCACAGAAAGAAAAAAAAGAAGTGCAGAAAGAAGCAACAGAAGTCCTCAAAGACAAAGAAAAGTGCAGGAAGAAGGATAACGTGCAGAAAGAACAAAAAGAAGAGCAGAAAGAAGCCTTGTTGCAAAATCATCCAGTACCCTCAACTTTTTCAGACGGATACTGGTGGTAACTGAGTCTGACTAACCAGTCCTAGAGCCAGTGCTATGTTAAAAGACACTTAGAATACAGTGAAAACACCTACATACACTAGGGAACATTATGCGTTGGGGTCCCCCTGTGATTAGCATGACCTCCTCCGTAAGCCCCTAGTATATAATAGGGCAGGGGGATTAAAACTACCTCTTAAAACAGGCCACAGGGCGTTTTTGCACACGTTAACTCAGGCCCCGTCCCCTCCCTTCACCACTGTGTAAACACGCCCTGTGTCCGTTTTTAGTTGGGAGATTAAGTTCATTTGAATCCTGAGGGTCCCTAGGGTCCAACTAGCCCACTAGGTACCTCCAGTAAGTGCCACAGAGCTGCGGTGCATAGAGGTGTAAAAAGTGGCACGGCCTGGACCACCTCTCTGCAATGCAGCTCAGTGGCGCTTACTGGAAGCACTTGGTGGGCTAGTTAGCCCCCAGGGGCCCTCAGTATTGAAGGGAAATTATATCCCCAATTTAAAACGTGCCATAGTGCGTGTTTGCACACGTCACCTCAGGCCCCGTCCCCTCCCTTCACCACTGTTTAAACGCGCCCTGTGGCTGTTCTAAGTTGAGAGATTAAGTCCCCTTGAATCCTAAGGGTCCCTAGGGTCAAACTAGACCACTAGGTACCTCCAGTAAGCGCCACAGAGCTGCGTTGCAGAGAGGTGTAAAAAGGGGCTTGGCCTCAGAACACCTGTCTGCAGCGCAGCTCCCTGGCGCATACTAGAGATGCCTGTTGGGCTAGTTGGCCCTCAGGGACCCTCAGTATTGAAGAGGAATTAATTCCCCAACTTACAATTCGCCAGGGGGCGCGTTTGCAGAGTGCTGCAAGGAGGGGGCGTGGCCTCTGGCACGATGCCAGTCTTTTATTTATTTTAATTTTTTAAGAAGGGGGGCTGTGTGGTTCCCCTTCTTATTCTAATTTATTGGCCCTGATGACCCCATCCCCCAGGGCCTGTCTCCTAATTATATTTTTTTGACCCCAATCCCCAGGGCCGGCCACTGTTTTTTATTATTTAAAAAAAATATATATTTATAGACACACCTAGGACATGCTGGACAAACCGTACGTACCTATCACCATGACGATTTGCGTGATATTCATTAAAAGGCGACTATGCATACAATGAATCCACGTGGAATGTATTTACACCACTAGTGAAGCTCTGACATGTCTGATGCCCTACCGTGCCTAATCCCGGTAGACACCCTTGTCGTTTATTCATACAAAAATGGGTAGCTATTGACGGGCACATTTAATACACATGCACACCAAGCCATTCAAAGGGGATTAGACAAAAATTCGTCCAAAACTATGCAAGAAACCCCCCTCACGATCAATAAAACACACATCCACTGCCGGATGTGTAATACTTTTTATTTTACTCTCTGGAAAGGGGAAGAACATCACTTGAGAGTCACAGCACGCTCCTGGCAGAGCCCAATGCTGTGTTACACCCACCATTGCCTGCTGAGTGCCACACACCTCTGCGTTGTATTCCACTAGCTAGTGCATATGCTATGACACTCTCTAGCCAATGTGCACTGTAACACCACCCCGTGAATATGTCATGGTACACTTGTCTTCGCACGGGTTATATTGCCCCATCTAACGTGCCTTCCTCGATGCCTATGTTATAACGCACAGTGCTATGCTGTTAGACGGACCGGGAGGGTCGGCCGAGGACAACGGGAGAGGTCTCCGGGGAGAGCCGTCTCCAGCGATCGTACAGATAAATAACTTCCCCCCCACAGACAGACACCACACAAGGAGAAGATTCAGCGTTCTTTATAGGTAATTTCTTACGGTACGATGAAATGGTACAAGGAGGTCTGGACTCAGGGGTCCCCTCTATTCAAGTCTCTCAAGGTGGGGAAAGGGGGTAGCGGGACAGTCTGGTTACCAGTCTGGTAGTTGAGGTGGTATGGTGGTTAGCTCACAATCCTCGAGCTCGGTGTTCTAGCTGGGACGGGCCGCGGCAGCGCCAGCAGGTCCCGGTGAAGATGGTCGATACACGGTCCGCGGCAGCGCCAGCAGGTCCCGGTGAAGATGGTCGGTACACGGTCCGCGGCAGCGCCAGCAGGTCCCGGTGAAGATGGTCGTTACAATGGGCCGCGGCAGCGCCAGCGGGTCCCGACGAGGATGGATGTTGCAGAAGGCCGCGGCAGCGCCAGCAGGCAGGGCGATAGTTCACAAGGTAGGGCTACGGCAGCGCCAGTAGTCCGTCAAGGCTGAGTTCTCTCGGTGTCTCTCGACTCCAGGATACAACTATCGTCCTGCTCCGGAGCTGCCCTAGTTATAGGTCTGGCGCCCTTTGATGTCCGGACCCTCACACTTGGAGGTCGGAGGGCCCGGGATGAAGGTGTCCAGACACCCAGCAGGGGGTGGAGCCAGTGCCTGGGGGAGCTGGAGGCGATCGGCACCTGGCGGGGGAGAGCCCTTGACGCTTCGTTCTCCCATTGACCTGCCAAGTGGTCCGCTCACCTCCTGGGTGGATGGTGGTGCCGGGATGTCGGGGCCGGCCAGGCCCAGGGTTAGGGTCGGATGGAGGCCAAGCGGCCTCGTGGTGCAGGGCCCAAGATGGCGGCTTGAGCCGGCCGGGGGAGCCGGTGGTGGCTCGGTCCCGTGATACATGGAGGTCCGGGGGCAGGAGTTCCGTCGGGGGACGGGGTGCGGGTGATTCTTGTGGGTCACGCCTGGCGGGCCGGGGCTTGGGCCCTGTCGTGCGGGGAGGGAGCAAGCCCTTCGGGTGGCCTGTCCAACATGCGTCCCCCCCAGCTGAAGGCGGGGAGAGTCACCCATCTTCCTGGGGACTCTCCTCGTCGAGGCGGAAAAAGCGTGACAGGCCATCGGCGTTGGCGTGGTCCTGGCCCGGTCGATGTTCCACGGTGAAGTCCATTCCCTGCAGGGAGATGGACCAGCGCAATAGTTTGGGGTTCTCCCCCCGCATCTGCATTAGCCACTGCAGGGGTCGATGGTCAGTTTGTACCCGGAAGTGGGTACCGAAGAGGTAGGGCCGGAGCTTTTTGAGGGCCCACACCACTGCGAAGGCCTCCCTCTCGATTGTGCTCCAGCGCTGTTCTCGGGCCAGGAGACGTCTGCTGATGAAGGCCACCGGCTGGTCATGACCCTCGGGGTTCAGCTGGGAAAGAACCGCTCCGATGCCGTGGTCGGAGGCGTCTGTCTGTACAATGAATTGGCGGACCGTTCCTGAGCCCGGGGTGTGAGACCGATCTGCCAGTAGCCCGCTGTTAGGTCGAAGATGCTGAGGTAGCGGGCGGCCCCCAGCCGGTCGATCAATTCATCCGCTCGGGGGATAGGATGAGCGTCGGTCCGGGTGACAGCGTTCAAGCCCCGGTAGTCGACGCAGAATCTCAGTTCAGGTGTGGTGCCGGGGGCAGCGGCTTTGGGGACCAGTACAACCGGGCTGGCCCAGGGGCTGTCCGAGGGCTCGATGACCCCGATCGTGAGCATTTTGGCCACTTCCTCTTGGATGCAGGCCCGTACCCGATCTGGCACGCGGTAGGCCCGGTGTCTGATAGGGGGACTGTCCCCAGTGTCCACGTCGTGCAAGCACCAAGGGGTGATCCCGGGGGTGAGGGAGAACAGTGTAGTGAACCGCAGCAGGAGGTCCCGGCAGCCCTGGCGCTGCTCTGGGGTGAGGGCATCGGAGAGCCGGACCCCGTTCACGGAGCCGTCGTTCTCCTGAGTCTTCAGGAGATCCGGGAGGGGTTCGGAGTCTTCTTCCGTCCCACTGTCCGTAGCCATCAGGAGGCTGAGTTCTGAGCGCACAAAGTGTGGTTTGAGTCTGTTGGTGTGGAGGACCCGGAGGGGGTTCCGGGGGGTCCCCATGTCGATGAGGTAAGTGACGGGGCTTTTGCGCTCGACCACTTTGAAGGGCCCCGTCCACTTATCTTGTAAGGCACATGGTTCGGTGGGGGACATCACCCACACTTGTTGACCAGGTTCGAACTCGACGGAGGAGGCATTGTGATCGTACCATTTTTTCATGTCCTCCTGACTAGCCTCGAGGTTCGCCTTGGCCATCTCCCGGAAGCGCCGGGTCTGATTGCGTAGGGCCAGGAGGTACTTGAAGACGTCTGGAGGGGTCTTTAGGGGGGCCATCTCCCAACCTTCTTTGACCAGGCTGAGGGGCCCTCGCACAGGGTGCCCGTACAGGAGTTCAAAAGGGCTAAAGCCGAGGGACTTCTGGGGAACTTCTCGATAGGCGAAGAGGAGGCACGGGAGTAGTACATCCCACTGGCGACGGAGGGGCTCTTCCAATCCCCCAATCATCCCCTTGAGGGTGCGGTTGAATCGCTCCACTAGTCCGTTCCCTTGGGGGTGATAGGGGGTCGTGAATCGGTAGGTGACCCCGCACTGTTGCCAGAGGGACTTCATATATTTTGAGATAAAGTTCGTGCCTCTGTCGCTGACGACTTCTCGGGGGAAGCCCACCCGGGAGAAGATCCCCATTAGGGCCCGGCCAACCACCGGAGCTGTTACAGTTCGTAGGGGCACCGCCTCGGGGTAGCGGGTGGCGTGGTCCACCAGTACCAGGATGAACCTATGTCCTTGTGCCGTGCGGGGGTCCAGGGGCCCCACAATGTCTATTCCTACCCTCTCGAACGGGGTGGTGACCACTGGGAAGGGTTGCAGAGGGGCTTTCAGCTTACGGCCGCTCTTCCCACTGGCCTGGCACGTGGGGCAGGACCGGCAGTGGTTAAGGACGTCGTTCCGCATCTTCGGCCAGAAAAAGTGAGTCACTAGGCGACTGTAGGTTTTGTCCTGGCCCAGGTGTCCAGCCAGGGGGACATCGTGGGCCAGAGTTAGTAGGAAGTCTCTGAAGCGGAGAGGGACCACCAGCACTCGACTGGCCCCTAGCTCTGCGATTCTTTGTTCGCTGTATAGCAGGTCGTTATCCCAATAGACCCAATGAGTTCCGGTGGAGTCCCCTGCGCTCTGGGCGCTGGCTTGCCGGCGGAGTCCCTCGAGGGAGGGGCAGGTCTTTTGCTCCTGGCGGAACTGTTCTTGGGTGGGCCCCCCCTCTTGACGCCACTGAGCCAGGCCGGGAAGGTCCGGGGGTTGCGCGACCCCTTCGGCCGTTGGTTCTGGGGGGTTGGCCTCGTCGTTGTCCTCTACTGGGGCGACCGGGGGCGGAGGTGCTGGCCACTCGGGTTCTTCGGATCGGGGGACGGCACGGGCGGCCATGGACCGGGTGGTTACGCAGGCCCAGTCCGGGAGGCCCAGCATCCCCAGGTGCTCTCTTCTTTCGACGGTGGCCCACGGGGAACTCTCAAGGTCATTCCCCAGGAGGCAGTCTACGGGGGCATCATCCCGGACCGTCACCTTCAACAGGCCGGAGACCCCTCCCCATTCGAAGGGGACGCAGGCCATCTGACACAGACTTTCGGAATTGTCGGCGGAGCGAACGGGGCAGAGAATGTTCGGAATGATCTGCTCGGGCTTCACCAGGTGACAGCGGACGGCCGTCACACTGGCGCCTGTGTCACGTAAGGCCTCGGCCCGACGTCCATTAATGGTCATCCACTGGCCATATTTCCGGGTGTTGGCGGGTAGGGGAGCCCGCGGGACCATGTCTTTTCCCCCTAGGCACGCGAGGACCATGGCGGCCGGTTCCCACTCCTGTTGGGCCGGCTCATATTCTTCCTGTTCCTCTGATAGTCGTTCTCCCCCCAGGGCGGCGGCAGCTACCTGGCGGGGCTTTGGTGTTTGGTTCTGCGGGCAGCTCGGGTCATTGGCGTAGTGGCCGACTCGCTGGCATCGGTGGCACGTGACGTTGGCTCGGAACCCCGGGCGCATCGGGGGGTTGCCCCGGCCGGCCGGGGGCGTGGTGCTGGCCACGGGTGTTGCCGGGATGGTGTCTCTCCCTCGCCCCTGGCCTCCTCCTCCTCCCCGGGGACGGTGCTGGCCTGGGTTGTTTTGGTTTTGCTCGTGTGGTCCTCTCCGGCCCACTCGGGTGCTTTCCCATCGGTCAGCTTCGGCGGCGAGTTGCCGGGGGTCAGTCAACTTACTGTCGAGGAGGTGCTGCCTGAGCTCGACGAAACAGTTGTTCGACAGGTGCTCCCACACCATAAGGTTAAAGAGTTGCTCGTAGGTCGTTACATGGCTCCCCTTGATCCAACCCTCGAAGGCTTGGCTGAAATAGTTGACGTACTCCACCCAAGTTGTACCCGGGATCCGGGTGCAGTCTCTGAACCTCTGGCGGTACATCTCGGGCGTGAGGCCGTAGCGGGTGAGGAGGGCAGCCTTCATGTGGTCGTAGGACGACATCTGGTGATCTGGGAGCTGCAATAGGGCATCGCGGCCTTCGTTGACGAACCTCCCCCATAGTCCGGCTCCCCAATCACTCCGGTCGATCCGGTGGGAGGTCATGGCTATCTCGTAGGCTTTGAACCACTGTTGTATGTCGTCTTCTCGGACATATTCTCGGACAACATCCTTGGGGATGTGGACTTTTTTCTCGGTTGCTCCCGGGGTGTGCGGTCGCTCAGGCACCCCCGGTTCTTTATTCTGTTTCCGAAGTTCTATTTCCGCCAGTTTGCGCTCGTGTTCGAGTGTTATTCTTTTTTCCTTGAGCTCTCTCTGTCTCTGTTTTTCTTCTCGTTCTTCTCGGAGCCGCAGATGTTCTAGATTTAGTTTCTGCTCGGCTAACTTTAGTTCACCGTCCATCTTGAGTCGTGCCATTTCCAACTCATGTAATCTGGTTCTTTCTCTTTCTTGGATCTCCTCCTGCGAGAGGCCCGTTCCCCGCTCCTCGGGAGCCGTGGCGTTCCCCTCTGGTGCGACACTGTTTTGGTCGGGTGATCCGGTGACCCCAGTTTCTGCCCACGACTCAAGGGCGCGCTTCAAATCGTCTTTGGTACTCAGGCCGGTGGTAACAATGCCTAGTTCCATGCAGAATTGTTTAAGTTCGCGGTGGCTATATTCTTCCAACTTATCCATTTGGAACTTGTCAGTGGAACCGCTATCTTTGGCTGACATCGTGGTTTTGTTGTGGGGTGAGCTACTCTCTGTACGATTACGCGTTGATTCGGATCGCGCCGCTGCCACCAATGTTAGACGGACCGGGAGGGTCGGCCGAGGACAACGGGAGAGGTCTCCGGGGAGAGCCGTCTCCAGCGATCGTACAGATAAATAACTTCCCCCCCACAGACAGACACCACACAAGGAGAAGATTCAGCGTTCTTTATAGGTAATTTCTTACGGTACGATGAAATGGTACAAGGAGGTCTGGACTCAGGGGTCCCCTCTATTCAAGTCTCTCAAGGTGGGGAAAGGGGGTAGCGGGACAGTCTGGTTACCAGTCTGGTAGTTGAGGTGGTATGGTGGTTAGCTCACAATCCTCGAGCTCGGTGTTCTAGCTGGGACGGGCCGCGGCAGCGCCAGCAGGTCCCGGTGAAGATGGTCGATACACGGTCCGCGGCAGCGCCAGCAGGTCCCGGTGAAGATGGTCGGTACACGGTCCGCGGCAGCGCCAGCAGGTCCCGGTGAAGATGGTCGTTACAACGGGCCGCGGCAGCGCCAGCAGGTCCCGACGAGGATGGATGTTGCAGAAGGCCGCGGCAGCGCCAGCAGGCAGGGCGATAGTTCACAAGGTAGGGCTACGGCAGCGCCAGTAGTCCGTCAAGGCTGAGTTCTCTCGGTGTCTCTCGACTCCAGGATACAACTATCGTCCTGCTCCGGAGCTGCCCTAGTTATAGGTCTGGCGCCCTTTGATGTCCGGACCCTCGCACTTGGAGGTCGGAGGGCCCGGGATGAAGGTGTCCAGACACCCAGCAGGGGGTGGAGCCAGTGCCTGGGGGAGCTGGAGGCGATCGGCACCTGGCGGGGGAGAGCCCTTGACGCTTCGTTCTCCCATTGACCTGCCAAGTGGTCCGCTCACCTCCTGGGTGGATGGTGGTGCCGGGATGTCGGGGCCGGCCAGGCCCAGGGTTAGGGTCGGATGGAGGCCACGCGGCCTCGTGGTGCAGGGCCCAAGATGGCGGCTTGAGCCGGCCGGGGGAGCCGGTGGTGGCTCGGTCCCGTGATACATGGAGGTCCGGGGGCAGGAGTTCCGTCGGGGGACGGGGTGCGGGTGATTCTTGTGGGTCACGCCTGGCGGGCCGGGGCTTGGGCCCTGTCGTGGGGGAGGGAGCAAGCCCTTCGGGTGGCCTGTCCAACATATGCCATACATATTACAATCTGGGATCCATATCTTTGTCACAGTGCATATGCAATGTTACACTCCCCAGCACATATTTTATATTACAACTTTAGAGACTAGTTAGGTTACACAACACTGCCCTGTGCATATTACACTCCAAGGCGCATATCGCATAGCACGCGCTAGTGCCTGTGCTATCTCGCGCTCTCCAATGAATTTGTAATTGCGCACAATGTATTGCATATTATATTTCACGCCGGTTCATCTTATATCACACTTTTTGGTGCATAGTTTATACCATACACTATATCTAGTTTTCATTTTCAATCGTGCTCTCAGGATTATGTTCTATATAACACTGTGTTCACCTACCCTTTTCACGGGCATTACATTTTGCGATAGGGGGTGGAGGGTCAGGGGGTGTTTCTGCCAAGTGAGCCCGGAGTCACAGTCACAAACGTCCTCTTCTTCCTGAATAAAAGTGAGATTATGCTGCATACTTGTTCATATTTTAAGTAGTTCGCACAGACACACGTTTTAAAAACAATAAAGTTCCTAATACCCGCCTTCTCTGAACAGTTAGCTTGCTGCCCCATCCCCCTCCTCCCTATCCTCTGTTGTGTGAATCCATGGACTAGCCTCCTCCCTCCTGCCATGCATGGTCTGATGTGCTGCCACTGCCCTCAATTTAGTATGATGTACCAGTCCATTCCTCCTGCCCTCCATTGCCCAATTCTATGCCCCATCATTGACCTCCTGCTTAAACTCTGTGCTTAGCTTGCTGCCCCTATTCTCCTTCCCCCTGCCCTCCGATGTCTTTGTGCATGCCCCTGCTCCATCCTTTTTGCCCACCATGTTCCATGGACCTGCCACTCCTATCTACTCTGAGTGTTCTGTTGAGCTGCCACTCCCCTCCCACCTGCCTAGCATTGTCAGATGACTGTAACCTGTCCCTGCCACCTCCACCCTGCCTGTCCACATGCCATGCCCCTATCCTCTTCCTCCTGTCCTACATGGTCCATTGTACTGCCACACCCTTCTGCCCTCCCTGGTCTGTTGTGCTGCAACTGCTCCTCCTGCCTGCCCCGTGCGGTCTGTTGTGAGGCCCCTTCCCCTGAACTTTCTTGTCTGTGCACAGGTCCTGACCCTCCCTTCTATCCTCCATCGTCCTTTGTGCATGCCCCTGCACCCTCCTTCTTGCCCATCATAGCCATTGTGCTGCCACTAACCCTCCCACTTGCCATGCATGGTCTTCTGTGCTGCCATGGCCCCTCCCACCTTCCCTGTGTGGTCAGTTAGCTGTCCCTGACCCCCTCCCACCTTCCCTCCATGGTCTGTGTGTATGCCATCACAGTCTCAGTGTTGCTCTTCATGGCGTGTCTTGCTTCTAGTGCCCATCCTGCCTGACCTCCATGGCTATCTTGCTGCTCCTGCCCTGCCCCCTTGCCCCCAGCCCTCTGTTTACATGTGCAGACCCCTACTCCCTCCCTCCTGGCTTGTCTGTTCCATTGTAATGCCCCTGATCCGTCCCTCCTGCCCTTTATGGTCTGTTATACTGCGGCTTTCTCTCCTGTCTGTCCATTATGGTCAGCTAGCTACCATTGCCTCTTGCCCCGCTGTTCTCTGTTGTCCATGTGCATGGTCCTGTCCCTTCCCTCTTACTTTCTATGGATTGTTGTGCTGCACTCCCGTCCCGCATGCCCTGTGTGGTGTATTGTGTTGCTGAAAACCCTGATGCCTGCCCTGCAGGGTCAGTTTGGTGCACCTCTCCATGTCCCTCCTGTCCTCTGTTATCCAAGTCCATGTCCCTACCCCATTTCCTTTCATGATCCAATGTACCATACTTGCAAACATTTTGAACTTGGTAAGAGGGAGATTTTGAAAAAAAACTGGGGTATTGATTTTCCCCTTTGAGTTACATTGAAAAAGAGGAGATTGTAGACAGGAGACAGATCAAATAAAGCCCATTTGAGCTTAAAAACATTGGACGTTTCCTGGCTGAATCGAGTCTGTTGGCATGTATGGTTGTACTACCATTGCCTTTTCCTTCTGCCCACAATGGTCTATTACATTGCCACAGCCTCTCTTGCAAGTCCTGTATTGTTGGTTTGTTGCCCCTGCCCCCCTTTCCACTGCCCTCCATAGTCTGTGTGCTGCCACGGCCCTTCCTGCCTGCTCAGTGTGGTTAAATTGTTGCCGTTGCACCCTCCTACCTGCCTTCAATTTTCAGAGTCCGTGCCCCTGGCCTCTGCCTCTCAACAGTATCCTAATGAACAACTAGATTGCTAACATTCTATATTTATTACAAAAGTGTGGAACGCCTGACGTCATCTTGATGTGATCAAAACTGTAACACCTAGAGCATTTCCTTTAGAAATTACATATATGAGAGGGTCTTATTGGCATCAAAATTATGGTTAGTGCTCTAAAAGACTAAAATAAGGACATATTTTCTGAGTTTTCAAATAGCGACAAAGCACTTTTAAATTATTTGTTATCTTTATGTTTTTTATCCAGTTGACCACTTGATTAAATGTTGCATTTAGGGGAGAGGATGTGGTGTTACTTCCAGAACTGCAGACTTTGCAACTGGGGAACCAGGTTGGGGTTTCTGCTTCAGCTCGACATTCTGTGATTCTGGTCAAATCACTTAGTCTCCCCATGTCTACAACCAAAATGAATTTGTTCTTGTGTGATGAAACCAATGCTCATGTAAAGCACTCCAATTCCTGACAAGTCTGCACTATATAACACTGCAAAAACACAAAATAATAAGTGTTTTGCACACTTCTGTCATTGGGCTATATTTGGGCTACATCTGGGTGATTTTGGGCTACAGTTGGGCTCTTTTGTCTCCGGTGGCCATCTTGGGAGATTTATTTGTTTTGAAGTTTCCTAATTTCCTCATGTACTGCAGTCTCCTCAGTAGGAAATGCTTTCAGTTTTTTACTTTGATTCCATCATGAAGGTATTCAGATATGTCACACATTTACCATAAATTCTGAATGTTAGCACTCTAGTTGCTCATTAGATCACTGTAGTAAAACTACTGTTCACCATGGAAGTCTGCTCCTGGTATTAAAAGTGCATGTTTCAGTCTGCATGTCAGAATTTTTTAATGAAATAGAAGAGGATTTGAGAAGTCACTCAAAATGTGCCCTCATTTTCTTTCTTCAGCATTAATCATAATTTCTATGGCAAAATGAACCCCCTCATTGTGTTCCTTTTTAAATTAAATGTTTTAAGTGTTACCAGTTTATTCCAATCAAGATGGCTTCAGGTGTGCCATACTTTTGTCATAATGAAGACAGTAAGCGCTCTAGTTGTTTTTAAGAACACTCTGGGACATTGTCATTGGGCTATACTTGGGCTACATCTGGGTGATATTTGGGCTACATTTGGGCTCTTTTGTCTCTGGTGGCCATCTTGGGAGACTTATGTGTTATGAAGTTTCCTAATTTCCTCATTTACTGCAGTCTCCTCAGTAGGAAATACTTTCAGTTTTTTACTTTGATTCCATCAAGAAGGCATTCAGATGTGTCACACATTTGCCATAAATTCAGAATGTTAGCACTATTTTTGCTCATTAGATCACTGTAGTAAAGCTACTGCTCACCAGGGAAAACTGCTGCTGGTATTGAAAGTGCATGTTTCAGTCTGCATGTCAGAATTGTTTAATGAAATAGAAGAGGATTTGAGAAGTCACTCAAAATATGCCCTAATTTTTCTTTCTGCAGCACTAATCATACTTTTTATGGAAAAATGAACCCCCTCATTTTGTTCCTTTTTAAATTAAATGTTTTAAGAGTTACCACTTTAATCCAAGCAAGATGGCTTCAGGTGTGCCATACGTTTATCATAAGTAGGACTGTTAGCGCTCTAGATGTTCTTTGGAACACTCTGGGAAGCTGCAGTAGAACACAAAGGAATCAACTGACAGTCTCTGCCCTTGTTGGATGTACATGTTTTACTGAGAATGTCAGACTTCATTCTCACATGACTGAGAAAGATAATGTGAATTTACAGAAAATAAGCTCTCAGTTTAGCTCATAGATCACCTTCCAAACCTCTGTGGGAAAAGCATGAGAAAATATTTTTCTCTCAATCATGACATCCCAGCAGAAGGCTTTGTCACATGGTGAAATCACCTTAGAACATACCACAATTCCTAAAATGAGTATGGTACCATCAACAAATGATTTATAATGTAACTAAAGTCTTAAAACCTTCTATTAACTGCAATGCTTTTTAATGAGGTGCTATCATGTATATTGGTCCCAAGATGGCTGCCAACACTTCTTGGATGAAGTGCTGACAGCCAATCAGATCTCAGGATGAGATGTGTGGTTAGGCTCCGCCCACATATATATATGATTTTACTTTTGATTTTCTCAGGAACTACTGAACAGATTGACACCAGACCTGCAAAAGGCACTTCCCTGACCTGAGGACTACCTCTCTGCCACATTTCAAGTAATTCTGTTCAGCCATTCAGGCTGTACCTTGGACTAAAGGTCCCTATGGAAAATTGCATGGGGAAAATGCGTTTTGGGACCCCCCTTTTTTCTCAGCCCCCGCTTGACGAATCCCCCCGAGACTTTCAGGGTAGGAGCGGAGCGGAGCGCCCCACCTATTTTGAAAATTTCCCGAGGATTCGTCAACCGGCGCCAAAGTTATTCCAAATAGAATGTTGCGGATTTCCTATGGAAACACGGTCCTAACTATAACTATCTACTGGCGACCGCCAGTAGATAATATATATGTATCTTATATATGGATCTTTCATTTTTGCGCTGCCTAATGAAACGTACTGGGCATCCTCAATTTACCAAGTTGATAGCTTTCAGGCTTCAATTATATCATGTATGAATAGTTTCATAGGATGTGTGTCAATCATTTGTTTTACTTACAACAAGTTTATTACGATGATTTGTAATGCTGTTGCACATATAATATGGTCTTTCTTTCGTGCAGGAGAGCAAAATGTGTATGATAATATAGTTTCTCTGTCTATCCATCATGTGACATTGGTGCTATCACTTTAAAAATTGCTTCTCGCAAAGTCAGCCTCATGTGATCAAGGCCGTTTTCCGGCCGAAACGCGTCATGGCAGACAGAAGGGAGTAAAAAATATAATAAAATATCTTTATCCACCGACGAAGAGGAGTTCGTGCGTTCATTCTCATTACACGCTGGAAGTTTGTGAATGCTTGAAACCTATATATATATATATATATATACATATATATATATATATGTTGCAACAATCACTCCAACAGGAAATGACACGAACTCCTCTTAGGTGGCAAAACGAAATTTATTTTCTTTTCAGTTCTCACTGCTCTTGGTCATGACGCGTTTCGGCCGTACCGTCGGCCTTGTTCACATAACAACGCCATAGCGGGAAAACTCCAATTTAAATGTTTTTTTCTCTTGCAAACCCAGTGTCACATGATTGATAGACATGGAGAATAGACTGCGACGTTTTTACACATACTTGATTTTGGAAAACAGACTAGGTGGTATCTCTCCACACTAATTACATTTTACTACATAAAGTGGAAGGAATAACATATATATACACCTTTAAATACACATTTACGTATAAATAAATAAATAAATACATAAATACATTTCAGTATAAATACAATATAATTCACTATATGTTAAAATCGTTTTCTAAAAATAATGGCATAAATGCGTAATGTAGTGAGTCTTGGATGTGTGGTTATCTACCTGATCTTAATCTCCATCAAAACTCGTCTAAGTATATGTAAAAAGGGATGAAGGTGTCACAGAAAAAGACTCTACTCCATGGTTAAAATCACCCATAAACCAAGGAAAAGTGTAAAAGCATTAGATTGACCCCTCAAATGTGCAAAGTTGCGAAAAGTGCATAATGCAGATCATTTAATAGGAATTTAATTTGATGCACCGTCAATGTTTGTAGGTACATATTAGTACATGTGATAAAGTGCTTGAAAAAACTGTACAATAAAATACCTATTTATTTTCACAACTAGTGTAAAGATAAAAAAGAAAATTAAAGTAAGAAGTGTCCATAAGTAAATTAAATCAATGGAAGCTTCGGAGGGGCAAAAAATCCCAAACTAGATGTCTATTCATATCAAGTAAGTGGATCAACTTGATCTAAAGGATCCTATTGATAATAGTATTGTTACCTAAGTGTGTGATGTGGGCAAATATCAACATCATTCTAATCAATATGGCAGGAGACTGGTTCCAGAGTGCTCCTGTTAAAGAGGCTCCTGTGAGGTTTCTCCAAGCAGACTTCTAGGCAGATTTAAAGGTAGGTGTGCATATCTTCAGTAGTATTTAACCCATAAGGGGCCTTCGTATCCATTTCCAGTATTAGGCGGGTTTCTAATTGCCTTAGTAGCCTTTCCCTATTACCTCCTCGGCGCAATTTAGGGATGGCATCAATTACATAGTAACTAAGACATTTTAAGTCATTGTTGTGTTTGTCTTTGAAATGACGAGCCACTGGATAAGTGCTGTCATTGTTAACAATGGCTCTCAGATGCTGAAGGATACGAGTATGAACTTGAAGTTTGGTGCTACCAATATACGATAGGTCACAGGTACAAGTAAGGACATAGACAGCATATTCTGTACGGCAATTAAAATGCCCTTTGATTGGTGTTTCCTTGGGACTAAAAGGAGTTTTGTATGTAGTACGGTTAGTCCCAAATTTGCATGCTCTACAAGATGTACACTTGTAAAAACCTTTCTTTGGTTGTAGCCAGGTACTGTTGGATACATTCTCTGGGCTGCTTTTAACCAGCTGGCTTCTCATGGATGTAGCACGTCTATATGTAATAGACGGTTTGTCTGATAAGAAAGGCGCCAGTACACCATCGGTTTTTAAGATGGGCCAATTTTTGTTAATAATTGCCCTCAACTGTCTATGTTGTCTGTTAAAAGTCATTATGAGACGTGGAGCATTCTCCTCATCTCCATTCTCTCTTGTAATACATGGCCTAGCATTTGTGCCTAGTAGTTCTTCTCTAGTTTTCAGTGCTGCTTTATCACTCGCTTGTTTGAGAACAGACTCACTATAGCCTCTAGCTCTAAATCTTGCCAGTGCCTCTACATTGCATTTTGTGAACTCATTTTCTGTACTGCAAATTCTTTTGAGCCTTAAAAGTTCCCCATAGGGGATACTCCTAATGAGGTGGCCAGGATGGGAGCTAGTTGCATGTAAGGTGGAGTTACCTGCGGTAGATTTTCTGTATAGTGTGGATTCCAATTTGTTGCCTGATACATAGATAGTAGTATCTAGGAAAGAGACCTGTGTTTGGCTAATGTGAGATGTAAATTTCAAATTAAGTTTGTTGATGTTAATCTCATTGATGAATAATACAGCACTGTTGGTGTCCCCCCTCCATATCAGGAACACATCATCAATGAATCTTAGCCAATACACTATGTTGTTCTCATATTTGGAACCCAATGAGCCCCTGAGAACCTGCTCCTCCCACCAGCCCACGTGTAGACACGCGTAGCTGGGAGAGAAGCAGGCTCCCATAGCCACGCCTCGTTTTTGACAGTATAATTTGTTCTCAAACAGGAAAAAGTTGTTGTAGAGGCACCATCTAATCATTTGAATAAGCATCTCATTATGATTGTGAAAAATGAGAGGTCTAGTGTCAAGAAAATGTTTAGTAGCATTCAAACCACTTTCATGATTAATACTCGTATACAATGATTCAATGTCCAATGTAATGAGCGAAAAGCTCTCATCCCATATTATATTTGTGATTTTTTCAAGGAAGTCACTAGTGTCCTTGATATACGATGGGAGAGTCTGCACATGTATCTGTAAAAAGTAATCCACATATTGTGAGATTTGTTCGCTCATACCACCTATTGCAGAGATGATGGGTCTGCCAGGTACTGGACAAGTTCCCTTATGGATTTTCGGGATTAGGTATAGTGTAGGAATTATTGGATATTCGTTCATCATGAATTTGAATTCTTGGTTTGATATTAGACCATTTCTTTTCCAATTCATTAAATCTTTTTTCAAGTTTTCCTTCGCCTTATTATATTCCCCAATATTACTGATGCCATAGCATTCCGAGTCAGATAATTGTTTGTGAGCCTCTTCTATATATTCTTTGCGCGGCCAGATGACAACATTTCCGCCCTTGTCGGATTTATTGATGATAATATCCTTGTTGTTACTTAATTTTTTGATGAGGTTCTCATATTCAATATCTCTATATTTGAGTCTCGTTTTGCTGTGGTTTGTATTGTAATAAAGTTTTTTGATTTCATCTACAGTTCTTTCGTGGAATATGTCAATTGCATCCTTAGGCATCATCGGAAAAAATGATGATTTGGTTTTGAAAGGGCTGATACCAGCACTAGCTTGCACAAGATTGAGAGCTGTCAGTTTATCTTGAGTAGATGAATGAGCATTTAGACCTGCTTCAGATAAAACATTTTCATCATTCAATTCATGTAGGGCAAGCAATGTAGTGGCATCGGATGCAGAAAGATTTGGCATACTGGTCATTTCAGTGCTTGTGTTATCCGTCGTTTTAGTACTGTTTTTTATCCTGAAGAATTTCTTCAACTTTAACTTCCTGATGTATTTATAGATATCTACTCGGGTTTTACCGTAGTTGAAGTTGCTTTCAGGACAATAGGATAGTCCTAGGGCTAGCAGTTGAGTTTCTGCCTCATTAAGGACTACGTCGGATAAATTGACGATAGTTTTTGGGTCATTTTTTATCTCCTGCGCCATTGTTGTTTTTTTGCTTTCCCTCTTCCTGAGTTTGCGCCTTTCTCTCCGGCGCCGATTTCGTCTCTGCCGGGTGTTTTCGCTGCATTCCCGGTCCGTGGTCTTAGGGTCTGCAGACGATCTGTCACTAAAAAAGTGAGCTCTTCTGAGGGACTGAGTACATTAGTCAGATCCGGGTTACTAGTTCTTGGAATCCCGTCTTCAGATTCATTGTCGCTGGTTAGCGAACCTGTGTCAGAGCCTGACGCTTCAGTCGTAGGTCCACTTGCCGTAGTTTCTTTTTCTTTTTCATGAGAATTAGCATTTTGTGTTGCCTTGCCTGAACGGTTTCTCCTAGCTTGATCATATTTCCGAGAGAAAGTAAAAACTTGACCCATCTCATAGTCTGCCTTATCACGTGCATATTTAAAAGCCTTGCGTATTTTGATTTTTTCTTCATGCTTCTTCATCCTTACATCGATATCTTTTTTGAATTTTACAATGAAATCTGTTTGTTCCATTTTATTGAGCTGGCCTTCAATATCATCAATTTCTTTCAATAACTGGTCCCGATCTACTTGTGCATACTTTATAAGAATTCGAACCAGGTTCATTGATGCTGCCAGATTGTTGGAAGCCCATTCCTTGAGCATTTCCGGGTTGGGATTTTCAAACGATGGCGCCAGCAAAATACGGAGTCCTCGAGGCACCCGTCCCGCTTCCTCATATTTCTGCAATGATTTATACTCCCACCACTTAGTGATTTCATTTTTTATACATTTTTCCATTTTTCTTAATAGAGATTTAGCATCCGTTTGAGTCTCATTTCCTTGTATGGTAATAGTGTCACACAACGTACTGGGCGCATTGTTAAACAGTTCATCAGCTGCTGCCTCGGGCTCCCGTACAGCGTCCCTTGACATAGCAGTGTTTCTTGAGAACCCCCGTATAGACTTAATATATCGTCTGGGAAACTTATAATGCCACAAACACCTCCTCACCTGTGCACTTCTGCCATATATATATATAACGGCTGAACATAATTACTTGAAATTTGGCAAAGAGGTAGTCCTCAGGTCAGGCATGTGCCTTTTGCATATATGGAGTCAATCTGTTCAGTAGTTCCTGAGAAAATTGCAGTTAAAAGTACGTATATATCTATAAGCGCGCACCGTGCGCGCACCGTGCGCGCACCCTAACGTGCGCGAGCGTAATTCTGATTGGTTGTTACATGTCAGTCAACGTTCGAATCGGTCGAAATCAGGAAGTGTCGTCCGCCATTTTGTTTGTTTTGTGTGCGAAAGGGAAAAAAAGAAGGTGGTGAACGTGAAAAGGTTCAGGGTAGAGAGTTTCTGACCCCCTAGCCTTTGTCAGGGGGTCCCTAAAGGACCCCGAAGGCTGACATTTTTTTTTAAATTAAAAAAAAAAACATCGCGGGGTGCGCGCACGGTGCGCGCACGCACGGTGGAAAACATTAAAAAAAAAAAAACGTTTTAAACGAGCCATTCCATATTACAGGATACAGTCAATCTATAACTATATACATAGGTAGTTTATTGTAAAATAAATATATAAAAAATATAATAATACATACATAACTTAGCATTTAAAAAACCGTACAAATTCACTTAAAAAAACCATAGGTTTCACATACGTTATAGTTAGGAATTAGCATTTAAAAAACCTTGCAAATTCACTTAAAAATCCATAGGGTTCACACATGTTATAGTTAGCTGGACATTTCACTCATAAAAAACCAATGAAATTCCCCCGTTATAGTTAGTTCAGATAACTATAACTCGCGCGACCGCCACTCTATCACAAGGATGATGTCATGAGTGATGCCACTGACCATGTCATGAGTGATGTAATATGTGACGTCATGAGCAGTGGATTGCGGGCGCGCGAGTTATAATTATCTGAACTAACTATAACGGGGGAATTTCATTGTTTTTTTACGAGTGAAATGTCCAGCTAACTATAACATGTGTGAAACCTATGGTTTTTTAAGTGAATTTGCAAGGTTATTTAAATGCTAATTCCTAACTATAACGTGTGTGAAAACTATGGTTTTTTAAGTGAATATACATATATATATATATATATTGAAAAAAGATTTAATGAATTGGAAAAGAAATGGTCTAATATCAAACCAAGAATTCAAATTCATGATGAACGAATATCCAATAATTCCTACACTATACCTAATCCCGAAAATCCATAAGGGAACTTGTCCAGTACCTGGCAGACCCATCATCTCTGCAATAGGTGGTATGAGCGAACAAATCTCACAATATGTGGATTACTTTTTACAGATACATGTGCAGACTCTCCCATCGTATATCAAGGACACTAGTGACTTCCTTGAAAAAATCACAAATATAATATGGGATGAGAGCTTTTCGCTCATTACATTGGACATTGAATCATTGTATACGAGTATTAATCATGAAAGTGGTTTGAATGCTACTAAACATTTTCTTGACACTAGACCTCTCATTTTTCACAATCATAATGAGATTCTTATTCAAATGATTAGATGGTGCCTCTACAACAACTTTTTCCTGTTTGAGAACAAATTATACTGTCAAAAACGAGGCGTGGCTATGGGAGCCTGCTTCTCTCCCAGCTACGCGTGTCTACACGTGGGCTGGTGGGAGGAGCAGGTTCTCAGGGGCTCATTGGGTTCCAAATATGAGAACAACATAGTGTATTGGCTAAGATTCATTGATGATGTGTTCCTGATATGGAGGGGGGACACCAACAGTGCTGTATTATTCATCAATGAGATTAACATCAACAAACTTAATTTGAAATTTACATCTCACATTAGCCAAACACAGGTCTCTTTCCTAGATACTACTATCTATGTATCAGGCAACAAATTGGAATCCACACTATACAGAAAATCTACCGCAGGTAACTCCACCTTACATGCAACTAGCTCCCATCCTGGCCACCTCATTAGGAGTATCCCCTATGGGGAACTTTTAAGGCTCAAAAGAATTTCCAGTACAGAAAATGAGTTCACAAAATGCAATGTAGAGGCACTGGCAAGATTTAGAGCTAGAGGCTATAGTGAGTCTGTTCTCAAACAAGCGAGTGATAAAGCAGCACTGAAAACTAGAGAAGAACTACTAGGCACAAATGCTAGGCCATGTATTACAAGAGAGAATGGAGATGAGGAGAATGCTCCACGTCTCATAATGACTTTTAACAGACAACATAGACAGTTGAGGGCAATTATTAACAAAAATTGGCCCATCTTAAAAACCGATGGTGTACTGGCGCCTTTCTTATCAGACAAACCGTCTATTACATATAGACGTGCTACATCCATGAGAAGCCAGCTGGTTAAAAGCAGCCCAGAGAATGTATCCAACAGTACCTGGCTACAACCAAAGAAAGGTTTTTACAAGTGTACATCTTGTAGAGCATGCAAATTTGGGACTAACCGTACTACATACAAAACTCCTTTTAGTCCCAAGGAAACACCAATCAAAGGGCATTTTAATTGCCGTACAGAATATGCTGTCTATGTCCTTACTTGTACCTGTGACCTATCGTATATTGGTAGCACCAAACTTCAAGTTCATACTCGTATCCTTCAGCATCTGAGAGCCATTGTTAACAATGACAGCACTTATCCAGTGGCTCGTCATTTCAAAGACAAACACAACAATGACTTAAAATGTCTTAGTTACTATGTAATTGATGCCATCCCTAAATTGCGCCGAGGAGGTAATAGGGAAAGGCTACTAAGGCAATTAGAAACCCGCCTAATACTGGAAATGGATACGAAGGCCCCTTATGGGTTAAATACTACTGAAGATATGCACACCTACCTTTAAATCTGCCTAGAAGTCTGCTTGGAGAAACCTCACAGGAGCCTCTTTAACAGGAGCACTCTGGAACCAGTCTCCTGCCATATTGATTAGAATGATGTTGATATTTGCCCACATCACACACTTAGGTAACAATACTATTATCAATAGGATCCTTTAGATCAAGTTGATCCACTTACTTGATATGAATAGACATCTAGTTTGGGATTTTTTGCCCCTCCGAAGCTTCCATTGATTTAATTTACTTATGGACACTTCTTACTTTAATTTTCTTTTTTATCTTTACACTAGTTGTGAAAATAAATAGGTATTTTATTGTACAGTTTTTTCAAGCACTTTATCACATGTACTAATATGTACCTACAAACATTGACGGTGCATCAAATTAAATTCCTATTAAATGATCTGCATTATGCACTTTTCGCAACTTTGCACATTTGAGGGGTCAATCTAATGCTTTTACACTTTTCCTTGGTTTATGGGTGATTTTAACCATGGAGTAGAGTCTTTTTCTGTGACACCTTCATCCCTTTTTACATTTACTTAGACGAGTTTTGATGGAGATTAAGATCAGGTAGATAACCACACATCCAAGACTCACTACATTACGCATTTATGCCATTATTTTTAGAAAACGATTTTAACATATAGTGAATTATATTGTATTTATACTGAAATGTATTTATGTATTTATTTATTTATTTATACGTAAATGTGTATTTAAAGGTGTATATATATGTTATTCCTTCCACTTTATGTAGTAAAATGTAATTAGTGTGGAGAGATACCACCTAGTCTGTTTTCCAAAATCAAGTATGTGTAAAAACGTCGCAGTCTATTCTCCATGTCTATCAATCATGTGACACTGGGTTTGCAAGAGAAAAAAACATTTAAATTGGAGTTTTCCCGCTATGGCGTTGTTATGTGAACAAGGCCGACGGTACGGCCGAAACGCGTCATGACCAAGAGCAGTGAGAACTGAAAAGAAAATAAATTTCGTTTTGCCACCTAAGAGGAGTTTGTGTCATTTCCTGTTGGAGTGATTGTTGCAACATATATATATATATATATATATATATATATATATAGACATGCTGGCAGTTTGCTAGTAGGTAGTTATAGTTAGGACCTTGTTTCTATTCAAAAAGTGTTTTTTCTTTTGCCAATAACTTTGGCGCCATTTGACGAATCTTTGCAAAATCTTCAAAACTAATGGTTCACTCAGGTCAGGTCCTGTCTTGAATGTTTCGGGGTGATTCGTCAAGCAGGGGCTGAGAAAAAAGGGGGGTCCCAAAGTGCATTTTCCCCATGTTAGTTTCCATAGGAACTTTAGACAAGCTACAGCCCGAACTGCTGAACGGAATTACACCAAATTTGGCAAAAATGTAGCTCTTGGTTCAGAAAGATTCCTTTTTTTTTAAAAAAAAATGGTGTAAATCTGTTGGACTTGGCCCTTTTTCCCGAAATGTTTCGCTTTTCGGGGAAACTAAATGATATATGAATGCTGTATGAATGTGTGCAGACTTGAAGTACTGGGTATTTTAGACCCAGCGGTGCAGGGGCACACACCCTATGACTTCGGGGTTTCACCCTGTTCCGGACCTACAGAAACACAGAGTCTTCTGGGTGAAGTCAAAGAATCGTTTATTGGCTGCAGACCAATGACAGATATCCTAGAAGTACAACAGCGTGTATGTTCTCAGGAGACTGCTGAAAATCATAGGAACGGACTTCTCCTTAAGTACAAAATATCATGCTCCAGGCATACATTCCTTGGTTTACGATATGGTCATATAAAGGTATACATTACAAACGAAAAAGCAGAGTCATCCCACATTCCAGTTCGGCCAGCCCACAATGATTTACACAGGAAGGTTCAGATCCCATGTTTGAAGTAAATAGACCCCCCAATAAATATGAGCATCTCCTGTTTTGAGAAACAAGTCATAAAGCAAGAACAAGCAGGTGTGGAAGAGATTAGCCGGGAGATTGCGTAGAATGAAAGGGTTTTATGACGGGTCAAGCCCTGATACGAATCACAGGTGGAAGGAGGAAGGGGAGCTCGTGAGACCGGTTTGACCCGGGGCAGCAGAGCCAGCTGCCCAGGTCACAGAGAAGTCAGAGGGAAAGCCCGTGTACTGTAAGGCCCGTATTAACTCCATCATAGCCTATGTGAGGGCAATGACAAGATGGCCACTGCTTCCAAAATGGAACCCGCGTAGTTGAGCAGAATACGTGTACACAGTGCATTCGTAGCTGGAACGGCACATAAAGCACTCGTACGTGCCGCATTTACCATTTGCGGTTCGCTAATACCAAAATGGACAGAGGTAAGGCCCTGTCCCTTACGCGGTTCCGAATACCAAAGTACGACAGACCCTCCTTTTGCCCTTACATAGGCAATCACTATACTCATCTTAATCCGAGTCTAGGTCAATGTTCACGAAGTCATGGAGATGTTGCTGTAGCATCATCCTATTACTTAGCTCGTCCCTCGATACAGGTTTCCTTACACATAAGGTAGCACAGAGGCCACATATCGCAGGAGCACACTGTATGCATAGACAGAACAGGAAAAGAATGGCTAAGATCATTCCAATGGCCATCAGAACTTTCCAACCCCAGGCAGATATCAATTCCCAGAACCACCCCACCAGTGACCAATCTCCCTTATCCACGTGTATGGCTTCAGATATTTTATGGAGTTTGGAGATGGCTTGATACACTGTTGGAGCATTATCTGGTATGAAAATGCAGCAACTGGATTGGATGACCTTGCATACCCCACCGCGGTCTGCAAGAATAACGTCTAGGACCATGCGGTTCTGCAAAGTCATAAGGCGATCCGCTTGGAGCTCAGCTGTCAAATTACTAAGGGCACCAGCCGTTACATTGACGGTGGATTCAACCACACGAGTCAGCTGTCTCAGGTTCCTACTATTGACCATAGGTCCCCAAAACGGCAGGAAACCCAGGAAAAAGTCTCCTGCTTCCTGACCGGCAGTGTCCTCCTTACTAATCACACCTCTCACAACTCTGGTCTTGTGATAGTCAGAGGCGGCAGTAAATGTCGGCGGTAGCAAGTTCGCAATATAACATGTGCCCGAGAAATCAGGGGGCAGCCATGTATATGCTCGGTCATGACAGATGAAATATGTGCCCTTAGCAGCCAAAAATGCAGGGGAAAACTGTGACGGGAAAGTGTACGTTTCAGTACAGTCACTTCTTCCCAGTTGAGCCCTAGGGTTCCGACCATTACCCTGTAAGCAGAACCGACCCAGGTGGGGTACGACCCAGATTGGAGATGAGATTTTTCGCTGTCTTTCACCCAGACTAATACTATACCCCGTCGCGTTCCATCCTACATAAGGTCTCAGCTCTTCTTTGGGAATGGACGAGTATGCATTAATATCCCTACTCATATCGGCAACTCCTTTCATCAAAGCCTTATTATTGGTGATGGGTCTGATGGAACGCGGTGGGCGAGGGGAGTATGTATCTAGGGCGTAGAGAAACATGGTTTGGAATGCCCATGACGATCCATTGTAACTGTACGGTAGCACCAGGTAGGGAATACCCTTGTTAGTGGTATGGGGCATTAACCCACAGACCCAGCAATTGGTCGTATTCATTACCAGTTGGTGCTGGTGCAAGAGTTGGATAAACGAGTTATTTACGAACTCTGATCGTCGGGTCTGTTCGTGCTCAGGCAAAGGGTGAAAAGAGTGAGAGGAGGCAGTAGAAAGAGATATAGGCTGTTGAGTGGGTGCAATGGGTTTTGGAGCAGAGAAAAACACACATCCTACAATAAACATCATGATACTACACAGTGTAACAAAGCACAAAAAGACAAAACATTTACTTTTTACAATTCTACACATCCTTGTTTGAGAGTTCATTTCCTCAATCGGTCTCTCCATCCTACAAAACTCCATCCTCTACTCGGGCCGCTCGCGGTGGATGAGTTTCTTCTGCTAAGGAGTACGCCTGTCAGTCAAGGGAAACGCCCTAGACCAACCAGAACCGTTGACCTAGCGTCTTCGGCCTGTACCCCAAAGTCTTGGCACCGCGACCCTGCGGCAGAACCCGGATGGTGGTTCGAAAAACAAAAATCAAGAAAGTCCTTCAGATGGGAGAGCAAAAAATGTCAAAAGGGAAATAATGAGGAAATCTTTATTTGTCCATGGGCCTAGGTCTCAAGTTATAGCGGAGACGGCCAGGTGCTGTCTGGTCTTGAAACAAAAGTTCAGGCTCAGTGGTGTCCAGTCGATTTGATGGCGGCACAGCTTCCTGCAGAATATTGTCACTCTCTTGGACTGAAGCTGTGTCTCTTAAGCGGGCGTCACTGAATGGTACAAAGCGAGGTACAATGTCTGTCTCTGAGTCGGCGATACCCTCGTTGACCCACTGGTCATATGGCAGAGGCAAGGGAACTACCTTGCAGTGAGTACCATGAATCCAGTGCTTCTTCCCTTTCACTCGCACTGCTGATCTTGTCGAAAGAAGAACAAGATGGGGGCCGATCCAGCGAGGTTCGTCGTTGCCCTTACGCTGGAAATTCCGGACCAGGACCCACGAGCCAGGGTCGATAGGGTGTCCAGGAGGTTCAGAGGCTTGGGGAAGAGTATCATGTACCTGTTGGTGCAAAACACGCAGTTTAACAGTCAAATCATACAGGTAATCGAGCAGTACTGGATGCTCAATCTCACTGAACTTCGTAGGCCTTGGCACACCCCATACGTTGGCCGGGCGGCCAAAGACTACTTCATAAGGACTAAGTCCCACTCGTGAGTGTATCGTCATTCTGGTGGACAAGAGTGCTAGAGGCAGAGCATCAGGCCATTTAAGACCAGTGCTCGCCTGGATTTTGGCCAACTTGAGCTTTAAGGCTCCATTGTAGCGTTCAACTAGTCCAGCTGATTGGGGGTGATTTGCAGCGTGGAATTTCTGCCTTATGCCTAAACCTTCACATACACTCTTCATCACTTTACCCACAAACTCACTTCCATTATCACACCACACCATTCTCGGCATCCCAAACCTGGGGAAAAACTCCTTCACAAGGGCTTTGGCTGTGGATAGGGCAGTGTTATCTTTCAGAGGATAAGCCTCTACCCATTTTGAGAAAGCACAAACAACCACTAGTACATATTTCAGGTTGTTGCATCTTTCCATGTGAATAAAGTCCAGCTGCAAAACTTCGAATGGACATGATGGGGGTGCAAAGTGACCGGCCGGAGTTGGGGTTCCCCTACCAGGGTTGTACTTCAAGCATACTATGCAATTCTTGACCACATTCTCTGCACACTTGGGAATCCCAACATTCTGCCATACTGGAGCCAACAACTTACAAATACCTTTCGTACTGATATGCGCCATTCCATGTGCCATAGTAACCACTGGAAGCACATATGCATCAGGCAACAACCATCGCCTATGTTCTGTCAGGTCAATCCAACAACCATTCTCATCCAACTTACCCATACTCTCTCTCCACTTGCTTAACTCTTCTCCTGTAGCTTCAGCCTGAAGCGACTTCACACTCTCTATTGTGTTCTCATACATTCCCACATCATTAACCCATCTTGCGGGGCCTGCAACATACATTCTAGTCTTCACATTCTGTGCTGTTTTTCTCGCGGTCTCATCAGCAAACGCATTCCCACGTCCAACATCATCTGTGACTTTCCTATGCGCACTGCATTTCATGATCGCAACTTGCAACGGTAGGGTCAGTGACTCAAGGAGATCATTCACCAACTTGCCATTCTGAATTTTAGCTCCATGCGACGTCAGGAACCCACGCTCTTTCCACAAACGCCCAAAATTATGAGCCACGCCAAAGGCGTACTGGCTATCTGTGTATATGTTCACTCTCATTCCTTCAGACAACACACATGCTCTCGTGAGGGCGATCAATTCTGCTGCTTGGGCCGAATTATGTGGCACTCGTGCAGTTTCCACGACCGTATGTAAAGTTGTGATAGCATATGCAGCAGTCGTGTCACCATTAGGGAGCTTGAAACATGACCCATCTACCCATAAAGTGCCATCACATTCAGTCAGGGGAGTATCTTTGAGATCTACTCTCCCTTTCGTCTCTTCTTCTGGCCTGAACAGACAGTCATGTTGCTCAATCTCATCTGAGTCTGCTGGAATCGGCAATAATGTGGCTGGATTCAGCGTATTGCATCTTTTTATGTGTATGTGATTCGCTAACAGTGTGAGTTCATACCCTGATAATCGCGCACTAGTCAAGTGTTGTGTCTTGGTTCTATTTAATAATGTGTCTACAGCGTGTGGAACCATGACAATCAATGTGTTGTCCATTACCAGACCAGCCGATTGTCGGATAGACATCGCTGCAGCAGCTGTCGCTCTCAGACAGCTTGGCAATGCCCTCGCTACAGGGTCCAAGGTGGATGAAAAATACGCGCATGGGCGCGGTCTGTCGCCAAAAGGCTGTGTTAACACTGACAACGCACATCCATCTTTCTCGTGAACATACAATGTAAAAGGTTTGCTATAGTCAGGAGTGCCCAACACAGGAGCTGAACATAATGCATTGCGTAATTCCACAAAACTTTTCTGACACTCTTCAGACCATGGGATAGGATTCGGTGTGTCTTTGCATGTTAATGCTAATAAAGGTTTTGCCAACAAAGAAAAACTAGGGATCCAATGCCTACAGTATGAAGTGATGCCCAAGAAAGCACGCACTTCTCTCTGTGTCTTTGGCACACTCAACTGCGCAATGGCTTGGATTCTTTCTGGGGTCAGTCTCCTTCCCTCCTTCGATAAGAGATGACCTAAGTAGGTCACTTCTTGTCGACAATATTGCAGCTTAGAGAGAGACACTTTGTGATGGTAAGCGGATAAATGGCGCAACAGTGACAATGTGGCTCCTTTACAAATCTTTTCAGTATCCGCAGCGATCAGTAAATCGTCCACGTACTGGAGCAGGATAGCGCCACTAGGTAAAACAAGTGCATCAAGCTGCGCTTTCAAAGCTTGACTGTATATGGATGGACTCTCGCAGTAGCCTTGGGGAGCGCGTTTGAAGCGGAAGCTTCGGCCTCCCAGACTAAAACCAAAAATGTCTCTGCTCTCTTCTGCAATTGGGATACTAAAGAAAGCATTCTTTAAATCGATCACTGAAAACCATGCAGCAGAGGCTGGAATCATCGTTAACAAGGCAGTTATATCGGGGACAACCGGAAACTGAGGCACAACAATCTTATTAACCTCTCTAAGATCAATCACAAATCTGTAAACAGGTGGCTGTGAAGGGTCCGTTCGTTTTAAGACAGGTAAAATCGGACTATTGCAAACGTTGCCTCTTGTCTCTTCAATCACACCCTTATTAATCAAGTCGCTGACAATGTCTAACAATGCTTTCTGGCCTTCATTAGAGATCTTGTACTGGGGAATACGTGGCAGTCTGACATTAGCCTTCAGAGTCACCACATATGGTGGTATTTCCAAGAGGCCCACATCATTGGGACCAGTAGCCCAAAGGGCATCCGGAAGGGATGACAATTCAGGTGGCATCGTGTTTTTAGGCAGATACATTGGAGAAACCACTTGCTTGCCTAATGTAAGTTGTACTCCTGAAGGAGAACAATACAGTGTAGCGTGCAATCTTTTCAACAAATCTAATCCCAGCAAATTCTCACCACAACCTGTTGTCAGGATCAGGGGCGCTTTCAGCTCGCAAGGTCCAACAGAAAGCGACATGGGACTGGAAATCGGGTTCCTAACTGGGGCGCCAGAAAAACCTACTGAAACATTTATATCGCCAGACAAAGGTGCGCCAGGGAGTTTGGAATGCATAATTGAACTCTTTGCAGCACCAGTGTCTAGCAGAAAAGGCTCCGTTACATTTGCTGTAGTCACCTCAACATACGGTCCACTCTGATCCACTGGCACTGAAACAACTCCCTCTCTCTGTCTATGGCTATCCTAGTAATCATTATTCTCTGCATCACCGTCCTCTGCATAATAATCATTATTGTAATACTGGGCCGTATTACTAGTCGCATTAGCTTGCTGATCAAAGCTATTAATGGCGCTTTGGGGCGGAAGAGGACGCGCGTTTTGTGGAACACTTCCACGCCCTCTGCCTCTAGGAGCTTGCTGACCACCTCTACCTCTTGCGCCATACATATTACCGTTCCGTTGCATTAATTTAGGACAACTATATTTAAAATGACCTTCCTCTTTGCAGTACGAACATTGGTTGGGACCTACAGGGACACGTGGTTGGTAATACCCATTCATTTGCTGATTAGTCTGAAATTGTTGGGGTTGGTGATAGACACCTTGGGGTTGTCTATAATTATTACCGCCGCCACGTGGTGGATAGGCCTGCTGTAAAAGGACCTTTGTCTTTAATTCCTTCGTTTTCTTCTCCGTTCTATCTTTCTCGTCTTTATCTCTGTTTTCATAATACTGTGCAGTAGCCAGTATTTGCGCTGAAGAAGAAACAGCCCAAGAACTCTCTGAATCTTTCAACTTTTTACACAGGTCAGGGAGTAAATTCTGCACAAACTTATCCACAAACAACCGTTGGCCACCCTCAGTACTCATATCTTGCCCACTGTGGTCAATAAACGTTTCTTCAAACCTAGTAAAGAAGTCTGACACTGTCTCATCTTTCTTCTGCTTACATGCAGATAACTTGTCCCAATTTACGCGCATCGCAGGCATTATTGTCTTCATATACGTGATGATTCTACCAGGCAGTTCAGCTACTAAAGGTTCTGGTTTCGCACCACCCGTTTGTCTAGCATCAGCAGCGACAATGTTAGCCCATGTATCCCCTAGTTCTGCATCGTGATCTGCATTACGAATTGATCCCCATAGAGGCTGTGGAACAACATTACCAAACAACATGTCTATGTCGGCCAGATTCATAATGCATGACCCTGCCGTCTGTGACAACTCTTTATAATAACCTGCTGGGTTTTTACGGGGATCAGGCAATGTCTGCTTAAGTGCTAACACCTCAGAGCGCTTCCATGGAACATGCACCCAAACACGCTGGAAATGCGCTGCCACAGCGGGGTTACCACCGACAGCTGCAACCGCTTCCTTCCATACCGGGGGAACTTCTCTCATGGGATATTGTCGCGCTTTTACCTTTTTCCCCACAAGGACCTCGTGTTCAAACAATGACTGTTGGCAATCGTCATTCCTTAAGGACAATACAACCGCAACTGCTTTATCTACTTCGCGGTCCACAATTATACCAGTTCCAAAATCGAACCTCACTCTACACAATTCCTGCGGGTTCGGATTTCTACCACTATCCTCCAATTCTTCACAGAGAATTTCGCACATTTTCTCGAATACATATCTCTGTTTCGGGGCATCCCATTGATGGAAAGTGTTAACAACCGATTCCACATCATACAGTGAAGGAAAAGCGATCCATCTACGCGCCATGTGATCTATTACCTTTTTCTCATCGGGGTTAGGCAATTGGCTGCGCAACTGCTTACGCTGTACACCAGGAGTTGCACCAGATGACCCAAAGAGAGGCGACATTAATGTAGTAACCACATTAGCTAAACGCTGTCGCGCTGAAGGAGAAGCTGAGGCGAGAACAGGAGGAAAAACAGAGGGAAGAAAAGAGGATGTAGAGACAGGTACTGGAGTGGTAGAAGGAAGAGTGTTAGGGGAGGCAGTTACTGGATTAAGCAAAGTCGCAGAAAGTGCGGGGGTAGTTGGAAGCACTACTGGAGGCGCTTGGGAAGACTGCGCTACAGGAATAGGAACTGGTTGCAGAGCAACTGGCGGTTGCGGCAAGGCTTGCAGTATATGCACCGGAGGTGGCATATTTACAAGCTGGGGAGGCGCCGTGGCAGTTTGAGCATACGGGGGTGGCGAACTCAACAAATGTGACATCAGGGGATCTTTTTCCTTTTCTTCTGACTCATCCTGCTTAGAATGTGGCAAAGCTGGATAACATTTGTCAATCCCTAACTTACGCTGCCTGTGCAATTGCTCATTCATTTGCTCCTCTTCATTATCTTTAAATTGTACAGCTGCTTGCATTACTGACATACCTCTCTCTCTCTTATTCCTTTTCGCTAGCTTAATTTCCTTCTGTTTGGCTTCCTTTCGCCATAAGCGGAAAGAGTCAAACATCGCCGGCCGGGCTTTCTTCTTAAACAATTTAATTTCCAAATTATCTAAAATATCGGTATCAAAACTACCATTTTGGGGCCATTTTAAAACACCGTCTTTCCTGGTGTAGTGGATCCACACTTCGTTATATGCAATGGGGCCTACGCCATGTTTCACATAGAGCTCATAAGTTGGAGTTCCAACCGGAGGAACCGGACATGATTCTTCCAGCTGGAAATCTTTTCCACAACCCAAACAGAATAATCTACCAAATAGTCCAGAACCAGGCATCTTCGCTCACTAGTCTAGATCCAAATGTCAAAGGATTATCGATTACGATATTCTCGTGAATACACGAGTCCTCTGGCTTTGGGGTTTGCAAACACCAAATCACCAATTACCAAATCAAACCAAACGATCCCGAGGGATACCAAAACAAATGGGAGACGCTCCACTTATACTTAACTGAATATTGCTGATCGATGGCGTCACCAGAAGACTCTCTCGATTGTTTCGCTCTCTCAAACTCGTCAAGGGTCCAAAACAGGTCGATTAATCAGGGCAGCAGTCCTTCGTAGCCGTCGGGACGCGGAGAACCTCGCAGAAAAGACTTTCGGACCACGTCGACATGCAGGGGTCGATGAAGTGGCGGCCTTCCTCCGGAATTTCCACACGAAGCTCCTCACGAACCTCTGGCTTGGACTGGTACCGCTGAAATCGGCCCGAGTTGGGCGCCAAACTGAAGTACTGGGTATTTTAGACCCAGCGGTGCAGGGGCACACACCCTATGACTTCGGGGTTTCACCCTGTTCCGGACCTACAGAAACACAGAGTCTTCTGGGTGAAGTCAAAGAATCGTTTATTGGCTGCAGACCAATGACAGATATCCTAGAAGTACAACAGCGTGTATGTTCTCAGGAGACTGCTGAAAATCATAGGAACGGACTTCTCCTTAAGTACAAAATATCATGCTCCAGGCATACATTCCTTGGTTTACGATATGGTCATATAAAGGTATACATTACAAACGAAAAAGCAGAGTCATGATGACCATCCCACATTCCAGTTCGGCCAGCCCACAATGATTTACACAGGAAGGTTCAAATCCCATGTTTGAAGTAAACAGACCCCCCAATAAATATGAGCATCTCCTGTTTTGAGAAACAAGTCATAAAGCAAGAACAAGCAGGTGTGGAAGAGATTAGCCGGGAGATTGCGTAGAATGAAAGGGTTTTATGACGGGTCAAGCCCTGATACGAATCACAGGTGGAAGGAGGAAGGGGAGCTCGTGAGACCGGTTTGACCCGGGGCAGCAGAGCCAGCTGCCCAGGTCACAGAGAAGTCAGAGGGAAAGCCCGTGTACTGTAAGGCCCGTATTAACTCCATCATAGCCTATGTGAGGGCAATGACAAGATGGCCACTGCTTCCAAAATGGAACCCGCGTAGTTGAGCAGAATACGTGTACACAGTGCATTCGGAGCTAGAACGGCACATAAAGCACTCGTACGTGCCGCATTTACCATTTGCGGTTCGCTAATACCAAAATGGACAGAGGTAAGGCCCTGTCCCTTACGCGGTTCCGAATACCAAAGTACGACAGACTGAGTTTCCCCATTTTAAAAATATAACTTAAAATGGATGCCAAAGCTGTGTGGTTGCTCCGGTTGACTGAGCTGGGTTGACAGTCTAGGCGTTATTTCCCAGCAGCCCCAGCTTTTGGAGGGAAGCCTGGCACCCAGGGTGCTCTACCCCTCCCCCTAGGCTAGTTAGAGCCAGTTTCCCCAGACGCTTCTAGAAGCTTCTGGCACTGTCTGGAAGGTGGGGTGAGGGGCGTCTAAAGGGAGGAGCTGGGTTGCCATGCAGTCAGTCAGAGGTTGGACCAGGGAGAGAGGGGACCTGCTGCCAGGGGTTACCGCCACATAGGCCTGTGTGCTGGGCCCTGAGCCTACCTACCCCCCCCCTACTGTCCACAGGGCGAGGGAAAGATATAGTGGTGGCAATTCAGACCTGGAAAAGCCTTCGCAGGAGTTTAGGAGGTAGGATTAGTCAGGGACCTATGCCTCTAAAAGTGACAGGGCTTAGGTGCTGCCTTTCAAGTGAGTGAGGGATCCTGAACTACCCACTGATCTGGCCCGGCGAGAGGAAAACCCAGGGACGACAGGCAGAGACTACTTAGTCCGCCTTCAACCACCAACGCAATTTCCCCCCCTCAAGAAACCCCCAAACAAGGGGCAGGAACCAAAGAGCGCTATTCCCAAGCTGCCCCCGGGAAGGAGAGCGCTATTTACAAGCTGCCCCTGGAAGGAGAGCGCTATTTACAAAGGAGAGCGCTATTTACAAGCTGCCCCTGGAAGGAGAGCGCTATTTACAAAGGAGAGCGCTATTTCCAAGCTGCCCCTGGAAGGAGAGCGCTATTTACAAAGGAGAGCGCTATTTCCAAGCTGCCCCTGGAAGGAGAGCGCTATTTACAAAGGAGAGCGCTATTTCCAAGCTGCCCCTGGAAGGAGAGCGCTATTTCCAAAGGAGAGCGCTATTTCCAAGCTGCCCCTGGAAGGAGAGCGCTATTTACAAAGGAGAGCGCTATTCACAAGCCGCCCCTGGAAGGAGAGCGCTATTTCCAAGTTGCCCCTGGAAGGAGAGCGCTATTTACAAAGGAGAGCGCTATTTCCAAGCTGCCTCTGGAAGGAGAGCGCTATTTACAAAGGAGAGCGCTATTTCCAAGCTGCCCCTGGAAGGAGAGCGCTATTTACAAAGGAGAGCGCTATTTCCAAGCTGCCTCTGGAAGGAGAGCGCTATTTACAAAGGAGAGCGCTATTTCCAAGCTGCCCCTGGAAGGAGAGCGCTGGATTTGGTGAGCGCTATCTTTGAAGTGGCTGTGCCTGCAGCCGGAGAGAGTGACAGCCTGCTGCTGGGAGGCCGCCGAGACGCCTGCAGCCGAGAGCCCGGTGAGTGGGGCATTGGGGGAACCAGTGGCGTGGAGGGGGCAACGGGGCACATTATCGGTGCCCGCTCCGGGGACCCTTCACATTTTTGGGACCTTGTGGGGGCGCACTTGGAGGGTGTGTCGGGGCACATTGTCGGTGCCCGGCCCCGGCGTCGTGTGGGACTGGTAGTGGAGGAGGGGGGGCAACGGGGTACATTGCCGGTGCCCGCCCCTGGTGCCAGGAGCCTGCACAGCTGCCCCACAGGACAGTGGGCAGCTGCAACGGCCTAGAGGGATGCTGGAGGGGGTGGACACCTCGGAGGGCCCACAGACCTGCCCGGACTAAATGCAATGCCTAGCGCTGCAGTGGCTGGCCATGGTTGATGCTCCCAGAGCTTGCCAAGTCTACTGCCCCAAGAGCTTGCTATGCTGAATGCTCCCAGTGAGGGCCCTATCTGGAGCGCCATTGATCTGCCAGGTGTAGCACTATGCTATAATGCCATATTTAAAGCGCTATGGTCAATGCTAGTTGTGCAGCGCTATATTCAAATGTCATGCTCTTAAGCGCTATGTCAATGGCTATGTTTTGAAGCGCTTTCGCCGTGATATGTGCAGCGCTATATTCAAATGTCATGCTCTTAAGCGCTATGTCAATGGCTATGTTTTGAAGCGCTTTCGCCGTGATATGTGCAGCGCTATATTCAAATGTCATGCTCTTAAGCGCGATGTCAATGGCTATGTTTTGAAGCGCTTTCGCCGTGATATGTGCAGCGCTATATTCAAATGTCATGCTCTTAAGCGCTATGTCAATGGCTATGTTTTGAAGCGCTTTCGCCGTGATATGTGCGGCGCTATATTCAAATGTCATGCTCTTAAGCGCTATGTTCCTAGGCCTGATTTAAAGTGCTAGTCATTTGTTCTGTGCAGCGCTAGTTTCAGATGCCAGGGTTTGATGTATTGATGCGCTGCCTACCCTAATTTCTGCCTCAGGCTCAGGAGTCAATCATATTGATGATGCATACGGGAATGCCATGATGTGTTTTATTCCAGGTGTCCTGGACTCTTGCTGATGTTATGCCCTGAGTTGACTTTATTGCAGGTTGCAGCTAATGGACTTACTTTTACTATCTTCTAAATCGCAATGATTCCGGCAGGGGCCCGATTGGCCCTGCCCTGTACATAATTCCCCCCCTGTAAATGTTAACCGAGCGCCAGTTGGCGCAGTACAGAGATTGCCTATTGACACCTTGTGGTTTTGGACAATACAAAAGTTCTTTTTACCTAAACTGGTGTGGTGTCTCTTTTTGTAGTGTGCCTTGTGTATCGCCTGTGTGTACTGCGTGGATGCTTTGCACATTTCCTCGAGAGTTTGGCCCGCCCGCTCTGCACCACGCTACCCGTTTCCAACATTGGTGTTCAGCGGTGGGATAGGACTTGTGTTTGCGCAGTACCACAGCGACCGCGGGTTGCACTGCAAATTGAGCGTTTAAAGTAATCTCAGGTTTTGGGGAATTATTGTTTTTTTCCTTAATTGTGATTTCCTCCTGGAAGTGTGTTTTTAAATTGTGTCCCCTTGTTGCACTGTGGGTGGTGTGTCCCGGGTGTACCGTGCCAGGATGGGGTCAACCTACAACGAGGATGATCTTATGGAATACACGGAGCAGGAAGTAGTGGATTTCTGCAGGGAGAGAGGGATACCCCCAGTAGGCAACATACGCAGGAAGTTATTTCTCTATGAGGCCCTCAAGAGGGGGGAACCCTTAGAGATCGGTGGGGACCTGTCAGATTACCCCTCCGCATATTTAAAGGGTGGATTTAGTGGAGACCCGGAGGAGGACCTCCAGTGTAGGGAGGACTCCGAGAGTGAGGGGGCCCAGTCCATAACCCAGGAGGGGGGTGACACTGACGAGGAGGAGGAAGATGACCGGGGGGAGACGCCAGTAGCGAGTAAGGACACCAGAGTTAGGGAGTCCCGCGCTGGGTCCAGTCCCGGGGGCACTGCCCCGTCCCTTTCCCTGTCCCCAGAAGAGTGGGTAGATAGGAGGGAAGAGAGGGAGCATCAGCTGGCGCTGGGAAAGCTCAAGGTGGAGCTAGCGCGGCTGAGTGTGCAGGAGAAGAAGCTAGAGACGGAGAAGGTCCTAGCGCAGGAGAGGATGGCGGAGGCAGAGAGGGCCTTTGCCAGGGAGAGACCAGCTCGGGAGGGTAGGTTGTCCCCTGAGAGTGGTTTTGGTGGTCTGGATTCACCAGTAAGGGTGGGATCCAGTGGTGGCAGCGAGAGTGGATCCAATGTAGGGTGTCCCACTCCCAGAGCCCAGGAGATGGTGCCTGGTTCCCAGGAAGAGGGGGACAGGTTAGAGTTCAGGGGCAGGGGAAAACTGTCCCACCAGTCCTGGGGGGAGTTTGCGGAGGTGTGTGGGACTGCATTGGAGGATTGGGTGGTGAGGAGTGCAGTGAATGAGTGGGAAGGGCTGTGACAGGTAGTCATCCGGGAGCACATGCTGAGGAATTGTTCCACAAGGTTGCGTCACCACCTAGTACAGTGTGGGTTCTCCGACCCCAGGGAGCTTGCACAGGAGGCAGACCTCTGGGTGAGGGCCAGGGTGTCTGAGGAGGCATTGGGGAGTGACCCTGAAGAGGGTGGTGCAGGGATCTTCCAACCCAGCGAGGTGGGAGAGGTGGCGAATAGCCCAGCTAGGTCCCCGGGAAGAGAGAAGGTTGTAGGGCCTCACGACCTATCCATAGGAAGGAGTGAGACGGGGAGGTGTCCCGAGGTGCCCCAACCGCAGTCTCAGGGCCTGGAGAGTTCCGTAAGGGAGCCCCAGGTTGGGAGCCTAGGCTGTCCTGATGTGCCGCCCGGTGAGGGGGAGCCCCTAGTGTCAGGAGGACCCGGGGCATCTGTAATCAGAGCTCCTGAGGTCCTGGGGTTGGCCCAGTTGCAGGGTTTAGATTCTGGGCTGGGATGCCAGGTTCAGGGGTTGCCTGACCTGGCGGGTGGGACATCTGTTAACAGTGTCCCCCCAGAATTGACTTCCAGGGGTACTTCTCCAGGTGGGAGGGTGCGGAACTCTGGAAGGGGGTGCAGAGGGAGGAAGGTCTCACCTCGGGCACCGGCTCAGCCACAGGGCTTAGATCCTGGGTTGGGAGGCCAGGGATGGGTACTGCCTGACCTGGTGGGTGGGACATCTGTTAGCAGTGTCCCCCCAGAATTGTCTTCCAGGGCTGCTACTCCCGTTGGGAGGGTGCGGAACTCTGGGAGGGGGTGCAGGGGGAGGGAGGTCTCACCCCTGGCACCGGTGCAGCCTAAGGGTTTAGACCCTAGGCTGGGGAACCAGTTGAAGGGTCAAGGCCCTGGACTGGGGAGAGAGTGGTGGTCTGAGGGTACCTCGCAGGGGAGTAGGGTGAGGAACCCCAGAAGGAGAGGTAGGGGGAGGAGAGCTTCGCCCCTGAGGGCTGGTCAGCCTGAGGGTGCGGACCCCAGGTGGGAGGACCAGTGGCAGTTCGGAACTGCAAGGAGGAGGAGGAGAGTGGTCAACGGGTACTATGGGCCTGGGGTTACTGCCCCCCACTCTGTGAGACCGCAAGGGCCAGAGACATCTGGGTGGCCTAGGGGCCAGTCCTGGCCACAACCAGCTAGGGGACCCCCGGGTGGTGGCTCAGTCAGTCGAGGAAGGTTTGAGAGAGGGTACCTTCGGGTTCCAGAGCGGAGGAGAACCTGCGGGTGCTCCTGCAGTTGCGGGCCTGCGTCCACCTTTTCTCGCCCTAAGCAGGGAAGCCCATCAAGGCATTGATCGGTATACCCTGGCTTTTGGCTGGAAGGGGGTTGTGTTGGACTTGGCCCTTTTTCCCGAAATGTTTCGCTTTTCGGGGAAACTAAATGATATATGAATGCTGTATGAATGTGTGCAGACTGAGTTTCCCCATTTTAAAAATATAACTTAAAATGGATGCCAAAGCTGTGTGGTTGCGCCGGTTGACTGAGCTGGGTTGACAGTCTAGGCGTTATTTCCCAGCAGCCCCAGCTTTTGGAGGGAAGCCTGGCACCCAGGGTGCTCTACCCCTCCCCCTAGGCCAGTTAGAGCCAGTTTCCCCAGACGCTTCTAGAAGCTTCTGGCACTGTCTGGAAGGTGGGGTGAGGGGCGTCTAAAGGGAGGAGCTGGGTTGCCATGCAGTCAGTCAGAGGGTGGACCAGGGAGAGAGGGGACCTGCTGCCAGGGGTTACCGCCACATAGGCCTGTGTGCTGGGCCCTGAGCCTACCTACCCCCCCCCCCTACTGTCCACAGGGCGAGGGAAAGATATAGTGGTGGCAATTCAGACCTGGAAAAGCCTTCGCAGGAGTTTAGGCGGTAGGATTAGTCAGGGACCTATGCCTCTGAAAGTGACAGGGCTTAGGTGCTGCCTTTCAAGTGAGTGAGGGATCCTGAACTACCCACTGATCTGGCCCGGCGAGAGGAAAACCCAGGGACGACAGGCAGAGACTACTTAGTCCGCCTTCAACCACCAACGCAATTTCCCCCCCTCAAGAAACCCCCAAACAAGGGGCAGGAACCAAAGAGCGCTATTCCCAAGCTGCCCCCGGGAAGGAGAGCGCTATTTACAAGCTGCCCCTGGAAGGAGAGCGCTATTACCAAAGGAGAGCGCTATTTACAAGCTGCCCCTGGAAGGAGAGCGCTATTTACAAAGGAGAGCGCTATTTCCAAGCTGCCCCTGGAAGGAGAGCGCTATTTACAAAGGAGAGCGCTATTTCCAAGCTGCCCCTGGAAGGAGAGCGCTATTTACAAAGGAGAGCGCTATTTCCAAGCTGCCCCTGGAAGGAGAGCGCTATTTCCAAAGGAGAGCGCTATTTCCAAGCTGCCCCTGGAAGGAGAGCGCTATTTACAAAGGAGAGCGCTATTCACAAGCCGCCCCTGGAAGGAGAGCGCTATTTCCAAGTTGCCCCTGGAAGGAGAGCGCTATTTACAAAGGAGAGCGCTATTTCCAAGCTGCCTCTGGAAGGAGAGCGCTATTTACAAAGGAGAGCGCTATTTCCAAGCTGCCCCTGGAAGGAGAGCGCTGGATTTGGTGAGCGCTATCTTTGAAGTGGCTGTGCCTGCAGCCGGAGAGAGTGACAGCCTGCTGCTGGGAGGCCGCCGAGACGCCTGCAGCCGAGAGCCCGGTGAGTGGGGCATTGGGGGAACCAGTGGCGTGGAGGGGGCAACGGGGCACATTATCGGTGCCCGCTCCGGGGACCCTTCACATTTTTGGGACCTTGTGGGGGCGCACTTGGAGGGTGTGTCGGGGCACATTGTCGGTGCCCGGCCCCGGCGTCGTGTGGGACTGGTAGTGGAGGAGGGGGGGCAACGGGGTATATTGCCGGTGCCCGCCCCTGGTGCCAGGAGCCTGCACAGCTGCCCCACAGGACAGTGGGCAGCTGCAACGGCCTAGAGGGATGCTGGAGGGGGTGGACACCTCGGAGGGCCCACAGACCTGCCCGGACTAAATGCAATGCCTAGCGCTGCAGTGGCTGGCCAAGGTTGATGCTCCCAGAGCTTGCCAAGTCTACTGCCCCAAGAGCTTGCTATGCTGAATGCTCCCAGTGAGGGCCCTATCTGAAGCGCCATTGATCTGCCAGGTGTAGCAATATGCTATAATGCCATATTTAAAGCGCTATGGTCAATGCTAGTTGTGCAGCGCTTTATTCAAATGTCATGCTCTTAAGCGCTATGTCAATGGCTATGTTTTGAAGCGCTTTCGCCGTGATATGTGCAGCGCTATATTCAAATGTCATGCTCTTAAGCGCTATGTCAATGGCTATGTTTTGAAGCGCTTTCGCCGTGATATGTGCAGCGCTATATTCAAATGTCATGCTCTTAAGCGCGATGTCAATGGCTATGTTTTGAAGCGCTTTCGCCGTGATATGTGCAGCGCTATATTCAAATGTCATGCTCTTAAGCGCTATGTCAATGGCTATGTTTTGAAGCGCTTTCGCCGTGATATGTGCGGCGCTATATTCAAATGTCATGCTCTTAAGCGCTATGTTCCTAGGCCTGATTTAAAGTGCTAGTCATTTGTTCTGTGCAGCGCTAGTTTCAGATGCCAGGGTTTGATGTATTGATGCGCTGCCTACCCTAATTTCTGCCTCAGGCTCAGGAGTCAATCATATTGATGATGCATACGGGAATGCCATGATGTGTTTTATTCCAGGTGTCCTGGACTATTGCTGATGTTATGCCCTGAGTTGACTTTATTGCAGGTTGCAGCTAATGGACTTACTTTTACTATCTTCTAAATCGCAATGATTCCGGCAGGGGCCCGATTGGCCCTGCCCTGTACATTATTCCCCCCCTGTAAATGTTAACCGAGCGCCAGTTGGCGCAGTACAGAGATTGCCTATTGACACCTTGTGGTTTTGGACAATACAAAAGTTCTTTTTACCTAAACTGGTGTGGTGTCTCTTTTTGTAGTGTGCCTTGTGTGTCGCCTGTGTGTACTGCGTGGATGCTTTGCACATTTCCTCCGGAGTTTGGCCCGCCCGCTCTGCACCACGCTACCCGTTTCCAACAAAATCCATACATAGTTTCTGAGAAATTCAAAAAAGAAAAATATCAATATCTGAGCACCAAGGAGGATTCGTGAATCTTCCCGAGCAGGAGCTGACTTCTGATTGGCTGCAAACACTCCAAACCAGGAACTGTTGGTAGCCATCTTGTGACTAGGTAACTGAGTCTCAAGAAAAAGGAAACAAGCATTGGCATAGCCAATTGGTCTCGCATTTGGGACCTTATAAGTGTTTTGCCATGCAACAGTTGCATAGCTAAATACTTATAAGGTCCCAAAAGCGAGACCTATTGGCTATGCAAAGCAGCCGTGCGGCCGCGAAAGTAAAAGTGATCGCGATCACGATCAAACATCAAAGCGGCCGCGCACATGCACTGTAGCTCTAGGCTGGCCTGGTAGCACTTTTTGGAGCCCTCTCAATAAGTGTCGCCAGACCAGCGCATGGGTCAGGCGAGATCTAAAAAGAAGAAGAAAAACAAGAAAAGGGGGCAGGGTAGAATCACCCTGACACCCTAGGCCTGCTCAGGGTGTCCCACAAGGACCCCTAGGTGCAAAAAAGCATTTTTTTAAACAAATATCCGCCGAATTCACGCTGCGTGCTTCGTTATTTATAAGCCCCCAGGTGGGTCAGGTCCCAGGGGCAAAGCTCCGGAGTCTGCCACCTCCCCAGGGCTTGAATTACAAAAATGCATGGGGGGGCTCCAACCCTCCCCACGCTGCCCCGGGGACCACCACCTCCCCGTGGCTTTAATATATTTGAGGTGGGGGAGCCTCATGGGCCCCTCCAAGCCCTAGGACCACCATCTCCCCCGGGCTTCCTTCTTTAATGAGGGGGGCCTCGCAGGCCCCCCAAGGTCCCGGGGACCACCACCTCCTGGGGCACCCAGATCCGCAGGAAATCGCTAGATGAATGCACAGGAGGACGCCCACACGAGCGCCGAGACTCGCCTAGGGACCCACAGAATGGATGGCTTTTATGACCAGCAGGTGCTTTACACAGCTGGAGTGCGGTTTGTTTGTAAACTTGAACTGTTGATCTGAGGGGGCTCGCGGGCCTGGTCAGGAGGGCAGTTTGGGGCAGGTACGTTGAGTTGGGGTGATGGGGGGCTTACAGGCACGTTGAGTGTGAGACGAGCAGTGGCGCTGCTTTAGCTTTAAAGCGATGCACTGATTGTGCGCTCTGAGCAGCAGCGCGGCTCCGTGGCAGGCTCTAATCACAGTAACAGCCCCGGGTACGTGGCATCGTTAGGCCACAGCGAGAGACACACACCAACAGGTCTGACAGCAGCTGACTGCCAACGCTGCACAAAGTTTCGAATCACACTCCACATGTGTTTCCACCGACACCCCTTTGAAGCACCGGAAACAGAAAGTGCAGGGGTTTCTTACCCAATGCTCTCAAGTTTGTTGCTGTGACATCTTTGGATTGCTAGAAAAAACGTGTTCATTCCCAGAGTATGATAACTGTGTGCGTGTTTAAAATGACGTGAGGCTTGCGAGGCCCAGATTTGTTTACATTCCGTAAGTTAGTGTATTAAGTTGTGCTTTTAAAGACCATCGCTTTTAATGGTCCAATTTACATGCAAGGCATTGGTTACGAATATCTGGTAGTTTACGTACACGATTCTCAGAGCTATAAATGGAAGTAGAAGAGTGCAGGTGCCCTCTCTATTCGCAGTGCCTGTCTGCTCCTTCGAAGTGCTGGAACTCTCCCGTCACATGGATTGTAGCAGTGCTGAGAAGTGCAGGCACTCTCCCATCACATGGATTGCAGCAGTGCCAAGAAGTGCATGCACTCTCCCTTCACATGGATTGCAGCAGTGCCGAGAAGTGCAGGCACTGTCCCGTCACATGGATTGCAGCAGTGCCGAGAAGTGCAGGCCCTCTCCCGTCACATGGATTGCAGCAGTGCCGAGAAGTGCAGGCCCTCTCCCGTCACATGGATTGCAGCAGTGCCGAGAAGTGCAGGCACTGTCCCGTCACATGGATTGCAGCAGTGCTGAGAAGTGCAGACACTCTCCCATCACATGGATTGCAGCAGTGCCAAGAAGTGCAGGCCCTCTCCCGTCACATGGATTGCAGCAGCGCTGAGAAGTGCAGGCACTCTCTTTCAAATGAAAGAGGTGCCTATTTAAAGGGCCACCCCATATTACTGCCCCCGCTCCTGCACATTAGTGGAGAGGACCCCCTTTGCATACCAGGCCCTGCGCACAAAAACATTGAGATGTTGGCGCTACCTGGGTTGACAGGCAGGGTGTCAAGTTTGGGGACTGAGTACGTTATTTACTGTACAGTATATACATTAGCCTAACCTATGGCGGGTGGGGATACACTCATTATTTGACATAGAGTGAATGCCGCACAACAGTTGTACAATCCTTCATAATGTAACAACGTTGTGATGTAGGCTCGGTCTGAATTCCCTACTTTTCAGTCAATAAGTGACAAGCAAATGTGCGCGCCGTGTGCAGCTGCAGGAAGGGGATTCGCCCTCCACTGCCTTTTAATGCTGCGCGCTGATGCGAAAAGATACTGTTTCCGATAAGTAACTTATCATTCTTATTTTAGACTCTGTGACAAGAGAGCACATAACGGCAGAAAAAGAAAGTTCATTAACCGAGAGCTGGCCCATGACTCGGAAGGTGAGGCGCTCTGTGTGTTGGGGGGGCTTGAGGACTCCTTAAAGCCCAGCACCTTTCTCTCCGTTAGGGGTCACTCTGTACCGCTCGGAAGCCCCCTTGTCCATTTCTCAGCAGTGGCAGTGTTAGTGTCATGGTGCTGTCTGCCACTCCCAATGCAGAATCACTCATAAACTCTGTTCAATGTGTGTTTTTTTTTTTTTTTTTTTATTATTTTTTTTTTAAACCGTTTATTACAAGACTCACAAATATACAAATATGGGCCTACAACCTTCCGGACGGCCGCTAGCAATGAAAGGAGCATACGATATACATTTATAAAACACATGGTGCTGCGGCTGAGCATGCACAGGAGTTAACATCGTTGCGAGCCACACTATCCAGACCCCACTATACGGTTCCATTTTAAACTTAAAGAACAACAAATACAAACAAACCCACAAGGCAATCCTCAATCGGAAATAGCAACACGTGCTCCCCTAGAGGGGGGATCCTAGCCATCCATAGGAATCTCAAGAGGGGGGAGAGATCAGGACTAGGGCTGGGTAAACCCAATGCCCAGGTACCGGGGGGATGAGTTGGCTAAGGGGACGGGGCCGGCGACGGATCAGGCAATAACGGTGGAGCACAGATTCCCCCGCGGTAGGCGTTCCAGGGGCCCCATACTTTCACCCATGTCCCAGGCTTACCTCTCGCCACATACACCACCTTTTCCCGAAACATGCACCAATCCATATGTTCCTTCCAGGCCGAGACAGTCGGGGGCCTCTGGGATCCCCACAGTTGGGCAATATCACGCTTGGCAACCATATACCCCAGAGTCACCCACCACGTCTGCTGCACCGAGTAATCGGTAGGCTCCCACACATTCAACAGGCATCTCCTCGCTTCGGGCAACAGCGCCACATGCGTAACCACTCGCAGCACCTCATGCACACCACGCCAGAACCCCTCCACCTCCGGGCACTCCCACAAGATATGCAGAAAAGTCCCCAATGCACCACACCCACGCTTACACAAACCGTCCTCAGCATAGCCCATACGCAGGAGCTTTGGCCCCGTCATGTAGACCCTGTGGAGTATCTTGAGCTGGACGAAACGAAGGCGAGCCGGTATGGCCACCTCTTTCGGGGAGGCCACCGCGGAGATCCAGTCCTCGTCGTCCAGCTCCAGCCCATCGGCTACCCAAGCCTCACGAAGGGCAGTCAACAAGTCTGAGCGGTCGTTGATCAGTTTTTTGTAGATCAGTGAGATCGTGCTGTCAGGGATGTGTCCATCCAGCACTCTATCCTCCAGGGGGGAACACTCCGGGATGGAGGCAACGTCCGGAAAGACGGAGCCCAGCGCATGACGGACCTGCAAATACCGAAAGTACTCGCTGCCCTGCAACTGAAATTCCGTCTGCAGCATCTCGAACGTTTTAAATCCTCCCCTCGTCCAGAGATCCCCCACTTTGCTAATGCCTATTATGTCCCACTTCTCGAAGCCCTTCGAGGTCCACAAGGAGCCCAACCGCTCAGACGCGTATAGTGGTGACGCCCGGGTCAAACGGTCCTTCCACCCCATAGCTGCATTGGCCGCGTGCCACACTCGCACCATGACACGCGTGGGGCCCGTTAGGCGAGCGTCGGGCGCGCTAGAGTAGAGCGCTCGATTATGGTCACCACCTGGAAGTAGCATCCTATCCATTTCAAACGCCGGGTTTAAGGCGGGCCCATATAGGCCCTGATTAATCGCAGCTAGCTGGGAGGCCCAATAGTACCGTTTAATATCCGGGAGGGCAATCCCCCCGTCATACCATGGGAGCGTCAGCTTCGCCAGGGCAATACGTGGCCTCCCGTCCCAGAACAGGCGGCGCTGCAAACTCTCCACTTCGCGGAAGTAGCGCGCTGGGACGAGGTCCATAGTGTTCTGCAACGCGTACAGGAAACGCGGCAGCGACATCATTTTAAACAATGCCGCCCGGCCGAGCGGCGAAAGCGGCAAACGCCGCCAGCGCGCGACATCCTCTTTCAGACGCTGGAGGGGGGGAAGCAAGTTCTGATCATACCGAGCCTCCGGGTCCAGAGTAATGAAGACACCCAGGTACCTAAATCCCTGCGGGGCGACCTGGATCGGACAGCCCCGCGGGAGGAGAGGAGCCTCCCCGGAGAGAACATAAACACACGATTTAGCCCAGTTGATGACCAGACCGGAGTTACGACCGAATGAATGCAAAACATCAACCAGTACTATGAGTGATTTACGTGGGGAAGCTAGGTACAAGAGGATGTCATCAGCGTATAGGGATACGCGGTCCTCATACTCAGGGGTCCAGCGGAGACCACGGATGGAAGGCTCCCACCGCAGCCACTCCGCCAGGGGCTCCAAGGCAAGTGCAAAGAGGAGCGGCGATAAGGGGCAGCCCTGCCGTGTGCCCCGGCCCAGCTCGAACGGAGCCGATACTCTTCCGTTCACCACCACCACCTGCGCCAATGGGCCCGAATACAGCAATTTGACCCAACTGATGAACCCTGGGCCAAATCCAAACTTCGCAAGCATCGCCCAGATATATGGCCATTCAAGCGTGTCAAACGCCATGGTGGCGTCTAAGGACGCCAAAATGGCCGGCTCCCGTATGAACGGGACACGTGCGAGCACACCGTGCAAACGCCGCAGATTAAGGGCTGTGTTGCGATGGGGAATAAAGCCGGACTGGTCCTGATGAACCAAATCGCCCACCACGCCGACCAGCCGATTGGCCAGTACCTTGGCGAGAATCTTGGGCTCCGCATTCAGTAGCAAAATGGGCCGATAGGATGTAACCCGGTCCCGAGGTCTCCCCTCCTTGTGGATGACAACGATTGTAGCCATACGCTGGTCCAGCGGGAGGGAGCCCACCGAGTGTGCCGCCAGGAACATAGCCCGGAGGTGGGGTGCCAGCGTATCCGGTCGCAACTTGTACAACTCGATAGGGAGACCATTCGGACCCATGGCCTTGCCGGAAGCGACCGAGCGTATGGCGAGGGCGATTTCGTCGGAGGTGGGAGCGGCGTCCAGCGACACCCTGTCATCCCCGGAAAGGGACGGCAGCGCGATATCACTGAGCAGGGCACGGGAGTCCTCTTCCGAGCAGGGAGACACCGGGGAATACACCCCACGGAAATAATCCGCGAAACAGGAGACGATTTCTTCTGGCTCAGTTACACACACACCATCCGTTTTCTCAATCAGCGGGACCACACGATTCGCTCTCTCTTTTTTGTCCAACCACGCTATAAGTTTACCAGCCTTTTCACCCACATCATACAGTCGCCCCTGTTGCTCTCTACTGAGGCCCCTAGCCGCCTCCGTGACGAGGGCCCTATAGGCCGCCTGCTTGAGTTGGAGGACGTGTAATGCGGCATCCGTCACCCCACCTTCTAGATTACCCTCCAACTCGGCTATTTCAGCCTCCATCCGGGTCACCTCCTCCCGCTCGCGCCTCCGGGCGTGGGAAATAAGGGATAGGGCCTCCCCTCGGAGTACTGTCTTGAAGGCCTCCCACAGCGGTACAGCCGAAGGCACGGACCCCACATTCTCATCAAAATATCGCTGAAGGGATTTAATCAATTCAGCGCAAATGGTGGGGTCGGGCAGGTACCAAGGATTGATTGGGACCACCCTACCCTCACCCCTCGGAAAGACATCAAAGTGCAGTAGGAGCGGGGAGTGGTCCGAAATACCCCGTGGCAAATGGCGCACCTCTCCCACCCTCCCAACATAGGCCGCCGGGACAAGGACATAGTCTAGTCGTGAGAGACTACCATGGGCTCCCGAATGGAAAGTGTACTGCAGCTGCGTGGGGTGTTTTAAACGCCAGCAGTCCACTAATCCAAATGTATCCAAGAGGCCGGGTAGCCACGCCTGTGCCCGGGGGAGGTCCCTAGGGGGGTGACGATCCACAGTCCCAGATACCACCGCATTGAAATCCCCCCCACAACTAAAAGCCCCCCCGGAAGGCCAAGGAGAAGGCGCCCCAGGTCTGCAAAGGTGGTCGACTGCAGCCCCGGTGGGATGTATACTGACACAAAGACAACCACTTTGCCCTCCAGTCTTCCCACCAAGACCGTGTAACGTCCCCTGTCATCGTGGAGCACCTCATCAATCTCCAACGGGAGCGAGTTCTTCACCATGATGCCCACACCCCTTGAGCCAGACGTGAAGCCCGAGTGAGCCACTAGGCGATAGCCACGCCGATTCATGGCGCAGAAGGAGTTGCCAATGAGGTGTGTCTCCTGCAGAAAGACTACATCGGGCGAGATTCACTTCAAAAACTGCAGGACCACACCTCGTTTGATCCTGTCCCCCAGTCCATTCACATTCCAAGACAACAAAGTTAATTCCCTACCCCCCATCATATACAGAAGCCATCATTCGTCCCCCGGAGAGCACTTTAGAACTAACACAAAAATACGTTTGCCTTGTGATAAAAACGAACAACACCCCATCCCTACCCACCCACCCCAACAGAACTTCCCCCTCCCTGCAACCCTGCATGAGCCCGAACAGCCCCCCCAACGTGCAGTGTGCCTGTCGCCCCATATATAGTTAAACTAACTAGACCCCCTAGAGGAGGAGGGAGAACCCCCAATAGACCCAACACAACCTCCATAGGAGGGGAACTTACAAAGACTGACGCAGAATCGAAAGTGGCATCATTTTCGTCCAGAGTGAGGCCCAATATTAAACCCTCAGTCCCGATCCAGCGTGCCGTCTCCCCCCGCCGCCCCCCCGATCACGATCCCCGGGCAGAGTATCCAGCCAGTCCCCGGCCGCTTCGGGACGATCAAAGAAGTGCGTGCGACCATCCACCTCCACTCGCAGCTTGGCTGGGAAGAGCATGGCGTATTTGAGGTTTAGTTCCCGAAGACGGCGTTTGACGCCTAGGAAGCTCAGTCTCTGCTTCTGGACCGCTGGGGTGAAATCAGGATAAAAATTTACCTCCATATTGTCAAACTTGACCGGTCCATGCAGTCTGGAGGTTTGCAGGATAGCGTCTCTGTCCCGAAAATTGAAAATCCGGGCAATGAGAGGTCTCGGAGGGGCTCCGACCTTCGGCCTTCCCCCGGGAACCCTGTGGGCCCTCTCCACAGCGAAGAGTTTACTCAGCCCCCGTGGCTGGAGATGGGTAGCAATCAGGTCCTCCACAAAGAGATCCGCCGCCGCCTCCTCGCGTCCCTCGGGCACCCCGATGATGCGGATGTTGTTCCTCCGTGCCCGACTCTCGGAGTCCTCCAGGCGTCGATCCATAAGCGCACTCGCCTGACTAAGCCGGCGCACCTCTGTTTGTAAGGCCGCTACATCTGTCGTTAGGCCCGATGCGGTGTGGGCCAAAGAATCTACTCGGTCGTTGGTTTTGGAAAGATCGGCCCTCACCAGGCCAACATCCACGAGGACCGAGTCGATCTTCTGCGCCAGTGTATCGAACCGCTGGCCCACCGAGGCCTTCATCTCGGCAATGGCGCCCATGACATCTTGCAGAGTCAGATCTGCGGGCAGGTCTGGGGCATCAGGAGGGCTCTCAGGGGACTTGCGCGGTCCATCGGGAGATCCCTTCTGGAGGGTATAGCGGTCCATACTGTTGGCCTGATGGACGGCGCCACGCCGAGTCGATTTGGTCTTTGCCCGGTCTCCATCTTGTTTCGTGGCCATGGCCACCAGTCTCCCAGTCGCACCAGCCACGTCGTGTAGGGCAGGAAAGCAGGGCCACGAGCTCCGGGGGGGGCCACCTCGGAGCAGCGGGGTGGATCACAGCCTGCAGGCAGGCAGGGTCTCCCAGCAAGGCCACACCAACACCAAGGGCTCCGCGACCCAACCTCGCAGAGACGGCAAGGGGGTGTGAAAGCGAAAGCGAAAGTGCGGGGTACACGAGTCGCCAGGCCCTGCCTGCCGCTGTTGTTCACTTTGTCACTGGATCACCCCACAGCGCAAATCCGGGGTCCGGCGAGGGGAAGGCCGCAAACCTCAATCGGTGCTCACTCCGGTGTCCGAGGTCTGATTCGGAAGCGGGAAACGGGTGCCACCTCAGCTCAGGTTCACTAACATAGTCCCCTCATCCAGGGCAGGATAATTTCAGGATAATCGTAGGAGGTTGCGGAGGTCCTCGGGAGCCTCGCACCTACGCGGCCATCTTGGTTGCGCGCTAGGCTCCTCCCCCATCAATGTGTGTTTTTGATGAAGAGCGGAACTCTAAACCCTTCCCTCTCTGTAGTGTACATACTTACTGTAGAAGTTGTCTTTTTTAAACGGATCCCTGACAGAATATCGAGGAGGAGAATATCGACCTACCAAAATATCGAGGAAAAAATATAAAATGCCAAAATATCGAATCCCTATCTACAAACAGGTAAGTACAAAAATCTAGAATCCAAAATATCGTTGTAAAAAATATAGTTGGTCAAAATATCGAATTTTTTAAATGTCTTAAAAGTAATGTACAATTAATGAAATAATAAATATAATTAACTAAAACATACTTAAAAATACTTAAATAACTTTAAAATTAATAAATAATTAATGTAAGTAAAAAAAATATTTTTTTTAATACATATATATATTAACGTAATATTAATTAAAAATATTCAATATTTTTAGCGTAGGATAGCGGGCGGGTAAAATGTACTATTACCACTCCAGTAAGTGCAATAGTAGGGAAAGCGTTGGATAGCGAGAGGGTAAAAATTACTATTCCCACTCCAGAGAGTGCAGCAGTAAGGAAAGCGTTGTATAGCGGGAGGGTAAAAATTACTATTCCCACTCTAGAGAGTGCAACAGTAGGGAAAGCATTGGATAGCGTAGGGGTAAAAATTACTATTCCCACTCCACAGAGTGCAACAGTAAGGAAAGCATTGGATAGCGGGAGGGTAAAATTTACTATTCCCACTCAAATGAGTGCAACAGTAGGGAAAACGTCAGATGGCGTAGGGGTAAAAATTACTATTCCCACTCCAAAGAGTGCAACAGTAGGGAAAGCATTGGATAGCGTAGGGATAAAAATTACTATTCCCACTCCAGAGAGTGCAACAGTAGGGAAAGCGTTGGATAGCTTAGGGGTAAAAATTACTATTCCCACTCCAGAGAGTGCAACAGTAGGGAAAACTTCAGATGGCGTAGGGGTAAAAATTACTATTCCCACTCCAAAGAGTGCAACAGTAGGGAAAGCGTTGGATAGCATAGGGGTAAAAATTACTATTCCCACTCCAGTGAGTGCAATAGTAGGGAAAGCGTTGGATAGCGTAGGGGTAAAATTTACTGTTCCCACTCCAGTGAGTGTAATAGTAGGGAAAATATTAATTTAATATTTTATTAAAAATAAATTAATTATTCATACCAATAAAAAAGTATTAAAATGAATTACCAATCACAAAATATTTAATCATTAATTAATTATAAATACCAAGAAATATTTTTTTCAATTAATTACCTATTACTAATTAACAACCAATTAATTTTCAATACCAAAAATGTCTAAATACAAATAATACCAATTAATAATTAATTAATAAATTAATTATCAATATACAAAAATAATTTCAATAATTAATTATTTACAATTAAATTACTTCCCCCCATATTCCCCTATAAACCTACAACCCACTACAAATAATCAGTTAATACAATTAACATAATTATCAATTAAACAATTAATACAAATTAATTACCAATTAATAATTAATCAACAACCAATTAATTTTCAATACCAAAAATTGATAAATAATAAAAAATACCAATTAATAATTAACAGTAAATTAATTATCAATACACACAAATATTTTCAATAATTATTTAAGTATAATTAAAATACTTCCCACTCTATTACCTTATAAACCCACAACCCGCTCCGAATAATAAATTAATACTAATAATATAATTATCAATTAATCAATTAATACAAATTAATTACCAATTAATAAAAAATAATTACCAATTATTAAAAATTAATTACCAATTAATAATTAATTACACTAAATTAATTATCAATACCAATTAATAATTACTTAATAACAATTCAATTACTTCCCACCCTATTCCCCTATAAACCCACAACCCGCTACAGAAGTAAAACGCAAAATTAAATTAAAAATAATTAATACTTCCTAAAAATTATTATTTAATGTACTATAATTAAATTACTTCCCACCCTAATCCCCTATAAACCCACAACCCGCTACGGAATTATATTACACAAAAATGAAATAACATAAAATTAATTACTTTAAAAATATTCTAACATACATTCCAATATTAATACATACTTTTAACACATTTACTAACACTTAAAACACTATAATTCGATATTTTTAACAACTATATTATGACTGTCGATATTACTCACTTCTATATTATGTAAATCGATATTTCTTAACTGATTTTCCATATTCTGCACCACTATATTTTGGCAATTCGATATTCTGTCCATTCTATATTAAAAACTCGATATTCTGTCCAGTCGATATTTTTTTTTCGATATTATGACTGTTCACCTTTTTAAACAACGTGCTGTTTGCATATTTTTGTTTACCCCATGTTGTATCTTTTGAAAATAGGAAAAAATATAAATGGGACCAAATATAAGCTGTAAGTTCTATGACGAATGGTTTTACCTCCGAAGACAGGCTCTTTGATGCTATATATTTTTATGTGTAAATAAGTATTTGAATCCAGAGGTCGCGAGTTGATGACCCACCACTATTTGACAATTTAATATGGAGTGTTGCACTAGAGGTCACTTTAAAGTGGCTAAGAATCGCTTGCATGTATTTGTGGCTGCCTGGTGTGTGTTGTGTGTACATGTATGTAAGTACAGTCTTGTTGATGTATGTTCTTCTGTCTTCATTTCACTGCCGCCTTGCTATGCTCTTGCAGGATGCGAGTGGTGTGTGCTCATATATTCATTATTATTAATGTCTCTTTTCAGAACTCTTTCAGCATCTGAGCCAATTACAAGAGATGCGGCTTGCAGAAGGTAAGAAACAAGCATTAAAAATGCAACAGGTCTCATCTTTATTAAAGTCTAAGCAATGCTGTTTTCATTTATTTCATTTTTTTAGTGTTGCTTTTTATTAGTGTTTTTCATACTTTCATGTCCTTAATATGCATATGTCTCTATGTATATTTATGGATGCATTAATATTTGTATTAATATAAATATGCAGATGTATATATTTATGTTCCTAGATGTATGTATATATACACATATAAACATACATATTTCGAAATGCATACGCATATATATACATATATATATGCATACATATGCATATGATGTACATGAAACATTGAATAACAGTAATAAAAGCAAACTTAAAAAGCTTATTTTGCTTGTTCTCTAGTGCCTTTAGTCAAAGAGTAAACGGTTTGAAAAATATGACGCTGTTTTGGCATATTGTGTTTTAGAGAGTGAGTAGTAGACAGTGAGTAGAGAGTGGGTAGTAGAACATGAGAAGTAGAGAGTAGCAAAGAGTACGAGAGAGTAGCAATAGGTAGTAGAGAGTGTGAGTAATAGACTAGTAGTGTGATTACTAAAGTCTGTAGTAGAGTGATCGTTAGAGAGTGAGCACTAGAGAGTATTAGAGAGTATTAGTAGAGAGTGAGTAGTAGATAGTATAGAGTGAGTAGTAGTCTGTAATAGAGAGTCGGGAGGAGTAGGCAGTATTAGATAGCGAGTAGCACATATCAGAGTAGTAGAAAGTGAGTAGTAGAGAGTAGCAAAGAGTACTAGAGAGTAGTAGAGGCTAGTAGAGAGTATCAGAGTAGTAGTGAGTAATTAGATAGTAGAGCGAGAAGTATATAGTAGATTGAGTAGTATAGAGTGAGTAGTAAATAGTAGGGAGAGCAGTAGATAGTGATTAGAGACTTGAGTATTTGGCTGTGAGTTGTAGAGAGAACTTTAGTGTAGTAGAGAGTAGTAGATAGTGAGTAGTAGATAGTAGAGTGAGTAGTAGGTATTTGAAGTAGTAGAGAGTGGGCATTAGATAGTAGATAGGAAGTGGTAGATAGTAAGTAATGCAAATAGTAGAGAGTGAGTAATAGAGATGTAGTGAGTAATAGAGAGTAGTAGAGAGTGAGTAGATAGTACTGGAGAGTATTAGAGGGAGTAGACAAGAGTATTAGAGTGATTTGTAAAGAGTGAGTAGTAGAGAGTAGTCTAGTGAGTAGTAGAGAGTAGAATAGAGTTGTAGTAGGGAGTGAGTAGTAGAGAGTAGTAGTGAGTGAGTAGTAGTGATTGATTAATAGAGGAGTAGAGAGTAGTAGAGAGTGAGTAGAGAATAGTAGAGGTTGAATAGAGAGTATTAGAGTGAGTAGTTGAGAGTGAGTAGTTGAGTAGTCGAGAGTGAGTAGTCGAGAGTGAGTAATAGAGAGTGAGTATAGTAGTAGAGAGTGAGTACTGGAGTGTTATAGAGAGTATTAGAGAATAGTTGAGTGTGAGTAGTAGAGGGTGAGCAGTACAGGCTGGCTAGTAGATAGCGAGTAATACATATGAGTGAGTATGTTCATACATATTGCTAAATATGTATTTATATGTTTCTTCATTTATACATATATATGTATGCATATTTGTTGGAGTATATATGCATATATATGTGCATACTCTTGAATATGTTTATAGAGTGATGCATATGTATGCATTTGTGAATATATATTTGCATACATGTCATTTAGTTTATTTTGCATATTGATAACTAGTAAGCAAATAGGGTTGTCATGTTTTTTATTAAGTCCACAGGTATAAACAAAAAAATATGGAACATATTTTTATAGTGCTATTTTATGATGTTTGCTTAATGTACAAGTTAACAATCTTCAATTATGTCTATTATGCAGCCATTGGAAAACATGACATCAATTGTTTTTGGCAAGTATGGCATTAGAGCGTCTCCAAAATCGTCAATGTCTGCTTCTATATCTAGAAAGTCCATTAGGATGGTATTGCTTATGTCCATAGATTTAAAATGTTTAGTGTCTTGTACTTGTACTGTTAGAGTACTTTTTTCTTGGGACGTATTTTCAAGCCCATAGATTGTGATCGTCAGCTTCCCCTGAGGTGGTTCTATTACCTGCAAAGTAAAAAAAATGTGTTAATAATCTAAATACTGTTGGCATTTATTGTATTGGCTGTAGGCCATTAGAGGCCTGATATGATTTAATGGTAGTCCATGTGCTTTTATTTTAGTATTTTAGAGGCGATAGAAAGACACAGATAGAGACAGAGACATTTAAAGGCACTGGCAGATAGAAGAAGAGAGAGTTAGAGTGGGAGATAGGGGTAGAGATAGATAGTGATAAAGACATACAGAGGAACAGAGAGAGAGAGATATAGAGTGATTTGGAGATATAGAGAGTGAAAGTTATATTGGGGGAGATAGTGAGAGATGGAGGGAGGGCGACAGAGAGAGTGAGAGATAGAGTGGGAGGTAGATTGAGAGGGGGAGAGAGAGAGTGAGAAAGAGGGAGAGAGGCAGAGGCATTTGAGGGAGTTAGAGGGAGACAGACAGAGTGGAAGATATGGAAAGGAAAAGGTAGACTGGATGGAGAAAGGAAAAGACCTAGAAAGGGAGAGATAGGGATATGGAGGGTGGGAGGGAGGGAGATGGTTAGAGGGAGGGAGAGAGAGAGAGAGAGAGAGAGAGAGAGACGAAATGTAAAGAGTGAGAGATAGAGAGTGAGAGATAGAGGGAGGGAGAGAGAGATATAGAGGGAGGCAGGTATAGGGAGTGAGGTATAGGGAGGTAGGCAGAGGGAGAGAGAGAGGGAGACATTAAGAGTGGAAAATGTGGGAGAGAGAGGGAGATTTGGAGGCAGACAAGAGGAATAAGTGACTTAGTGAAGGTATGCAACAACATACGGGCCTTTTATTCATGCCTACATTTATTGTATCTCTATATCCTTGGTTTCTTATAGTAGTGATCTTACTCTATTGATGTACCCTTTCTATGGGTCCTTTTCAATATGTGTTCATTTCCACTGGTGCTGCAATTGCTCATAAAGCACATACTAGGCAGGTAGGTAGAGGAAGTGAGTTACTGGTAGACAGAGGGAGGGCAACAGATGGAGCTAGGCAGAGGGAGAGAGAGAGAGGGAGGCAGCAAGAGGGGGAAGTGTAAAAGATAGAGAAATAGGGAGAGAGGGAAACAGAGAGGGAGAGATAGGGAGATGGAATGTGGGCTGGAGATGGTAAGAGTGATAGAGAAGCAATGGAAAGAGCAAGAGATAGAGAGTGAGAGAAAGAGTGTGGGAGAGAGTGATAAAGGGAGAGAAATATAAATAGAGTGAGGCATGTATAGGAAGGAAGGCAGAGGGAGGAAAGCAGAGCAAGAGAAACAGAGAGGGAGACAGCAAGAGGGGGAAATGTTAGAGACAGAGATAGAGGGAGCGATGGAGATAGGCAGGAAGACAAAAATGTGTGTGGTGTGTTTTGTGGCTTAATGTAGGTATGTCTCCACAGCATGGCCTTGTTTTGTTATGATCACAGCTTATTGCATTTCTGTAGCCTTTCTTTTTCCAACTGATCTTTCTGCTATTGGTGTAAATTTTCAACTGGTCCTTTCTAATACTGTCTCATTCCCACTGGTGTGGCCTTTGCTCATAAAGCACATATTAACATTGTCCCTATGAGATAAAATTTGAGAGTATGCACGGTATGTAACTCAAATTAATGTAGACATTTATTTTTCCTTATTGTACTTACTTGAAATTGTGTGTGTCGAGTCGAATTTAGTATTTTTTGTCCATTAAACTCATGTACAGTTAAATGAGTTATTTTAATATATGTTCCAAGTTGTATAGGAAAGTCTGTTGCCTCTTTCCATAGTGTTATTTTAACAGAGTCAGTTGTATCATCTACTGTTATCGATTTGAGTTTTGTTTCTTGGTCTCCAGTAAATATAGTTTTGGTTGCTTCTTCCTGCAAAAGATAAAAACATTTAGGTGCCGATTCCGATCCGTTAAAAATAATTTGCGTATCCGTCTTTTTTTTGTACGAGTCGTACAAGTACTGTACAAACGGCTAAGTACGATTCGTACGTGAAAAATAACTACGAATAGCGTCGGGAAAAGTGTACGAGAGGGTGTTGGAAAGTTTTTACGTCCGAATATCGTCGGGAAAAGTGTACGAGAGTGAGCCGGACATTTTTATGTGCAAATCGTAAAACACAAGTCCGAGCGCGCAAGTACGATCCCGACCGTCCGTCCGAATACACAATCGCACGTAAAATGGCCCGTACGGAGCCAACGCAGTAGCACACATGTACACGGGTAAACTGATGCCCGTGTACGAGCCGTACAGCCCCCCCACCCCCCAATATGTCAGCACCGTACACCACCCTGTCCGCACTGTACCCCAGCTCCGCAACTGTACGCGCCGTACCCCCCCATGTACGTGCCGTACCCCCCCATGTACGTGCCTTACCCCCCCTGTCTGCACTGTTCCTCAGCCCTGCACCTGTACACGCCGTACCTCCATGTACGTGCCGTACCCCCATGTATGCACCTTCCCCCATGTACGTGCCGTACCCCCGCATGTACGCGCCGTACCTCCGCATGTACGCGCCATACCCCTGCATGTACGCGCCGTACCCCAGGCCCGCACATGTATGCGCCGTAACCCCCATGTACGCGCCTTACCCCCACATGAACGTGCCGTACCTCCGCATGTACGCGCCGTAACCCAGGCCCGCACCTGTACGCGCCGTACTCCCCATGTACGCGCCTTACCCCTGCATGTCCGCGCCGTACCTCCGCATGTACGTGCCGTACCACAGGCCCGCACCTGTACGTGCTGTACCCCCATGTACGCGCCTTACCTCCGCATGTATGCGCCATACCCCAGGCCCGCACGCGTACGCACCATACCCCCACCGCATGTACACGCCGCACTCCAACACCGTACCCTAGCACCCTCACCCAGCATCGCGTATGTACGGACTGTACCTATGCGAAAAAGACTCTCACAGAACCAGGACACTGTAAAACAGCACAAGGAGGGTCAATTCGACTCGCGCAACACCACAAAACACGTCTACATGACAAAATACATCTCAATGACTGACCTTGCACATCCAAACAGGCAAAGAGAGGCCCTAAATCACACCCACCTCTTGTAACATACCCACCAAAATTCAAACACAGCCACACCCAAAAATGAACCAATAAAAAGGGCCCACACACACAACCCATGAGCCTTTGCAACAGACCCACTGCTGCCAGATCCCACAGAGAAACAACTCTACATTACTTCTACCTTCACTACACCTTCACTCACACACCTTCACACAACCTCCTTCACAAACATCCCCCTCTTCACATTCACACACACACACCCACAACCATCCACACCCACACCCCACACCATGCCCACAGACAAGAATCCAAAGTTCACAACGGCGGAGCTGGACCTCCTTGTCAACGAAGTCATCAGAGTCGAGCCACAGCTGTTTGGAACATTGGTCAGACAGACCAGCATAGCTGAAAAATCTGTCATGTGGCAGAGGATTGTCGATAAGGTGAATGCTGTTGCGCCTATCCGAAGGACCAGGCATGAATGCCAAGCCAGGTGGTACGATCTGGGCAGGGCGGTCAAGAGGAAAATGAACAAAGAATATGCCCAGAGTAACATCACTGGAGGTGGGCCGCCCCGCAGACCCGTACACTACCATCCCTGGGAGGAGAAGGTGATGGCCCTGCTACCGCCGGTGGAAGTACACGGAGTCGAAGGAGTCGCAGAGCCTGGTGAGTACACAAACAACTTATGTAACATGGGGGCAATGGGGTCCACACCACATATACACCAAATGCACGCAACTTCCACCAAGCACTCACCGCACACAACCACACTCAAAAACCACGCTCATGCCACTAACGTCTCCATGCACCCTTCACAAATCAAGGCAAGGCCATGTCCAAGGCTACAACAACCACAAACACAAGACTGGATGTCCGGGAGGCTGGGAGGGTGGGCCCCACACAACATATTGTGAAAATGAGACGCAGACACCAATGCCCTCAGCCCATATGGCATAGGTACATACCATGCACAATGCACAGGGACTGGCAGAGTACTGACAAGGTAGCTGACACTTGGCCCTGCTGTATGCAGCTCAAGGCCCTCCTGGGACCACTGTACACTCAAATACCAACTCCACAAGCACAGGTATCTAGCACAGGAACTCACACTCACTGTCATGCCAGCATGCACCATGAGGGGACAGACACATCACCTGGGAGACCCAATGACAACTCACACTACACACAACAGCAGGCCCGGTCACACCCCCCCCCCTAACACAAGCACACACTCCCGGGGCAGGCAACGGATTTACACACTCCCACAATGGACATGTGACCCAACAAGACCAATCCATAGCCAAATAAGCATCATAGCCAACAATCTACAGGTCAAACACTCAGGAGAATATCCCAATCTGTCCCCCGCAACATACCCATCCCCAAGTGGACATTGAGAGGAATGCTAGGCACATCCAACTACCTGGAGGAACTGTGTCAACTTGAATATGTATGAAACATAGATGTTGCATGAAACACCATTAACATTGTCTCTCTCTCACACACAGGGCAACGTCGTCGATCTCCCCCCAACACTGGGGGGGAAGAATCACAGTCCCAGGCTCCGCGTGAAGATGATCCCACCGGCAGCGACGACTCTCACCACTCCGTGGATGACCCCGACCAACCTGGACCCTCTGGTGCCCAAGCACCTGCATCAGGTACATCTGTGCCAACCACCCCCCCCATTCCTGCCACATCCCAGGACACACCCAGGAGCCCTGCTCACACTGAACAACAGAGCCAGTCTGACCAGGAGGGACAAGCGTCTCCGGGCACCCAGGAGGAGGCAGGCAACCCTGCAAATGCCATCCCTCAGGGGTCCCGTTGACCCGATGTGCCCACAAGGGCAGGCCAGGCTCAAGTGGGCAGGGGTGGTGAGAGTGGAGGCAAGCGGAGGCGCGAACCTGACCAGCCAGCTCAGGACACCGGTATGTCACACATGCGCAACATCCTGGACACATACTGGCATGACACCAGAGGCATCAACCAGGTCATGTCGAGACTCTCAGAGATGCAGGGGACCCTCGATGAGATAAAGAACCTGCAGGTCGAGCATCATGCCAGTCATCAACAACACCAAGGACGGATGGAGGCAAGACTGGCTGAGCTCCTGGCGGTGCACAGGGACATGAGCCAATCACTCCGTCAGATCGCCCAAAGCATGGGCAACCCTCCCTGTGCCACCAGGCGTAGACCAGCACCAGACACAGGGAGGGAGGAGGAGGAGGAGGATTCGTCTGACGGAGCATCCCAAACATCGTCAAGGCCTGCATCTGAGGGTCCCCGGAGCAAGGTGGGTCGTCCACGGAAAAGACCGTGAGAGTCAGCGGACCATCCACATCTCCCAGGTCACTTGGCCTGGCACCTGGCCCTCTGGCGCAACAGCAGCACCTCATCCAATGACATTCTCTGCCACATGGACTTGCTGGTCACATTCTGACCAACGATGACCAACACTGTGACCTGGACTTTGATGACTTCCAATGCCAAGGATACCATCTCCCCCTGTGAACTTTGGATTCTATTCCCCGGTAGAGTACCTAATTTCATCTACCAAAACACGTACCCCACCGCAAATAAATATATTACTTTGGTCATGAGACGTTCCTGTCATTTTGCATTATTCAACAACATATGTATGTGGAAATGTCAAACTATGCCTGAGTGTTGAACTAACTCCAGCCATCCATACCCTGTTATCAGAGTCTGGTACACGACACACATGGGTCACAAGGTATCATTCAATGTAGGCATGGAGCACAACACTCACCTGTGATGACCTCTGGCTGCTGAGGGAGGGCTTGCTAAACTGTGCGGACAGACCTATTTGAGAGATTATCATCAAGGCGTAGAGGTCATGGCTCATGTGGAGGTTCCCGGGGAGGGAGTCCCAGGTTTGTGTGGCCAGGTGGGAGAACAATGTCCTGTATGCTGGAGTACGGTGGATGTGAAGAACGGTGGCCAGGGCAAGGTTGGATGCACAGAGATGGCCCAACGGGATCTAGGATGACAGACGTACAAGGTTGGTTTGGGGTCGGGGTTGTGGACTGCCTCCTAAGTGTGGGTGGGGAGTGTGGAGGTCATCCTGCAGCAGACAGTGATCCATTGCAGCTGTCTATGGTGGACGGTGAGGTGGCTGGGGCGCAGTGTGTTGAAGCTGAGGTGTGCAGATGCCCCCTGGATGTGGACAAGTTTCCTGGGAGTTTGGATGTACTTGCTCCATAGAGGGCAGGGCAGTATTTGACACGGATGTTGTCATGGACCTGGGGGATGGTCTGTCTTTTTTCTTGGAGTGGATCTATGTGTGGATCATGTGCATAATGCAGAGGGCGTTGCAGCATGAGGTACAGATGCTGTGGACTAGCATGGCAAATGTGAGCGAGCCAAACATGAGGCACACCATCTTGTGTGTGTGGCCACTGGGTGCTTGTGCAGGTCTCTTGCGGGTGGGACACAAGCACTTGACCCAGCTGGAAGGGGACAATCCTCAGATGATCACCTCAGTCCTGTACAAGTCCAGCCTCAGGTGGCTCGTGTTCAGCCATTCATCAATGGATCTCATGCATACTTGAATGATGGAACTGCCAATGTCTGTGTCTTTGTTGAGGGTGAGGAGCACCTGGCTGTCAATGGCATACGAGCTGATGATGAGGTGCTGTGTGCATGTGATGGTGGAGAGGGGGGTCCTGGACACTCTGTAGATTGACATGCTGAGAGATGATACCTGTGCCATGTCCCAGACGATGACACCATACTACATGCTAAAGCCTTGAGTCCCACTCCCATGCCCTTGCTGGGCTACAGAGCCGGTGGGGAGTATTAGGGACGTGACCTGGTTGGTGTGACAGGGCCTGGAAGGCGGGGCAGCGCAGTGTAGGCAGTTGGAGTTGCACACTAAGCATGCAAAGGTGTCGTGTGTGTGCCCAGGGTATGTCTGACAGCAAGCGTTAGATGTGCGGATGGATATAGCTCGGAGTGTGGCTGCTACATCATACTGTAGTGTGATGTGGGTTATGCAAGGATAGGATGGTGGTGCAATGTGCACCTTCCATGTGCTGATGGTCCAGCCTTTGGCACCGCGTGGCGGCAACAGTGGCATAGACAAGCTGAGGACAGCCAAATAAATGGGTGGAGGGAGGAAGTGAGGAGCATCTTGGAGGCGTGTCTGTTGCCAAATCTGGATACTCTGTGGGCCCTTGCTGCAGGGGCCGCAGCAGCAGGCGGCATCTCCTTGCAAAATGCCAGAATTTGCACACAAAGACTAGGATGTCAGAAGGACAACTGCAACAGGCGCGTGTGTAAAGTAAGGAGTGTCCAGTGTCACATGGCACACCCAGAGACAATGCATGCACAATCACCAAAGAAGCATGACACCGGATCAGGAAACTGAAGGCCGACCTGCGCACAGGAGACACACCCTCAGCAGGTGTTGATGGCCCATTGTGTGGACCAACATGCCAACAAAACATGCACGACCATGTACTTCATGCCCAATAGGGAGCCTAATCAATGAGCAACTGCATGCATGTTGCTAAACTACACATGGACTCCTATGCATAATCTTCCACAACTATGCCAGATATGCCGCATGCAAAGTGGCAAGAGACCTACATTGACAGAGATGAGGCACCTTGGAGTGTGACAAACACCTTTATTACTCAGCCTCACACTAAGGGAAATGCATCAATTGGAACAGACTCACAGGTCATTTGGCTGCCCATGTGTGACCTACACTGGACACCCCCTTCAACACACAGATGTGGTAAATCCTACTGAGCTGGCACACAAGTGAAGGGGTTGAGCCTAACACCCCTTGCTGCACACGGAGAGTCTGCAATTCCCCATTGAGTCTCATATGGGGATGTCCCACACTATGTCCACCTTTAGCATCCCGTATGTTCCTGAGGGACGTTATACACACATTGAAGCCTTCATCAGAATCCACAAACCATTACAGATGACTGTCAGGAAGGGTGACTATCAATTCATGGGAGCCATGCAACACGTCATGTGCCCCATGGTGAGTCGACATGTATGCATGGTAACACAACATGCACAGGAGCAGTCCCCACTTTTCACAAACACGTACCACCCACAAAATGCCTTGCTGCACTCCTTACCCAAAATGACTTTTCACCATGTCTGTGCATGTAACTCTGATCCAGCACACGTTGCAATACTCATGAGGAATAGCAGGAGGGCAATGATGACATGAGCAGACAACAGCCGCAAGAACCTGGGGAGGACAGACACACAACAAGTCAGCGAAGAGCTAGTAATCCGCAGACATGTACATGTACTCTACAGGAATGATGTTGTCACCATGCTCTTAAAAAAATTAGTGTCCCAGCTAAAATGTGTGGAATGACATCATCACTTGAATGACACATCAGAACACACCTCCAAGTCACTTAGCACACAGTCAGCTGGACACACACATTGCAACACATGCCACACAAGGCTCAAAGCGTGCACACTCAGACACAGGGACTCACCATTATGAGAAGAAGTTGCGGATAAGCTGACTCCGGATGTCCTCATCCTCATCCTCACTTGCCCCGTGCCCAAGCCCTTCATCCTCCACGGGTGGATGATCCTGCTCATCCGGATCAAGGATGAGTGGCACGGCCTTCTCCACTGCCATGTTGTGCAGCATGCAGCAAACAATGAAGATTTTGCAGACCTTCACCGGGGCATATGGGAGGGCGCCGCCGGTCTTGTGGAGGCATCGGAATCTGCTCTTCAGGAGTCCAAACATCCTCTCAATCACGCGCCTCGTCTGCCCATGGGTGATGTTGTACCGGTGTTCTGCGGCTGTTCTGGGGTTGCGGAGAGGCGTCATCAGCCATGGCATGTTGGGATAGCCAGAGTCCCCTACATGGAAACATCATGTGAAGAAGTGGGTCAGGAGATGTCGTAAGATACAAAGATAGCGCGAAACACAGGACTAACAGAGTATACCCACCAACAAGACATGCTCGTTCTGCGTGCAGCTGCAGCATCATTTCTGGCACCCTGCTACGCCTCATGATGTAGGCATCGTGTGCGGACCCTGGAAAACGGGCACAGACATGGGAAATCAGCATGTTAGCAAGACACACCACAAGGGCATTGTTGGAGCCAGCCTCGTGGCGTGGTCCTGTTACCCCTCGCCAAGCCGCACGAGGTCCCCTGCACCTCGGGGCTCCTCCATTTTGGATTGTACGTGACTCTGCACACCAGCCTACGTGACCCCGCTCAACCCGGCCTCGGCCCCGGCAAGCCCCGACATCAAGGCACCAACAACTGGCCAGGGGGTACCACGTGAACACTTCCCCACTCCCGGCGGAGGGCAGTATCGATGGGACCCCCAACCGTCCTCCCACACCTAGGTGCGATCGCCCCACAGCTCTCCTGGGCCTGGCGCATCTCCTGCTGAGCATCTGGCCGCTCCCGACCCGGCCTCTCCGCCCCCCCGGGCGCAAGGGTCCGGACATCAAAGGGCTCCAGACCTATATCTGGGGCGACCCTGCAACAGGACAGCAGTTGTATCCCGGAGTCAAGAGCCCTGCTGATCGGATCGCGGCTTACCCTACGGAGAAAGACTCATCCTGGAACCACGCTCTGAGCCCTGCTGACTACGTCGCGGCTCCACCGTGCTTAAAGACTTTCACGAACCTTTGGGGCCCTGCTGACGCTGTCGCGGCCCGACCTTGTTGAACTTGCCATCAGAGCCCGGCTGACCTCGTCGCGGCTCGACCGAAGCGGACCTACCACCGGAGCCCTGCTGACTGTGTCGCGGCTCGACCCAAGCGGAACTACCCCCCGAGCCCTGCAGACACCGTCGCGGCTCTCCACGTCCGAGCTGCTTTGAGACCAGCACCTGCCGCTCCGATCCCCGGAGCCACCTTCGGCCTAACGCAAGGTCTGGCGCAGAGCTTCCCCATACCAGGCTGGTACTAAGACTGTCCCGCTACCCTGTCCCTACAAAGACATTGAGACTCTTTCTGGATCTCTCGATCCCCCTGTAAATATTTCGAATGTGCTACTATTGATAAAGTACCTGGATAAGCAACTGATACGGAGTCCTGTGTGGTGGTGTTACTGGGCCTAGTACGATCATAGGAGAAAGACCTCTCCTCGGAGGCTTCTCAGCGGCGCTCGGCTATAACTTTGCGGTAGGAAGGTGCCCCGGAGCGGGCCCCCTGACTCCCCGGTGGTCCTCACTCCAACATTTGGTGACCAGCGACGGGATCCGAGCCAGACGCAATCGTACAGGCAAGTAATGCACCCGCTGCCTAACCAGACGGAAAAAGAAAGAGAACCATGAGCAGCCAAGAAACAACCGTGGCCGCAACCTTCCAGCAAGAAAGGTTGGAAGAATACACCCACAAAGAATTGAAACAATTCTGCAAGGACAAAGGGATCCCAACCACAGGATTGGGCACCAAGGAAGAAATGCAGAAAGCCCTGAAAGCCTGGGCAGAAACCGAGGCCACTCCACCCCAAGGCGAAGGGACCTCGGCCCGGGACGAAAACCTGCCACCGACCATGACCCCGGCAGATGGGGGACGAAGCATCCCGGAAGCCGGCCTATCCCACGAAGAAATGCGAGAACGGGAGAGGGTCCGGACACACGAATTGGAACTCGCACGACTCCGGCTGGACGGTGAACTCCTGCTGGCGGAGAAAAAGTTGGCCTTGGAGCAACTACGGCTGCAGGAGGAAATCGAAGAAAAGAAACGGCATCGAGAACTAGAAGAGAAACGGCTAACCCTCGAGCACGAGAGGGGCCTCAAGGAACTCGAACTGAAATCCAAAACGGGGGAGACCAGCACCCCCGGATTCCGGGACGCTCTGCCACTGACTGAGCCAAAGGTTCATATCCCCAAGGATGTCGTCAAGGAGTACTATAAAACAACGACATCCAGCAATGGTTCCAAGCATACGAGGTAGCCATGACCTCCCATCGGGTACCCCGGAAGGATTGGGGTGCCGGCCTATGGGGGAGGTTCCTCAGCGAGGGCCAGGATACCCTGCTGCAACTCCCCGACGCAGTGATGACCTCGTACGACCACATGAAAGAGGCCCTACTCACCCGCTACGGACTATCAGCCGAGATGTACCGGCAGCGCTTTCGGGACTGCAAGAAGCTCCCCGGTACCACATGGGTCGAATACGTGGACTTCTTCAGCAGAGCCTTTGAAGGGTGGATAAGAGGGAGCAAGGTCACCTCGTACAATGAACTGTTCGACCTCATTGTCTGGGAGCACCTCGCCAACAACTGCTTTGTCGAACTAAGGCAACACCTCCTTGACAGCAAACTGACCGAGCCCCGGAAGCTCGCCGCCGAAGCCGACCGATGGGTCAACACCCGGGTCCCCCGGAACCCCGTGGGGGACTACCAACAGAGTACCTAGGGACCTCCTCGCCAGCGGGGCGGAGGAGGAGGGTCCCACCGCAGTCGAGAATTCCCGGCCCGGCCGCCCCGAAGCCCGCCACGAGGCCAAGCCGCCAACCACACGTCCCCGACCCTGGTCAGTAGGGGGACCCCCATCGCCAGGCCTGGACCCCGACCAACAGTGACCTGCTTCGGCTGCCAACAGACAGGCCACTATGCGAGCGACCCGGCCTGCCCCGTGAACCGACGAAACGGGACCGCTGGGCCCCCTCCCCGACAAATAGCCGCCGCAGCCCTGGGGGAAGGAGAAGAAGAGGAGGAAAACCGCGACGTCGGGTCCCCCGAGTGGGAACCGGCTGCCATGTCACTCGTATGCCTGGGCACCCGAGAAATGGTGCCCCGAGCCCCCATCCCGAGCAACACCCAGAAGTACCAGCAGTGGGTCACCATCAATGGGCAACGGGCCGAAGCCCTCCGTGACACTGGGGCCAGTGTGACCGCTGTCCGCTGCCACCTGGTGACCCCCGAACAGATCCTGCCGCATGTCCTATGCCCTGTCCGGACCGCGGACAACACCGAAAGCATGTGCCGGATGGCCCGGATCCCCTTCGAGTGGGGAGGAGTGTCAGGCACCCTGAAAGTAACTGTCCGCGACGACGCTCCAGTGGACTGCCTCCTGGGGAACGACCTGGAGAGCTCCCCCTGGGCCCAGGTGGAGCGCCGAGAGCATCTGGGGATGCTAGGGCTGCCTGAATGGGCCTGCGCCACCACCCGGTCCATGACCGCCCAACCAGCCGCTGCAGCGGCCCCCGTCGAGCCTGCGGGTCCAGAACTGCCATCCTCCTCCGGCACGGAGAAGCCTGACGATGAGGCCGGGCCATCCGAACTTTCCCCCGACGAGGCCGCCTCCCTCAGCGAGATCCCCGAGCTGGCCCAGTGGCGCCACGACGGGGGCCCCACCCGCAAACAGTTCCAACAAGAACAGAAGGCCTGCCCGTCCCTCGAGGGGGCCCGACAGCAAGCGGCCGCCCAGGCCACGGGGGAATCCACGGGAACCCACTGGATCTATTGGGACAATGACTTGTTATATAGCGAACAGGAAGTCGCCAAACTAGGAGCCGGCCGTGTGTTGGTGGTTCCCCTCCGATTCCGAGAGTTCCTCCTGAACCTGGCGCATGACGTGCCCCTCGCCGGACACCTCGGGCGAGACAAGACCTACAGCCGCTTGGTGACCCATTTTTATTGGCCCCGAATGCGGAGAGACGTGGACCACCACTGCCGGTCCTGCCAGACCTGCCAAGCCAGCGGGAAGACTGGGGGTCGAGTCAAGGCCCCCCTCCAACCATTTCCAGCCGTCCACACCCCGTTCGAATGGGTAGGGATCGACATCGTGGGGCCCCTGGACCCCCGAACCGCCCTGGGCCACCGCTTCATCCTGGTACTGGTCGACCACACCACCCGATACCCAGAGGCCATCCCCCTCCGAACTGTGACAGCTCCAGTGGTGGGCCGGGCCCTGATGGGCATCTTCTCCAGGGTGGGGTTCCCCCGAGAAGTGGTGAGCGACAGGGGTACGAACTTCATCTCGAAATACATGAGATCCCTCTGGCAACAATGTGGGGTCACCTACAAGTTCACCACCCCTTACCACCCCCAGGGGAACGGACTGGTCGAGCGGTTCAACAGAACCTTGAAAGGAATGATCAAGGGCCTGGAAGAGCCCCTGAGGAGGAGATGGGACGTCCTGCTGCCATGCCTCCTGTTTGCCTATCGAAAGGTTCCACAGAAATCCCTGGGCTTCAGCCCCTTCGAACTGTTGTATGGGCACCCCGTCCGAGGGCCCCTCAGCCTGGTCAAAGAGGGCTGGGAGGCGAGCGTCCAAGATGCCCCCCCCGATGTCTACAGGTACCTCTTGAACCTGCGGAACCAGACTCGGAGGTTCCGGGCCCTGGAAAAAGCCAACCTCGAAGCCAGCCAAGAAGACATGAAACGCTGGTATGACGAAAATGCCTCGACCATCGAGTTCGAGCCGGGCCAGCAAGTCTGGGTCATGTCGCCCGTGGACCCCTGCGCCCTTCAGGACAAATGGACCGGGTCCTTCAAGGTGGTTGAGAAGAAGAGCCCCGTCACCTACTTGGTCGACATGGAGTCCCCAAGGAACCCCCTCCGGGTCCTACACGCCAACCGGCTCAAGCCCCATTTTGCCCAAACCGAACTAAGCCTGCTGCTGGCTACCGACGATGGGGGCGAAAGCGACTCCGAGCCCCTACCCGACCCCCTGGGGTCCTCGGACCAAGACGGCTCCATGGAGGGCGTCAAACTCTCCACCACCCTGACCCCAGAACAGCACCATGACTGCCGGCAGCTGCTGAAAGCCTTCGCTGCCCTCTTCTCTCTCACGCCCGGGGTGACCCCCTGGTGCGTCCACGACGTGGATACCGGGGACAGCCCCCCTGGGCGACACCGCGCCTACAGAGTGCCCGACCGGGTCTGAGCCTGCATACAAACGGAGGTCTCCAAGATGCTCGCCCTTGGAGTCATCGAGCCATCCGACAGCCCGTGGGCCAGCCCTGTGGTCTTGGTGCCGAAGGCCGCCGCCCCCAGCACCCCCCCGGAACACAGATTTTGTGTGGACTACAGGGGCCTAAACGCAGTCACCAAGACCGATGCCCACCCCCTGCCACGGGCAGACGAGCTGATCGACTGCTTAGGGGCCGCCCGCTACCTAAGCACTTTTGATCTCACCGCTGGGTACTGGCAGATCAGGCTCACCCCCGGCGCCCAGGAACGATCCGCCTTCTCCACCCCCGATGGGCACTACCACTTTCGGGTGATGCCCTTCGGTATGAAGAACGCCCCAGCGACCTTCCAGAGACTGGTGAACAAGGTCCTGGCCGGACTAGAAGCCTTCAGCGCGGCCTACTTAGACGACATTGCAGCCTTCAGCAACCACTGGGCCGCGCACCTAGGACACCTCAGAGAAGTCCTGGCCGCTCTCCAAAGGGCCGGGCTCACGATTAAGGCCAGCAAGTGCCAGTTCGGTCAAGGATCAGTGACCTATCTGGGCCATCAGGTGGGAAGTGGCCAGGTGGCGCCCCTCCAGTTGAAGGCCGATGCCATCCAGGCGTGGGAGCCCCCCGCCACCCAAACAGCTGTCCGGGCCTTCTTAGGCCTCACAGGCTACTACCAGCGATTTATCAAAGACTATGGCAGTATTGTGGGCCCCCTCACGGAGCTCACTTCCAAAAAGCAGCCCAAGACGGTGCACTGGAAAACCCCGCTGTCAGACCGCTTTTGAAACCCGCAAGGCGGCAATGTGTGCTGCCCCTGTACTACAGGCCCCTGACTACGGCAAGGAATTTGTGGTTCAGACAGATGCCTCGGAGTACGGGGTTGGGGCGGTCCTCTCCCAGATGGACACCGAGGGCCTCGACAGACCTGTGGCCTTCATCAGCCGCCGACTGCTGCCCCGAGAACAGAGGTGGAGCACCATCGAGCGGGAGGCCTTCGCCGTGGTATGGGCTCTCAAAAAGCTCCGGCCCTACCTTTTCGGCACCCACTTCCGAGTCCAGACTGACCACCGGCCCCTGCGGTGGCTAATGCAGATGCGGGGCGAGAACCCCAAATTGTTGCGATGGTCCATCTCGCTGCAAGGGATGGACTTCACCGTAGAGCACCGGCCCGGAAACGACCACGCCAATGCCGACGGCCTATCCAGATTCTTCCGCCTCGGCGAGGAGAACCCCCAAGGAGATGGGTGACTCTCCCTGCCTTCAGCTGGGGGGAACGCTTGTTGGAGCCGGCCTCGTGGCGTGGTCCTGTTCCCCCTCGCCAAGCCGCACGAGGTCCCCTGCACCTCGGGGCTCCTCCATTTTGGATTGTACGTGACTCTGCGCACCAGCCTACGTGACCCCGCTCAACCTGGCCTCGGCCCCAGCAAGCCCCGACATCAAGGCACCAACAACTGGCCAGGGGATACCACGTGAACACTTCCCCACTCCCGGCGGAGGGCAGTATCGATGGGACCCCCAACCGTCCTCCCACACCTAGGTGCGATCGCCCCACAGCTCTCCTGGGCCTGTCGCCTCTCCTGCTGAGCATCTGGCCGCTCCCGACCCGGCCTCTCCGCCCCCCCGGGCGCAAGGTTCCGGACATCAAAGGGCTCCAGACCTATATCTGGGGCGACCCTGCAACAGGACAGCAGTTGTATCCCGGAGTCAAGAGCCCTGCTGATCGGATCGCGGCTGACCCTACGGAGAAAGACTCATCCTGGAACCACGCTCTGAGCCCTGCTGACTACGTCGTGGCTCCACCGTGCTTAAAGACCTTCACGAACCTTTGGGGCCCTGCTGACGCTGTCGCGGCCCGACCTTGTTGAACTTGCCATCAGAGCCCGGCTGACCTCGTCGCAGCTCGACCGAAGCGGACCTACCACCGGAGCCCTGCTGACTGTGTCGCGGCTCGACCCAAGCGGAACTACCCCCCGAGCCCTGCAGACACCGTCGCGGCTCTCCACGTCCGAGCTGCTTTGAGACCAGCACCTGCCGCTCCGATCCCTGGAGCCACCTTCGGCCTAATGCAAGGTCTGGCGCAGAGCTTCCCCGTCCCAGGCTGGTACTAAGACTGTCCCGCTACCCTGTCCCTACAAAGACATTGAGACTCTTTCTGGATCTCTTGATCCCCCTGTAAATATTTCGAATGTGCTACTATTGATAAAGTACCTAGATAAGCAACTGATACGGAGTCCTGTGTGGTGGTGTTACTGGGCCTAGTACGATCATAGGAGAAAGACCTCTCCTCGGAGGCTTCTCAGCGGCGCTCGGATATAACTTTGCGGTAGGAAGGTGCCCCGGAGCGGGCCCCCTGACTCCCCGGTGGTCCTCCCTCCAACAGGCATTGATAGAGTGATAATGTTTGCGGTTCCGAAAGGCTACCTCCTGTGCCTGTGGTGGTACCAAAGCCACATGTGTCCCATCAATGGCCCCAATTACGTGAGGCATCCCTCCCAGGGCATAGAACTCACCCTTGACACATGTCAACTGCTCACGAGTGGGAAAATGGATGAAGTCATCCAGGTGCACCAACATGGCTTCTAAAACATCATGCAGGACACGGCTGAACATTGTTTGGGACATGCCACCAACATCAGCTATGGTCAATTGAACGTGCCGGTGGCAAAAAAATGTAGGGCTGCCATCACCTTCATCTTGGGGGTCAGAGCTGTAGGATACTTGTGTTGTGGTTGGAGGTGTGGTTCAAGCCGGCGGGTCAAGTTCTCTATCAACTCTTGCGAGAAGCGGTATATGCGTATGCAGTCATGTTCACGCATGGCATCCAGGTCTGGCATTCGTCTGGGGAGAGGCGGTGCCCTGCAGAGATTTGGAAGGAATAACGAAGAGTGAGTACATTACCACACCAATGTCACTGAGGTGAGCACATGTTCAACAGCTAATACACATCTGCTTAATACAGAGTCTGGTCTGTGCAATACATCCAGGACACGTAGTCCAGCCAGGTGATACTCCTACGAAGAGCCAGCCACAATAGTTGCATGGCATTGTTGACGTGACATGCCATTAAAATAGCTGTGGGCCAGTGTAAGTGACCAGCCAGACACATTACATGAGTGACAGACATCCACATATCAGCATTTGAAGGATGTTATCTCATACAGACAGCTGGCGGGAGTCTAGACGCACAGGTCACATGTCATCTGAAAAAGGACAGATAACACACATTTGCATGAAGGGGTACATGTCAAAAACTGATGACACAGACATTGAGACAATGCAGATATTGCCTCATGTCAGGAAATCATCTTGGAACCATCATGACACATGTAACGTGTGAGTCCACATGTGGCATGGTGTGCGTATATGTGTGTCATGCACATATGCACACAGACACATGTTGGATGCTGAAACAGCAGATGGAGTTGACGGAACACCAACGGCAAGCTCATGGGAACACATGACATAGTCACATCGTGGCACGCTGGTAGTCACATGTCAGGTGTAATTATCCGTGTACCTGGCATCAGGGGACAGTTGCGGTGTTGGTGACTGTGCCATACCAGTGATGCAGTGCTTGACACGTGTGTCCTGCATGCACACATGTGCAAAGTGTGAAGGGGAAGTGTGCCACGTAGTGCCCCATCACACATGACATGTGTAAACAGCTCATCACACATCTATTGTGCCACAACATGATGAGACATGTGCCACATCACTGCCTGACACACCTAGGCCCTGCACATGAAGGACTGCACTGACAATGACTTGATGTCCAGCCTTGTGCGAGTCTGACACCTCCATTCCTTTCGTGAGCGCCTCCTATCACCAGTGTAAGCTGTGAAACGCAGTACACACGCTCTGAGGGCGTGTGTACGGCCTGTACTCACGCGTGAGTACGTGCCTATCACTATAGTTGTGTTACTGTAGGTCCGAGTCATACGGCACGTACTCACGTGTGTACGGCCCGTACACGCGTGAGTATGGGCCGTACACGCGTGAGTACGTGCTGTATCACTAGGGCCTACGGTACCCCAACTATAGTGATAGGCACGTACTCACACGTGTACGGCCCGCACACGCGTGAGTACGGGCTGTACACGCGTGAGTACGTGCCGTATCACTAGGGCCTACGGTACCGCAACTATAGTGATAGGTACGTACTCATGCGTGTACGGCCCGTACACGAGTGAGTATGCGCCTATCACTATAGTTGTGTTACTGTAGGTCCGAGTGATACGGCGCATACTCACGCGTGTACGGCCCATACACGCGTGAGTACGGGCCTATCACTATAGTTGGGGTACCGTAGGTCCGAGTGATACGGCACGTACTTACGCGTGTATGGCCCGTACATGCGTGAGTACGTGCCTATCACTATAGTTGTGTTACTGTAGGTCCGAGTGATATGGCACGTACTCACGCGTGTATGGGCCGTACACGCTTGAGTACATGCCTATCACTATAGTTGGGGTACCGTAGGCCCTAGTGATACGGCACGTACTCACGCGTGTACAGCCCGTACACACGTGAGTACGTGCCTATCACTATAATTGTGTTACTGTAGGTCCGAGTGATACGGCACGTACTCACGCGTGTACGGCTCGTACACGCGTGAGTATGGCCCGTATTACTGTAGTGATGGTGCCCTAGGGGTACGTGTGAAACGCGCCATACCTGTGTGGGGATTTAAGAATTACAATGGGGACACATGAGGGACAAGTATTAGGGCCTAAAAGCATTCTGGTTGTCATGGATACCGAGTTTCATGTTCAAAATTTAACATCATGTGGTCTGGAAAAAGCAGTTGGCCACATTATACATTGTTGCAAAGTGGTTGTTGACTTGACATGATGCTGCAAAATCGAAAAATGCTAAGGCTGTCACTGGTGTATGTTTAAAGGGATTGGAGGAAACGTAGGATGCAAATGAGTCTGACCAATCACTCTGTACTCCTGTAAATTAAATAGGCCAGCAAGGCAGATATAAGGCAGGCAGAACCCATGGGAGGGCACTTGCCTGCACAACATGTCAGTCGATACCACTGCTGCTGTATTGTCTCCCTCTGGCACCATGTCAAGGACTGTGGAGAGGGCCAAGCCTTCACCCAGGAGATGAACGAGGCCCTGCTGGAAGTGATCCTCCCACGGTACCCCATGCTGTATAGTCGACCAGGGGAGCAGGTGAGTGCTGACTCCACTACCTTTGCCTGTGCACCTTTTTTGTGTCTGTCACTTCTGGCATTATGTCCAGGTGTGACAGACATGCAATGTTGGTTGGAGTGGGTCACAGGGGGGGGTGGTGGATGGCTTATGTCTCTCATGCAGGGCTTGATGTAGTTCATGTGTGCACTCCTCACTTGCATTGTGCTTACTGTGACATTCACTGCATAGTGCATGGCACATTCAGCCAGCCTAATCCTCTTGGGCATTCTTGTTCTATTGTCCTGCGGTGATTCAGTGGTCACCCCGGTGTGACAGGTGACTGCACCCACAGATGTGTGTGAAAGTTGAGTGGAGCTGTGGTGAGAGTGGTGAGAGTGTCCAAATGATGTGTACGCCCCCTGGACATTGATGTGTGTGAATGTTTCTTGTCATGTGGGTGAGTGTCTATGTGGAGTGTTGCACCACAGCTGCATGTAGGATGTAACTGCTCAATCCATCTGATGTGAGAAGTTGTTGGAGGGAGGATTTATTACAGGACAAGGAAGCTAGGGGCGGTACTCAGAGCCCCGGGAGCCACCACAGAACTGAGCAGGAGAGTTAGTCAGGGACAAAAGGGGCACCTTAATTTGAACCGGGGTGCCTAGGAATGCTTGCTCTAAAATTGAAGAAAATAGACATGTGAGACATGGAATTGGAGGCAGAATACAATGGCAGTTTAATGAGAAGATGCAACTTCAAAGAAACTGCAAGACAAAGGCATAAAATACAGAATTCAGATAATCACATGGAGCTCATCATGATACCCTCCGTATCTGCACTATAGTACTGTCAGAGAGAAAGAGAACACATTTATAAGTGCAATTGAAGAAACAGGTTACATCAAGGAGAAACATTTCAGAGTATAAGAACTCTGTTACCTAGGAACTCTCACGTTTACTCTAGAGCAAGCATTCCTGCAATTACAATGAATACATTATGTAAATACAAAAAAGGAGAAACAAATAAAGAGAACAATGATTAAACATGACAAGACATTTCATATGGGTAAAATACAACATAATGCTAAGCAGACGCAAGAGCTTCTTTTGCTCTTGGGGAAAACTCTACGCAGTCCGTAACCCACATACAGACAGCGAGGTAGTCCGCTTGATGTTTGTGAGTGCTCCCTATTTATACTGTTTTTTGGGGTTCTTTGCACGCAACTTCTACCTACGTAAGTTACCCAAATAGCTTCGTCTGCAGTATTTACCAGACACGTCGTCATCCACCCACTCAATGCTGACAACAAACTAAAAATGTTCTCCTAACTTGACGCTCTGCGGTTGCCACTTCCTTAAAAGCGGGAAACCTGCTCAGGAAACAGGTGCCATGCCAGGATGCAGCTTACTGTATGTCGAAGTCTCAAGGGTATGCTGAACTTTGATTCCGAGCACAGAGCGGTAGGGTGGAGGGTGGGGGCCACCAGTCTGGAGGCAGAAGGCCTCGCAGAAAGAGGAACTGAATCTGAGTTGGGTCAGAGTTGGGTCAGACCTGCCATCAGCCTGCGATACACTAAAAAGGCAGAGCTATGGTCAATATAACAAAGGCCTATATTTCGAATAGAAGGGCCTACACAGCACTACATGCTGGCTAAGTGAGAGGGATGTCCTAGGGTAACTATATAGCAACACAGGACCCACTGGTCAACTTAATACGGCCTACAAATTAGGCTGGCAGCGCAAGGACAAGGGACTCATACTTCAGCTGTGGCCAGAAAGGGCCAGGGGCCCCCTATGATACAAAACCTACCCTCTCTCAAAGTAAGCCGTGCTGTGTGTCTGACTTGCTGAGCTAGCCCCACACCTGTGACCCCCCCCTGGCAAGTGGCACATGTGCAGAGTGAGGTTTGCATCCGCTGTTGCCAATGGCAGGTGGTTGATGTGTGCCTGTGTGTGTCTGTGTACTCTGCTGAGGTTTCGTCAGTGGCCTGGGGCATGTGACTGCTTTGTGTTGCTTGGGATGCACAGTGTGTGCCATGATCAGGGCTTGTTTCGCACCCCTCATGCCACCTGTGTACTTACTATGCCATGTAGTGCATTGGTGCGTCCACAGTGGAAAAAGTCCCTATGACTAAGGTGCTATTACTTGCCAGCATACTATGCCCTGTTCAACAAATCAAAGATGTTCAAATGTGTGTCTCTGTGACATGGTGCAGGTGTAGTGATGTTGTCCCACTTTGTCATCCACACAGGTAACCGCCTACCACAAGGGGAAGATCTGGAAGGATGCCGTCAAGGCCGTGCAATCGGTGGAGGGTCGCAGTCGGCGCCTGCCACAAGTGAGGAAGAGATGGCAGGACATCCGGTGATGGACCCGGAGGATCGCCTGGGTCATGCTGAAGGAGGAGGCTCCTCGCAAGCATGGCGGGCGCCGGCGCCTGACCCACCAGATGAAGCGTGTCCTGGCGGTGGTCTTCCCTGACCTGGATAGGCGGATACAGGAGTTACAGCAGCAGGAAGGGGGTAGGTACATGTGTGTTTGTTGTGTGTCGCCAGCTTTTGTAGCTGCTCAGTCGCCTGGATACACTGCCAGGGTATATATGTGCAGTGCATATCCTGTTCCCCCAAGTCAACCTGTGCTGTTCTTCCTCCCTTCCCCTCCTTGACATGTGTTACCTGGTCTGTGTGTTATCACTATTGCACATGGTCATCTAGGCTGCCAGTTAATCAAGGTGCACACTGCTTTCAGCATCATGTGTGGGGGTGGTCTGCCTGTGCCCTGTCCTGTTCAGTCATTTGGGGGTGCATAATTGTTGGCACTGATGCTGAGTCTCAACATAGGAGTGTGAGGTTTCAAAATAACAGACTTGCAGCATGCATTACCAATGTTGTGGCCTCAGACATGAGGTGCATGAGTGGGATATATGCAAAGTGCCGGGACGGTTGCTCCTGTTACAGTCAGCTCATTCCAGGACCATGGAGCAGTGTGCCCACTACAGTCCCCTGATACAGCCTGCCCTCCTACTCATGTGTGTCATCCAACACTGTACACATTCACTGTGGGTTCAGCATGGCTCTGCCTCTGTGGCATTGTTCCCTGGGCTAGGTAGTATTTTTCACATGTGTGATACATTTGTCCACTGGACAGGGATACACCAGTTTGCTTGTGCATACTCACACTGGGCAGTGCCTGTGTGGCTATTCACAACAATCTGTTGATGTTTGTGTGTGACCAATATGTTTTGGCAGCCCTACAAGGTGATGTCGTGTTAATGAAGCTAGTTTTCAAGCACAGTTATTGTAACCCTGAATAAGAGGTGTCACTTTTGGATCGGTATCAGTCACATTGACTCAGGTATGGGCGGGTGTGTGCAGGAGGTTCAACCCTGATGTTTCATTGCCAGTTCGGACTTGTGTGTGTTGATTCGCAGTACAGAAAGTCATCGTGCAGTGCCCCCGTGATGTTGGCCAGTGCTTAATGTTTGTGCTTCGTAGCCTGTGTCAGTTTTTGACAATCATGTATCCTGCTTGTACATTTTTGGCAACTGTGTGTGGTTCAGATGCTACACAGTTGTGACTTTGTGTGCTGACATCTATGGGTACATTCTGGCTTGCCATGAGAGGGAACCCACAGTACAGCTAGGCTTTTTTGCTAAACAATTGCAGGCCCATTAGCTTATGCATTGTCCTGGGTGTGGACATGTGTGCCACTCCTGATGACAGTCAGTAGGTCATATGTGTAGCCAACTGTGTGATCAGGTGACGGATAGCCATGTGACAAATGACATTATTCAAGTTGTTACTCAGAGAAAATGTCCATTGGCACTCACTACACCTGTCAACATGTCTCAATGTTTCATATGCTTGACCTTGTTGTTTTGTTGTGAAGGACAATGATGTGCCTGCATGACAGATGTCTCCCAAGGAAGTGCACAAGACACCACCTTTACACTTTCCAGGGACACGCTGGCACATTTTAAAGTAAGGCACAGTTTGAACAAAACTTGTTTGGAGTCCATACATATACATGTTCCCACAGTGTGGTAGCATTTGGGTTAGTCCTTGATTGTTGCTGATACCAACTTACGAGTGTCAAGTCATCCATACCACCGTGGTGCCATGTATATGTACTTACTGATACGCCATTTCTGCCTAACAGTGGCTGATTTGAATGAGTCTGGCAGCTCAGACAATGACTGTGTACATGTAGTTTGGTGTGCACCTCCTTGTGTGACTTCTGCTATACAGACACGTGTGTTGTGTTCACAGAGTGCCACATTCACACATTCTAGACATGTCCATTGTGTAAAGGGTTGTGAATATCCAGGAGTCACAATGTATTTCTTTGGGGTTTGAAACGTACTCACAGGTCTCTGAGTGTGGGGACACCTTCTGCATTGGCATGTGGTATTTGGCCTTGGGTGCAACAATACTGTTTGGTTCACAGTGAACAAGAGGTGGCATGCCTTCATAGTCTTGTTGTGCTCAACTGATCCCAGACACTAGCTTCTCAGGATCTTGGGATTTCAAGTTATTTGCTGTTGTGTCCTAGTTTTCATTGTTTCCCAGTGGCATGGTGGGTCAACCAACTGGGGAGTGCAGGGCTTACATATGTGGGGAGTATTCTAGATGTTACTCATGATGCCTTTCCTGATATGCACTGTTGCCTATTTTGTTTGGACTCATGCGTCAGATGTATACAGGTGACTGATTTTTTCCTGTCTCTTCACCTTGCACACAGCATCATCGAAGGACACCGAGGGAGACACCGGCATGGACGTGGAGGAGGGATCGAGCAGTGGTGCCACCACTGCTGAGGAGTCGGCGGACTAAAGTGGCACCGAGGGCGAGGGGAGTGAGGCGGAGGACCTGCCCAGTACCAACACTGACTACGAGGCTGACGGGTCCGAGGCTGAACTCCCTTAGGGGGCGGAGGCTGCTCCAACAGCTGCCAGCAGCACTCCATCCGTACCCGCCCCCTCCATTCTCATCAACGCCCTCCCACTTGCTCGGGTCCCTTCTGTCCGTGCTAGGCCACACCGTGTCTCCTTCGTGCCAGGCACCGCACCCCCTGCCCCTGTCCCCCCTGCTGCCCTCACTGCCGAGTCTGTGGACATTCAGCGGCAGTTGCAAGTCGGGCAGACATCGATCCTAACTGTCCTCCATGGCCACACCAGACTGCTGACCCAGATGGTGTCGTACATGGAGGGCATGTCATCAGCGATGTCTGACCAACGGATGTTGCTGAGGTCCCTGGACTTGTCACTGACGGCAGTAGTGAGTCACCTGCAGTGCTGCCTCCCCCCCTACCCCTGCCCCATCCACAAGTCCCACACCCATGCCTGTCCCAAGCACACCAAGGCATCCACCCCCTGCACCCCACCAGACACAAGCAGCACACCACCACGTAAGGGCAAGCGCACACCTCCTGACACGCACACTCAGGGGGAAGCAGGCCCACCCACTGGGTCTGGGGCACACAGGCAGGCACGCAGCCACAGTCCTCGTCCACATGACTCACTCCCCAGTCCCTCCGATGTCACTCCCCTTGGCTCCCCTGCCCCAGATTTGGAGAAGGAGGCCTACTTTGCTGGGCTGGGCCTCAGCCCCACTAGTTCACCTGGCCGGAAACGGTCAAGGCACTCCATGGGTAGGGGGGTTAAGTCCCCCAGCCTGTCCACCACCTCCCCCAGTAGCGCTGCAACCCATCCCTCAGACCCCGCCCCTCCTTGGGGCCTGTTGTTTCTCCGGGTGCAGGGGAGACGCTTGAAGAACTGGCAGAAGTGTGCAGCGCCGAGCTCACCTCCACCTTTGGTGCTGCCCCACCCCCTGTGGTGGAGTCGTCCGTCCCTGCACCCACCACACCTACCCTTCCCCCTCCTGTCCCTGCGGTGCCTGGTCCTTCCCCACATGATGCCCCCCCCCCCCAGTCGACGACACAGAGTCTTCTGATGTGAAGACAAGCTAGGGGAGACGCATGGCCATGTGTCCCCCCCCCAAGGACTGATGATATGGACTGGCCATTGGCCTTTGTGAATAGTCTCGTTTACACATTATTATTTTCATGCTGAATAAAGCATTTTCTCTTTTCGTTAGAAAAGTCTTGCATTTCAGGGATTGATGTTGATGCTGATGCTACAGGAGTTGGGGTTGTGGGCATTTGTTATGTTTCAGGGAAATGTTGTAGTCTGCTGCTCATGGGGTGGAACCTGGTATCTGCGTGCCATCACAAGGTCTCTGCAAAGATTCTTTGTCGTGTATGCTCTTTTGTTTGGAGACATTGTCCCAAGGAGTGTTCCTTCCTCTGTGGCACCTGACATCTTCCCTGCAGAGAGTTGCACAATTGTTGTGTTGACCTGTGTCTACATTTCCTTTGTTGGTGATAGATCCCTTCAACTCTGCCCATGCCTGCTCAGCAATGTCTCCGGCTGCATCGTCTGGGCCATCCTTGGTACTCACTGTACTTGTGTATAGAGTTTTTTGCCATGCCTTCATGGAGAAAATTTCCCTTTTCCGCACAATGCATGTGTGTAATCCCAGCCTAGTACACATATGGTACTTGTTCTGCTGGGTATTTGAACACCTGACTCACAATTGTGGGCATTGTATCTGTGGGAACTCCACCCTATTCCTTCCATGACAGACAACATCTTGGTGGCTGGCCCAGCACCTGAACATTCCTATCAGTCCTGGGATGTGCGTGACAGTGTGTGTTCTCTTTGGCTCTCTTAGTTTAGTAGGCAGTGACATGACTATACAGTCTTGTGGCATGATCTCAGTGTGTGTATTGTGCTGCATCCGCCAGGGGTGGGTATGCATGTGTTATTTATCCTCACACCCACATGTGGTGTGTCATGCAGTGGGGGAAAGACATCCATCCTCCTGGGAGTGGGACACTGCTGTCAGTGATGTTATGTTATGGCACTATCAACATAGTCCAAAGTTTGGGATGCGTACATACACCCATGGAGTTGTGGTCATCTGATAATGATGTATACCCCCCATGCCTCTGTCCATTGCTGGGAGTCCTCTGCACCCACACACATGTCTCTGGCCACTGCTAGTATTGATATGCACCTACCCCCATGTCTTTGTCCACTGCTGGTGTTGATATGCACCCCCCCATGTCTCTGTCCTCTGTTGGGAGTCCTCTGCACCCACCCCCATGTCTCTGTCCACTGCTGGTGTTGATATGCACCCACCCCCATGTCTCTGTCCACTGCTGGGAGTCCTCTGCACCCACCCCCATGTCTCTGTCCACTGCTGGGAGTCCTCTGCACCCACACACATGTCTCTGTCCACTGCTGGGAGTCCTCTGCACCCACCCCCATGTCTCTGTCCACTGCTGGTGTTGATATGCACCCACCCCCATGTCTCTGTCCACTGTTGGGAGTCCTCTGCACCCACCCCCATGTCTCTGTCCACTGCTGGGAGTCCTCTGCACCCACCCCCTTGTCTCTGTCCACTGCTGGGAGTCCTCTGCACCCACCCCCATGTCTCTGTCCACTGCTGGGAGTCCTCTGCACCCACCCCCATGTCTCTGTCCACTGCTGGGAGTCCTCTGCACCCACCCCCTTGTCTCTGTCCACTGCTGGGAGTCCTCTGCACCCACCCCAATGTCTCTGTCCACTGCTGGGAGTCCTCTGCACCCACCCCCATGTCTCTGTCCACTGCTGGTATTCCTCTGCACCCACCCCCATGTCTCTGTCCACTGCTGGGAGTCCTCTGCACCCACCCCATGTCTCTGTCCACTGCTGGGAGTCCTCTGCACCCACCCCCATGTCTCTGTCCACTGCTTGGAGTCCTCTGCACCCACCCCCATGTCTCTGTCCACTGCTGGTATTCCTCTGCACCCACCCCCATGTCTCTGCCCACTGCTGGGAGTGATGGGCACCCACCCCTCACATGTCCCTGTCCATTGCTGGTATTCCTCTGCACCCACCCCCATGTCTGTTTCCACTGCTGGTATTCATTTGCACCCACCCCCATCTCCCTGTCCACTGCTGGTATTCCTCTGCACCCACCCACCCACCCACTTGCGCCCTTGCTGTGGTACACTGCTGTCCTGGGCATACACCACCCCCAATTTACAGCTGATGTGCTGCACCAAGCCATACAGCTACATCCGTGGCGTGTGTACGCCTTGTATCCATCATGTAATGGGGCTGTAGGGGTACGGGTGGTACAGCCCGTACCCATGCTCTAGGGGCGTGGGTACGGGCCGTACCACCATTGTGACGGTGACGTAGGGGTACGCGTGGTACGGCCCGTACCCACGCTCTGGGGGGCGTGGGTACGGGCCGTACCACAATTGTGGCGGTGATGTAGGGGTACACGTGGTACGGCCCGTAGCCACGCTCTGGGGGGCGTGGGTACGGGCCGTACGACCATTGTGGCGGTGACGTAGGGGTACGCGTGGTACGGCCCGTACCCACACTCTGGGGGGCGTGAGTACGGGCCGTACCACCATTGTGGCGGTGACGTAGGGGTACGCGTGGTACGGCCCGTACCCACACCCCCCAGAGCGTGGGTACGGGCCGTACCACCATTGTGGCGGTGACGTAGGGGTACGCGTGGTACGGCCCATACCCACGCTCTGGGGGCGTGGGTATGGGCCGTACCACCATTGTGGCGGTGACGTAGGGGAACGCGTGGTACGGCTCGTACCCACGCTCTGGGGGGCGTGGGTATGGGCCGTACCACCATTGTGGCGGCGACATAGGGGTATGCGTGGTACGGCCCGTACCCACGCCCCCCAGAGCGTGGGTACAGGCCGTACCACCATTGTGGTGGTGACGTAGGGGTACGCGTGTTACGGCCCGTACCCATGCTCTGGGGGCGTGGGTACGGGCCGTACCACCATTGTAGTGGTGACGGGTACAAGTCGACGTCCACTTCCGTTGTGGAGGTAGGTAGGGATTGGTGGACACGCCCCCCCCAGTGACCAGAGCCTGGAGGTAATTTCTGTGCAGGACATATGTATATTAGTAATTGGGTGGGGTAATGTTTCCTGCCCCAGAACCCCCACCCCTCTTTGCCCCTGGGTGTTGTTCTGACCTTCGGCGGCGTCTGCATCGGTTTCAGAACACGAGGTCGTAGGCTATGAGGGCCGGGATGACGCGTAGGTTGGGGTCCATCGCTGTCCGTCGCGTACCGGTGCTCCTTCTTCGCGTCGTCCTCGATTTCCCGGGAGTTTTTGGCTGCCGTAAAAAAATAGCGGTGCGGAGTGACGTAGGCACGGATCGTACTTGCTGGTCCGTAAAACGCTGCCTGACTCCGTACGGACGTCGCGTACGCGCTGTCCAGATTCAGATTCGTATGTATTTTTTTGCCGGACGGTCTTTTGTACGACTCGTACGGAAATGGCATTTCTGTGCGAATCGTACTTGCGAGTTTGTAAGGTGTTTTTCCCGGGTACGAGTCGGACGGAGAAAACGCTCCTTACGACCATTTGTACCCGGAACAGGATCGGAATCGGCACCTTAGTTGTTGTAATTTTTAAGAAATTAGTTACAGTGGAGTAGGATTGTTGTTAATAGTTTCTTGGAGAAACATATACAGATTTTTTTTAGGGGGGAAAGTTTTGTTATTAATATTTCAGACTCTAAGTACAGAATCACGAAACTATTAATTATGAAGTTGCTAAATTTGTATGAGAAGATAACTGGTTAAGAAAGGTGTTAGACGGCGACCTCAGGGGAGCCCGGAAAGGGGTCCTGACTTCCCTGAGTCCCACCCGTGTTGTATTGTAGCCGGGCACTGGCGAGAGATTCCCCAGGGGGAGGAATCTCGCAACTAGGATCGTACTTCTGGCACCACACGACACAGAGAGACCACACTGGGTATTCTCAGAAACAAGCTTTATCAAATAGGTATCACTGCAAATATGTACAAGATGAGCACGGGCTCAAGAGTCTCGGAAAGGTAGGGGGTAGCGGGACTGTCTCTGGTAACGGTTCCAAGCAGGGACGTATCCGGCGCACAGCTCACAATCCTCGAGCTGGGGGATACGTGGTCGGAGTAGGGGTCCGGCGGGACCGTGAGAGTCTGGGGGAGCCGCGAGTCACTCAGCGGGCTCAGGTACAGGTTCGGAGGTCTTACGATCTTCAGGGAGCCGCGAGTCACTCAGCAGGGCTCAGGTACAAGTTCGGAGGTCTTACGATCTTCAGGGAGCCGCGAGTCACTCAGCAGGGCTCAGGTACAAGTTCGGAGGTCTTACGATCTTCAGGGAGCCGCGAGTCACTCAGCAGGGCTCAGGTACAAGTTCGGAGGTCTTACGATTTTCAGGGAGCCGCGAGTCACTCAGCAGGGCTCAGGTGGGGTCCAGTTCCAGGAGCCGCGACCACGTCAGCAGGCTCTCGTTGTTCCAGCGTCGAATCTGCCGGACAGTCTCGGAGCACCCCTTGTTATAGGTCGACCCCGCTTTGATGTCCGGAGTCTGCGCAGGCAGGGGTCTTGTCACCTGGGGGCCGCTTGTCGGGGTTTCCTGCTATTGTCTTTTGATCCTTTCAGGGCCGGGTCGGGAGGAGTCCCAGACACCCAGCAGGCACGGAGCCAGCCCGCAGGGAGGCCGGAGGGCCGATCGAAACCCATCGTCCCAGGGGAGTTCAGAGGTGCGATAGAAACTGCTCCTCCCTCTCTCATCCCCTGGAAGCGTGATGTCCTCCAGCCGGAGTGGCGCCTTGAGGCCCGGGTCGCGCTGGAGCCGGGCGGCCATCTTGTTGCAGGGAGTGGGCACGCGGGCCCGGGGTGGCCGAAAGGAGAGAGGCCATGGACGGGGATGTCCGGGGTTGGTGCAGGTGTCCTGGTGGGAAAGGTCGGCTGGGCCGCGTGCTTGGGCTGCAGGCACCAGGTTTCGGTGGTGCGGGGGCACGGAGGGCCATTCTACGAGGCCGGGTCCAACACGCGTCCCCCCCAGCTGAAAGCCGGAGAGAACTGCCCATCACCTTGGGGGGTTCTCGTCGCTGAGGCGGAAGAACCGGGAGAGGCCGTCGGCGTTGGCGTGGTCCGTACCAGGGCGGTGTTCTACGGTGAAGTCCATTCCTTGGAGGGAGATTGACCACCGCAGTAGCTTGGGGTTTTCGCCTCGCATCTGCATGAGCCATCGCAAGGGCCGATGGTCAGTTTGGACCCTGAAATGAGTGCCGAACAGGTAGGGTCGTAGTTTCTTGAGTGCCCACACCACGGCAAAGGCTTCGCGCTCTATGGTGCTCCACTTCTGTTCTCGGGGTAGCAGCCGCCGACTGAGGAAGGCGACGGGCTGGTCTAGGCCTTGATCATTCACTTGGGACAGGACGGCCCCAATGCCATGCTCGGAGGCATCGGTCTGGACTATGAACTCCTTGGTGTAGTCGGGAGCCTGGAGGACGGGGGCCGTGCACATGGCCTTTTTTAGAGCATCGAAAGCTTCCTGGCAGGCAGCCGTCCATTGCACCTTCTTTGGCTGTTTTTTAGACGTGAGTTCCGTGAGAGGGCCGACCAGGCTGCCATACCCCTGAATGAATCGGCGGTAGTAGCCCGTGAGTCCCAGAAAGGCTCGGACTTCCGTTTGGGTGATGGGTGGGTCCCAGGCCAGGATGGCGTCGATCTTTGGCTGTAGAGGAGCGACCTGGCCACTCCCGACTTGGTGCCCCAGGTAGACTACGGATCCTTGCCCGATCTGGCACTTGCTGGCTTTTATGGTGAGGCCTGCCTGGCGCAGGGCGGTTAGCACTCTCCGGAGGTGCTGGAGGTGCTCACTCCACTCTGAACTGAAGACAGCGATGTCGTCCAGATAGGCCGCGCTGAACTGTTCTAGCCCGGCCAGGACCCTATTTACCAGTCTCTGGAAAGTGGCCGGGGCATTTTTCATCCCGAAGGGCATCACGCGGAAGCGGTAGTGCCCATCGGGGGTGGAGAAAGCAGACCTCTCCTTGGCCCCTTCGGTGAGCGCAATCTGCCAGTAGCCGCAGGTGAGGTCGAAAGTGCTGAGGAACCGGGCGGCCCCTAGTCGGTCAATGAGCTCGTCGGCTCGTGGAATGGGGTGGGCATCGGCTCGGGTAACGTCATTGAGCCCCCGGTAATCCACGCAGAACCGGAGCTCGGGGGCGACACCGGGGGCTGCTGCCTTCGGAACCAGGACCACGGGGCTGGCCCAGGGACTGTCAGAGGGCTCGATCACCCCCAGGGTCAACATCTTCGAGACTTCGGCTTGAATACAGGACCGGACCCGGTCAGGAACCCGGTAGGCTCGGTGTCTCACCGGCGGGCTGTCCCCGGTGTCCACATCGTGAACACACCAGTTGGTGACCCGGGGGGTCAGGGAGAAGAGGTCAGAAAATTGTCTGAGGAGCTGGCGGCAGTCCGCTTGTTGCTGGGCAGTGAGGGCTGGGGAGAGGTTCACTCCCTCCACGGAGCCATCCTGCTCCTTGACACACAGGAGGTCCGGGAGGGGATCCGACTCATCTTCGGCCCCGTCATCGGTGGCCAGCAGGAGGCTCAGTTCTGTCCGCACGAAGTGAGGCTTGAGGCGGTTCACGTGCAGGACCCGGAGGGGATCCCGAGGCGACTGGACGTCCACCAAGTAGGTGACTTGGCTCTTCCTCTCAACCACTTTGTAGGGCCCAGTCCATCGGTCCTGGAGAGCGCCAGGCTTCACGGGGGCCATGACCCACACCTGCTGGCCCGGCTGGAACTCGACCAGAGTAGCATTCTGGTCGTACCAGCGCTTCATTTCTTCTTGACTTGCCTCCAGGTTGGCTTCGGCCAGTTCTCGGAACCTCCTGGTCTGGTTCCGGAGGGCCAGGACATATTGGAACACATCTCGGGGGGTGGTCTGGGGTGCTGCCTCCCACCCTTCCTTAACCAAACTGAGGGGACCTCGGACGGGGTGTCCATAGAGTAATTCAAACGGGCTGAACCCTAAGGACTTCTGGGGGACCTCCCGGTAAGCGAACAAGAGGCAGGGGAGCAGGACGTCCCACTTACGCCGGAGGGGCTCTTCCAGGCCAGCGATCATCCCTTTCAAAGTCCTATTAAACCTCTCTACTAGGCCGTTCCCTTGGGGATGGTACGGGGTGGTGAACTTATAGGACACCCCACATTGTTGCCACAGGGACGTCATATACCTTGATATAAAATTAGTGCCGCGATCGCTCACGACCTCACGGGGGAAACCCACCCTGGAAAAGATCCCCATCAGGGCCCGGCCCACCACGGGGGCCGTAATGGTGCGCAGGGGAATAGCCTCTGGATAGCGGGTGGCGTGGTCTACTAGGACCAAGATGAAACGGTGACCTTGGGAGGTGGGGGGGTCCAGTGGCCCCACGATGTCGATTCCGACTCGTTCGAAGGGGGTATTGACGACCGGGAAGGGTTGGAGGGGAGCCTTGCGCTTCCCCCCACTCTTCCCACTGGCTTGGCACGTGGGGCAGGACTTGCAGTGTGCCTCTACCGCTGCTTTCATCTTAGGCCAATAAAAATGGGTCACGAGACGGCTGTAGGTCTTGTCCTGACCCAGGTGACCGGCGAGGGGGACATCGTGGGCTAAGCCCAGGAGGAAATCCCGGAAGCGGAGGGGTACCACCAGTACCCGTCCGGATCCCAGCTCCACTGATTTCTGCTCACTATACAGGATGTTATTTTCCCAATAGATTCGGTGAGTTCCGGTCTGGTCACCTGCGGCTTGGCCCTCGGCCTGGCGCCGCAGCCCGACCAGGGAAGGACAGGTGGCTTGCTCCCGGCAAAATTCTTCCCGGGTGGGCCCGCCCTCGTGGCGCCAATGGGCCAACTCGGGTAGATCCCCCAACTCGGGGACCGGGGCGGGGTCGGATGGTGCGGGTTCGTCGCTGGCGACGGACCCTTCCGATGGGGGAACGGGAGGACCCTCGGCGGGGACGGTACGGGCTTCTTTGACCGGGATGCTCTCGACTTCTCTCCGGGGAGTGAGTCGGGCTGTCATAGCTCGGGTGGTGGCACACACCCACTCGGGGAGTCCCATCATTCCTAGGTGGGCCTTGCGCTCTACGTGCTTCCAGGGAGAACTCTCCAGGTCGTTCCTTAAGAGGCAGTCGACCGGCTGGGAGGTTCTTACGGCCACCTTGAGTTTACCTATCACCCCTCCCCACTCAAATGGCACCAGGGCTACCTGACACATACTTTCCCTATTGTCTGCAGAGATTACGGGGCAAAAGACATTGGGGAGGATCTGCTCCTCGGGAACTAGGTGCCTGAGGACACCGGTGATACTGGCCCCGGTGTCCCGCAGGGCCTCTACCTGGTGGCCATTGATCTTGACGAGCTGCCCATATTTCTGTGTGTTGGACGGTAGGAGGCTACCAGGGATCATTTCCCTATCTCCCAGGGATACTAGGGCCATAGCGGCGGGTTCCCACTCCTCGGCTTCCTCAACCTCCTCCCCCAGGGCTACGTTGGCTATCTGTCTCGCAGGGGTGACTTGGGTGGCCATGGGGCACTCTGGGTCATTGGCGTAGTGCCCGGGTTTCTGGCAACGAAAACATGTGACGGTCACCCGGTGTCCTCGTCTCCCAGGGGGCCCTGTTACTGGCGGGGGGGGCGCCGGGAAAGGTGGAGGTGGTGTCTTCGGGGGGCTAGGCTGGGACTCTCTCGGCCCTCCCTGGTTCCCTCCCCCTCTCTGGCGGGGTGGTCCCTGACTGGTTCGGGGGTACTCTCCTACCATGCCCCGGGAGACCCGGGTGTTGGTCCAGCGGTCGGCCTCCACAGCCAGCTTCCGGGGATCTGTGAGCTTGCTATCCAGCAGATGTTGACGTAGCTCTACGAAGCAGTTCGCAGCCAGATGTTCCCATAACATGAGGTCAGTGAGTTCGGCAAGGGTGGTGACCTTGCTGCCCTTGACCCACCCATCGAAGGCCCGACTAAAAAAGTTTACATACTCCACCCAGGTGGTGCCCGGGATCTTCCTGCAGTCCCGGAACCGTTGGCGGTACATTTCTGGGGTGAGGCCGTATCTTGTGAGGAGAGCCTCTTTCATGTGGCTGTAGGAGGTCTGCAGGGAGAGGGGTAGGTCGAGCAGGGTGTCCCTTCCTTCGCTCAGAAACCGCCCCCACAACCCCGCCCCCCAGTCCTTCTGTGGAATCCGATGGGAGGTCATGGCGACCTCGTAGGCCCGAAACCATTGCTGAATGTCATCGTTTTTATAATATTCTTTGACCACATCCTTGGGGATGTGGACCTTCTGTTCCGCTGGGGGGGCCGTCTCTCGGTTCCCCGAGGGCCTCCCGTCCTCATTTTGGGCCTTGAGCTCGAGTTCTTTTAAGCTGCGTTCGTGCTCTAGTTGGAGCTTTCTTCCTTCGTGCTCCCGTTGGAGCTTCTTTTCTTCCAGTTCGCCTTGTACGCGCATTTGCTCTACCGCCAGCTTTTTCTCCGCTAACTTCAATTCGCCCTCGATTTTGAGTTTGGCTAACTCGAGTTCATGACTGCGGCTTCTCTCTCTGTCCGCGAGTTCTCCCGGGGATAGGCGCCCGTCTGGTACAATGCCTTGCACCTGATTGTCGCTGCTTTCACTTGGAGGGGGTTCGGCTTCGTCGGGGCGCTCCCCCGTGCCTTCCGGGCGGGATGCCCCGGTCTCCACCCAAGTTTTCAGTGCTTTCTGCAAGTCTTCCTTAGTGTTGAGGCCAGTGGTAGCTATTTTAAGTTCTTTGCAAAATTGTTTTAGCTCTTTGTGTGTGTATTCTTCCAGATGCTCCACCTGGAACACTCTGTTGGCGTTGGTTTCTGCGGAGCTCATGGCGCTTCCTTCTGCCATCTTTGTTGGTCGTGCGTCCGTTGTTCCCTGTACGATCTCTAGGTGATGGGCCCGAATCCCGTCGCTTGCCACCAATGTTAGACGGCGACCTCAGGGGAGCCCGGAAAGGGGTCCTGACTTCCCTGAGTCCCACCCGTGTTGTATTGTAGCCGGGCACTGGCGAGAGATTCCCCAGGGGGAGGAATCTCGCAACTAGGATCGTACTTCTGGCACCACACGACACAGAGAGACCACACTGGGTATTCTCAGAAACAAGCTTTATCAAATAGGTATCACTGCAAATATGTACAAGATGAGCACGGGCTCAAGAGTCTCGGAAAGGTAGGGGGTAGCGGGACTGTCTCTGGTAACGGTTCCAAGCAGGGACGTATCCGGCGCACAGCTCACAATCCTTGAGCTGGGGGATACGTGGTCGGAGTCGGGGTCCGGCGGGACCGTGAGAGTCTGGGGGAGCCGCGAGTCACTCAGCGGGCTCAGGTACAGGTTCGGAGGTCTTACGATCTTCAGGGAGCCGCGAGTCACTCAGCAGGGCTCAGGTACAAGTTCGGAGGTCTTACGATCTTCAGGGAGCCGCGAGTCACTCAGCAGGGCTCAGGTACAAGTTCGGAGGTCTTACGATCTTCAGGGAGCCGCGAGTCACTCAGCAGGGCTCAGGTGGGGTCCAGTTCCAGGAGCCGCGACCACGTCAGCAGGCTCTCGTTGTTCCAGCGTCGAATCTGCCGGACAGTCTCGGAGCACCCCTTGTTATAGGTCGACCCCGCTTTGATGTCCGGAGTCTGCGCAGGCAGGGGTCTTGTCACCTGGGGGCCGCTTGTCGGGGTTTCCTGCTATTGTCTTTTGATCCTTTCAGGGCCGGGTCGGGAGGAGTCCCAGACACCCAGCAGGCACGGAGCCAGCCCGCAGGGAGGCCGGAGGGCCGATCGAAACCCATCGTCCCAGGGGAGTTCAGAGGTGCGATAGAAACTGCTCCTCCCTCTCTCATCCCCTGGAAGCGTGATGTCCTCCAGCCGGAGTGGCGCCTTGAGGCCCAGGTCGTGCTGGAGCCGGGCGGCCATCTTGTTGCAGGGAGTGGGCACGCGGGCCCGGGGTGGCCGAAAGGAGAGAGGCCATGGACGGGGATGTCCGGGGTTGGTGCAGGTGTCCTGGTGGGAAAGGTCGGCTGGGCCGCGTGCTTGGGCTGCAGGCACCAGGTTTCGGTGGTGCGGGGGCACGGAGGGCCATTCTACGAGGCCGGGTCCAACAAAAGGAAATCCTGTCCTTATTAAAAGTCCTGTTACCCAGCAACTTAGTTGGTGACATGCTTTATCTTTTGGGTCTCACTTGAGTTTCCAAATGCAAATTAGGTGTGCTTCAACACCAGATCACAAGGTAGTAAGAGTAGTCTATATATGTGTATATGCACATATATATGTATTTGCAGGTGTAGTCACATATAATTTTTGTAATATGCTTCTAAAGGAATTTTTGCGACATTACTAAATTGTATCCCATTTACGTAAACCCAATTGTGAATACTCTTAAATGCATTTTTACTTTGAAAGCAACGTACCTCTGATAAAGACCCAGATATACTCATTAGCGATTTTAAGTTTGCTTCTCTGACTGTTATGATTGGTGAAAGTGGAGGAGCAGGTGGTTGCAGAATGTATGCAGCTTCTTGCGTAATTGATTGAGGTATTGTTAAAGGTGGCATTCTTGAAATTTTGGTCTGCTTAGTTAATATTACCATATTGTTCTTGATAAGATAATTTCTAATGATAATTCCATTCATTTCTTTTGTTTGGTTATAATAATCGTCATTGTAGCAAGTTGCTTTTATTGACCCACATTCATCTGTTAGAGCAAGATGGTATAAAATTTTGTTTGCTTGTTTGTGGCGGTGACGTAGGGGTACGCGTGGTACGGCCCGTACCCACGCTCTGGGGGGCATGGGTACGGGCCGTACCACCATTGTGGCGGTGACGTAGGGGTACGTGTGGTACGGCCCGTACCCACGCCCCCCAGAGCGTGGGTACGGGCCGTACCACCATTGTGGCGGTGACGTAGGGGTACGCGTGGTACGGCCCGTACCCACGCCCCCCAGAGCGTGGGTACGGGCCGTACCACCATTGTGGCGGTGACGTAGGGGTACGCGTGGTACGGCCCGTACCCACGCCCCCCAGAGCGTGGGTACGGGCCGTACCACCATTGTGGCGGTGACGTAGGGGTACGCGTGGTACGGCCCATACCCACGCTCTGGGGACGTGGGTACGGGCTGTACCACCATTGTGGCGGTGACGTAGGGGTACGCATGGTACGGCCCGTACCCACTCTCTGGGGGGGCGTGGGTACGGGCCGTACCACCATTGTGGCGGTGACGTAGGGCTATGCATGGTACGGCCCATACCCACACCACCCAGAGCGTGGGTACGGGCCGTACCACCATTGTGGCGGTGACGTAGGGGTGCGCGTGGTACGGCCCGTACCCATGCTCTGGGGGCGTGGGTACGCGCCGTACCACCATTGTAGTGGTGACGGGTACAAGTCGACGTCCACTTCCGTTGTGGAGGTAGGTAGGGATTGGTGGACACGCCCCCCCCCCCCAGTGACCAGAGCCTGGAGGTAATTTCTGTGCAGGACATATGTATATTAGTAATTGGGTGGGGGTAATGTTTCCTGCCCCAGCCCCCCCACCCACCTTTGCCCCTGGGTGTTGTTCTGACCTTCTGCGGCGTCTGCGTATCGGTTTCTGAACACGAGGTCGTAGGCTATGAGGGCTGGGATGACGCGTAGGTTGGGGTCCATCGCTGTCCGTCGCGTACCGGTGCTCCCTCTTCGCGTCGTCCTCGATTTCCTGGGAGTTTTTGGCTGCCGTAAAAAAATAGCGGTGCGGAGTGATGTAGGCACGGATCGTACTTGCTGGTCCGTAAAACGCTGCCTGACTCCGTCCGGACATCGCGTACGCGCTGTCCAGATTCAGATTTGTATGTATTTTTTTGCCGGTCGGACTTTTGGACCACCATTGTGGCGGTGACGTAGGGGTACGCGTGGTACGGCCCATACCCAAGCCCCCCAGAGCGTGGGTACGGGCCATACCACCATTGTGGCGGTGACGTAGGGGTACGCGTGGTACGGCCCGTACCCACGCTCTGGGGGCGTGGGTATGGGCCGTACCACCATTGTGGCGGTGACATGGGGGTATGCGTGGTACGGCCCGTACCCACGCCCCCAGAGCGTGGGTACGGGCCGTACCACCATTGTGGCGGTGACGTAGGGGTACGCGTGGTACAGCCCATACCCACGCTCTGGGGGCGTGGGTACGGGCCATACCACCATTGTGGCGGTGATGTAGGGGTATGCGTGGTACGGCCCGTACCCACGCCCCCCAGAGCGTGGGTACCGGCCGTACCACCATTGTGGTGGTGACGTAGGGGTATGCGTGGTACGGCCCGTACCCACGCTCTGGGGACGTGGGTACGGGCCGTACCACCATTGTGGCGGTGACGTAGGGGTACGCATGGTACGGCCCGTACCCACTCTCTGGGGGGGCGTGGGTACGGGCCGTACCACCATTGTGGCGGTGACGTAGGGCTATGCGTGGTACGGCCCGTACCCACACCCCCCAGAGAGTGGGTACGGGCCGTACCACCATTGTGGCGGTGACGTAGGGATACGCGTGGTACGGCCCGTACCCATGCTCTGGGGGCGTGGGTACGGGCCGTACCACCATTGTAGTGGTGACGGGTACAAGTCGACGTCCACTTCCGTTGTGGAGGTAGGTAGGGATTGGTGGACACGCCCCCCCCCCCCCCCAGTGACCAGAGCCTGGAGGTAATTTCTGTGCAGGACATATGTATATTAGTAATTGGGTGGGGGTAATGTTTCCTGCCCCAGCCCACCCACCCCCCTTTGCCCCTTGGTGTTGTTCTGACCTTCTGCGGCGTCTGCGTATCGGTTTCTGAACACGAGGTCGTAGGCTATGAGGGCCGGGATGACGCGTAGGTTGGGGTCCATCGCTGTCCGTCGCGTACCGGTGCTCCTTCTTCGCGTCGTCCTCGATTTCCCGGGAGTTTTTGGCTGCCGTAAAAAAATAGCGGTGCGGAGTGACGTAGGCACGGATCGTACTTGCTGGTCCGTAAAACGCTGCCTGACTCCGTCGGGACGTCGCGTACGCGCTGTCCAGATTCAGATTTGTATGTATTTTTTTGCCGGTCGGTCTTTTGTACGACTCGTACGGAAATGGCATTTCTGTGCGAATCGTACTTGCGAGTTTGTAAGGTGTTTTTCACGGGTACGAGTCGGACGGAGAAAACGCTCCTTACGACCATTTGTACCCGGAACAGGATCGGAATCGGCACCTTAGTTGTTGTAATTTTTAAGAAATTAGTTACAGTGGAGTAGGATTGTTGTTAATAGTTTCTTGGAAAACATATACAGATTTTTTTTAGGGGGGAAAGTTTTGTTATTAATATTTCAGACTTTAAGTACAGAATCACGAAACTAGTAATTATGAAGTTGTTAAATTTGTATGAGAAGGTAACTGGTTAAGAAAGGAAATCCTGTCCTTAATAAAAGTCCTGTTACCCAGCAACTGTGGTGCCAATTCCGATCCGGTAAAAAAATTCCCCGTCCGACTCGTATCCGGATTTTTTTCCGTCCGAATCGTCAAAGTAGCGTACAAACTGCCAAGTACGATTCGAACGGAAAAAAGTCCATACGAATCGCATTGGGAAGATTTCCCCACACGTCCTCGGGTCGGGAAAAGTCACCGACACGTCCCCGGTCGAAAAACCCACCGTGCGGAAAAATAAAGTCCGACTGCGCAAGTACGATCCCTCCCGTCCTCCCCATTTCACAACCGTACGCAAAAAACACCGTCCGAACCGAACTCCCATAGCAACTATGGAGACATGTGCCCGCATACGCGCCGAACACCCCACCACCCCCCCGCCCGCGTATGTACGCACCGAACCCCCACCCCAGCAGTGCATGTACGCCCCGAACCCCCACCCGTGTATGTACGCCCCGAACCACCACCCGTGTATGTACGCACCGAACCCCCACCCCAGCAGTGTATGTACGCCCCGAACCCCCACCCGTGTATGTACGCACCAAACGCCCACCCGTGTATGTACGCCCCGAACCCCCACCCGTGTATGTATGCCCCGAACCCCCATCCCAGCAGTGTATGTACGCCCCGAACCCCCACCCGTGTATGTACGCACCAAACCCCCACCCGTGTATGTACGCACCGAACCCCCACCCCAGCAGTGTATGTACGCCCCGAACCCCCACCCGTGTATGTACGCACCGAACCCCCACCCGTGTATGTACGCCCCGAACCCCCACCCGTGTATGTATGCCCCGAACCCCCACCCCAGCAGTGTATGTACGCCCGAACCCCCACCCGTGTATGTACGCACCGAACCCCCACCCGTGTATGTATGCACCGAACCCCCACCCCGAACCCCCACCCGTGTATGTACGCCCCGAACCCCCACCCGTGTATGTACGCCCCGAACCCCCACCCGTGTATGTACGCCCCGAACCCCCACCCCAGCAGTGTATGTACGCCCCGAACCCCCACCCGTGTATGTACGCATCGAACCCCCACCCGTGTATGTACGCACCGAACCCCCACCCCAGCAGTGTATGTACGCCCCGAACCCCCACCCGTGTATGTACGCACCGAACCACCACCCGTGTATGTACGGACCGTACCCACACCCGTGGAAGTACGGCCCGTACTCCCACCCCAGCAGTGTATGTACGCCCCGAACCCCCACCCGTGTATGTACGCCCCGAACCCCCACCCGTGTATGTACGCCCCGAACACCCACCCCAGCAGTGTATGTACGCCCCGAACCCCCACCCGTGTATGTACGCACCGAACCCCCACCCGTGTATGTACGCACCGAACCCCCACCCCAGCAGTGTATGTACGCCCCGAACCCCCACCCGTGTATGTACGCACCGAACCACCACCCGTGTATGTACGGACCGTACCCACACCCGTGGAAGTACGGCCCGTACCCCCACCCCAGCAGTGTATGTACGCCCCGAACCCCCACCCGTGTATGTACGCACCGAACCACCACCCGTGTATGTACGCCCCGAACACCCACCCCAGCAGTGTATGTACGCCCCGAACCCCCACCCGTGTATGTAGGCACCGAACCCCCACCCGTGTATGTACGCACCAAACCCCCACCCCAGCAGTGTATGTACGCCCCGAACCCCCACCTGTGTATGTACGCACCGAACCACCACCCGTGTATGTACGGACCGTACCCACACCCGTGGAAGTACGGCCCGTACCCCCACCCCAGCAGTGTATGTACGCCCCGAACCCCCACCCGTGTATGTACGCACCGAACCCCCACCCGTGTATGTATGCCCCGAACCCCCACCCGTGTATGTATGCCCCGAACCCCCACCCCAGCAGTGTATGTACGCCCCGAACCCCCACCCGTGTATGTACGCACCGAACCCCCACCCGTGTATGTACGCACCGAACCCCCACCCCGAACCCCCACCCGTGTATGTACGCCCCGAACCCCCACCCGTGTATGTACGCCCCGAACCCCCACCCCAGCAGTGTATGTACGCCCCGAACCCCCACCCGTGTATGTACGCACCGAACCCCCACCAGTGTATGTACGCACCGAACCCCCACCCCAGCAGTGTATATACGCCCCGAACCCCCACCCGTGTATGTACGCACCGAACCACCACCCGTGTATGTACGGACCGTACCCACACCCGTGGAAGTACGGCCCGTACTCCCACCCCAGCAGTGTATGTACGCCCCGAACCCCCACCCGTGTATGTACGCCCCGAACCCCCACCCGTGTATGTACGCCCCGAACACCCACCCCAGCAGTGTATGTACGCCCCGAACCCCCACCCGTGTATGTACGCACCGAACCACCACCCGTGTATGTACAGACCGTACCCACACCCGTGGAAGTACGGCCCGTACCCCCACCCCAGCAGTGTATGTACGCCCCGAACCCCCACCCGTGTATGTACGCACCGAACCACCACCCGTGTATGTACGCCCCGAACACCCACCCCAGCAGTGTATGTACGCCCCGAACCCCCACCCGTGCATGTACGCACCGAACCCCCACCCGTGTATGTACGCACCGAACCCCCACCCCAGCAGTGTATGTACGCCCCGAACCCCCACCCGTGTATGTACGCACCGAACCACCACCCGTGTATGTACGGACCGTACCCACACCCGTGGAAGTACGGCCCGTACCCCCACCCCAGCAGTGTATGTACGCCCCGAACCCCCACCCGTGTATGTACGCACCGAACCACCACCCGTGTATGTACGCCCCGAACCCCCACCCCAGCAGTGTATGTACGCCCCGAACCCCCACCCGTGTATGTACGCCCCGAACCCCCACCCGTGTATGTACGGACCGAAACCCCACCCCAGCAGTGTATGTATGCACCGAACCCCCACCCGTGTATGTACGCCCCGAACCCCCACCCGTGTATGTATGCCCCGAACACCCACCCGTGTATGTACGCCCCGAACCCCCACCCCAGCAGTGTATGTACGCCCCGAACCCCCACCCGTGTATGTACGCATCGAACCCCCACCCGTGGAAGTACGGCCCGTACCCACACCCCACCAGGGAATGTACGGACCGTACCCCCACCAGTGCATGTACGGACCGTACTGATGCCAAAAACACACGTACTGAACCAGGACAAACCATATTTACACAAGGAGAGTCAATTAGAGTTTCCCCACACCACCAAACATGCCCAACAACCCCACAAACATCACATACACTGACCTGCAACTGCCAAACTGCCAAACAGAGGCCCAAAACACAACCACTCCTCATAACACATCCACACAAAATTCAAACACAGCCACACCCACAAATGGACCAATAAAAATGGACCACACACACAAACCATGAGCCTTTGCAACAGACCCACTGCTGCCAGAGCCCACAGACGACCCACACCACCATACTTGAACCTCACACTTGCATACCTTCACACAACCACCTACACAAACACCCCCTCATCACATTCACACACACACCTCCACTACCACACTCACACACCCACAACCATCCACACCCACACCCCCACAACCATCCACACCCACACCCCACGCCATGTTCACAACCAAGAATCCAAAGTTCACAAAGGAGGAGCTGGAGATCCTTGTCGACGAAATCCTCAGAGTCGAGCCACAGCTCTTTGGAACATTGGTCAGACAGACCAGCATATCCGAAAAATCGGCCATGTGGCAGAGGATTGTCAATTCTGTGAATGCTGTTGGGTCCACCAGAAGGACCAGGCACGAGTGCCAATCCAGGTGGTACGATCTGCGGAGGACGGTCAAGAGGAAGATGACTGACAATCACAACCAGGGGAACATCACTGGAGGAGGGCCGCCCCCCAGACCGGTACAATACCATCCCTGGGAGGAGAAGGTGATGTCCACGCTGGCGGTGGAGGGACTACACGGACTACCAGGACTCCCAGACCCTGGTGAGCACACAAACAACTCACCTCACATGGGGGGGATGCCATACACAATCAATCATGCACGCCACCCCCCCCAAGCCACCACCGGACACAACCACACTCCACAAACACACACATGCCACTAGCGCCTCCATGCCCCATGCACCAATCAGGGCCATGCCAAGTCACAGGCCACACAAAACACCAGCACAACACAGGATGTGGCCGATGCTGGGAGTGGGGGCATCAAAACTATCATTGAGCAACTCACAAGCACACAACAATGCCCTCAGCCCATATGGCCCAGGGCACAGCCATACAAACTGTGTGTACCCACACAGTACTGTCTTGCCTGCAAATGTGGCCGCCTTGCAGGATGACATGGGTCTGAAGGCACAATTTGCACATAACAGCAGACAATGAAGATGCATCGCTCTGATAGAGTCTCAGCACACACCGCCACAGCAGCAGCCTACACTCAGACACACTGCCCAATGGGTGCCCGGAGAACAGGAACTAACTCACATGAACAAGCCAATGGCCATTCAAAGACCGGCTAACTGTGTGTGCCCAGGAAGCTGGCCTGAGGTGACAGAGGGTGACAAATAGAGGGAGGGAGAGGGGGAATGAGAGGGAAGGAGACAGAGGGGGACACAGGGAGACAGACAGAGGGAGGGAGTAGGGTGACAGAGGGAGACCAACAGAGGGAGGAGGGTGACAGAGGGAGGGAGGAAGGGAGACACAGGTAGACTAAATCACCCTTGGGTGGTGTGGCCATGTCCACTCGTCAGCCGGTGGACTGTGTGCATGCAGACAAGGTCTGGCAGTGCCTCAACCCCCCCCTACCGTAGATGAAGACCGGTCCATGTGTCAATCTGTGCACGAGTCCATCCGTGCTGCAGGCACAGACCTAACCACACACCCAGTATACCCACCCACTGTGTCGGTAAGAACCCTGTCACAAATGCTTCAGTCACCTACCTGCATCATCAAATTGCCTTGGCAAAACACCATTTGGCCACGTACAGTGCAACACGTAAGGTGCCTCTGCATGGCTCGCTACGCCCGCACACCACACTGCTGACTGTGTACCCAAATAGATGCATCAACTAAGATTGTGTCACACATGCGTAAAGCCCTGACAGCTGTGGCCAAGGGACATACCCATGCACAAGTGCACTGTGAGAGGAATGCAAGACAGATCCAACTACCCAGAGGAAGAGTGCCAAATCAGAAATGCATGAAACATGGATGCCACATGTAACACTGTTAACATTGTCTCTCTCACACACAGGTCAACGTCATCGATCACCCCCCAACACTGGGGGGGAAGTCTCACAGGACCAGGCTCTGCGGGATGAGGACCCCACCGCCAGCGACGACTCTCACCACTCCGTGGATGACCCAGACCAACCTGGCCCCTCTGGTGTCCAACCACCTGCAGCACCTGTGTCAGGTACAACTGTGCCAACCACCACCCCCATTCCTGCCACATCCCAGGAGACGTCCAGGAGCCCTGCCCACACACGACCACCCAGCCAGTCTGCCCAGGAGGGACACGGTCCTCCGGGCACCCAGGAGGAGGCAGGCGGCAACGCAGATGCCATCCCTCAGGGGTCCCGGAAACCCGATGCGCCCACAACGGCAGGCCAGGTGCACGTGGGCAGGGGTGGCGGGAGTGGAGGACGGCGGAGGCGCGAACCTGACCAGGGAGCTCAGGACCCGGTAGTGTCCCAGGTCAGCAACATCCTGGATACATACCGGCGTGACACCAGGGGCATGGACCAGATTGCGTCCGCCCTCAATGACATCAAGGGGACCCTCGAGGAGATGAAGACCCTGCAGGCCCAGCAACATGCCTGTCAACTGCAACACCAAGGAAGGATGGAGGATAGACAGGCTGAGCTCGTGGCGGTGCAAACCCAAATGACCGGTGTACTCCGTCGGATTGCCGACAACATGGGCAACCCTCCCTGTGGCACCAGGCGAAGGCCATTACCAGACACAGGGAGGGATCAGGAGGAGGAGGATTCATCCGACGGAGCATCCCAGACATCGTCACGGCCTGCTTCCGAGGGTCCCCGCAGGAAGGTGGGTCGTCCACGAAAAAGACTGTGAGAGTCAGCAGAACATCACCATCTCCCAGGTCACCTGGCCTGGCACCTGGCCCTCTGGCCCAATAGCAGCACATGACATTCTCTGCCACATGGACTTGCTGGTCACTGTCTGACCTATGTTGACGAAGACTGTGGCATGGACTCTGATAATTTGCTACGGCAAGGATACCAACTCCCCCAGTGAACTTTGGATTCTACACTCCCGCAGTGCACCTCTTGTCATCCCCACAAACCCGTACCCCACCACAAATAAATTAATCACAATTACAAGATGATGCCGTGATTCTGCATTATTACAATACATGTGTGTGTCGTAAAGTCAAAGCATGCCTGATCTCAGAATTAACTCCAACCATCCAAACCGTGGGGTCTCAGTCTTGCCCAGGACACACATGGGTCCCAATGTATCATCTGATACAGACATGGAGTACCATACTCACCTGTGCTGGGCCCAACCAGCTGAGTGGTTCCCGCACAACTGTGGCTACAGACACATTTAGGGGAGCAACAGTCATGCGCAGAGGTCAGGGATCATGTGGAGTGACCTGGCTTGCCGCTCCCAGGTATGTCTAGACATGTGTCCCTACCATGTCCTGCATGCTTGCGTCAGGCGGATGTTGAGAATGGTGGCTAGGCCAAGGTTGGATGCATGGAGATGCCAGAATGCAGTTTTGGATCACAGTGCCACATGGTTGTGTTGGGGTTGTGGGCTGCATCATGAGTGTGGGCGTGGATCGAGAAGGTCATCCTGCAGCTGGCTGTGAATCATTCCCCCATCCCGTTTGGACGTTGATGTGGCCTGGTTGCCCGATGCAGTAGCAGAGCTGTGCAGATGCACTCCGGATATGGACAAGTATCATGGGAGTTGTAAGGCACATGTCCGTAGACTGCAGGGTAGGATTAGACACGGATGTTGTAGTTGCCCTGGGTGATGGTCTCTCTTGCCTTGAGGTGGATGGAACTGTGCATCTTGTGCATAATACAGATTCCAATCCCTGACAAACCGCTAGCATCTTGCTACTCTACACATAGACACATATGCACCACCTCTGAAAACTATGCCAGACATGCTGCATGCACAGTGGCAACAGGCCACCATTGACAGAGAAGAGGCACCTTGGAGACAGAGGGACAAATTTATTAGTCATGTGTGTTGGAATGACAATGATACTCTGTCAACACATACACAGGTCATGTGGATGAACATGTGGGAGCAACACTGGCACCCCCCATTGCAACACAGATGCTGGTATTCCATTGAACTGTGTTAGACGGCGACCTCAGAGGAGCCCGGAAAGGGGTCCTGACTACCCTGAGACCCACCCTCAAAGTATCGTAGCCGGGCACTGGCGGGAGATTCCCCAGGGGGAGGACTCTCGCAACTAGGATCGTACTTCTGGCACCACACGACACAGAGGGACCACACTGGGTATTCTCAGAACAAGCTTTATCAAACAGGTATCACTGCAAATATGTACAAGGTGAGCACGGGCTCAAGAGTCTCGGAAAGGTAGGGGGTAGCGGGACTGTCTCTGGTAACGGTTCAAAGCAGGGACGTACCCGGCGCACAGCTCGCAATCCTCGAGCTGGGGGATACGTGGTCGGAGTTGGGGTCCGGCGGGACCGTGAGAGTCTGGGGGAGCCGCGAGTCGCTCAGCAGGGCTCAGGTACAAGTTCGGAGGTCTTACGATCTTCAGGGAGCCGCGAGTCACTCAGCAGGGCTCAGGTACAAGTTCGGAGGTCTTACGATCTTCAGGGAGCCGCGAGTCACTCAGCAGGGCTCAGGTACAAGTTCGGAGGTCTTACGATCTTCAGGGAGCCGCGAGTCACTCAGCAGGGCTCAGGTACAAGTTCGGAGGTCTTACGATCTTCAGGGAGCCGCGAGTCACTCAGCAGGGCTCAGGTGAGTTCCAGTTCCAGGAGCCGCGACCACGTCAGCAGGCTCTCGTTGTTCCAGCGTCGAATCTGCCGGACAGCCCCAGAGCACCCCTTGTTATAGTTCGACCCCCCTTTGATGTCCGGAGTCTGTGCAGGCAGGGGTCTTGTCACCTGGGGGTCGCTTGTCGGGATTTCCTGCTATAGTCTTTTGATCCTTTCAGGGCCGGGTCGGGAGGAGTCCCAGACACCCAGCAGGCGTGGAGCCAGCCCTCAGGGAGGCCGGAGGGCCGATCGAAACCCATCGTCCCGGGGGAGTTCAGAGGTGCGATAGAAACTGCTCCTCCCTCTCTCATCCCCTGGAAGCGTGATGTCCTCCAGCCGGAGTGGCGCCTCTATGCCCGGGTCGCGCTGGGGCCGGGTGGCCATCTTGGTGCATGAAGTGGGCACGCGGGCCCGGGGTGGCCGAAAGGGGAGAGGCCAGGGACGGGGATGTCCGGGTCGGTGCGTGTGTCCTGGTGGGGAGGTTCGGCTGGGCCGGGGGCTTGGGCTGTAGGTACCAGGTTTCGGTGGTGCGGGGGCACGGAGGGCCATTCTACGAGGCCGGGTCCAACACGCGTCCCCCCCAGCTGAAAGCCGGAGAGAACTGCCCATCAGCTTGGGGGGTTCTCTTCGCTGAGGCGGAAGAACCGGGAGAGGCCGTCAGCATTGACGTGGTCCGTACCAGGGCGGTGTTCCACGGTGAAATCCATCCCCTGGAGGGAGATTGACCACCGCAGTAGCTTGGGGTTTTCTCCTCGCATCTGCATGAGCCAACGTAAGGGCCGATGGTCAGTTTGGACTCTGAAATGGGTGCCAAACAGGTAGGGTCGTAGCTTTTTGAGTGCCCAGACCACGGCAAAGGCTTCGCGCTCTATGGTGCTCCATCTTTGTTCTCGGGGCAACAGCCGCCGACTGAGGAAGGCGACGGGCTGGTCTAGGCCTTGGTCATTTACTTGGGACAGGACGGCCCCAATGCCATGCTCGGAGGCATCGGTTTGGACTATGAACTCCTTGGCGTAGTCGGGAGCCTGGAGGACGGGGGCAGTACACATGGCCCTTTTTAGGGCATCGAAAGCTTCCTGGCAGGCAGCCGTCCACTGCACTTTCTTTGGCTGTTTTTTAGACGTGAGTTCTGTGAGAGGGCCGACAAGGCTGCCATACCCCCGAATGAATCTTCGGTAGTAGCCCGTGAGTCCCAGAAAGGCTCGGACCTCCGTCTGGGTGATGGGTGGTTCCCAGGCCAGGATGGCGTCGATCTTTGGCTGTAGCGGGGCGACCTGGCCACTCCCGACCTGGTGCCCCAAGTAGACCACGGATCCTTGCCCGATCTGGCACTTGCTGGCTTTTACTGTGAGGCCTGCCTGGCGCAGGGCGATTAGCACCCTTCGGAGGTGCTGGAGGTGCTCACTCCACTCTGAACTGAAGACAGCGATGTCGTCCAGGTATGCCGCGCTGAACTGTTCTAGCCCGGCCAGGACTCTATTCACCAGTCGCTGGAAAGTGGCCGGGGCATTTTTCATCCCGAAGGGCATTACGCGGAAGCGGTAGTGCCCATCGGGGGTGGAGAAAGCGGACCGCTCTTTGGCCCCTTCGGTGAGCGCAATCTGCCAGTATCCGCAGGTGAGGTCGAATGTGCTGAGGAACCGGGCTGCCCCTAGTCGGTCAATGAGTTCGTCGGCTCGTGGAATGGGGTGGGCATCGGCTCGGGTAACGTCATTGAGCCCCCGGTAGTCCATGCAGAATCGGAGCTCGGGGGCGACACCGGGGGCCGCTGCCTTCGGGACCAGGACCACGGGGCTGGCCCAGGGACTGTCAGAGGGCTCGATCACCCCCAGGGTCAACATCTTCGAGACTTCCGCTTGAATGCAGGACCGGACCCGGTCAGGAACCCGGTAGGCTCGGTGTCTCACCGGCGGGCTGTCCCCGGTGTCCACATCATGAACACACCAGTCGGTGACCCGGGGGGTCAGGGAGAAGAGGTCAGAAAATTGTCTTAGGAGCTGGCGGCAGTCCGCTTGTTGCTGGGCAGTGAGGGCTGGGGAGAGGTTCACTCCTTCCACGGAGCCATCCTGCTCCTTGATACACAGGAGGTCCGGGAGGGGATCCGACTCATCTTCGGCCCCGTCATCGGTGGCCAGCAGGAGGCTCAGTTCTGTCCGCTGGAAGTGAGGCTTGAGGCGGTTCACGTGCAGGACCCGGAGGGGATCCCGAGGCGACTGGACGTCCACCAAGTAGGTGACTTGGCTCTTCTTCTCGACCACTTTGTAGGGCCCAGTCCATCGGTCCTGGAGAGCGCCAGGCTTCACGGGGGCCATGACCCACACCTGCTGGCCCGGCTGGAACTCGACCAGAGTAGCATTCTGGTCGTACCAGCGCTTCATTTCTTCTTGACTCGCCTCCAGGTTGGCCTCGGCCAGTTCTCGGAACCTCCTGGTCTGGTTCCGGAGGGCCAGGACATATTGGAACACATCTCGGGGGGTGGTCTGGGGTGCTGCCTCCCACCCTTCCTTAACTAAACTGAGGGGACCTCGGACGGGGTGCCCATAGAGTAATTCAAACGGGCTGAACCCTAAGGACTTCTGGGGGACCTCCCGGTAAGCGAACAAGAGGCAGGGGAGCAGGACGTCCCACTTACGCTGGAGGGGCTCTTCTAGGCCAGCGATCATCCCTTTCAAAGTCCTATTAAACCTCTCTACTAGGCCGTTCCCTTGGGGATGGTACGGGGTAGTGAACTTATAGGACACCCCACATTGTTGCCACAGGGACGTCATATACCTGGATATAAAATTAGTGCCGCGATCGCTCACGACCTCGCGGGGGAAACCCACCCTGGAGAAGATCCCCATCAGGGCCCGGCCCACCACGGGGGCCGTAATGGTGCGTAGGGGAATAGCCTCTGGGTAGCGGGTGGCGTGGTCCACTAGGACCAAGATGAAACGGTGACCTTGGGAGGTGGGGGGGTCCAGTGGCCCCACGATGTCGATCCCGACTCGTTCGAAGGGGGTACTGACGACCGGGAAGGGTTGGAGGGGAGCCTTGCGCTTCCCCCCACTCTTCCCACTGGCTTGGTACGTGGGGCAGGACTTGCAGTGGGCCTCTACCGCTGCTTTCATCTTAGGCCAATAAAAATGGGTCACGAGACGGCTGTAGGTCTTGTCCTGACCCAGGTGACCGGCGAGGGGGACATCGTGGGCTAAGCCCAGGAGGAAATCCCGGAAGCGGAGAGGTACCACCAGTACCCGTCCGGATCCCAGCTCCACTGATTTCTGCTCACTATACAGGACGTTATTCTCCCAATAGATTCGGTGCGTTCCGGTCTGGTCACCTGCGGCTTGGCCCTCGGCCTGGCGCCGCAGCCCGACCAGGGAAGGACAGGTGGCTTGCTCCCGGCAAAATTCTTCTCGGGTGGGCCCGCCCTCGTGGCGCCAATGGGCCAACTCGGGTAGATCCCCCAACTCGGGGACCGGGGCGGGGTCGGATGGTGCGAGTTCGTCGCTGGCGACGGACCCTTCCGATGGGGGAACGGGAGGACCCTCGGCGGGGACGGTGCTGGCTACTTCGACCGGGGTGCTCTCGATTTCTCTCCGGGGAGTGAGTCGGGCTGTCATAGATCGGGTGGTGGCACACACCCACTCGGGGAGTCCCATCATTCCTAGGTGGGCCTTGCGCTCTACGTGCTTCCAGGGAGAACTCTCCAGGTCGTTCCCTAAGAGGCAGTCGACCGGCTGGGAGGTTCTTACGGCCACCTTGAGTTTACCTATCACCCCTCCCCACTCAAATGGCACCAGGGCCACCTGACACATACTTTCCCTATTGTCTGCAGATATTACGGGGCAAAAGACATTGGGGAGGATCTGCTCCTCGGGAACTAGGTGCCTGAGGACACCGGTGATACTGGCCCCGGTGTCCCGCAGGGCCTCTACCTGGTGGCCATTGATCTTGACGAGCTGCCCATATTTCTGTGTGTTGGACGGTAGGAGGCTACCAGGGATCATTTCCCTATCTCCCAGGGATACTAGGGCCATCGCGGCTGGTTCCCACTCCTCGGCTTCCTCAACCTCCTCACGTAGGGCTACGTTGGCTATCTGTCTCGCAGGGGTGACTTGGGTGGCCATGGGGCACTCTGGGTCATTGGCGTAGTGCCCGGGTTTCTGGCAGCGGAAACATGTGACGGTCACCCGGTGTCCCCGTCTCCCAGGGGGCCCTGTTACTGGTGGGGGGGGCGCCGGGAAAGGTGGAGGTGGTGTCTTCGGGGGGCTAGGCTGGGACTCCCTCGGCCCTCCCTGGTTCCCTCCCCCTCTCTGGCGGGGTGGTCCCTGACTGGTTCGGGGGTACTCTCCTACCATGCCCCGGGAGACCCGGGTGTTGGTCCAGCGGTCGGCCTCCACGGCCAGCTTCCGGGGATCTGTGAGCTTGCTATCCAGCAGATGTTGACGTAGCTCTACGAAGCAGTTCGCAGCCAGATGTTCCCATAACATGAGGTCAGTGAGTTCGGCAAGGGTGGTGACTTTGCTGCCCTTGACCCACCCATCGAAGGCCCGACTAAAAAAGTTTACATACTCCACCCAGGTGGTGCCCGGGATCTTCCTGCAGTCCCGGAACCGTTGGCGGTACATTTCTGGGGTGAGGCCGTATCTTGTGAGGAGAGCCTCTTTCATGTGGCTGTAGGAGGTCTGCAGGGAGAGGGGTAGGTCGAGCAGGGTGTCCCTTCCTTCGCTCAGAAACCGTCCCCACAACCCCGCCCCCCAGTCCTTCTGTGGAATCCGATGGGAGGTCATGGCGACCTCGTAGGCCCGAAACCATTGCTGAATGTCATCGTTTTTATAATATTCTTTGACCACATCCTTGGGGATGTGGACCTTCTGTTCCGCTGGGGGGGCCGTCTCTCGGTTCCCCGAGGGCCTCCCGTCCTCATTTCGGGCCTTGAGCTCGAGTTCCTTTAAGCTCCGTTCGTGCTCCAGTTGGAGCTTTCTTCCTTCGTGCTCCCGTTGGAGCTTCTTTTCTTCCAGTTCGCCTTGTACACGCATTTGCTCTACTGCTAGCTTCTTCTCCGCTAACTTCAATTCGCCCTCGATTTTGAGTTTGGCTAACTCGAGTTCATGACTGCGGCTTCTCTCTCTGTCCGCGAGCTCTTCCGGGGATAGGCCCCCGTCTGGTACGATGCCTCGCACCTGATTGCTACTGCTTTCACTTTGGGGGGGTTCAGCTTCGTCGGGGCGCTCCCCCGTGCCTTCCGGGCGGGAGGCCCCGGTCTCCACCCAAGTTTTCAGTGCTTTCTGCAAGTCTTCCTTAGTGTTGAGGCCAGTGGTAGCGATTTTAAGTTCTTTGCAAAATTGTTTTAGCTCTTTGTGTGTGTATTCTTCCAGATGCTCCACCTGGAACACTCTGTTGGCGTTGGTTTCTGCGGAGCTCGTGGCGCTTCCTTCTGCCATCTTTGTTGGTTGTGCGTCCGTCGTTTACTGTACGATCTCTAGGTGATGGGCCCGAATCCCGTCGCTGCCACCAATGTTAGACGGCGACCTCAGAGGAGCCCGGAAAGGGGTCCTGACTACCCTGAGACCCACCCTCAAAGTATCGTAGCCGGGCACTGGCGGGAGATTCCCCAGGGGGAGGACTCTCGCAACTAGGATCGTACTTCTGGCACCACACGACACAGAGGGACCACACTGGGTATTCTCAGAACAAGCTTTATCAAACAGGTATCACTGCAAATATGTACAAGGTGAGCACGGGCTCAAGAGTCTCGGAAAGGTAGGGGGTAGCGGGACTGTCTCTGGTAACGGTTCAAAGCAGGGACGTACCCGGCGCACAGCTCGCAATCCTCGAGCTGGGGGATACGTGGTCGGAGTTGGGGTCCGGCGGGACCGTGAGAGTCTGGGGGAGCCGCGAGTCGCTCAGCAGGGCTCAGGTACAAGTTCAGAGGTCTTACGATCTTCAGGGAGCCGCGAGTCACTCAGCAGGGCTCAGGTACAAGTTCGGAGGTCTTACGATCTTCAGGGAGCCGCGAGTCACTCAGCAGGGCTCAGGTACAAGTTCGGAGGTCTTACGATCTTCAGGGAGCCGCGAGTCACTCAGCAGGGCTCAGGTACAAGTTCGGAGGTCTTACGATCTTCAGGGAGCCGCGAGTCACTCAGCAGGGCTCAGGTGAGTTCCAGTTCCAGGAGCCGCGACCACGTCAGCAGGCTCTCGTTGTTCCAGCGTCGAATCTGCCGGACAGCCCCAGAGCACCCCTTGTTATAGTTCGACCCCCCTTTGATGTCCGGAGTCTGTGCAGGCAGGGGTCTTGTCACCTGGGGGTCGCTTGTCGGGATTTCCTGCTATAGTCTTTTGATCCTTTCAGGGCCGGGTCGGGAGGAGTCCCAGACACCCAGCAGGCGTGGAGCCAGCCCTCAGGGAGGCCGGAGGGCCGATCGAAACCCATCGTCCCGGGGGAGTTCAGAGGTGCGATAGAAACTGCTCCTCCCTCTCTCATCCCCTGGAAGCGTGATGTCCTCCAGCCGGAGTGGCGCCTCTATGCCCGGGTCGCGCTGGGGCCGGGTGGCCATCTTGGTGCATGAAGTGGGCACGCGGGCCCGGGGTGGCCGAAAGGGGAGAGGCCAGGGACGGGGATGTCCGGGTCGGTGCGTGTGTCCTGGTGGGGAGGTTCGGCTGGGCCGGGGGCTTGGGCTGTAGGTACCAGGTTTCGGTGGTGCGGGGGCACGGAGGGCCATTCTACGAGGCCGGGTCCAACAAACTGGCACACAAGTGACGGATAACAGCTAAACACCCCCTGCTGCCACGGAGAGGCTGCTATACACCATTGAGGCCCTGATGGGGCAATCACACACCATGTCAACCCGGTGCAACCTGTATGTTTCCGAGGCCAGTGTTACACACATTGATGGCCTCATCACAATCCCCAATCCCCTGACACATGACAGTCACCAAGTCTGACCATGACTCCAGGTGAAGCCTGCCCCATGTCATGTTCCCCATGTAGGATCCACATGTATGCAAATTGACCACACATGAACCGGAGAAGTGCACACAGACTACAAACAATTTACACACCCAAAACGCCGTGAGGCATCCCTTACCCTAAGGAGATTTCCAAACTTGCCCGTGCATGTGACGCAGAATCAGCACACGTTGCTGTGTTCATGAGGAGTAGCAGGAGCACAACAATGCCACCAGCAGACAGCATGCCCATGGACCTGTGGAAGAGAGACACACAAGGAGTCAGCCCAAAGGAGCACATCCGCAAGCATGTACTCAACACGTATCATGTTGTCAACATGACAGGTGACAATGATGACTCTCGGACAACATCCTTCCATTGCGCCATCACTCGAGTGACACTTCAATACACACCACTGACTCACTTGGCAGACATGCAGATGGACACACACATTGCAACACATGCCACACACGGCCCAATGCGTGCACACTCAGACACTGGAACTCACCACTAAGCAAAGAAGTCGCGTATGAGCCGACTCCGCATGTCCTCCACAGCCTCCTGCTCCTCCACATCACTTGCCCCGTCACCAAGCCCTTCATCCTCCACGGGTGGATGGTCCTGGTCATCTTGATCCAGTATGAGTGGAACAGCTTCCTCCACTGCCATGTTGTACAGCATGCAGCAGACGATGATGATCTTGCACACCTTCACCGGGGCATATGGGAGTGCTCCGCCGGTCTTGTGGAGGCACCGGAATCGGCTCTTCAGAAGTCCAAACGTCCTCTCAATGACTCTCCTGGTCCGCCCATGGGCGTTGTTGTAGCGGTGCTCGGCAGCCGTGCTGGGGTTGCGGACAGGCGTCATCAGCCATGGCATGTTGGGATAGCCAGCGTCCCCTACAAGGAAACATCATGGACAGAAGTGTGTCAGCACAGGCAGTGAGATTGGAAGATGACGCCAAACACTGAACTGCCAGAGTCTACCCACCAACAATACATGCTCGCTCGTTCCGCAGCTGCAGCATCATTTCAGGCAGCCTGCTACGCCTCATGATGAAGGCATCGTGTGCTGATCCTGGAAAGCGAACACAGACATGTGAAATCACCATGTTGGACAGACACACCACAAGGGCATTAATGGAGTGATAATGTTTGCGATTCCTATACACCACCTCCTGTGCCTGTGGTGGTACCAACGCAACATGTGTCCCATCTATGGACCCAATGACATGGGGCATCCCTCCCAGGGCATAGAACTCACGCTTGACACCTGTCAACTGCTCACGAATTGGGAATTTAATGTACTCATCCAGGTGAACCAACATAGCCTCTAAGAAATCATGCAGAACACGGCTGAACATCGTCTGGGACATGCCCCCGACGTCAGCAATGGTATGTTGGAACGTACCCGTGGCAAGGAACTGTAGGGCTGCCATCACCTTCAACTTGGGTGTCAGTGCACTGGGATACCTGTGGCGCGGGAGGAGGTGTGCTTCCAGCCGGCCAGTCAACTCATCAATCAACCGTTGGCTGAATCTGTAGCGGCGTATACAGTCCCGTTCATGCAGGGCAGCCAGGTCTGGCATACGTCGAGGGAGAGGCGGAGCCCTGCAGTGAAATGGAAGGAACACCGAAGAGTGAGCACTGTACGACGACATTGTCAATGCACTGAGCACATGTTAAACAGCCAATACACAAATGCCACATTCTGAGTCAGGTCTGTGCCACATTTCCTGGACACGTACGCCAGGCAGGTGACACTCCTACCAAGGGACAGCCACTAACGGAGTGGGGCAAGCTCACGATGACATGGCATGAGACTAGCTGTGGGCCAGTGTAAGTGAACATGCACACGCATCACAGGATTCACAGACATCCACACATGTGCAGAAGTAGGATGCGTATGGTACAGACAGGTTGGTGTATGCGATATGCACTGGTCACATGTTATAGGAAAAGGACAGGCCACACACATTGCCTTGGAGGAGTACATGTCGAGACAGAACATACATACATTGAGAGCATGTGGATATGTACTTGTTTTGATACTCCGTGTAGTTGCATACATACACACCTCATGGCAGATCACATATGTGAACTGGTGTGCGGAACAGTGTGCCATGGCCATCTACACACAGACACATGTTGGTAGCAGCAACTGCAGATGCATTGGACCACACACCTACAGCAAAATCATGGAAACACATGCTACACACATGACATGGTTGCAGCGTGCAACGCAGCCATTCACATGTCATGTGTAATATTCCGTGTACCTGGCATCAGGGGACAGGTGCGGGTGTCCGTGACTGGGACATGCAAGTGACTCATGGCTCTACTAGTGTGTACGACATGCACACATGTCAACGGAGTGGAGGGGATGTGTGGCACAATGCGCACCATCACACACGACATGTGTACGCAGCTCATCGTACATATGCTTTGCCCACACCTCAGGGGTAATGTGCCACATCACATCCTGACACACCTGTGTCACACACATGTGGTATTGCACAGACAATGCATTAGTGTCCACCCTTGGCAAAATCTGACGCTCCATTCCTGTCTGTGTGCCGCCTGTCACCACTGACAGGTGTGGAACACACCGTACATACGCTCTGAGGGCGTGTATAGGGTCCCTGGGCCAACATGGGCGCTGGCGTATGCGTACGCCACAGTAGTACGGACCGGACAAGCGCTTGTACGGTCCGGATCACAACATGGGCGCTGGCGTATGCGTACGCCACAGTAGTACGGACCGGACAAGCGCTTGTACGGTCCGGATCACAACATGGGCGCTGGCGTATGCGTACGCCACAGTAGTACGGACCGGACAAGCGCTTGTACGGTCCGGATCACAACATGGGCGCTGGCGTATGCGTACGCCACAGTAGTACGGACCGTACAAGCGCTTGTCCGGTCCGTACTACTGTGGCGTACGCATACGCCAGCGCCCATGTTGTGATCCGGACCGTACAAGCGCTTGTCCGGTCCGTACTACTGTGGCGTACGCATACGCCAGCGCCCATGTTGTGATCCGGACCGTACAAGCGCTTGTCCGGTCCGTATCACTGCTTTTGGGGTGCCCTAGGGCGTGGAACGCACCGTACCTGTGTGTACATGTATGAAAACACATAGGGGACACATGAGGGACAAGTATAAGGGCCTAAATGCATGATGGTTGCCATGGAGACCGAGTTTGATTTTTGAATTTGAGCACCAGGTGCCCAGCAGAAGTCAGTTTGCAAGAATCTACATTGTTGCAAAGTGGATGTTGACTTGACATCATCATCAAAACTGAAACCATGCAAAGCCACACACTGGGGTAGGTTTGAAGGGATTGGATGAAACGTAGGATGCAAATGTGACTGACCAATCAATCTGTACTCCTGTACATGAACAGGCCAGCCAGGCAGATATGAGCCAGCCAGGTCCCATGAGAGAGCACTTGCCTGCACATCCATTCATCCATGACCACTACTGCTGATAGTGATTCCTCTGGCACCATGTCCAGGACTGTGGAGAGGTCACAGCCATTCACCCAGGAGGAGAACCTTGCCCTGATAGATGTGATCCTCCCACAGTACCAGAGCCTGTATGGTCGACCAGGGGTTCAGGTGAGTGCAGACTCCACTAGCTTAGACTGTGCCCCTTTTGTGTGACAGTGACTTCTGGCATTGTGTCCATGTGTGACAGACATGCACTGGCGTTTAGAGTGGGTCCCAGGGTGTGGAAGGCCTCATGTCACCCATGCAGTGCATGCTGTGTTTCCTGTGTGCACTCCTCACTTGCATAGTGCCTACTGTGACAATGAATGCATGGTGCATGCCACATACTGCCGGGCTACTCCTCCTGGGGATGTTGTTTCCACAGTCCTGATGTGATCCTGTGTTCCCCCCAGTGTGACAGGTGACAGTACCCATGGATGTGTGTTTGTTCAGTGTACCTGTGCTGTGAGTGTCCAAAGGCCGTGTTCGTCCCCTGCACATTGGTGTGTGTGTAAGTCCCCTGTCATGTGGGTGAGTGCATATGGGGAGTGTTGCACACAAGCTGCATGAGGGATGGATATAGCCTGCCCATCCGATGTGAGCAGGGAGCGGTGCTGTGTGCATGCCGTGCTGAGCCAGCCCCACACCTGTGACACCCCCGTCTACTGGCACATGGACAGAGTGAGGTGTGTACCCGCAGTTGGCAATGCCATGTGATTGTCCTGTGCCTGTGTGTGTCTGTGTACTCTGCTGAGGTAGCATCAGTGTGCTGGGGCAGGTGACTGCTTTGAGGTGCTGTACATAATCCTGGTGTAGCCTGTGAGGCACAGTGTGATCCCTGGTCAGTGAGTGTGTGGTACCCCTCATGCCACCCGTGTACTTTCAATGGCACGTAGTGCATTTGGCCTTCCACAGTGGATTATGTCCCTATGACAAAGGTGCAATGAGTTGCATGCATACCATGGCCTGTTCATGAAGAGGATTGTTCTATATGTGTGTCTCTGTGTCTTTGCTCATGTGGATTAATGTATTCTCACTTTTGCATCCTCACAGGTAGGCGCCATTGCCAAGGGGGAGATCTGGAGGACAGCCGTCAGTGCCGTGAGGGGTACAGAGGGTCGGATGCGGGGCCTGTCTCAGGTGAGGAAACGCTGGCAGGACATCCGGTGCTGGACGAGGAGGATTGCACGGGTCCTGCTGGGGGACTCACCTGAGAGCCGTAAGAACCGTGGGCGCCGTCGTCTGACCCACATCCAGAAGCGTGTGCTGGCGGTGGTCTTCCCCGATATGGACAGGCGCCTACAGGAGAAGCAGCAGCAGGAAGGGGGTAGGTACATGTGTGTCAGTTGTGTGTCCCCAGCCAATGTAAGTGCGCAGTTGCATGGATACATTGCCAGGGTTTGATTGTGCAGTGCGTCAACTTCTCCCCAAAGTAGCCCAGTGCTGTTCTCACTCCCTCCCTTCCCCTCCTTGCCATGTGTTCCCTGGTCTGTGTGTAGCCACTCTTGCACAAGGTTATTTAGGCAGGCACTTTATGCTGGTGCCCAATGCTAGCAGCATCATGTGTGGGGGTGATGTGTCACAGGTCTGGGGACCTTGCGTGTGCCCTGGCCAATTTCAGTCATTGTGGTGTCCATGTCACTTGGCACTGATTGTGAATCACGACATAGGGGTGTGTCTCCAAAATGTACAGCCTTCCAGCATGCATGTCCAATTGTGTGCCCTCTGACATGATGTGCCTGAGTGGGAGGCCTGCTAAGTGCAGGGACGGTTGCTTAATTTGCAGTCATGTCCATCCTGGACCATGGAGGAGTGTGGGCACTACTGTGCCCTGGGGCACCTCTTCCTAGGTATCATATGCGTCATCCAACAATATGGCCATTCACTGTGTCTTCGCCATGGGTTGGGTAGGGTGGCATTGTACCCTGGGCTCAACTGTTAGGACCTACAGGTTGCTACATGTGTCCACTGTACAGGGGGACCCATTTTGCTTGTGCATAATCACAGTGGGCATTACCTGTGTGTGTTGTTAAGACAATCTGATGATGTTTGCCTGTCAATGATGTGTGGACAGGCGCACCAGGGGCAGTGTGTGTACAGTCATGAATTAGTGGAGGCCATATGTTTTCATCCCAGAGTAAGAGGTGGACATACTTTCTCCGTCTCAATGAGATTGTCTCAGGTGTGGGTGGTTTGTGCGTACAAGGCCTACATGTCAGAAGCTTCATCCTCCTTGCAGGGTGTGGCCTGTGTGTGATGTTTGACTGGACATACGCTCAAGGTGCAGTGACCCAGTCATGTTTGGCATGGTTTCATGTATTGCCTTTGCAGCATGTGGCAAGAGTAAATGGATATGATTCCTGCTCATCCCTTTTTGACGACGCAGTGTGGTGCAGATGCTGTGCACATTTGTCCCCAGAGGCTGGCTCCTCTGTAAAAATTTAGGTGCAGTGATTTGCTGTTGTGTCATGCTCTCCATTGTGTCTCAGTGGCATGGTGGGTCGACAAACTGTGTGTTCCATGGCCTACATGTGTACATTGTTTTGTAGGTGTTACTCCTGTTGCTTTTCAGGCTATGCAATGTGACCTATGTATATTTGACTCATGTGACATATGTGTACAGGTGTCTGATTATCTCCTGTCTCTTCACCTTGCCCACAGCATCGCCGGGGGACACGGAAGGAGACACTAGCACGGACCGGGAGGAGGGATTGAGCACCAGTGCCAGCAGTGCTGTCCTGTCTGGCACATGGAGTGGCACGGAGGCCGAAGGGAGTGAGGCAGAGGACCTGTCGACTGCCAACACAGACTATGACGCAGACGGGTCCGAGGCTGAGCTCCCAGAGGTAGCGGAGTCTGCCCCCCCAGCTGATGGCAGCCCTCCACATCCCCCCGCCACCTCAGTTTCCATCACCGGCCTCCCACCTGCTCGTGGCCCTTCCCTCTGTGCTCGGTCCCCACATGTCTCCTTCCTGACAGGCACCGCACCCCCTGCCCCTGTCACCAATGCTGCGGTGAGTGCGGAGTCTGTGGACATCCTGAGGCAGTTGCAGGTTGGTCAGACTGCGATGCTAAATGTCCTCCATGCCCACACCCAGGTGCTGACCCAGATGGAGGCATACATGGAGGGCATGTCGGCTGCGCAGTCTGACCAACGGCAGTTGCTGAGGTCCATAGACTCCACACTGACTGCAGCACTGGATCTCCTGCAGCGCTTCCTACCCCCCCCTACCCCTGCCCCATCCACAATTCCCACTCCCGTGCCTGTCCCACGCACATCCAGATGTCAGCGTGCACGCACCCCACCAGACACAGGCACCACACCACCAGGGAAGTCGAAGCGCACACCTCCTGTCACGCACACACAGGGTGAGGAAGGCACACCCACTGGGTCGGGGGGGAAACGTACAACACGCAGCCACAGTGGGAGTCCGCAGTCCACACAACCCACTCCCTCCAAATCCACTCCCCTTAGCTCTCCTGGCCAACAGTCGGTGACAGCATCATCCACTGCAAGTGTGCCCCCCCACCCCAGGAGGACACCACCCCGCAAGCGGTGGAGGCAGGACCCGGCCAGGGGAGTTGAGTCCCCCACCCTGTCCACACCCTCCCCCAGTGGTGCTGCGACCCATCCCTCTGCCCCCCCCCTCCTTGGGGCCTGTGGTTCGATTGGGTGTGGGGGAGTCGCTGGGGGACCTTGCCAACGTGTGCAGCGCCATCCTGTCCTCCACCTTTGGCGCTGGCACCCCCCCTGTGGCGGAATCATCCCTCCCTGCACCCACAACACCTACCCTTGCCCCTCCTGTCCCTGCAGTGCATGTTTCCACCCTCCCCCCTGATGCCCCCTCTTCTGTGGATGAAATGGACATGTGAACTGTGCAGGCAAGCTAGGGGACACACGTCCCGATGTGTACCCCCCCCCGGACTTTGCTGCTGGCCTGGCCCATGGCCCTTGTACATAGTGGACATTTTCTCAGAGATATTTTCCTGCTGAATAAAGCATTTTCTTTTGGTTTTGCACACTGATGCTTTCCTGGACTTGCTGTTGGTGCTGGTGCTCCCTGAGTTGGGGTGGTGATAATGTGTTAGGGGTCTGTGAAATGTTGGAGTGTGCTGCTCATGGGGTGTACCCTGCCATCTGCGTGCCATCACAGAGGTCTCTGCCAATGGTATTTGGTCATGTTTGCTCTCACTGTATGGTGACATTGTCCCAAGGTGTGTTCCATCCTCTGTGGAGCCAGCCATTTTCCCTGCAGGGTGTCTCCCATATGCTGTGCTGTGCTGTGTCTACATTTCCTGGATGTGTGAGGGTTGCCTTTCAATATGGCCATGCTGGCTCAGCGATGGCTCCACCTGCATCTGGGGTATCACCCTTGTTGGTCACTGAACTTGTTGATGGGGTATATTGTCCTATGTCTGGGCACTGCTGGGGGACTCTGCACCCACCCCTCCTGTCTCTGGGCACTGCTGGGAGGACTCTGCACCCACCCCTCCTGTCTCTGGGCACTGCTGGGAGTGATAGGCACCCACCCCTCCTGTGTCTGGGCACAGCTGGGGGACTCTGCACCCACCCCTCCTGTGTCTGGGCACTGCTGGGAGTGATAGGCACCCACCCCTCCTGTGTCTGGGCACTGCTGGGGGACTCTGCACCCACCCCTCCTGTGTCTGGGCACTGCTGGGAGTGATAGGCACCCACCCCTCCTGTCTCTGGGCACTGCTGGGAGGACTCTGCACCCACCCCTCCTGTCTCTGGGCACTGCTGGGAGGACTCTGCACCCACCCTCCTGTCTCTGGGCACTGCTGGGAGGACTCTGCACACACCCCTCCTGTCTCTGGGCACTGCTGGGAGTGATAGGCACCCACCCCTCCTGTGTCTGGGCACTGCTGGGGGACTCTGCACCCACCCCTCCTGTGTCTGGGCACTGCTGGGAGTGATAGGCACCCACCCCTCCTGTCTCTGGGCACTGCTGGGAGTGATAGGCACTCACCCCTCCTGTGTCTGGGCACTGCTGGGGGACTCTGCACCCACACCTCCTGTGTCTGGGCACTGCTGGGAGTGATAGGCACCCACCCCTCCTGTCTCTGGGCACTGCTGGGAGTGATAGGCACCCACCCCTCCTGTGTCTGGGCACTGCTGGGGGACTCTGCACCCACCCCTCCTGTGTCTGGGCACTGCTGGGAGGACTCTGCACACACCCCTCCTGTGTCAGGGCACTGCTGGGAGGACTCTGCACCCACCTCTCCTATTTCACAATATGTACGCTCATGACATACACGGGTGTGGGTTCGCTCCATGCATACGCGGGTGGGGGCACGTGTCGTACTTACACTGTTGGCGTGGGGGGTACGCTCCTTGCATACGCGGGTGGGGGTACGTGTCGTACATACACTGCTGGGGTGGGGGTTCGGTGCGTACATACACGGGTGGGGGTTCGGTGCGTACATACACGGGTGGTGGTTCGGTGCGTACATACACGGGTGGTGGTTCGGTGCGTACATACACGGGTGGGGGTTCGGGCGTACATACAATGCTGGGGTGGTGGTTCGGTGCGTACATACACGGGTGGGGGTTCGGTGCGTACATACACGGGTGGTGGTTCGGTGCGTACATACACGGGTGGGGGTTCGGGGCGTACATACAATGCTGGGGTGGGGGTTCGGGGCGTACATACACGGGTGGGGGTTCGGGGCGTACATACAGTGCTGGGGTGGGGGTTCGGTGCGTACATACACGGGTGGTGGTTCGGTGCGTACATACACGGGTGGGGGTTCGGTGCGTACATACACAGGTGGGGGTTCGGGGCGTACATACAATGCTGGGGTGGGTGTTCGGGGCGTACATACACGGGTGGGGGTTCGGGGCGTACATACAATGCTGGGGTGGGGGTTCGGGGCGTACATACACTGGTGGGGGTTCGGGGCGTACATACACGGGTGGTGGTTCGGTGCGTACATACACGGGTGGTGGTTCGGGGCGTACATACAACGCTGGGGTGGGGGTTCGGGGCGTACATACACGGGTGGGGGTTGGGGGCATACATACAATGCTGGGGTGGGGGTTCGGTGCGTACATACACGGGTGGTGGTTCGGTGCGTACATACACGCGTGGGGGTTCGGTGCGTACATACACGGGTGGTGGTTCGGTGCGTACATACACGGGTGGGGGTTCGGGGCGTACATACACGGGTGGGGGTTTGGGGCGTACATACAATGGTGGGGTGGGGGTTCGGGGCATACATACACGGGTGGGGGTTCGGGGCGTACATACACGGGTGGTGGTTCGGTGCGTACATACACGGGTGGTGGTTCGGGGCGTACATACAATGCTGGGGTGGGGGTTCGGGGCGTACATACACGGGTGGGGGTTCGGGCGTACATACAATGCTGGGGTGGGGGTTCGGTGCGTACATACACGGGTGGTGGTTCGGTGCGTACATACACGGGTGGGGGTTCGGTGCGTACATACACGGGTGGTGGTTCGGTGCGTACATACACGGGTGGGGGTTCGGGGCGTACATACACGGTGGGGGTTCGGGCGTACATACACTGCTGGGGTGGGGGTACGGTCCGTACATACCCGTACCCACGCTCTGCATGCCTGGGTACGGCCCATACCCATGCCTTTGGTGGGTGGGTACGGTGCGTCCCCCCATTGTTGCGGTGCCGTGGGGTCCGCACCGTACACAGTCCTTGGGGGCGTGGCTACGGGTCGTACCACGCGTACCCCCACATGACCCCAGCAATGCTGGTACGAGCCGTACCCAGGCCTTTCTGACGTGGGTACGGGCCGTACCGCCATTGTTGTAGTGACGTAGGGGGACGCGTGGTACGTTCCGTACCCACGCTCTTGCGGCCTGGGTAGGGTACGTACCGGTTCGCGTGACCATCCACTTCCGATGTGGCGGACGCATGCGTTGCTGGCCACGCCCCCACCCCCTGGAGGTGACCAGGCCCTGATGGTCAGGTATGTCCAGGCCATGTATGATTTGGTACCATGTGTTGGTGTTGTGTGTCCTGCCCCTGCCCCCCCTTTGCCCCTGGTTTTTGTGCTGACCTTCTGCGGCGTCTGCGTCGGTTCCTGTACGCCAGGTGGACTGCTAGGAGGGCAGGGATGGCACGTAGGTTCGGGTCCATGTCTGTTCGTCGCGTCCAGCTGCTCCTTGCGTGTATCGTCCTGATTTCCCGGCAGTTTTTGGCAGTCGGTAAATATATTCCGTGCGAGATGACGTCGGTTCGAATCGTACTTCCTGGTTCGTGAAACGTAGGCTGGATGCGTACCGACGTCAGGTCGGCGCTTTTCCGGATCGGAATTGTGTTTCGATTCTGTTCGGTCGGTGTTTTGTTCGATTCGAACGGAAATGGTGTTTCCGTCCGAATCGTACTTGCATTTTCGGATGGATTTCGCACCGGGTACGAGTCGGACGGAGAAAAGGCTCCGTCCGACGGTTCGTACCCGCTTTTTACCGGATCGGAATTGGCACCTGAGTTGGTGACATGCTTTATCTTTTGGGTCTCACTTGAGTTTCCAAATGCAAATTAGGTGTGCTTCAACACCAGATCACAAGGTAGTAAAAGTCTTTTGCATTATTTCATGGATGATAGTTAAAAAGCAAAGTTTTTTTTAGATGGGGGTTACTTCTAATTACACTGGGGTATAAGTACTGAAAAAAGCAAGTAGTAATTATGTTGAGATAAAACATATACAATATGGGATGGTAAGTGTGGAATAAAGGAAATACAGCAGCATTTATGTTGTGGTGAAATATGTGCAAGATGCGATGCTAAGTGTTCAAGAAAGGAGCAACTTCTCTGTGTTCAAAAACACCTGATGACAGTGGAGTGGTATTGTTGTTTATATTTGTGTGTAAGATACTTTAAAAGAGGTTTTTGGAGGCAGGGATCAATCTAAATTTTCCTGGGGATAAGTTCTCAGCAAAGAAAGTAGTAAATATGTTAAGATAAAATATTGACAAGATGGGATGCTAAAGTGGGCAAGAAACAAAATAGTTTTTTTGTTTGAAGACTGCACACTCATTAACCTAGTTTGTGACATGCTTTATCATTGTTGTTCTACCTTAGTAGTAGAATGCAACATCGGTGTGCTTCCACAACTGATTACAGTGGAGTGGGGTTTGTTTTGTAGTATTTTGTGGAAGATACGTTAAATAGAGAGGAGGGAAGAGTAGTCTATATATGTGTATATGCACATATATATGTATTTGCAGGTGTAGTCACATATCATTTTTGTAATATGCTTCTAAAGGAATTTTTGCGACATTACTAAATTGTATCCCATTTACGTAAACCCAATTGTGAATACTCTTAAATGCATTTTTACTTTGAAAGCAACGTACCTCTGATATAGACCCAGATATACTCATTAGCGATTTTAAGTTTGCTTCTCTGACTGTTTTGATTGGTGAAAGTAGAGGAGCAGGTGGTTGCAGAATGTATGCAGCTTCTTGCGTAATTGATTGTGGTATTGTTAAAGGTGGCATTCTTGAAACTTTGGTCTGCTTAGTTAATATTACCATATTGTTCTTGATAAGATAATTTCTAATGATAATTCCATTCATTTCTTTTGTTTGGTTATAATAATCGTCATTGTAGCAAGTTGCTTTTATTGACCCACTTTCATCTGCTAGAGCAAGATGGTATAACATTTTGTTTGCTTGTTTGTGGCGGTGACGTAGGGGTATGCGTGGTATGGCCCGTACCCACGCTCTGGGGGGTGTGGGTACGGGCCGTACCACCATTGTGGCGGTGACATAGGGGTACGTGTGGTATGGCCCGTACTCACGCCCCCCAGAGCGTGGGTACAGACCATACCACCATTGTTGCGGTGACGTAGGGGTATGCGTGGTATGGCCCGTACCCATGCCCCCCAGAGCGTGGGTACGGGCCGTACCACCATTGTGGCGGTGACGTAGGGGTACGCGTGGTACGGCCCGTACCCACGTCCCCCAGAGCGTGGGTACGGGCCGTACCACCATTGTGGCGGTGACGTAGGGGTACGCGTGGTACAGCCCGTACCCACGCCCCCCAGAGCGTGGGTACGGGCCGTACCACCATTGTGGCGGTGGCGTAGGGGTACGCGTGGTACGGCCCGTACCCACGCTCTGGGGGCGTGAGTACGGGCCATACCACCATTGTGGCGGTGACGTAGGGGTACGCATGGTACGGCCCGTACCCACGCTCTGGGGGGCGTGGGTACAGGCCGTACCACCATTGTGGCGGTGACGTAGGGCTATGCGTGGTACGGCCCGTACCCATGCCCCCCAGAGCGTGGGTACGGGCTGTACCACCATTGTGGCGGTGACGTAGGGGTATGCGTGGTACGGCCCGTACCCATGCTCTGGGGGCGTGGGTACGGGCCGTACCACCATTGTAGTGGTGACGGGTACAAGTCGACGTCCACTTCCGTTGTGGAGGTAGGTAGGGATTGGTGGACACGCCCCCCCAGTGACCAGAGCCTGGAGGTAATTTCTGTGCAGGACATATGTATATTAGTAATTGGGTGGGGGTAATGTTTCCTGCCCCAGCCCCCCCACCCCCCTTTGCCCCTGGGTGTTGTTCTGACCTTCTGCGGCGTCTGCGTCGGTTTCTGAACACGAGGTCGTAGGCTATGAGGGCCGGGGTGACGCGTAGGTTGGGGTCCATCGCTGTCTGTCGCGTACCGGTGCTCCTTCTTCGCGTCGTCCTCGATTTCCCGGGAGTTTTTGGCTGCCGTAAAAAAATTGCGGTGCGGAGTGACGTAGGCACGGATCATACTTGCTGGTCCGTAAAACGCTGCCTGACTCCGTCCGGACGTCGCGTACGCGCTGTCCAGATTCAGATTTGTATGTATTTTTTTGCTGGTCGGTCTTTTGTACCACCATTGTGGCGGTGACGTAGGGGTAGGCGTGGTACGGCCCGTACCCACGCCCCCGGAGCGTGGGTATGTGCCGTACCACCATTGTCGCGGTGATGTAGGGGTACGCGTGGTACGGCCCGTACCCACGCTCTGGGGGCGTGGGTATGGGCCGTACCACCATTGTGGCGGTGACATAGGGGTACACGTGGTACGGCTCGTACCCACGCTCTGGGGGCGTGGGTACGGGCCGTACCACTATTGTGGCGGTGACGGAGGGGTATGCGTGGTACGGCCCGTACCCACGCCCCCCAGAGCGTGGGTACCGGCCGTACCACCATTGTGGCGGTGACGTAGGGGTACGCATGGTACGGCCCGTACCCATGCTCTGGGGGCATGGGTATGGGCCTTACTACCATTGTGGCGGTGACGTAGGGGTACGCATGGTACGGCCCGTACCCACGCTCTGGGGGGCGTGGGTACGGGCCATACCACCATTGTGGCGGTGACGTAGGGCTATGCGTGGTACGGCCCGTACCCATGCTCTGGGGGCGTGGGTACGGGCCGTACCACCATTGTAGTGGTGACGGGTACAAGTCGACGTCCACTTCCATTGTGGAGGTAGGTAGGGATTGGTGGACACGCCCCCCCAGTGACCAGAGCCTGGAGGTAATTTCTGTGCAGGACATATGTATATTAGTAATTGGGTGGGGGTAATGTTTCCTGCCCCAGCTCCCCCACTCCCCTTTGCCCCTGGGTGTTGTTCTGACCTTCTGCGGCGTCTGCGTCGGTTTCTGAACACGAGGTCGTAGGCTATGAGGGCCGGGGTGACGCGTAGGTTGGGGTCCATCGCTGTCTGTCGCGTACCGGTGCTCCTTCTTCGCGTCGTCCTCGATTTCCCGGGAGTTTTTGGCTGCCGTAAAAAAATTGCGGTGCGGAGTGACGTAGGCACGGATCGTACTTGCTGGTCCGTAAAACGCTGCCTGACTCCGTCCGGACGTTGCGTACGCGCTGTCCAGATTCAGATTTGTATGTATTTTTATGCTGGTCGGTCTTTTGTACCACCATTGTGGCGGTGACGTAGGGGTACGCGTGGTACGGCCCGTACCCACGCTTTGGGGGCGTGGGTATGGGCCATACCACCATTGTGGCGGTGACGTAGGGGTACACGTGGTACGGCTCGTACCCACTCTCTGGGGGCGTGGGTACGGGCCGTACCACCATTGTGGCGGTGACGTAGGGGTATGCGTGGTACGGCCCGTACCCACGCCCCCCAGAGCGTGGGTACCGGCCGTACCACCATTGTGGCGGTGACGTAGGGGTACGCATGGTACGGCCCGTACCCATGCTCTGGGGGCGTGGGTATGGGCCTTACTACCATTGTAGTGGTGACGGGTACAAGTCGACGTCCACTTCCGTTGTGGAGGTAGGTAGGGATTGGTGGACACGCCCCCCCAGTGACCAGAGCCTGGAGGTAATTTCTGTGCAGGACATATGTATATTAGTGATTGGGTAGGGTAATGTTTCCTGCCCCAGAACCCCCACCCCTCTTTGCCCCTGGGTGTTGTTTTGACCTTCTGCGGCGTCTGCGTCGGTTTCTGAACACGAGGTCGTAGGCTATGAGGGCCGGGATGACGCGTAGGTTGGGGTCCATCGCTGTCCGTCGCGTACCGGTGCTCCTTCTTCGCGTCGTCCTCGATTTCCCGGGTGTTTTTGGCTGCCGTAAAAAAATAGCGGTGCGGAGTGACGTAGGCACAGATCGTACTTGCTGGTCCGTAAAACGCTGCCTGACTCCGTCGGGACGTCGCGTACGCGCTGTCCAGATACAGATTTGTATGTATTTTTTTGCCGGTCGGTCTTTTGTACGACTCGTACGGAAATGGCATTTCTGTGCGAATCGTACTTACGAGTTTGTAAGGTGTTTTTCCCGGGTACGAGTCGGACGGAGAAAACGCTCCTTACGACCATTTGTACCCGGAACAGGATCGGAATCGGCACCTTAGTTGTTGTAATTTTTAAGAAATTTGTTACAGTGGAGTAGGATTGTTGTTAATAGTTTCTTGGAGAAACATATACAGATTTTTTTTAGGGGGGAAAGTTTTGTTATTAACATTCCAGACTTTAAGTACAGAATCACGAAACTAGTAATTATGAAGTTGTTAAATTTGTATGAGAAGGTAACTGGTTAAGAAAGGAAATCCTGTCCTTATTAAAAGTCCTGTTACCCAGCAACTTAGTTGGTGACATGCTTTATCTTTTGGGTCTCACTTGAGTTTCCAAATGCAAATTAGGTGTGCTTCAACACCAGATCACAAGGTAGTAAAAGTCTTTTGCATTATTTCATGGATGATAGTTAAAAAGCAAAGTTTTTTTTAGATGGGGGTTACTTCTAATTACACTAGGGTATAAGTACTGAAAAACGCAAGTAGTAATTATGTTGTGATAAAACATATACAATATGGGATGGTAAGTGTGGAATAAAGGAAATACAGCAGCATTTATGTTGTGGTGAAATATGTGCAAGATGCGATGCTAAGTGTTCAAGAAAGGAGCAACTTCTCTGTGTTCAAAAACACCTGATGACAGTGGAGTGGTATTGTTGTTTACATTTGTGTGTAAGATACTTTAAAAGAGGTTTTTGGAGGCAGGGATCAATCTAAATTATCCTGGGGATAAGTTCTCAACAAAGAAAGTAGTAAATATGTTAAGATAAAATATTGACAAGATGGGATGCTAAAGTGGGCAAGAAACAAAATAGTTTTTTTGTTTGAAGACTGCACACTCATTAACCTAGTTTGTGACATGCTTTATCATTGTTGTTCTACCTTAGTAGTAGAATGCAACATCGGTGTGCTTCCACAACTGATTACAGTGGAGTGGGGTTTATTTTGTAGTATTTTGTGGAAGATACGTTAAACAGAGAGGAGGGAAGAGGAGTCTATATATGTGTATATGCACATATATATGTATTTGCAGGTGTAGTCACATATAATTTTTGTAATATGCTTCTAAAGGAATTTTTGCGACATTACTAAATTGTATCCCATTTACGTAAACCCAATTGTGAATACTCTTAAATGCATTTTTACTTTGAAAGCAACGTACCTCTGATAAAGACCCAGATATACTCATTAGCGATTTTAAGTTTGCTTCTCTGACTGTTTTGATTGGTGAAAGTGGAGGAGCAGGTGGTTGCAGAATGTATGCAGCTTCTTGCGTAATTGATTGTGGTATTGTTAAAGGTGGCATTCTTGAAATTTTGGTCTGCTTAGTTAATATTACCATATTGTTCTTGATAAGATAATTTCTAATGATAATTCCATTCATTTCTTTTGTTTGGTTATAATAATCGTCATTGTAGCAAGTTGCTTTTATTGACCCACTTTCATCTGCTAGAGCAAGATGGTATAACATTTTGTTTGCTTGTTTAGCATTCCTGTAGTGGGTTTTGGTCGAACGTTTAATGATGTTAGCACGTATTGCTTTTTGATAAGATGTGCTTTCTTCTTGTTTTGTTTGTTTAATTTCTTGTATAGAAATCATCTGAAATGAGAAAAATATGTGAGTATACAGTCTGTACATCAGATTGACACACTGAATGAAAATCACGAAAACGTATTAAATTAAACATTTTGCATATTAAACTGCTACCCATAATGCTTTGTGATCACTGTAATATGACTCAAATATACCATAGTGTGTTAAGTCTACATTAGTATAGATATGATCTAGTATAGAATTGTAGTCTGTTGTGTAGTCTTGTATTTTTTGGTTACATCTAAATTGGTTGTGCATATATTGTAAGAGTAGTGTTGTGTTTAGTGTAACTTTTGTTAAATCTATGTTGAAGTCACCCATGATGATATATTTATAATCAGGACAGAAGTTCAATATGTTTGTTAATACTTCTAATAGTTTTTGTATATGTACATGTGGTGGCTTGTATAGTACTATAAATAAGTAATCGCAAGAATTAAGGTGCTGAGTCAAATGTAAAATGTCAATTTCGTGGTGCGTTTCATAGATTGGCAATAGGAAAAAAAAATTAATAAATTGCTATTCCATACTTTGTTGGTTGTTTGTGGAATTTATCAAATATTACTAGATGGTATTGTTCAATTAAAAAATTAATGGCATCTGCTTTTCTAGTTTCAGTGAGGCATAGGATATCTGCATTCATGATATTATTGTCTGTTCTTATTGCTTTGTAATTTGTTTGTAGTGATCGTATGTTATGTACAATAATATTACAATGTTGGTTATAGTCATGTATTGGTGGTATTGATATTTGCAATTGCATATTTTGCCTTAATCATGTCATTTCTTCATGTACTTTTGGATGTACAACTATTTTGTCTTGATTAAAGTTTTTTATATATATGTTTGATAATGACTTTGCTCTTCTTAAAGCTACATAATGCAAATGATGTATTTTGCTATTGCTATTGTTAAAGTGTATATAAAGTGGTTCAATAGTTTCTCCTTGTGTCCTATGTATAGTACGTGCAGATGATTGGCGTATGGGAAATTGTTTGCGTATAATAGTGATAAATTGCTGTGTAAATTGGAAATGTCGTGCGATAGCATGTATTGGTGTCCAATTAGGCAAAATGTTGCTGTGATATAGGTGTCTGTTTTGCTGCCTTGTTAATTTTCCAACGTTTTCATTATCAAAATTAATCCATATTACATTAGGGGTGCTATTTATAATCTCAACAAATTCAACTATACCTGTAGCACCATTTTTTAAGCCATCATTAACATTTATATTGCAAGTTAAATCATATCTTAATTTTAATGCAATATGTAATATGTAGGGGAGGCCCATTGTTTTAGTTGGGTCCGTGGGTAATTGCTTCAGTATTTTTTTCTTTACTTGTTCTGTTCAGATGCAACTGTATCTATTGCGTTTGCTCTGTACACAGGATAGTTAATTATATGCTTCAATAAAACTTCATTGTTAATGTTATTAACTTCCTTATTAGTTGACATAATATAAGGTATAGTTTTACTAATGTCTTCTGGTGGTTCTAATTCTCGTGAATGTATCTGTATTATATCTGTGTCTGTTTGTTTCCCTTCTCGTAATCTGTTTAGTAGTTCTGCAAAGGGTAGGTCATTTAGTTGCCTCATAATTTTGGTTAGTTCAAATAACCTAAAATGTGTTTGCCATAAATTAGTACTTACTGGTCCATAGGAATGCCTAGAATTTTCAAATATGTATGTGGCAAAAATTGGCTTTAATTGATAAAAATCTCCAATTGCTAAAATGGATATCCCTCCAAATGGGAGGTTAGACATCTTTATTTCTTGTAATCTATTATGGATGAAATTGAACATATTTGTTCCTACCATCGACATCTCATCAATTATTAATAACTTAAGGTGCATTAATTCGTTTTGTAGTGTACTCCTGTTTTCATGAGTCAGTGGTTTATGAGTTAGGATTTGTGAAACTGGTATTTTAAAAGTACTATGTAGTGTTTTACCATTAATGTTATGTGCTGCTTTGCCTGTTGGAGCTGTAAGCAATACATAGATGTTATCTGGATTTTCGCCTGCTTTTGTATTGTAGTAACGTACTAACGTTTGGTAAAGTGCTGTAATAAGGAAGCTTTTACCAACTCCTGCACCACCAGTACAAAATGTGTAGCATGGTGTTTCTTTTGTTTTTATCCAATGCAAGTGATGGTATATAAAGTTGAGTTGTTCTGTAGTTAGATTTTGCATTATAGCATCACATTGCTCATTTGGTATTATATTATTAGTTAGTTCTTCTTCTACAGTTGTACTTGAATCCCTAAATCAAATGCCAAGTCATATAATAGTTGTTCATTCATTTGAGATTCATGACATATGTTGTCTGTTGTTTCTGTATCTATTGGAGGTATTGTTAATGTGGGCAATGTATTGTTGTCATTGCTAGTAGTTGTGAGTGATTCATTATGCTTATTATATTTGTTATGATTTGAGTCAACCAATTATTAGTTCTTCTACTCTCCAGGGGTAATAAAGCATTAGCAATTCTCTGTAATAATTTTCAGAGTCATTTTTTTTTGTTAAATCTGCATTAGCGAATTATTTGGGGTTTTTTGCGTTTAGTAAAGTCAATTCCTATTGTTTCATCCAGAAAGTTAATCTCAAGTTCTTCCTCATCTGAGCTATGAAAGTTATTTTTGGTGAGGAAATGGTCATGATCAGCTTCTTTTTTTTCTCCATTTTTTTTATTTCCATTATACATAGATGCATAGTCAGCTAATGTACATTTTTCTAATGGTTTTGGTCGTTTACTGTACTTAACAATAATATTATCATATTGTATGCTACTAGATGTATCTGGCAAGGAATTTATATTATCGATGTCTCCAATTAAGTATGTACGCTTTTCTGGTGCGCTAGTGTTAATGAATACAAAAGATCGAGAACTTTTCCGTAAGGAATTTGAAGTATTAGATAGGCTGGTTCTTGTGCACTTATTTCTGTACAGTTTAAGAACTTGTTACCTATGTGCTTAAGTTGATCTTTAATACTTGGATTATGATATACTTCTTTTGCTGCTTGTGCAATTATTCTGCTCATTCCACGTTGGGATTTACTAATATTTGAAACAATATATACGGCACATGCAGATGCGTCTAGTATGTATTGTATATCTATGTTTGCCTGCCATGCTTGTAAAATTGTAGCATTGTAGTTATTAATAAAACATTCAGCTGGTGTCCTTTTAAAAAAAAAATATTTTTTGTTATAATAGACTGTACACATAAAATATATTGTTTTACATCTATTTGCATATAATCTAAAAATTGACTAAAAGTATAACTTTGGAAGTCTTGTGTGTTCATTGTTTCATGTATTAGCTCAATTTGCTGTACGAGCTCCTTATCGGTTTTGTCTAGTGTTAATGGTTCTAATATTAAAGTTTCAGGCATTGGATATTTTGGGTACTGATATTTGCATGTTCTTTTTTGTTTGATGCGGCAATTATTTGTATATCCGTGCCTTTGTAGGGGTAATAAAGCCTCTATATTTGGGTCTTGTGTCTTTGCACATGTCACATACTTATTTATAAAAGTAATTACTTTATTCAATTCCGATGTTTCATACTGTGGAGCATTTTCAATCCATATTAAAGCATGTATATGTGGTAATCCCCATTGTTGGAATTCAACTCTATAAAAGTAATCTATAATTTTTCCAATTGGGTTACTTTCATGTAATAAAATACAATTGAATAATTTCCTAACTTAAAGTCAAAATGTCTTGCACATGTAATTGGATTCTGTTGAATTAATGTGCATTTTGCTTCCCATTACATATTTTCAAATTCTTCTTTTGTACATTCTTTTCTATTTTCAGTGTGTAATAATATGTTAATTAAATGATACCATTTTGTTTCTGCAGCTGATAATGTTAAAAACAAGCATTTGCAATGCAATCGGTCTCGCCTTTTGGACCTTATAAGTGTTTAGCCATTCAACACATATATGACATCTTACGAACAACGTCCTTATTTTTTAAATATGCATTGAATTGCTCCTGCATTGGGCGGCCCTATGTGAGATGAAGAGGTATAAGTGCTTCTCACATTGTCAGGCGACATGTTCTGAGACCCTGGACTCAGCCAAGTACTGAGCACTGTGAAAAGCAAAACTGGTCGAAATAAGTCAATATTGAGCTTGTTTGCATTGAAATGTGTACTAGAACACGATAACAGAATAGGAACAGAAGCCTCAGGTATTACTGTGAAACTTGTTTGCACTGAATGGGAAGTGAATGGGTGTTACTTTCAAGAGGCGGAAGTGGTAGAATAGGAAGAAAAAAAACATTTATTTTTAAAAGTGCCTGTATAAACTTAGGTGGGAAAATAGGAGTGAGACAACAAAGGCAAATCTGAAGAACGTGTAAAGCCAATGACTCAAGAGCATGCAGTAAATGATGGAGCTAGCAAGCTTTACCTACTGTCACATTCCAAGCTGCAGGCCCTTAGCATAATTGTAATTTAATCTTGAAGAAATAAATATTTGGCTTGACAGCACAGACAGCTGGACTTTGGCCAGAAGATGGTACACTTAACTAGTTCTGGTGGGATCCAGGCTTTGTGTCCACTTAATATCTAACCCGTCTGCGGAGGAGATCACGTTTGAAAGTGGAGAAAGTAGGAGAGTATCAATGCCCATTCAGACTTTGGCATCTTCTTGGAGAAAACTGTTGCACTGGTTGATGGAAGGGTTTGATCACCATATCATCTTTTCCTATAGTTAAGAACTAGGTGCACATCGAATGCCCATTACATCCTTGGCCTCTTTGAATATAGTGCACTTTACATGTCAATTTGAATTCAGCACCTGCATGTCTTTGCAACTAGAGTACGCCACAGTCAGGGCTACCAGAATGCTCCATGGGCAACTAGCAGCATTTCCCAGCAGTGAAATTTCCTATTATAATCACTTTTGTGAACTGCTTTAGTTGAATTGGGTCAAACAAATCAAACCACAACTGTAAATGCTAGAGTGCATTTAATTGGGAAATGAAAACCCTGAACTAGAAATGTTGGTGTTTAGCACGTGTTTTGATTTCAGTTGCACACTTTAATCAGCATGAATTAAATGGACCCGTTTTTGTTTTCTATCCCGAACAGTAGATGTAGACGAGGGCTCCCATTACAAGCTCACTGTTACCACCTGTTTAGAGCAAGTGCTAAATGGTTGGAGGGGCTATTTCTTTGGCTTGTGACGGTTTGGATGGGAAGTTCTCCTGAAATCTTCTTCTGCTACACCCCAGGTGGATAGAATCATTCTAAGTCCGGATACCTGGGACAGCTATAGTTGCCTGGAGCAGTTTCCTCTGGTGAGTACCACTTCCGACACCTCTGTGGTAAACTTCACTCCCTAGGACTTGTTTCACAGTTCTTTGTGTGATTTGCTAGACTATAACGTTCCGCCTTATATAATAAGAATCTGGGCCACAATTAGACTTGCTTCTTTACTAATGGCTTTGCCATCAGGATGGAGACCAGGGCGGGTGGCAGCAATACTTCTAAGTTCATTTTTAAAAACTACAACTTTTAGTAAATACTTCTCACTGCAGTAATTTAATGTGATGTACTAAGGTGAAACGTTTCCTCGCGTTAAACAAACGTATTTTAATTTTCAAGGGACTATATCCTATTTTTACATATTGTTTGCTGCATGATTACCATTCTGAACCTTGTCAAGGCTCGGCTCGTGCAGTCTCTTGGAGCCAAGCCAGATCCCTGACTCGGCTCTCTTTGCTATTTTGTTGAATCTCAAGTTAGGAATGTAGAAAATGTTAATGCATGTGAAAGTATAACAGAATGCATAATTAACAAATAAAAGCTCGTCGAAGCAGTCCACGCTCTCGGCCCTATGAGAAGACACACCAGACACAAGTCGGAAAATCGTACGTTGGTCAAAGAGTGCGGAGGTGAAGAAAAGAGGAGCAAAGGGCAGCACTGTCACCGCGAGCAGCCCCTGCCCACCCGCCTCCCCTCCCCACTCCGTGTGAAAGACTGTATGACAGCGGATGAGTTAAAGCACAGTGCGGTAAAATGAAAGGAAAACAATATAAAGTACTAACATACTGATACAGAACACTGCACAAAATAGCGGAATGGGACGAAACAAATAAGGACACTTATTGGATGGGATGTGGGGCTACGGGTTCTTTGTCTCACCTTTTGTGGTGCTGCCTGAAGCTGGAAAAATACTGGTAGGGGAGTTCGAAGAATTGGGGGAAGTCTTTAAAGTCTCTTTTCTGAGGAACCGGGGCACAGTGTGTTGCTGGGGTTCCCAATTCTGGGAGGGAGAGAACATAGAAATATCAATGAGAGGCATACAGATAGCCATAGGATTGAGAGTGGCTCTCCAGGCCATGCATGGAGCAAACAAAAATGACCATCCCTCGCCTTCGGATTGGCAGGATGTGGGGCACCCCAGCCCTGGAAAGAATAATGCAATCCACTGAATGACGTCTTAAAGCATAAGAAACTGATTAGCCCCCATTTATCTCAAACGTCAAACCTACCTAGTCCACGACTTCTGAGAATTGCATCAAACCACATACTTCAGATCTCTCTATCATATACCTCAAAAACTATCCCAGATAGTGCCACAAATCGAACAGAGGAGCCTCCTGGAGTCAATCCAAAATGTCTAAAATAATAGCCCACATAAAATGCTATTTATTGTGTGGCATCTATGTGGGACGTGGGAAGGACAAAAGGTTCAGACAGTTGAAAGAGCACCTCGCTGGGCGTAGGCGACAGCATGTATCATTTGTTAAAAGCAATACAAGTATTTTAAAATGAACAGATATTTAAATAGAACAGAGATATACATGGCTTAAATCTATGCATTGAGATGCAATCATACTAATTAGACCTTATGAGCAGATTTGTTTTACTCTTTGAAGGAATGAAAAATACTTTTTGTGAGACAAAAGGGAATGCTTTCTCTGACCTTTATTTACATTGTGGTAATAAATGTGTATGTTTATTAGTACACTTTTCCCAGTTAAGTGCCCCATGCTGCCACAATTATTTCCACCAGCATTGCATGATAAACATATGTATACCATATTAGTGACAATAGTCTTGAGACTTGATGCGAATAACCGGATTCACAGACTCTTGAATGAAACAGATGAGGGATGTTTCTGCTGGAACTCATCTATCATGACCCTGTTCCAAGGAACGCTACTCGAGAACTAGCAGCAGTAGCTTGATTTAATGTCTGCTTCTAATTTAAACGAGCACTGGCAAAGGCAATAGGTCTCTGCAATCTAAGCGCTGCAATGTTAATGTATTTGTGTATATAAATAATACCAGCCCTATAGCCATACACACATGCATTTACATTGCCAACGTCTATAGCTCTTGGATTAACGAGACCTATTGACTTTGCCAATGATTGTTAAAATAGCCTTTATTGGAACTCAGCACGTCTCTTCAGACCACCTCCACACCCTCACGTTGTTAGCTCTCCCAGTGTGAGGATTATCATACTCTTTATATAGTGGACTAATTGTTGATGCAAATCATCTGCTTCAGTGATGCTATTTTTTTAAAAGCCGTTATTGCTTATTGCCCACTTTAAGTGACATTACACGCTCTTTAGCAGTCATTTTTCTGGAGCTCGTATGCACAGAATACATTATTTTAAATACTTAGCGCAATTCTATAAACAACTAAAAAAAAACTGAATAATTATGGTGCGCTTTATCTAATTATGTAATGAAAATGATATCATATCAGCGTCTACGTTTTGAGCACGTCCTTCGCCGTATATTTATACCAGAAATTCCTGTGGCTGACCGGGAGTGCCAGGCGATGAAAAATTTAGTAGGGGCACTCGACTATTTTTGGGCATCAAATGTGTGCAATCTCATTGCACAAAACTAAATGCAGCACAGTTATTTTTCTTTTTTTGCACGTATAGAGCCCTCCAGCAAACGACTACTGGAATGTGAGACCTAAAGCAAAGGTTTTGGGCAGAATGAGTGAATATTTAGGAATTCGATTTTTAAATTTGTAGTTATCTGTGCGGAACTGGCCATTTCTCTGGGATAGATTTAAAATGTTGCATTTAACCATATTTACTTCGGCCCGCGGTGGTCCCTTCAACATTGGTGAACATCCAATGTTTTGGGTCTGACGCTAGTGGTTTCCTCTTATATCCAAAGTGGTGACGTCACACAGCTGGCCTCTATTTTCCCAAACAATTTACAGGCAGTGACTCAAAGGGCGCCAGGCTGCCGAAAGTAGGGCGTGCTGCTGCAATTAAATACGTGCAGTGTATTACTCGAACAAGGACTGTGCTTCATAGTCATTTTACCACACACACACACACACAAGGTAAATCAATGACTGCTGCAGTGCATTGCGGTCTATATTAGAATGTTTCCTTTTTAACTCTGGTCTTGTGGTAAATTTAATTACCTAGACTTAATTTATGCGGTAAAATTAAATAAGAATAACTCAGTAAAAATAAGAGGCAGAATCCGTGGCATTTGAGGTTTTAAAATGGGTTTATTCCTTACAAAGGAATTGGTTCGAACCAGGCAATCGTATTCCGTCACCACTAAGGTTTGGGAAGGGATAGAGCAATACTTTATTGACAGGTTATCATATATATAGTAAATGCATTACAGTGAAGACATATGCAGAAGGCGTAACAGTTGAGAAGAGAGATAAGAATACACATACGTAATGAATAAAGGCGTTACAATAGGCGTGCATGAGGGCATGTACTAGAAACGTCATTATGATGATGACACAAGTGGGTGGATCCATAAGAGAATCCTGCAAAGTCAGCAGAAATACATGGCAGAGATGCGCGTGCAGCAGCATGACGTGTGATTGACGTGTAACTGGAGGGTGAAGGGGACTTGACATTTAGCCCTACATGAGGAGACAGAAGTCTGGGATGTCAGAACAACCTAATCCCAAATCGTATCTAATATCTTGTGTTTAAGGAACTGTATTATCTGGAAGGAAAGGTCTCTCAGGCAGAGGCTATCCTATACTGACTGTTAGTGCGTGTATAAGCGTCTACGTGTCTACATGAGATGCGAGGGGGCATGGGCCTACCATGGCAACAGAAGCCATGAATTACTTGCACGGAGACAGTAAGGCCGGGCCCTTTGCTCTGTAGCTGGAAGGATGTTTACCTAAACTACTAGACAGGAATGCATTTCTCGAGGAGCGGAGCAGATAACTTGAAGGCTGAATACAGTCTTTGGCAGGCAACAGGCCGGGCCAGGCACCGTTAGCCGCGCAGGAAGTAAGACAAAGGTCATGGATACAGATACAGGTCCAGGCTGGAGCATTCAGAGGCAGAAGCAGGAAAAGCTCGATGGCAGAATTCAGGGCCTACCTTGCCAGAGCTGAAAAACGTGAAAAGTATACCATATAAAGACGGTGGCAAGGCATACTTAGGAACGGAATATTCGACCCATTCATGGCGGATCTGAAAGAGGACATGTTGACGTTGGACGCATATGTATTTGCGTCTTCATAGCTTGAAGTGGAGGGAACATACATGTACTTGTAGCATGTACATGGAGCCGTTGGGGTCTAAGATAGGGGACACAATCGATCATAAAATTCATATTTCCTCATTCCCTCCTTGTCCCCTACGGACCCTTCATGAGATATCGATCCTCAGGAATCCATCAATCTGTTCATGTAACATCATTTGCTCTTCTTTCTTCTTCCGGGATTTTGAATCAGAACTTGAACGTGGAATACATGATGTGGCACACAGGCCGCAAATCGCTGGTCCACATTGTAGACACAGGCAGCAACTGAATACTATGAGAAGGCCGATACCTAGGAAGGATAGGACTTTCCATCCCCAGGCTGACAACACGCTCCAGAACCAACCGGACCATGTCCAGGTGCCTGGATTCTGATGTATCTGGCTTGCAATCTTATGAAGACGAGTTATGGCTTTATATACGGATGGCGCGTTTTCTGGAATGAAAACACAACAACTTGATCCGATGACTCTACAGGCTCCGCCCCTATCGGCCAGGATGACGTCAAGGACAAGACGATTTTGGAGAACGACAATCCGCATCGCAGACTGCTCCTCTGTTAAGTTGCCTAGGGCAGAGGTAGTTTCATTCACTACTGCTTCAAGGGTTCTGGTTAATCCGCGTATCAGTTTACTATTAGAGACAACTCCTATGTAGGGAAAGAGACCTTTATTGAAGTCTGTGTATTGTTCCCATGCTGTTTCAGTGTAGTCGACAATCGGGAGATCTCTCTGGGGTCTATTGTGTACTAGATGGGTATTTCTATGATAATCGGGAGGGGCTAGGAAAACAGGTGGCAGAAGGAATGCAATGTAACAGGTACCATCCCAATCTAGAGGTAAACGTATATATGCGGTATGACCACAAATGAAGTAGGAATGACGGGAAGCTCTAAATGTAGACTTGCCTTTATCACTGAATTCGATCACAGTAGTACATTTACTATGACCCAGATGTACTGAACCATTCTTTCTTACACATAATTCACCTTTGACTGGTAATACGGACATAGCAGGCAAGACTAGTGCAGCTTCGGATTCAACATTCAGAATCATGAGGTTAAGTGTAAAATTACCTAATCCATATACTTCATTTTCTAGGTCAGTTCCTGTCCTTTTGGGAAGTCCCTCCTTGTTAGGGTAGCAGGCTTTAAGCAAAACTAAGTTCAGGTTTCCCCATACCCAGTTGCTCTGGTAAACTACAGTATTTGAATCTAAAGAATTAATCATACTAAACCATGCACCACAGGAACCATTGTGTGTGAATGGATACGGAAAGAGAGGCAGACCTCCCTTGTATTTCTGATAGGGAGGGAGTCGGCCACATATCCAACAATTTGTAGCATTGCTGGCCTGATGGGAGTGTTGTAACATACTAATGAATGTGTTGTTGCGCAGCGCAAGTCTATAGGGCAACTCATGTGAAGGTAATTCGCTAAAAGAATGTTCGGCAGTATCATTGTAAGCAGAATGAGCACGCTTGAAAATAGGATAGTACATGTGCAACAGTATACTTGCAGCAATAATCAGAAGATTTAGAAAAAACATAATCAACAATGTCACTATACAGTGACTATGAAGTGATTTGCAATATGCACGTTTCTTGAGCTGTTTCTGTCTATCTCTCTCTCGATTTCGGTCTAGAGGATACATGTCAGAGACTAATTTAACCGATTCACCTAGGAGAGGACTTAAACAATCAAATTGTCTGACTTGCTAGACCTTAGTTTCAGTTTGTAGTCTTGGGCAGCAGTGTTCTCGACCAGGGGGAGTTTTGAATCAGTCTGTGGAGGGGGGCAGGGCTGAGAGTTCGAATCAGAAGGTAGTCCATGAAATTTCTTGATATGGCTCGAGTGTAGCCAACCCTTGCGACCCTCGACCTTCACTGCTGTCCTCGTGGTCAGGAGTACTAATCTCGGCGTTTGCCAGCGAGGCTCCAACGGGCTCCTCCTGTCGAAATTTCTTATGAAGACAAAATCTCCGGGAACCACTTCATGGGGCTTCACCTCGGTGTTGTCGGGAAAGGCTGCAGCTACCTGGGAACGGCAAGATTGTAGTGCAGACATCAAGGAAGCAAGGTAATCTGTCAGCATATTACAATCAACATCAGTGATTTTACGGGGTATAGGCGTCCCCCACATATTTGGTGGCCTACCAAAGACCACCTCGTACGGGGATAGCCCTGTTCGAGAATGTGCTATCATTCTCATGTAAAATAGTGCAACTGGTAAGGCTACTATCCAGTCGACGCCTTTTTCTCTACAGATTTTAGAAAGTCGTATTTTCAGAGTCTGATTATGACGTTCCACGAGACCTGCTGCCTCGGGATGCCGGACACAGTGAAATTTCCATTGATAACCTAACAGGAGTGAAATGTGTTTCATCAGCTCGGATGAGAACGGTTGGCCATTATCTGAGTACACGATACGGGGCAAACCATACCGTGGGAAGAATTCACGAACCAGCTGCTTGGCAGTGGTCGGGGCAGTGTAATCTGAGACTGGATATGCTTCTGTCCAACGGGAAAGAGCGCATACAACTACGAGGACGTATTTGAATCCTCGACATCGTTCCATCTGGATATAATCCATCTGGAGGACTTCAAAAGGGTGATCAGGAGGTTGAAATCCACCTTGCTCTACAGGTACACCTTTACCTGGGTTGAACTGACAACAAATCATGCAAGTACGGACTTTCTGTTTGGCTGCAGCTCGTAAGTGTTTATTAAACCAAATGTTTTGAATACTGTCTAACATAGCTTTTTCTCCTAGATGTGCTGGACTATGTATTGTGTTAATGATAACTTGAACCATTGAGTCGGGGAGAAACCATGTAGATTTTCCCTTCGTCATCCATCCCTGATCTGTTTGGATCCCTCCTAGTTCAGTCCATTTCTTGATTTCCTCTGGCGTAGCATGTGTCTGTATGTCAATTACATCAAGGGCGGGATCCCTAACTGTCATGCAGTGTGTCGGTGTCGGAACTATTGTCTTTGTCAAGTCAGTTGCATGAGTTCTATTCTGTACTGTTAGCTTAGCTGTTCGGTCTGCTAGGTCGTTACCCTGGGAAATGATATCGGTGACTTTTGTATGAGCCTTGCACTTCATGATAGATATCGAAGTAGGCAGATGTATTGCATCTAACAGAGCTTGAATGAGGGGACCGTGTTGAATGTTGGCACCGTGAGAAGTCAAATAACCTCTCTCTCGCCAAAGGACTCCGAAGTCGTGTACAACTCCGAATGCATAACGTGAATCTGTATATATGTTGACTCTTTTATTTTTGGCTTGAATACAGGCTTGTGTCAGAGCGATGAGCTCTGGTGCTTGAGCTGACAATGTGTCAATAAAATTTGTTTCAATAACTTCGGTGTCTGTCGTGACTGCGTAAGCGGCCACTAATTCTCCTGTACTTGTTCTCATGCATGAACCATCCACATAAAGTGTCAGGTCTGGATCCGGTAATGGAATGTCTGTCAAGTCTTGTCTGGGTTTCGTCGTAATAGTAATGACTTCAATACAATCATGTGCCAATGGGTCTGTTCCACTTAATGGCAAAAGTGTGGCAGGATTTAATGTACTACAGCGTCTGATTTCTATGTGTGGCTGAAACAATGTTAATTCGTAACCTGTCAGTCGTGCTATAGTCAAGTGCTGAGTCTGAGTTCGGTTTAAAAGAACTTCCACGGAGTGTGGAACTTGCACTGTCAATTGATGTCCTAATACTATGGAATCGCTTTGTCTGATCGCTAAAGCTGTCGCTGCGACTGATTTCAGGCATGTAGGCAGAGCCTGAGCTACTGGATCTAATGTGCTAGAAAAGTAAGCACACGGCTTGTGTGAACCTGCTTGTTCCTGAGTGAGTACTGACAAGGCAGTACCTTCGCGTTCTGTAACAAAAAGTGTAAAAGGCTTACTGTAACATGGTGTCGCTAAAACAGGTGCTTGACATAAGGCTTTCTTTAAGTCTTCAAAAGCTTGTGTATGTGCCTGAGTCCACAGGAGGACAGTCGAAGTCGCTGCCTCCTGGGTTGTCAACTGAATGAGTGGCTTTACTAAAAATGCATATTGGGGAATCCATTGTCTACAGTACGAAGTGAGACCTATGAAGGCCCGCACCTCCTTTTGTGTCTTGGGTGGTGGCATGTTTACAATTAACTGGATGCGGTCAGGTGTGAGCTGTCTTCCCCCCTTGGACAGCAAGTGCCCAAGGTACACAACTTGCTGAACACAGAATTGCAGCTTCAAAGGGGACACCTTGTGACCCTTGTCGGCCAGAAAATGTAAAACCGTCAGTGATGCTTTTTCACATTCGGGTTCGATTCGGGCGGTGATCAGCAGATCATCGACATACTGAAGCAGTGCAGTGTTAACAGGCATGTGGATACTGTCAAGTTGTCTTTTCAGTGCTTGGCTATAGATGCTGGGGCTTTCTGTAAATCCTTGAGGTGCGCGTGCAAATTTGAAGCTTCGTCCATTTAAACTAAATCCGAACAAATATTGGCTTTCCGGATCGATTGGGACGCTAAAGAAGGCGTTCTTGAGGTCAATTACAGTAAAGAACGTTGCTTCTGAATCAATAGCTGTCAATAATGAAGAGATATCTGGAACCACGGGGTACTGTGGTACAATGCATTTATTCAAGTCGCGCAGATCAATAATTAATCGATAAACTGGGGGTGCATTTGGATCAGTTCGTTTAAGAACCGGAATTATAGGAGAATTACATACATTGGAGTCAGTTTCCACAACCACTCCTTGTGCAATGAGCTCGTCAATGATTTGCAGCAAAGCCACTACAGCATCTGGGGGTAACTTGTATTGTCGAATTCGTGGTAATACCACTCCTGCTTTGAGTGTGACTCGATATGGTGTAATATGCATACAACCTACATCAGTAGGGCCTTGTGCCCATAAATGTGCAGGGACATTCTGTAACCTGTGATCCATGTCTTTAAATATATAGTGACCTTTGAAGTCACGCAAAAATAGTCGTACCCCCTCCGGGGAACAACATATTACAGCTCCTAGAGCTTTCAGTGTCTTTATACCTAACAAGTTTTCTGGGCATGATTTTGTAAGCAATAGATCTGTAGTCCGTATCAATGGACCAACTGCAAGAGGTAGAGGTTGCGATACTTCGTTAACAATAGGCTTTCCTGAAAATCCAAGGGAAACATTTTGTGAGCCTGAGAGGGGTGCCCCTGGAACCTCGTCGTGACTTATGGTTGTTCTGCTTGCCCCTGTATCAATTAAAAACTTTCTGTCTTTCCCTAATACTTGACTATGTACATAAGGACCCTCTTGATCTACGGGAACCTCAATAAGGGGTAAGCCAACTTCCCTCTCTAGGCTGTTTCATGTGTATCGCTGATAGTCGGGATAGTCATTTTGTGCATACTGGTACATCTGTTGTGTCGTGTTTTGTGTTACGGCAATAGGCTGTGACTGTGGTACCGCTACGGTCTGTTGTGCAGCTTGCATAGGCTGTACATTCTGAGGTACTTGTTGTTGGATCTGATCCTGTCTAGGCGGACGTGGTCTCTCCTTGGTTTTACCCGTAGAGATATTATGTTTCAGAACTGCACAATCGTTTATATAATGACCTGGCTGTTTACAATAGTTGCATGTCCCTTTAACAGGAACCGCTGAATTGTTGGACTGTGTCGCACCCTTTTTATGACTCTCAGCTGGAACTGACTGGGCGACGAGCATTTTCATTTTCGTGTCTTTCATACGTCTTTGTTCGTGTTCTTGTTCTTCTCTAATTCTATTCTGGTGGTACTGTAACATTTGTAACATTTGTGACGGGGTATTAGCTTGCCAAGAGCTCTCTACTTTCAATACTCTGTTCTTAACCTGAGGCAAGGAGTTTTCGACTAGTTTCGTTACAAAAAGATGTGGATATGAATCGCTACTTGCTTTCAGGCCGCTATTAATACCAAAACATTTTTCAAATCGGGAATAAAAATCACTAGTGTCTTCATCGGGTTTCTGTTTGCAAGCTGATATTGCTCCCCAGTCTTCCTTTTTCGTAGTTAATAAACGTGGCAATACTTGTACTAATAATCCTGGTAATGCTTTAGTTTTGTCTCCAAGCCCTACGCCTGCAGTTCGGGCATTTTCTTCGTTTTCCAATGCTGTCCAATCAATCTTTTGTTCTCCCACCTCCCACTCTTTTTCTTTGAGTTTCTCGTAAATACCGGCAGGCAATAATACTTTCAATATTTTCATAATGTCAGGATAGGTATAATCACCCATGAGCAACATGTCTTTTATTTCACGGTGGAAACCTGCTGGATCTCTGTCATGGCTGGGCACTAATTTTTTCATTTCCAATAATTCTATTTTAGTTATAGGCGTGTACACAAACACGCGTCTAAAAGTGTTATCATCATTTCTAACTGGGTGCACTTCGCGTAAGGGATTCTGTCTGTCTATGTAATACGTCTTTCTTTCCATGGAGGGAGCTGGATCATGCTCTGGACACAAAAAGGCACTATATCTGTGTCGATATTCTAGAATTACTTTAATTAGATCGGTACCTAGACCTCTCCATTTATTCATGAGTAGTTCTATCAGTATATCAGGTAGGGGACCAGGATCGGAGTGTTGGCCTTTATATAATATAAGGAGATGTTGTATCATGTATATACCAGCTAAACGCTGTTCGTCTGGTGAAAGATTCAAAAACGTATGTACTAGCGCGTCATCACTATATTTATCAGAACTGTCAGCACATTGTACTGCAGACCTGGCTAATTCTTGTTCATCCATAGAATCGAGTACATGGTACCCCATTCGCTCTTGAAGTATTTTATCAGTAGCCTGAAACAAATGTTCAGGGGTCTTCGGATTTGACATAGCTGTTTGAAAAATTCTCTTACTTTCTGGACGTATCGGACGTATTGAATTATTGAAGGATCTTCCCTTACCTACATAAGCTATCGTTTCTCTAGCTGGTAACTGTAATTGTCCTGTTGTCATTTCTAGCTGTTCCTCCTCCCCGGAGGACTCTGTTTTATCTGCATCTGTTTCTCTTTCAGGCTGTTCTCTTTCACATATTTGTTCTACTGTTTTTCTGATCCTTCGGTACATACTTTCTATACTATTCTGTTTATCATGTTTTCCATCTGCTATATTCTGGCCCCATTTGTTAAGTGCTCTCATTTCTTCCGCGTCTACACCTGGCCTATCTCTGTGTCTTATCAGGCAGTTTATGAAGAAGCGTAACAACAGTTTCTGCGTGTCCACTTTCTGGTAGGCCATGGCTTCGCCAATACTTTCAGGACCTTGCCCTGTTTGGACAAAGCGATATATTTTGTCTAGATGTTCAATCATTCCTGGTAATATCATTAAATAGTTCGCAACTCGTCGTAGACGTACTGATGATAGCATCATTCTGTCGTCTTTACCTGGTACTGGATCATATCTACAATCTGTAAGAGGCTCTTTAAATATGTCATAATTCGCTGTTTGAGGTGTACGTTGGTGTGCTAGATCCCTATAAGTCAATCGACGCACTGATGGCGGCGTATGAAAACTTCCTGTCGCACCTCCTGAGGTGCTAGGTCCAAAAGGATTCGTTGGGTGTAAGGTAGGAAGAATAGATGCAGGAAGAAGTGGAGGAACGGGCGGAAGGTTTTGAACAGGTGCAGGAGTATGTTGCTGCGGAAGTGGGGACAGATTTTCTCGGGGTCGAGCACCATTTACAGGTGGTGTACGTGGCGGCGGAGCATTAACATATTCGGGGGCTACATCATCTAAATAGGAAGAAAGGAAAATGTCCTTTGCAGTCTTGGGGTGCACTTTAGTCGGAAGCAATGGAGGTGGCAGATCTTTCGGTACTTCCAGGGTGGCCTTAGGTAAACCCTCGGCCAGAAGAGGATACATACCATTCATAAGAGTGTTTCGTTGTCTGTCTACTTGTTCGGCTTTTGCTCGGATACCTTCCTCAATTAATATATTTTCTCGGGCTTTTCCTGAATCCTCCCTACTTTTCTCTTCTTTTCTGAGCGCTTTCTCTATGCGTCTATGCAATTCTTTACGCCATAATTCAATGGCATCTTTCTGTGACTGTCTGGCTTTCTTTTTCCATAATGCTTCTTCTACTCTCATGATGCAATCTGCATCCCATGTCCCAGTAACGGGCCATCTCTGATTCTCTGCTAAATCCTTGGTGTAGTCTACCCACAATTCGAGATATAATACGGCATCTAGGCCATGCTTATGATACATAAAGTACCCTGGAGTGTCCCTCGGTGGAATGGGAACAGCTTCCTCAAGTATCCCTTTTCTAGTTTTTATCTGTCTTAATTTCGAGAATAACGGCATCTTGAACCTTACTACTTGGTTCTTACTCGGACTTGAACACAATTAATACAATAAACACAGTAATGAAGATCGAACAATCACTCATACCACGACATTTAAAACATATTAAAACATTTTAGAACGAACAATAATAATTAGAATAAAACTAGTTAACTGCATAATACTAGATGTACTGCTAAACAGTACAGATACACTGCTGAAACAGTGCAGACCAGGTCTGTGTACCCAAACCCGTCTTGACCGGCACAAACCAATGTGCACGTCTAGATGCGTCCCCAGCAACGGTACTCACCGGGAAGCACGGAACGGAACAGAAGGCCTCGGAAGTCTGGACTGGACTAGACCAAACTGGACTGGACTCGACTCGTGACTTAGTTACTTCGGAACTTCGGAATCTGGTGGGCCTCTGTATACCTCGGATCTTGCTCTCTCAGCTAGGCTCTGGTCGGGATCCTCCGCACTCCTCACCGCCTCGTCTGGGTGTTGATCGCAGCCTCAGTCACCCCCGTTGGCCTGAGGGAGATACAGGAAATCCTGCGGGTACGCGTAGTTGTCCGTCCGGCTGTGGCAGGAGACCGGGTCTGCAACGCACCTCCGGCGCGTGGGGTGTGAGAGGTGTCCCTGTTCGGGCGCCAATTATGTGGTAAATTTAATTACCTAGACTTAATTTATGCGGTAAAATTAAATAAGAATAACTCAGTAAAAATAAGAGGCAGAATCCGTGGCATTTGAGGTTTTAAAATGGGTTTATTCCTTACAAAGGAATTGGTTCGAACCAGGCAATCGTATTCCGTCACCACTAAGGTTTGGGAAGGGATAGAGCAATACTTTATTGACAGGTTATCATATATATAGTAAATGCATTACAGTGAAGACATATGCAGAAGGCGTAACAGTTGAGAAGAGAGATAAGAATACACATACGTAATGAATAAAGGCGTTACAATAGGCGTGCATGAGGGCATGTACTAGAAACGTCATTATGATGATGACACAAGTGGGTGGATCCATAAGAGAATCCTGCAAAGTCAGCAGAAATACATGGCAGAGATGCGCGTGCAGCAGCATGACGTGTGATTGACGTGTAACTGGAGGGTGAAGGGGACTTGACATTTAGCCCTACATGAGGAGACAGAAGTCTGGGATGTCAGAACAACCTAATCCCAAATCGTATCTAATATCTTGTGTTTAAGGAACTGTATTATCTGGAAGGAAAGGTCTCTCAGGCAGAGGCTATCCTATACTGACTGTTAGTGCGTGTATAAGCGTCTACGTGTCTACATGAGATGCGAGGGGGCATGGGCCTCCCATGGCAACAGAAGCCATGAATTACTTGCACGGAGACAGTAAGGCCGGGCCCTTTGCTCTGTAGCTGGAAGGATGTTTACCTAAACTACTAGACAGGAATGCATTTCTCGAGGAGCGGAGCAGATAACTTGAAGGCTGAATACAGTCTTTGGCAGGCAACAGGCCGGGCCAGGCACCGTTAGCCGCGCAGGAAGTAAGACAAAGGTCATGGATACAGATACAGGTCCAGGCTGGAGCATTCAGAGGCAGAAGCAGGAAAAGCTCGATGGCAGAATTCAGGGCCTACCTTGCCAGAGCTGAAAAACGTGAAAAGTATACCATATAAAGACGGTGGCAAGGCATACTTAGGAACGGAATATTCGACCCATTCATGGCGGATCTGAAAGAGGACATGTTGACGTTGGACGCATATGTATTTGCGTCTTCATAGCTTGAAGTGGAGGGAACATACATGTACTTGTAGCATGTACATGGAGCCGTTGGGGTCTAAGATAGGGGACACAATCGATCATAAAATTCATATTTCCTCAGTCTCCTAAAAAGCAATGTTATAAGGAGGGACACTCACTTATACGCGATGGCACAGGTTAGCGACCAGAAAAGATACCTACAGCAAACTCCTACAAGAATACATGCTGTAGTATTGCCTAAATGCATATTTCTGCCTGTGTATTTGCTTCTCTCATTCCTCAGTAATGAATCGCCGCCACCGGCCCGGTGAACGAGCCTGTGCACGCTCACTGCTGCAGCTGAGAGTGTGAATACAGTAAGTGACTCTGCCGGTGTTTGATTCTACAGCCCACACATCCTGACGCCCTGCATGCACGGGGCTCGAGCCTGCAGTTGCGCTCTTCGCAGTGTCTGCTTGAAGTGCAGTTTATTAGCAGTGAGCGCAGCAGAGCACGGTATTACTAATCCAAGGCCCTGGAAGTAATGGTCCAGCCGGTCGCGGGCCGCAGCCGCCACAGTTGGTTGACAGTGCAGCTGGTTGTGAGTGGAGAAGAGGAATGTCAGACACCAAACAAGCATTGGCAATGCAACTAGACTTGCATTAACACGAGACCTATTTCATTGAAAACGTGAGTGCGGGCGGCCGCGAGCAGGCACGAGCATGACCAGGAGTGCGTGGGAAGGGGGCGGGGGCTCAAGATGTCATGGACTTCGGGAGGGGGGATTTAGGAAGGGACAGAAAGAAAGTAGTCTGTGCAGTAAAGGGGCCAATAGCCATGGAAGGATACAAATGACTGACATGGCTGTCATGGGGAGGGACTAACAAGCTTAAAACCAATCAGAAGGCAGCATTTATAACCTAAGCCAATGAAGAAGATGGGCCGGAGAGTGGGCGAAGCCTCCATGAAGCTTCCACACTATAGTGTCTACTGCATGCCTCGCAAAGCGATGCATCGCATTCGCGCTGCAATGCTAGCGAGACCTAAAAAGGTTGGGATTCCCAATCGTCTAATCATAGCAAAAAGGTCTTTTTTGCAATGCTCCCAATATGGCGCTGAACTACGAATAGTTTTAAGTACCTTGTACCCCTCATTTAATTGCAAAATGCTGTCTAATTTTTGTTTGATGTCTTTAGCAGTTATAATGTTGCCATTAGTAAAGTATTTTCTGAGTGATATATATATTTTGCTTTGTATTTGTTTAATGTGCAATCTTTTTAATTTAAAGAAAATATTTGTTATACATTTTGCCACTCTTCTATCATAACTTCGTAATTCCCATTGACATATTGTGCTGTAATGTATTGGTACATGTCTATCTTTATTGGTTGGCCTTCGCTGTCCACAAAATATTGTAGGGAAAGCTACATATTCAGAATCTTTATCTTCATATAAACCTCTTGGTGTGTTATATTCTGCAGGTGCTAAACTTAAGATATTAATGTTTTCTGTAGTAATAGTTTCATTAGTTAACATAGTATCTACGTTACCTGCTGCAATGTTGTCTGAGGAATCAGATGTATTGTTTGTATCAGATGTTTCATTACAAGGTGTTATATTTGCAGGTGTATATTCCCAATCTGGATTAATGGTGACTCCATATTCCTGGAACATACAGCTAGTATTTGCTAACCATACAGCTGCACGTTTTACTTTGCCTAACATTCTCAAAATGTGTATATGATTTATAACTTAACTTTCTTTTTAATTTTATGGGAATTTTCATGTTATCATTAATTTGCCTGGGTGATACAGTAACAGTTGTCATAACATCTGCAGGCACATTAACTACTGCACCTGAGAGTGATTTTTGGAACCCACGTGGTAGTGTTCTAATTTGCAAAAAGGGAATTCTTGGTGATACTAATCTTTCCTCTAAATTATACAAGTGCAATTCTGGTGGTATAATGGGGAATGTCATTCCATTATAAAAAGAACAGGGTGGCATTTTGTCCTTACAAATATATGTGTAACATGTTTTGCATATATCATCAGTTTTGTATTTGCTAATGTTCCATTCTAGAAATCGTGCCTGTTTTTTTATATTGTGTGTTTTTGCATACTTTGTTTATGCTATAATTGATTGCAAATAGTGCAAGCATGCTCTGGCCCATCTGCTATTTGTGCATGAAAGTTACTAATGATAGTATTGGTTGTTTCTAAAGGTATATTGGTAGTACTGTTGACTGCATTCTGTCTGTGTTCTGGTGTCTGTTTTCTTTTTCTATTAATAGGTTTCTGTAGTGCTTGGCTTGTCGCTGGTGTGTGAGGATGAAATTCAGCAGTAGGTATCAATGTATTTGTTAGTGCATCGGGATCGATATTATTTATATTCAAAGACACATTATTTTGGGTTCTAGAAGGCGGTTGTTTATTTGCTTGTCTATTGCAGTTTGTGTTTTGCACATTTGTATCTTCTACTTGTAAGGTAGTTGATGGGATATGTGTAAATGCATTTGTATGTGTTTTTGTAGTATGGACAGATAGGTCCTTGATAGTTTTTACTTTTTTTGGGCTGTGGTTTCTTTGTGTTGCTTTAAGTGAAGTTTTGCTAATTGTGTTTATTTTTACTGGAGTTAATTGCAATGTAATAATATCCAAATTTGGTAACTTTACTTTATTTGCAAGCTTTATGATGTATTCTAAAACTGTATTATAGGAATTGATTTCAAGTATGCATGGTTAGTCTTAAATACTGAAATTACATATGTATCCAGCATGATTATTATGCCTGTCTGTAAATTCAGTATAGAACTTAATGTTCTTATAATGTTTACATCCAAAGGTTGTGATGGTTTTATTATGTCCTTCATAAAGCTGTTTGGGAACCTAATTGAATATATGGTGTTATTGTGCTCTATGTAATTTGGCAAATATTGTGGTTACATAATTATATGTTTCTTTATGGAGTGCATCTCTGTATATAAAGCATCTCCTAGATCCATAATGTAATGTAAATCTTGGGTATCCCAAGTAGATACTGGTTTACAGTAGTTATGCAGTATTGCAAATATACTTTTTGGTAGGCATTGTGCACATATTGGTGTCTCTCCAATGTTTGTATCCCCTTGATGTCTTTTTGTGGAATTTAGAAAAGGTAATTTTGGCTGTCTGTGCTAAAAATTGTTCGTCTAGATTGTTATTCTCTGTTAAATGTTTCATTTTTGTCAATATGCTATTGCTAGTATTTTGCAGAACTATAATTGTATTATCTTCAGTAATAGGTATGTATGTATGATGGAAATCATCTGTATTTGTGTTTGTATGTACATTATCTGTTGATGAAGTTGGTTGTTGTACAATATTTGTGTTTATGCTGTTACTATTTACTGGTGTTGTACTGTATGTTTCTGTGTTGTGCTTAAGTGTTTTCTTAACTACATTCGCATATGTGTCAGTAATATTTGTATCTTGTAGTGTAGCTATGCTATTGATAGTTGTAGACATCTTTTTAGGTGTAGGTAGTGTTGTAGGAAAAAGTGTATTTGGATATGTTTCAGTAATATGGGTATTATATAATGAGGTAGATGGCTGGTCAGCCTCCAACAAACTACTGGTATTTGTTTTCCTAATTTTATTTTTTGCTGTTTCTATACAACTTTGGAGTGTGTGTGAAGAAGAATTAGTACATGCTTCAGTAGAATGCACGTAAATGGTTTTCATTGGTAGAGAAGTAGCGCTTTTTTCATTAATTAGCAATGCCTTATGAAGTGAATTTTTTAAAATTGTATTTATAACTATAGGAGTTAATTCATATGCTACGCAATTACTATTTGGTGGCTTTAGACTATGTGCAAGATTAGTAATGTGCTCTATAAGTTTTTCAAAAGTTATTTGTATAGTAATACATGTACCCTTTGGGTGAGGCATTCCTGTGTTATCGCGGCTATGTGAATCAAAGACAAAGTATGAATTGTTATTGTGTATAATGGATATAACATACATATCCATGCAAAGCAATACACTAGAATGCACATTTAAAGCCGATTGCAAAGCTGTTTGTATAGTTGGCAAAAATGGATCGAAAGCTCTTAATATGTTCCCATAATAAGGTTTATTAAGCTTAATAGAATAGATGCTGTTATTGTGTTGTATATAATATGGCACATCGTCTGGGTGCTGAAGTTGCTCTTTAGTAATGGAATGCATATCTGTATATAAAGCATCGCCTAAGTCCATAATATAATGTAAATCCTCTATAGTCCATGTATTTGCAAGTTTGTAGTGGTTGTGTACAATTGCAAATGTGCGATTTGGCAAACATTGTTTACCTCTTGAAGCAGCTGAAAATTTTTCATGCCCTTGATGATAATGTGCTTGGAGTATTTTATATTTACAGTAAAACAGAAACTACGTGTTTGCAAACCGTATGCAATAAATTATATTAGGTATGTTTCTGATATATTTAACTGCACTTATTTAGGACTTTACCTGTAAGATAGATCTATCTACATATATATATATATATATATATATATATATATATATAATAATCAGTTACCGTCAGGTCCTTCCGGGATGAAACCCTTGTCAGGTGGTGCGTTGTCCGGCGAACCCACGGCCGGATAATCCAACAAAGTTCAAAGAACAAGAAAAACGCACTCTCAGAGGTTGTTCGTATTTTTACTGAACCATCGTTACGCGTTTCGACACAGCAGTGTGACCAAGACACTGCTGTGTCGAAACGCGTAACGATGGTTCAGTAAAAATACGAACAACCTCTGAGAGTGCGTTTTTCTTGTTCTTTGAACTTTATATATATATATATATATATATATGTGCTATTCTTCGTAGATTTATCAATTGCTTCCTATTGTTAATGGTGTAGAGACCAATACAAATATGATACTTTCACCTTGATGATATTTGGATCGGGAATCAGCAACCTGTGGTGTTCTGATAGGGGATTAGCAAGCTGGGAAAGAATAAATACAAGCATTACTTGAGAATGTACATATTAGTATATGTCAAGAAAGAAATAGCCAAAGAGAGTGTGTAGTAGAGAGTCAGTAATAGAGTGAGTAGTACAGTAGTATAGAGTGTGTAGTAGAGAGTATGACGTAGAGAGTGTGCTGTAGAGAGTGTTTCATACAGAGTGTGTCATAGAGAGTGTGTAGCAGAGTGTATATTAGAGAGTAGTAGAGAGTTTGTCATAGAGTAGTAAAGTGTAGTACTGGTGTGGATGAAGACAAATAAAAAGAAATAATGGAAAAGGTTGACAGTGCCTCACGTAAGTAACACCATGGGAGTAAGCAGATTTGTTCGCAACTGCACACTCAGGTTATCATCATTAGCAACTGCCAACTTGTAACAGAAAAGTAGCAAAGTAAGGAAAAGAGAGTGAGGAGAGTGAATAGTAGAGTAAGTCAAGTACTAGAGAGTGTGTAGTAGAGTAAGTAGTAGATAGTGAGCAGTAGAGTGTATGTAGTAAGAGAGTGTGTAGCAAGGCAGTGAAAACTGTGAGTAAAGTTAGTTGTTAAGAGTTTATAGTAGAGTGTGTAGTAGAGAGTAGTGAGTGTAATATAAAGTGAGTAATAGCTAATATTATAGTATTCAGTGTGTAGTAGTGAGTGTGTAGTAGAGTAATAGAGAGTGCGTAGTAGAGAGTATGTTAGTAGAGTATTAAGTCTGTAGTAGAGTGTAGTACAGAATGTGTACTAGAGAGTTGTGATTGTTGTATAAAGTGAGTAGTAGATAATAGCAAAGTAGTGAGTGTGTAGTACAGAATGTGTAGTAGAGAGTGTGTAGTAGAGAATGTGTAGTAGAGAGTGTGGAATACAGAGTGTGGAATATGGAATAGAGAGTGTGGGATAGAGAGTGTGGTAGATAGTGTGTAGTAGAGTGTGTGTAGCAGTGAGAATTAGAGTGTATAGAGTAAATAGTAGAAAGTGTATAGTAGAGAGTCTGTATAGTAGAGAGTCTGTATAGTAGAGAGTGAGTAGTAGATAGTGTATAGTAGAGAGTGAGTAGTAGAGATTGTATAGTAGAGAGTGAGTAGTAGAGAGTGTAGCAGAGAGTGTGTAGCAGAGAGTGTAGCAGAGAGCGTGTAGCAGAGAGCATGTAGCAGAGAGCATGTAGCAGAGAGCGTGTAGCAGAGAGTGTGTAGCAGTGATTAGTAGAGTGTAACAGAGTGTGTAGTAGAGAGTGTGTAACAGTGTGTAGCAGTGTATGTACTAGAGTGTGTGTTGAGAGAGTGCATAATAGAGAGTGCATAGCGGAGTATATAGTAGAGAGTAGTACAGAATGTACACTCGAGTAATAGAATGTAGTAGTGGTGTGATTCAAGACAAATAAGAAGAAAATAGTGGTGAAAAAAGGTGACAGTGCCTCACATAAGTAACACCATGGGAGTATGCAAATAGGTTCTCACCTGCACACTCGTAACAGAAAAGTGTTGAAAAGTAAGGAAAATAGAGGGAGGCGATTGAATAGTAGAGTAAAGAGTACAGAGTGTGTAGTAGAGATTGTGTAGTAGAGAGTGTGTAGTAGAGAGTGTGTAGCAGAGAGTGTGTAGCAGTGAGTATTAGAGTGTATAGAGTAAGTAGTAGAGAGTGTATAGTAGAGAGTCTGTATAGTACAGAGTGAGTAGTAGAGAGTGTATAGTAGAAAGTGAGTAGTAGAGAGCGTATAGTAGGGAGTGAAGAGAGTGTGTAGCAGAGAGTGAAGAGTGTGTAGCAGAGAGCGTGTAGCAGAGAGCGTGCAGCAGAGAGTGTGTAGCAGTGATTAGTAGAGTGTAACAGTGTGTAGTAGAGAGTGTGTAGTAGAGAGTGTGTAACAGTGTGTAGCAGTGTGTGTACTAGAGTGTGTGTTGCGAGAGTGCATCATAGAGAGTGCATATCAGAGTATATAGTAGAGAGTAGTAGCGAATGTACATTAGAGTAATAGAATGTAGTAGTGGTGTGATTCAAGACAAATAAGAAGAAAATAGTGGTGAAAAAAGGTGACAGTGCCTCACGTAAGTAACACCATGGGAGTATGCAAATAGGTTCTCACCTGCACACTCAGGTTCTCATCATAAGCAACTGCCAACTCGTAACAGAAAAGTGTTGAAAAGTAAGGAAAAGAGAGTGAATAGTAGAGTAAAGAGTAGAGAGTGTGTAGTAGAGAGTGAGTAGTAGAGAGTGTGTAGTACAGAGTGAGTATCAGAGAGTGTATAGTAGAGTGTGTAGTAAAGAGTGAGTAGCAGAGAGTGTGTAGCAGAGAATGTATAGCAGAAAGTGTGTAACAGAGTGTGTAGCAGAGAGTGTGTAGCAGAGTGTGTAGCAGAGTGTGTAGCAGAGTGTGTGTTGTAGAGAGTGCATCATAGAGAGTGTATAGCAGAGTATATAGTAGAGAGTAGTAGAGAATGTGCAGTAGAGTAGTAGAGTGTGTTAAGGATAAGCAGGTGTGCAGGGCTGAGTAGCAATAAACATAACAAAAAGAAAAAAGCTTATCTGTGACCCAAAAACGCTGAATGTGGGCATGTGCTGTTGCAAAGTGCAATGCACAAACTAAACATGATCTTTAAGTAAAACAGCACAATCAATGCTAAAATGCTAGATGGGATGAAAACACCTGTGAACTGTAAAGTAAAAATTGTAATTGCAATTGAAAAACAAACATTACATGCAAAATATTATTTTAAAGTTTGTTAAAAGATGTGCTAATATAAAATACAACTTTAGTTGAATTGTCATGTGAAAAGTAACTTGCCGTGTCCCAGTAGCAGAAGCAGATGAACTTGCTGGATGTATACCGGATGGTCAGTCTGAACAAATGGCCGCAATGCTTGCTTTTCCTGTGTAAGTGCATGTAAATTAAAAAAAAAAGGTAGTTAGTTCAAGGATTACATTAAAAAAATAAAACGTGTACACTGCTTGTTTAGGTTGCATGTAAAAGAAGTGCTGTTGTGTACGTGTATGTTATTTTCTGGTTGTAAGCCTTTGTGAAGGATGCAAAGTCTGCGTAGGCAACATGCGTGTGTGTGCACGTGTTCAATTAGCGATGCACAAATAAGTCGAGTGGCAGAAATGCAATGGGAAATTTAAAAAAAAACAATGTCTGCACAGCAAAAAGGATAGGAGTAGTTGTGCAGGGATGTTAATTGGGATGAAAAAGGAAATAAAAAAACATGATGGTAAAAGAGAACTTGAGCAGTGGCTAAAAGTATGGAAGCTGTTGTGCAGGGATGTAAATTGAGATGAAAAAGTGCAAAAAAGCATGATGGTAAAAGATAAGGTGTGCAGTGATCCTAAAATGCCATAGGCGGTTGCGTAAGTTTCTCGAATGTAATGCACTAACTAACATGGTGGTAAAAGGCGACATACAACGTTTTTGAAACAGAAAAAAGTTAAGGTCCCAAATCCACCCCCTGGTGGTGTGCTCCGGAAAGGTAGAATGAGACAGCTTCTGGGGCACAGACAAGCGCAACCAAGTTCTTCACAGGTGTTTACAATACCACTTGCTATTTTATGAGCTTTGGATGTTTCAACCCCCTTCTAAGAGTGCCTGCAATTCTAGTTTGCGCTATTTGGATAAGGTATCACGGGCATTATTATCAAGCCAGGCGATAAAATTATCGCCACTTTAGCGGCAGAAAACCTATAGCCAGGCTTGATAATATGGCCCCACCTCCCTCCCGCCGCCTCCCCCAAAAAGCTGCGAAGTGCTCAAAAATAAAAGGCTGGTATGTACGGCTGTAAAGTAGTTTGCCAAACTCAACACAATGGACAAACAAAAGCTTTGTAATGAGGCGTAAAAGTATGTTGCAGAATGTACCGTGCTACAAAGTACGTTGGGAAAATAAATGTAGTGTAAAATAAAATAAACAGCGTCGCAAAAGTCCAACCCTAGAGGCGTGTGTCTATGCTTTGTAAAGCGTACGATGGCAAAATAAACATAGTAAACTAAAATATTCATATAGCGAGTCAGAAAGGCCGGAAGCGGTGTGTCTGTAGGATAATTTGCTAAATACGCTAAAAGGTAAACTAGTACACAATACAAAAATATTTTTCCCATGTAGTACTAAAGGGAAAAGTAGTCGCTAACGGAAGCAGTGTTTCACTGTAGTAAAAAACAGAAATGCTAACAGACGTAGGCTAATCGTTCCTTTAACCTGACAACAGATAGAAGTTTGCAAATAATAAAGGGTACATTGTTAGTAGTACGAAAATAGTTACAAGTTCGAAAACAAAAGCTGTCAAGAATAAAAACGCGCTTAGACTTATATAGTTTCAGTAAAACAATGTGCAACAGACGCAGTCTAATTGTCGGTACTACGGAAACAGTAACAAGTATTGAAAGCAAGACCTACAAAACGATAAACACGTTCATAGTTAGATTGTTTCAATATAAAATGCGCAACAGATACAGGCGAATTGTTGGTGCCATGGAAACTGTTACAAGTATTGAAAGCAAGACCTACAAAACGATAAACACGTCCATAGTTAGATTGTTTCAATATAAAATGCGCAACAGATACAGGCGAATTGTTGGTGCTATGGAAACTGTTACAAGTATTGAAAGCAAGACCTACAAAACGATAAACACGTCCATAGTTAAATTGTTTCAATATAAAATGCGCAACAGATAGAGGCGAATTGTGAGTGCTATGGAAACTGTTACAAGTATCGAAAGAAAGACATAAAAATATAAACGCGTTCAGAGGTATCTTTCTTCAGTGTTAAAGATGGCACAGATGCAGGCTAATAGTCATATATAAACAAAAGTATTGAAAGCAAGTACAATGTTATGATTAATATTGAGTAGAGGCTATGTTAAAATACGTTAAGATAGGTGCTAAGACAGCAACACGAAAAATTACTACAATAGCAATGTTAGTGGTAGATTTACCGTTTTCTAGTAACAGAAGTGGATCAGCTCACAAGGTATAAGGAAAGACGCCCTTACAAGAAATGGTTCCAATGGTTGCAAACTCCTGCTTAAGTACACTGAAATGAAAAAAAGAGCAGTTACTTGACATGAATAACAAAAGAGGGCAAAACTGCATGTAGGTAAGATGTTGTTGTCTAGCCGTATGTTAATTTTTAGGTGGGAGCCTCCTTCAAAGGATGAAAGGGATGTCTAGGCGGGAGGTGATTGAAGTGTTAGTGGGGATGTCCGAGTCGCGTTGAAACTGAATGTGAAAGCGTGCCTGTAATCCATGGTGTTGATGTGAAAGCGATGTGGCTCCAAGTCTGCCTTTGCAATCCGACGTTCCGCCTGTAAAAGAAAGAAAAATACATTAGCAAAACAAACACAAATCGCTTACCTTACAGATGCTGGCAGGGCTGCATACATACCAGCGACAGCAGTCAGTCGTCGCCGCTCGGTCCTTTCGACGGAACGCCTGTAAAAGAAAGAAAAAGACAAAAATATTAGCAAAAACAAACTAAGGCAACGTCGCTTACCTTACAGATGCTGGCAGGGCTGCATACATACCGGCGACAGCAGTCAGTCGTCGCCGCTCGGTGCTTCTGACGGTCCGCTTGTAAAAGAAAGAAAAAGACAAAAACATTAGCAAAAACAAACTAAGGCAACATCACTTACCTTACAGATGCTGGCAGGGCTGCATACATACCGGCGACAGCAGTCAGTCGTCGCCGCTCGGTGCTTCCGACGGTCCGCCTGTAAAAGAAAGAAAAAGACGAAAACATTAGCAAAAACAAACTAAGGCAACATCGCTTACCTTACAGATGCTGTCAGGGCTGCATACATACCGGCGACAGCAGTCAGTCGTCGCCGCTCGGTCCTTTCGACGGAACGCCTGTAAAAGAAAGAAAAAGACAAAAACATTAGCAAAAACAAACTACGGCAACACCGCTTACCTTACAGATGCTGGCAGGGCTGCAAACATACCGGCGACAGCAGTCAGTCGTTGCCGCTTGGTGCTTCCGACGGTCTGCCTGTAAAAGAAAGAAAAAGACGAAAACATTAGCAAAAACAAACTAAGGCAACATCGCTTACCTTACAGATGCTGTCAGGGCTGCATACATACCGGCGACAGCAGTCAGTCGTCGCCGCTCGGTCCTTTCGACGGAACGCCTGTAAAAGAAAGAAAAAGACAAAAACATTAGCAAAAACAAACTACGGCAACACCGCTTACCTTACAGATGCTGGCAGGGCTGCATACATACCGGCACAGCAGTCGGTCGTCGCTGCTCGGTGCTTCCGAAGGTCCGCCTGGAAAAGAAAGCACAAAGGACTAAAACATTAGTACAAACAAACTAAGGCAACATCCTTACCTTACAGATACTGGCAGGGCTGCATACATACCGGCGACTGCAGCCAGTCATCGCCGCTCGGTGCTTCCGACAGTCCGCCTGTAAAAGAAAGAAAAAGACAAAAACATTAGCAAAAACAAACTAAGGCAACATCGCTTACCTTACAGATGTTGGCAGGGCTGCATACATACCGGCGACAGCAGTTGGTCATCGACGCTCAGTCCTTCCGACGGTCTGCCTGTAAAAGAAAGAACAAAGGACAAAAACATTAGCAGACATAAACTAAGACAACAGCGCTTACCTTACACATGCTGACTTGGCTGCATACATACCGACGGATGCACCCAGTTGTGGCGGCTCGTGCCTTCTAACATCAGCTGCGGTCCGGCTAGAAAAAACCCCAAAACATTAGCAAAAATAAACAAAGGCAACATAGCTTACCTAAAGGTAACATCGCTTACCTTACATCTGCTGGCATGGCTGGCATCGCTTTCCAAGTGCAAAAACAAAAAAAACAACAACAAAAAATTCCAAAGCCTCCTAATGGAACAAAATAAATAACAGCATAAACAAAAAGAATTCAAAGCGTACTCTAAGCGTACCTGTAAGTAAAATAAGAAATAGACTTTAATGACAAGGGAATAAGTGTAAATACAATTTAAAACTAAAAAAAAAATGTGGCTTTCATTTCATTTACATTTTTTTCATCCGGAACGTAGTATGTTGTTGTCTAGCCGTATGTTCATTCGTCGGTGGGAGCCTCCTTCAAAGGATGAAAGGGATGTCTAGGCGACAGTTGATTGAATTGTTAGTCAGGATGTGTGAGTTGCATCGAAAATGAATGTGAAAGGATACATGTAATAGATAGTGTTGGTGTGAAAGGGATGTTGCTCCAAGTCGTCTGGCATTGCTCTAAAGTACTGTTGTTTCCCTGAAAGTGAAACGCAAGTATAACATACAGAAAATGAAAGCATGCACCCCAAAAACACAAGCACATATAAAAAAATATATATAATTAAAAGAGATAGAGAGGCCTATCTTCCGGTGCTTTAGCACGACCTACTTACCTTAAAGTAGTTGAGCACCGCCCCTGTATCGTAAATGGTGTAACTTTCCGGAACATCCGAATGCACGCACATCCAACAGTAAAAGAACGTAAATTTACAATTCTGAAAAGCATATTCAAGACATTTACTACAAGCGCATCATGGAGGGAAAACACAATAAGAAATTAGAACAAAACATAAGCAGAATTGAGAGAAACACACGTATTAATAATTCAACAACATTACATTTATAGCCAATACATAGAAAAACGTACCTTATAGTCGCTGTGCCCCGCCCTTGTTCCATTAATTCTGGAACTCACGTGAACATACCAGTGACCGCAGATTCGAGAATAAAAGAACATAGGTTACCATTCCCGAAAAGCATTTTGTAAGCCTTAAAATAAACACAAGCCAATTTCACATTGCTGACCTTACCAAAAACCTAATCACTGACTCAAAGAACAAAGCGATTTTTAAGAGATAAATAACTTAGGCCGAATCAAGAAAAACATGGAAATGAAAAAAAAAAACCTCACAGATACATTACACACTTACCTTTACGTTGCTATGCCACGCCCTTGTACCGTTCTTTATGGGACTTTCCCGAAAATACCAATTGCTGCAGATTTGACAATAAAAGATCGCACTTTAACAAATCTGAAAAGCATATTCTAAACATTTACAACAACCCAGTTACAGACAAAAAAAGTATAAGAAATTACTACGAAACTGCAGAAGAGAGCGAAACATACACATTAAATAATTTATCAAAAGTACATTTATAAGTAAAATATATCAAGACTTCACACATACATTAGACTTACCTTAAAAATGGGATGCGTCCCGCCAGGCCGCAATGTGAATTATGGGAATTTCCATATGATAGCAATGCAGCAGATTCTAAAAGAAATACGTACATTAACAATAACAAGCATATTCGCAACATTTAAACCAACACATAAAGAAACGTAAGCAGAGTGTAAAATAAAACATTCAATTGTAAGTTATAAAAATTTAATTTGAGATCTAAATATATACAAACAGATACATTAAACACACTTACCGTTACGTTGCTGTGCCACGCCCTTGTACCGTTATTTATGGGACTTTCCCGAAAATACCAATTGACACAGATTCGACAATAAACCAATAAACGTAAGCATAGTACAAAAAAAACATGCACTAATAAGTTAGGGAAATGCAATATAGAAACCAAATATATAAAAAAAAGTGAGACATGCATTGCAATTACAAACGCGAAGGGCAGACAACATAAAAGCACACAAATTAATATCTAAACCCAAAATGCAATCTCTAAACAAAATGTATAACAACATGAAACATGCATTAGGCTTACCTTAAAGTCGCTGCATCAGTCCCGGTCGTCCCGCGATTTATGGAAGTTTCAAGAGGATACATAAGCTGCGCACATCCCTGCTGTACCCCTCAAAGTAAACATTAATAAAACATTCCAAATACCCAAACACACGTCATTGTAATGAATGAAAAAAAAACTTGTACCTGTGTGTCCACGTGTTGCCAATGGATCGCTTCCTGGCGGTCCTTCTGAACAGTCCTAAAAAAAGAACACACACAAGTTAGGGACCCCAAAACATTGCAATTACAAACGCAAACAAAAGGCAACAGAAGAGTACACATTAGTATTTTAACCAAAAACTCAGAGTTAAACAAACTATAAAAAAAATCTAACATCCAGTAGGCTTACCTTAGAGTGGCTGCGCCCCGCCCGGCCGTGCCCCGAATGATGGAACTTACCAGAAGATACAAATGCCAGCAGATTCGACATTACATACGTAACAAAGTAACGACAACAAGCATATTCGCAACATTGATAACAACACAATTACGAAGTAAACACCAATAACAATACAAAAAAAACGAAAGCACGCATGAATTAATTTCTGAAAACTACAAATATAAACAAAATATATAAAAACAGGAAACATACATTAAACTGACTACATTTAAAAAAGAAATATATAACAACGGCCTCCATACATTATACTTACCTTACATTGGCTGCGACCCGCCCGGCTGCACCGCCTAGAAGTTGAAAAATAAAATAAAACTCCAAATAACCTAGGACACGTCATTGTAAAACATACATTACACTTACCTTCGAGTGGCTGCGCCCCGCCCGGCCGTCCTGCGAATGATGGAACTTACCAGAAGATACCAATGCCAGCAGATTCAACATGACATACGTAACTAAGTAACGACAACAAGCATATTCACAACATTGATAACAGCGCCCCGCCCGGCCGTCCTGCGAATGATGGAACTTACCAGAAGATACCAATGCCAGCAGATTCAACATGACATACGTAACTAAGTAACGACAACAAGCATATTCACAACATTGATAACAGCACAATTACGAAGTAAACACCAATAACAATACAAAATGAAACGTAAGCACTCATAAATTAATTTTCGAAAACTACAAATATAAACCATATATTTAAAAAAACAGGATACATACATTAAACTAACTCCATTTAAAAAAGAAATATATAACAACGGCCTACATACATTATACTTACCTTACATTGGCTGCGACCTGCCCGGCTGCACCGCCTAGAAGTAGAAAAATAAAAAAACACTGCAAACAACCCAAGATACGTCATTGTAAAACATACATTACACTTACCTTAGAGTGGCTGCGCCCCGCCCGGCCGTCCCGCGAATGATGGAACCTACCAGAAGATACCAATGCCAGCAGATTCGACATGACATACGTAACTAAGTAACGACAACAAGCATATTCGCAACCTTGATAACAACACAATTACGAAGTAAACACCAATAACAATACAAGAAACGTAAGCACGCATGAATTAATTTTCAAAAACTACAAATATAAACAAAATATATTAAAAAAACAGGATACATACATTAAACTGACTACATTTAAAAAATAAATATATAACAATGGCCGACATATAACACAAGACACATCATTGTAAAACATACATTACATTACACTTACCTTAGAGTGGCTGCGCCACGCCCAGCCGTCCCGCGAATGATGGAACTTGCCAGAAGATCCCAATGCCAGCAGATTTGACATGACATACGTAACTAAGTAACAACAACAAGCATATTCGCAACATTGATAACAACACAATTACGAAGTAAACACCAACAATAACAATACAAAAAGGAATGTAAGCACGCATGGATTAATTTTCGAAAACTACAAATATAAACAAAATATATAAAAAAAACAGGATACATACATTAAACTGACTCCATTTAAAAAAGAAATATATAACAACGCCCTACATACATTATACTTGCCTTACATTGGCTGCGACCCGCCCGGCTGCTCTGCCTAGAAGTAGAAAAATAAGAAAACACTGAAAATAACCCAAGACACGTCATTGCAAAACATACATTACACTTACCTTAGAGTGGCTACGCCCCGCCCGGCCGTCCCCCGAATTATGGAATTTACCAGAAAATCCCAATGCCAGCAGATTCGACATGACATACGTAACTAAGTAACGACGACAAGCATATTTGCAACATTGATAACAACACAATTACGAAGTAAACACCAACAATAATAATACAAAAAGAAAAGTAAGCACGCATGAATTAATTTTCGAAAACTACAAATATAAACAAAATATATAAAAAAACAGGATACATACATTAAACTGACTACATTTCAAAAATAAATATATAACAACGGCCGACATATAACCCAAGACACATCATTGTAAAACATACATTACATTACACTTACCTTAGAGTGGCTGTGCCCCGGTCGGTCGTCCCGCGAATAATGGAACTTACCAGAAGATACCAATGCCAGCAGATTTGACATGACATACGTAACTAAGTAACGACAACAAGCATATTCGCTACATTGATAACAACACAATTACGAAGTAAACACCAATAATAACAATACAAAAAGAAACGTAAGCACGCATGAATTAATTTTTGAAAACTACAAATAAAAACAACGTATATAAAAAAAACAGGATACATACATTAAACTGACTACATTTAGAAAAAAGAAATATATAACAACGGACTTCTTAAAATCTCTACCTGATCCCTTTGTCTGTTTTTAGGTAGCCACCTTTTTGTGGGCCTGTATGAAAGGAGAAAGGCGCGAGGTTGACAGAAGATATAATGGTTTTAACTTACAATTATATGTAGAAATGAGTAATTTGATGTAAACTAACTGGATTCGGTCTATGAGGCACATAATGCACTTTATGTGATAAAATGTCCTGTAAAAATTATTTTATGTACTTTTTAGATAATTCTACTTCCTATAGGATTTTAACTTGTTATGAACTGGGGCTCCTTGTTGATCACTGATTTAAATTGTGCTTTTATGATCTGTATTTAAGAGCTCGAATAAAGATTTTATTGATTGATTGACTTACATGTGTGTCTCAGAGTCTCACAACTCTGTGCTACCGCTACCTGCTGCTTCGTGCTGCTGCTGAAGTCTCCCTGTCATGGCAGTGAGGAGCCCATGGTTGGTGGCACTGCTGCCTTGAATTCAGAGTTTTGGGTGTGCCTTTTAAAGACCGCCAGTGGCGCTGCTCTTACCATGACCACACACAAAGTTACCCCAGACATGTTCCCCAAACAAACACACACAAAAGGGCAGCCGCCTGTGTGTGGAGGTCAGGGAAGGCAGTCTGGTTGTCCTATTATTTAACCAAAATTAAACTCTGATGGGTGGCAGCAATTCCTGAATACATACAGTTACAATCAGTGAATTTAAAATGTCTTGCAGATATTCTAGTTTCCTTCCCAGTCCCCCAGGATTTGCCACAGTAACAAATTGGAAACCTCGTCATTGAAAGAGGGCTGCCGCAATCAAAGTCTGTGGCTTGAATCTTTGGTGGATGACCTACCACTTCCACACACAAACGTAGACTACTTTCTATGCTCAACGAGACAAGCTGGCGGCTTTATGACAACGACAGCGTTCTTTGCCCGTGATGGTCTAGATGAGTATATCTCAAAAGGGCTAAAGTGTATCTTCATGCGCTTTTGGAGTTAATTATCTCTAAAGGCAGAATTGTTCCACTGTACCAAAATGTTAAAAACTGAGTGATGGCTAGCACACCAATGCAGCATCCGAACAGCGGTGGTCAGGGGAAAGGAGGTACAGTTGAGTGAGCAATGATGTCTCCCTACTTACAAAACGAGTCCTTACCAACCTTCCCTGGGCGAGAGGCAGGTCTGCACAGCAATGCCGGTGTACAGCAACAATTCAGTCTATATTCCGCTTTTGTAGCTGTGGGATATTTTCAATTATTATCGTGATATTCACATTAAAATAACAACTCTCTTTGTTATATATTGTTATGTATTCCGCCTTTTAGGCACATTCAGTTAAGAGCTATTAGCTTCAGCTAAAACCAAAACTGGCGTTTTGTATAAACTGTTTTCTTTGCAGCTCTTTTATTGTATTGTGACTAATTCAATGTTGCCGGACTGGGAACCTAAATCAGCTCGGAAATGTTGCATTAAAGATTGGGGCCCAGATGTATCATAACGACATTTTGCGATTCTGAAATAGCGAATTTTACCAAATCGCTATTTTGCAATCGCAAAATGCAATGTATGTAGGAAAATTATTTTGCGATTCCTTAACATTACCTAATAGTGATTCTATAAATAGCAAATCGCTATTACGTAATATGACTCCATTTATTCCTATAGGCCTAAAGGCCCATAGGAATGAATGGTTTTGCATTTCCTAATTTGCGATTACCAAATTGGTAACCGCAATTAGCGAATGCAACACCAAGGGTGCCTGGGGGCCTAAGCCCCCCCCCCGTGAATTACCCCCCCAAAAAAAGAAGTGTGTACATGTAAAGCACACACATGGCGCTACATGGCACTTTGAAAAATTAATATTTGTACATTTTTCACAGTTTGCACATGGTTACCATCAACTTGAAGTTGATGGTCATTAGCGTTTCCTAAATGCACACTTCCCATTTAGGAAAGGCTTCTTGCATTTGCTATAGGGATTCTGTGGTACTTTAGAATTTGGGACCGCGTGGGTGACAGGGCCCTACCCCTGTCTATCCCGGTATTAGCGAACCGCGAATGGTCAATGCGGTATGTACAAGTGCTTTGTATAACGTTTTAGCTATAAATGCACTGTGTATACGATGTTATACATCACTACGTGGGTTCCATCTTAGAGCGGTGGCCATCTTATGGTTGCCCTCACATAGGCTACACATTATGAACAAATACGGGCCTTTAGAACACATGTGCCCTCCTTTGACTTCTCTGTGACCTGGGCAGCTGGGCTCCGCTGCCCCAGGTCAGTCCGGTCTCACGAGCTCCCCGTCCTACGGCCACCTGTGATTAGCATCAGGGTTTGACACACCATAAAGCCTTTTCATCCCACACGAGCCTCCGGCTAATCTCTTTCACACCTGACTCTTCCTGCTTTATGGCTTGTTTCCCAAACAGGAGATGTTCGTGTTTATTGGGGCCTATTGATATCTGATGTGGGATCTGAGCCTCGCTGGGTAAATAATTGTGGGCTGGCTAAACTGGAATGTGGGATGGTCATCATGACTCTGCCTTTTTCGTTTGTAATGTATACATGTGAATGACCATGCCATAAAACAAGGAATGTATGCCTGAAGCATGATATTTTGTATTTAAGGAGAAGCCCGTTTCTGTAACTTTAAACAGTCTCCTGAGAACATACATGCTGTTGTACTTCTCGGATACCTGTAATTGGACTGCAGCCAATAAACTGATCTTTGACTTCACCTAAAAGACTCTGTGTTTCTGTAGGTCTGAAACAGGAAAGAACCCGAAGTCTTAGGGTGTGTTCCCCTGCACCGCTGGGCTTTAAATTCCCAGTACTTCAGGTGGCGCCCAACTCGGGACGATTTCAGCGGTACCAGTCCAAGCCAGAGGTTCGTGAGGAGCTTCGTGTGGAAATTCCGGAGGAAGGCCGCCACTTCATCGACCCCTGCATGTCGACGTGGTCCGAAAGTCTTTTCTGGGAGGTTCTCCGCGTCCCGACGGCTACGAAGGACTGCTGCCCTGATTAATTGCCCTGTTTTGGACCCTTGACGATTTTGTAAGAGCGAAACAATCGAGAGAGTCTTCTGGTGACGCCATCGATCATCGATATTCAGTTAAGTATAAGTGGAGCGTCTCCCAGTTTGAATTTGGTATGCTTCGGGATCGCTTTTGATTTGGAGCTTGCAAGTCCCAAAGCCAGAGGACTCGTGTATTCACGAGACAATCGTAATCGATAATCCTTTGAAGTTTGAAACTAGACTAGTGAGCGAAGATGCCTGGTTCTAGTGTATTTGGAAGATTGTTTTGTTTGGGTTGTGGAAGGGATTTCCAGTTAGAGGATTCATGTCCAGTTCCTCCAATTGGAACTCCAACTTATGAGCTTTATGTAAAACATGGCGTGGGCCCCATTGCATATAATGAAGTATGGATCCGATACACCAGAAAGGACGGTGTTTTAAAATGGCCCCAAAATGGTAGTTTCGATACAGATATCTTAGATAATTTGGAAGTGAAATTGTTTAAAAAGAAAGCCCGGCCGGCGATGTTTGATTCTTTCCGCCTATGGCGAAAGGAAGCCAAACAGAAGGAAATTAAGCTAGCGAAAAGGAATAAGAGAGAAAGAGGTATGTCAGTGATGCAAGCAGCTGTGCAATTTAAAGATAATGAGGAGGAACAAATGAATGAACAGTTACATAGACAGCGCAAACTAGGGATCGATAAATGTTACCCTGTTTTGTCACCCTTTGTACAAGATGAGACAAAAGAGAAAGATTCCCTAATGTCCCATTTGCTAAGTTCGCCACCCCCGTATGCGCAAAATGCCACAGCACCTCCACAGCTTGTAAATGTGCAGCCCCCAGTAAATATGCCGCAAGCCTTCCCACAGCCGCCAGCTCCTCTTCAGCTGGCTCCTATCCCTGCAGTGCAGCCCTCTCAAGGGCCGCCAGTTGTGTTACCTATTGCCCCTGCGCTTCCTGCGACTTTGCCTAGTATGTCAGCTGCCTCCCCTGGCGCTCCTTCTTTCACTACCCCGGTACCTGTATCTGAATCTGTTTTTCTTCCCTCTGTCTATCCCCCCGTTTTCGCCTCAACTTTTCCTTCAGCACGACAACGACTAGCTAATGTAGTTACTAGTTTAATGTCGCCTCTCTTTGGGTCATCTAGTATGACTCCTGGTTTACAACGTAAGCAACTGCGTAGTCAGCTGCCTGGTCCCGACGAGAAAGAGGTGTTGGATCATCTGGCGCGTAGGTGGATTGGTTTCCCTTCACTCTATAATGAGGAATCAGTTGTTAACGTTTTCCACCAATGGGATGCCCCAACACAGAGGTATGTCTTTGACAAAATGTGTGAATTCCTCTGTGAGGAATTGGAGGATAATGGTTCAAACCCAAACCCACAGGAATTGTGTCCAGTACGATTTGATTTTGGAACAGGTACAATTGTGGGTCCCAATGTAGATAAAGCAGTTGTGACTTTACTGTCCTTCAGAAATGGCGATTGTCAGCAATCCTTGTTCGAACAGGAATTCCCTGTGGGGAAGAAGGTAAAAGCGAGCCAATATCCGATGCGTGAGGTTCCTCCAGTGTGGAGACCTGCTGATCCAAATGCTAATCCAGCTGTCCCAGCTCATTTTCAGCGTGTTTGGGTACATGTCCCATGGAAGCTTTCTTGCCTGACCCCCGTAAAAACCCTACAGGATATTATAAGGAGTTATCACAAACTGCAGAATCATGTGTCATGAATTTGGCTGACATAGATATGTTGTTTGGGATTGTGGTTCCACAGCCTTTATGGGGATCCATTCGCAATGTAGATCACGCTGCAGAATTGGGTAACACATGGGCTAATATTATTGCTGCAGATGCTGGCCAAGTTGGTGGCGCGAAGCCTGACCCTTTGGTAGCAGACCTCCCTGGTAGAATTATTACCTACATGAAAATTTTAATGCCCGCGATGCGCGTAAATTGGGATAAACTATCCGCATGTAAGCAGAAGAAAGATGAGACAGTGTCTGATTTCTTTACCAGGTTTGAAGAAACGTTTATCGACCACAGTGGTCAAGACATGAGCACTGAAGGTGGCCAACGGTTATTTGTTGATAAATTTGTACAGAATCTACTTCCCGAGTTGTGTAAGAAATTAAAAGATTCAGAAAGTTCTTGGGCTGTTTCCTCCTCAGCGCAAATACTGGCTACTGCACAGTATTATGAAAATAGAGATAAAGACGAGAAAGATAGAACAGATAAGAAAACGAAAGAACTGAAAACAAAGGTCCTTTTGCAGCAGGCTTATCCACCACGTGGAGGACAGAATAATTATAGGCAAACCCAAGGTATCTATCAGCAGCCCCAACAGTTCCAAAATAACCAGCAAATAAATGGATATTATCAACCATGCATCCCTGTAGGTCCCAATCAATGTTCATATTGCAGAGAGGAAGGTCATTTTAAGTATAGTTGTCCTAAATTAATGCAGCGTACTAGTAATGCGTATGGCGCAAGAGGCAGAGGTGGTCAACAAGCTCCTAGAGGTAGAGGGCGTGGAAATGCTCCCCAGAACGCGCGTCCTCTTCCGCCTCAAAATACCATAAATAGCTTTGATCAGCAAGCCAATGCTACTGGTAATACAGCTCAGTACTATAATAATGATTATTATGCAGAAGACGACAATGTGGAAGGTAATGATTATTAGGACAGCTGTAGACAGAGAGAGGGAGTTGTTTCAGTGCCAGTGGATCAGAGCGGACCATATGTTAAAGTAACTACAGCGGGTGTGACAGAGCCCTTTCTGCTAGATACTGGTGCTGCAAAGAGTTCAATCATGCATTCAAAACTCCCTGGCGCGCCTTTGTCTGGCGAAATGAATGTTTCAGTAGGTTTTTCTGGCGCCCCAGTTAGAAACCCGATTTCTAGTCCTATGTCACTTTCTGTTGGACCTTGTGAGCTAAAAGCGCCCCTCATCCTAACAACAGGATGTGGTGAAAATCTGCTAGGATTAGATTTGCTAAAAAGATTGCATGTGACGCTATATTGTTCTCCCTCAGGAGTACAACTTACATTAGGTAAGAAAGTGATTTCCCCAATGTATTTGTCTAAGAATGCAATGCCACCTGAATTGTCATCCCTTCCGGATGTCCTTTGGGCTACTGGTCCCAATGATGTGGGTCTCTTGGAAATACCGCCATACGTGGTCACTTTAAAGGCCAATGTCAGATTGCCACGCATTCCCCAGTATAAGATCTCCAATGAAGGTCAGAAAGCGTTGTTAGCGATTGTCAGTGATTTGATTAAAAAGGGTGTAATTGAAGAGACAAGAGGCAACGTTTGCAATAGTCCAGTTTTACCTGTCTTAAAACGAACGGACCCTTCACAGCCACCTGTTTACAGATTTGTGATTGATCTCAGAGAGGTTAATAAGATTGTTGTGCCACAGTTTCCAGTTGTCCCTGATATAACTGCCTTGTTAACTATGATTCCAGCCTCCGCTGCATGGTTTTCAGTGATCGATTTAAAGAATGCTTTCTTTAGCATCCCAATTGCAGAGGAGAGCAGAGACATTTTTGGCTTCAGTCTAGGAGGCCGAAGCTTTCGCTTTAAACGCGCTCCCCAGGGCTACTGTGAAAGTCCATCAATATACAGTCAAGCTTTAAAAGCGCAGCTCGATGCACTTGTTTTACCTAGTGGTGCTACCCTCATTCAGTACGTTGACGATTTACTAATCGCCGCGGATACTGAAGAGATTTGCAAAAAAGCTACATTATCATTGTTGCGTCATTTGTCTGCCTTTCATCACAAAGTGTCTCTCTCAAAGATGCAATATTGTCGACAAGAAGTGACCTACTTAGGTCATCTCTTATCGAAGGAGGGAAGGAGACTGACCCCAGAAAGAATTCAAGCCATTGCACAATTGAGTGTGCCTAGAACACAGAGAGAAGTGCGTGCTTTCTTGGGCATTACTTCATACTGTAGGCACTGGATACCAAATTTCTCTTTGCTGGCAAAACCTTTGTTAGCATTAACATGTAAAGACACACCAAATCCTATTCCATGGTCTGAAGAGTGTCAGAAAAGTTTTTGGGAATTGCGTGATGCATTATGTTCAGCTCCTGTGTTGGGTACCCCTGACTACAGCAAGCCTTTTACATTGTATGTTCACGAAAAGAACGGTTGCGCATTATCAGTGTTAACACAGCCTTTTGGCGACAGACCGCGTCCATGCGCATATTTTTCGTCAACCTTGGACCCGGTAGCAAGGGCATTGTCAAGTTGTCTGAGAGCTACAGCCACCGCAGCTATGTCTATTCGACAGTCTGCTGGACTAGTGATGGATAATACATTGATTGTTATGGTTCCACATGCTGTGGACACATTGCTGAACAGGACCAAGACACAGCACTTAACTAGTGCGCGATTGTCAGGATATGAATTAACACTGTTAGCAAATCATATACACATAAAGAGATGCAACACGTTGAATCCAGCTACATTATTACCAATTCCAGCAGACCTAGATGAGATTGAGCAACATGATTGTCTGTTCAGAACAGAAAGGAAGAGTGGATCTTAAAGATACTCCCCTGACTGAGTGTGATGGTACCTTATGGGTGGATGGTTCGTGTTTCAAGCTTCCAAATGGTGATACGACTGCCGCATATGCTATCACGACTTTGCACACGATTGTTGAAACTCACGTGTGCCACAAAATTCGGCTCAAGCAGCAGAATTAATTGCCCTTACAAGAGCATGTGTGTTGTCTGAAGGAATGAAAGTGAACATATATACTGACAGTCAGTACGCCTTTGGCGTGGCGCATAGTTTCGGGCGCCTATGGAAGGAACGTGGGTTCCTGACTTCGCATGGAGCTAAAATTCAGAATGGCAAGTTGGTGAATGATCTCCTTGAGTCACTGACCCTACCGTTGCAAGTTGCGATTATAAAATGCAGTGCGCACAAGAAAATCACTGATGATGTTGGTCGTGGTAATGCGTTTGCTGATGAAATCGCGAAAGAAACAGCAAAAGATGTGAAGACTCGAATGTATGTTGCAGGCCCTGCAAGATGGGTTGGTGATGTTGGAATGTGTGAAAACACGATAGAGAGTGTGAAGTCCCTTCAAGCTGAAGCCACAGAGAAAGAGTTGAGCAAGTGGAGAGAAAGTATGGGTAAATTGGATGAGAATGGTTGTTGGGTTGATTTGTCAGAACATCGGCGATGGTTGTTACCTGATGCATATGTGCTTCAAGTGGTTACTATGGCACATGGAATGGCACATATCAGTATGAAAGGAATTTGTAAGTTGTTGGCTCCAGTATGGCAGAATGCTGGAATTCCCAAGTGTGCAGAGAATGTGGTCAAGAATTGTATGGTATGTTTGAAATACAACCCTGGTAGGGGAACCCCAACTCCAGCTGGTCATTTTGCGCCTCCATCATATCCATTTGAAGTTTTGCAGCTTGATTTTATCCACATGGAAAGGTGCAACAACCTGAAATATGTATTGGTTGTTGTTTGCGCTTTTTCAAAATGGATAGAAGCATATCCCCTAAAAGACAACACTGCTTTATCCACAGCCATAGCCCTTGTGAAAGAATTTTTTCCCAGGTTTGGAATGCCAAGAATGGTGTGGAGTGATAATGGGAGTGAATTTGTGGGTCGAGTGATGAAGAATGTGTGTGAGGGGTTAGGGATTAAGCAGAACTTTCACGCTGCAAATCACCCCCAATCAGCTGGATTAGTAGAGTGCTACAATGGCACTCTGAAGCTAAAACTAGCCAAAATCCAGGCGAGCTCCGGTCTTAAATGGCCTGACGCTCTGCCTCTAGCACTCCTGTCCACCAGAATGACTGTGCACTCACGAGTGGGACTCAGTCCATATGAAATAATTTTATGCCGCCCGGCCAATGTATGGGGTGTGCCAAGACCGACAAAATTATGCGAAATCGAACATCCAGTACTGCTTGATTATTTGTATGAATTGACGGCTAAATTGCGTGTTTTACACCAACAGGTGCATGATACTCTCCCCCAGGCCTCTGAAGCTCCAGGACACCCTATTGACCCTGGCACGTGGGTGCTCATCAAGAACTTCCAGCGAAAGAGCAACGATGAGCCCCGTTGGATTGGCCCTCACCTCGTACTTTTGTCTACAAGATCAGCGGTTCGAGTAAAGGGGAAAAAGAATTGGATTCATGGCGCCAACATCAAGAGGATCCCTTTGCCTCTACCATATGACCAGTGGGTCCAGGAGGGTATCGCTGACTCTGAAACAGACACTGTACCTCGTTTTGTACTATTCAGTGATGCACGCGTAAGAGGCACAACTTCAGCACAAGAAAGTGACGATATTTTGCAAGAAGCTGTGCCACCGTCAATTCGATTGGACACCACAGAGCCTGAACTCTTGTTTCAAGATCAGACAGTACCTGGCCGTTTCCGTTACAACCTGAGACCAAGGCCTATGGACAAATAAATATTCCCTTCCCTTACTATTTTTTTTTATATTATAGCTCTCCCATCTGAAGGACTTTCTTGATTTTTGTTTTTCGAACCACCATCCGGGTTCAGCCGCAGGGTCGCGGTGCCAAGACTTTGGGGTACAGGCCGAAGACGTTAGGTCAACGGTTCTGGTTGGTCTAGGGCGTTCCCTGGACCGACAGGTGTACTCCTTAGCAGAAGATACTCACCCTCCGCGAGCGGCACGATTAGAGGATGGAGTTTTTCAAGATGGAGAGACTCGCTGAGGAAATGAACTTTAAAGCGAAAATATGTAAAATAATGAAGAGCAAACGTTTTGTATTATTATGTCTGTTTATACTATGTAGTATGATAGTGTTTACTGTAGGATTTGTATTCTTCTCCTCTCAAGAGCCCATTGCACCCACTGTACAGCCTATACCTCCTCCTACTCTCTCCTCACACTCTTTTCACCCTCTGCCTGAACATGAACAAGCTAGACGATCAGAGTTTGTAAACAACTCGTTTATTCAGCTCCTGCACCAGCACCAACTAGTCATGAATACAACCAATTGCTGGGTGTGCGGTTTAATGCCACATACCATTAACAAGGGTATTCCTTATCTGGTGCTGCCGTATAGTTACAATGGATCGTCATGGGCATTCCAGACCATGTTTCTCTTTGCACTAGATGCCTACTCCCCGCGACAACCGCGTTCCATCAGACCTAGCACAAATAATAAAGCTTTAATGAAAGGAGTTGCCGATATGAGCAGAGATATCGACGCATACTCATCTATTCCCAAGGATGAATTGCGAGCATATGTAGGGTGGAACGCAACGGGGTATAGTATTAGTCTGGGTGAAAGGCAGCGGAAAATCTCATCCCCAATTTGGGTCGTACCCCACATAGGTCGGTTCTGTTTACAAGGTAATGGTCAGAATCCAAGAGCTCAACTGGGGAGAAGTGACTGTACTGAAACGTACACTTTTCCATCACAGTTTTCCCCTGCGTTTTTGGCTGCCAAGGGTACATATTTTGTCTGCAATGACCGAGCATATACATGGTTGCCCCCTGATTTCTCGGGCACATGTTATATTGCAAACTTGCTACCGCCGACATTTACTGCTGCCTCTGACTATCACAAGACCAGAGTTGTGAGAGGCGTGATTAGTAAGGAGGATACTGCCGGTCAGGAAGCGGGAGACTTCTTTTTGGGTTTCCTGCCGTTTTGGGGACCGATGGTCAATAGTAGGAACCTGAGACAACTGACTTGTGTGGTTGAATCCACCGTTAATGTAACGGCTGGTGCCCTTGGTAATTTGACAGCTGAGCTCCAAGCGGATCGCCTCATGACTTTGCAGAACCGTATGGTTCTAGACGTCATACTTGCAAACCGCGGTGGGGTATGTAAGGTTATCCAATCTAGTTGTTGCATTTTCATACCAGATAACGCTCCAACAGTTTATCAAGCCATCTCCAAACTGCATAAAATATCTGAATCCATACACGTGGATAAAGGAGATTGGTCACTGGTGGGGTGGTTCTGGGAACTGATATCTGCCTGGGGTTGGAAGATTCTGATGGTCATTGGAATGATCTTAGCCATTCTTTTCCTGTTCTGTCTGTGCATACAGTGTGCTCCTGCGATATGTGGCCTCTGTGCTACATTATGTGTAAGGAAACCTGTATCGAGGGACGAGCTAAGTAATAGGATGATGCTACAGCAACATCTCCATGACTTCGTGAATATCGACCTAGACTCGGACTGATGTGAGTATAGTTATTGCCTATGTAAGGGCAAAAGGAGGGTCTGTGGTACTTTAGAATTTGGGACCGCGTGGGAGACAGGGCCCTACCCCTGTCTATCCCGGTATTAGCGAACCGCAAATGGTCAATGCGGTATGTACAAGTGCTTTGTATAACGTTTTAGCTATAAATGCACTGTGTATACGATGTTATACATCACTACGTGGGTTCCATCTTAGAGCGGTGGCCATCTTATGGTTGCCCTCACATAGGCTACACATTATGAACAAATACGGGCCTTTAGAACACATGTGCCCTCCTTTGAATTCTCTGTGACCTGGGCAGCTGGGTTCCGCTGCCCCAGGTCAGTCCGGTCTCACGAGCTCCCCGTCCTACGGCCACCTGTGATTAGCATCAGGGTTTGACACACCATAAAGCCTTTTCATCCCACACGAGCCTCCGGCTAATCTCTTTCACACCTGACTCTTCCTGCTTTATGGCTTGTTTCCCAAACAGGAGATGTTCGTGTTTATTGGGGCCTATTGATATCTGATGTGGGATCTGAGCCTCGCTGGGTAAATAATTGTGGGCTGGCTAAACTGGAATGTGGGATGGTCATCATGACTCTGCCTTTTTCGTTTGTAATGTATACATGTGAATGACCATGCCATAAAACAAGGAATGTATGCCTGAAGCATGATATTTTGTATTTAAGGAGAAGCCCGTTTCTGTAACTTTAAGCAGTCTCCTGAGAACATACATGCTGTTGTACTTCTCGGATACCTGTAATTGGTCTGCAGCCAATAAACTGATCTTTGACTTCACCTAGAAGACTCTGGTGCCGATCACGATCCGGTAAAAACCGGGTACGAACCGTCGGTCGGAGCGTATTCTCCGTCCGACTCGTACCCGGTTGTAAAACATTACAAACATGGAATTACGATTCGCACGGAAACACCATTTCCGTACGAATCGTAAAAAACACCGACCAACGAAAAAATGCATACGAATGTGATCCGGGAATGCTGCGACGTGACGTCGGAACGCTTCCAGGCAGCGTTTCACGACCCAGGAATTACGATTCGAACCGACAGCAGTCCGGACGGCAATATTTTTACGGCACCCAAAAAGTGCCGGAAATGCGAAGTACGGCGCGAAACGACCAGAGTAGGTGGCCCGGTAAGCGCCGCCCCCCCCCGCCCCCGCATGTACGTGCCGTACCCCCCCAGCCCCCGCATGTACGCGCCGTACCCCCCCAACCCCCGCATGTACGCGCCGTACCCCCCGTGTATGTACACCCGGGTACGTGTCGAACTGTACGCGCCGAACCCCCCCGTGTATGTACACCCGAGTACGTGTCGAACCCCCCCGTGTATGTACACCCGAGTACGTGTCGAACCCCCCCGTGTATGTACACCCGAGTACGTGTCTAACTGTACGTGTCGAACCCACCGTGTATGTACACCCGAGTACGTGTCGAACCCCCCATGTATGTACACCCGAGTACGTGTCGAACTGTACGTGTCGAACCCCCGTGTATGTACACCCGAGTACGTGTCGAACCCCCCCGTGTATGTACACCCGAGTAAGTGTCGAACCCCCCATGTATGTACACCCGAGTACGTGTCGAACTGTACGTGTCGAACCCCCCGTGTATGTACACCCGAGTACGTGTCGAACCCCCCCGTGTATGTACACCCAAGTACGTGTCGAACTGTACGTGTCGAACCCCCCGTGTATGTACACCCGAGTACGTGTCGAACCCCCCGTGTATGTACACCCGAGTACGTGTCGAACCCCCTGTGTATGTACACCCGTGTACGTTCGAGTCGTACCCCCACCCGTGTATGTACGGTGCGTACCCCCAGCGCGTAGTGCTGGGGGTACGCACCGTACATACACGGGTGGGGGTACGACTCGAACGTACACGGGTGTACATACACGGGGGGGTTCGATACGTACTCGGGTGTACATACACGGGGGGGTTCGACACGTACTCGGGTGTACATACACGGGGGGGTTCGACACGTACTCGGGTGTACATACACGGGGGGGTTCGGCGCGTACAGTTCGACACGTACTCGGGTGTACATACACGGGGGTACGGCGCGTACATGCGGGGGCTGGTGGGGGTACGGCGCGTACATGCGGGGGCTGGGGGGGTACGGCGTGTACATGCCGGGGCTGGGGGGGGTACGGCGCGTACATGCGGGGGCTGGGGGGGTACGGCGCGTACATGCGGGGGCTGGGGGGGTACGGCGCGTACATGCGGGGGCGGGGGGGGGGTACGGCGCGTACATGCCGGGGCTGGGGGGGTACGGCGTGTACATGCGGGGGCTGGGGGGGGTACGGCGCGTACATGCGGGGGCTGGGGGGGGTACGGCGCGTACATGCGGGGGCTGGGGGGGTACGGCGCGTACATGCGGGGTCGGGGGGGGTACGGCGCGTACCGGGCACCTGTTTGGACGTCTCCATGGTTGCTATAGGAGTTCGGTGCGGACGGTCTTTTAACCATACGGTTGTATATTCGGACGCCCGGGATGGATCGTGATTCCCTGGTCGGACTTCGCTTTTCACGTTTGTACGGTAAATCGTCCGAGGACGTGTCGGACACTTTTTCCGACCCGAGGACGTGTGGGGAATAATTCCCAATGCGACTCGTATGGGCTTTTTACCATGCGAATCGTGATTGCCAGTTTGTACGGCACTTGTACGATTCGTACGGTAAAAAGACCGGATACGAGTCGTACGGGAATTTTTTTTACCGGGTCGTAATTGGCACCTCTGTGTTTCTGTAGGTCTGAAACAGGAAAGAACCCGAAGTCTTAGGGTGTGTTCCCCTGCACCGCTGGGCTTTAAATTCCCAGTACTTCAATTCGCAAATTGCAATTACCTAAATTGCGACTGCATAGCCTTACATACATTAGAAAAGGCCTTTTTCCTTTTACGAATGAGCCTATTCTGCTAATGGCCCCGTTTGTGAACGGAAATAGGCTTGATACATCGGGCCCTTGCTGTCTCCGTTCTCCCTGTTTGCGGAAGACACTGTTTGCGATTCCCAATGGGGTCCCAAATTGCATGCCTCATCAAATTCATGAGGCAAGCGCAATTTGCGACCCCTTTAGGAATGGCTAGCACTCACATGGATGGTGGCCTGCTGAGGGTCAGCAGACCACCATGTCTGTGACTGCTTTTTCAATAACGTAGTTTTTTTAAATGCAGCCCGTTTTCCTTAAAAGAAAACGGGATGCATTTAAAAAAGAAAAATTAAACTTTTCTGTTTCATTTTTTAAGAGCAGGCAGTGATTGGTCCTTGGGACCACTGCCTGCTCTTAAAATATATTTTCGCACCCATTCACAAAGGGGAAGGTGTACCCTGGGGACCTCTTCCCATTTGCGAATAGTTTACCACCTACTTGAAATAGGTGGTAAACTGCGAGTGTAAATAATGGTACATACCATTTGGACTCGCTATTAGGAAGGCATTCTATGCGCTGACACTGGTGCTACCTGCTATAATCTTGGACCCCTCCTGAGGCTTGAGCCGGGAGGTAGAATTTTAACTGTTGTGCCTATTGTATGACTTTCGCTGTGTGTGCAAATGTCGCTGACTACAAACGCTTTGCATTACAACACGAGCTGCATATTTTAGACGCCGATATTTTTATAAAATCACAAATTGCGTAAATCACTTTGGAATTACTCTAGCACTTACCCCACCCCTGCTAATTACTCCCCGCGCACTTGCCGCCAGTAATAGCCGATTTTAGGGCTGTTTTACCGAGCAGAAGGGCAGTAGCGCTCCCTCACGGCAGACATCTTTGTGGGAGGCGGAGCTGGTTGAGCGCTCTAGCCTTTACTACAAAAGGAGGCCAGTGACTTCAGTCGCGAGATTCTATGCGCTGACACTGGTGCTACCTGCTATAGTCTTGGACCCCTCCTGAGGCTTGAGCCGGGAGGTAGAATTTTAACTGTTGTGCCTATTGTATGACTTTCGCTGTGTGTGCAATTGTCGCTGACTACAAACGCTTTGCATTACAACACGAGCTGCATATTTTAGACGCCGATATTTTTATAAAATCACAAATTGCGTAAATCACTTTGGAATTACTCTAGCACTTACCCCACCCCTGCTAATTACTCCCCGCGCACTTGCCGCCAGTAATAGCCGATTTTAGGGCTGTTTTACCGAGCAGAAGGGCAGTAGCGCTCCCTCACGGCAGACATCTTTGTGGGAGGCGGAGCTGGTTGAGCGCTCTAGCCTTTACTACAAAAGGATACGGATATCCTCTGCGTTAGCGGACGCGTGCAGTGGACGCGCCTCGCCAGCGCCGGAGTCACGCCAGAGTCAGCCCGTCTGCGCCCGTCCGCGTCTCGGACGCGCCACTCACCATGGCACCCCTCCATTCAGGTACCAAGGATTTAGTTACATGCCCCCCTATAACTGAGGCACAAAGTGACACGATCAGCCACTTACGCCTAAATTACTCTTCGGAATGTTTACTAGCCCTTCGACCCTCTCGACATCCTGCTTGCAGGACAATAGATCCTTATTTACAGAAAACTACATGCCAATGCTGTCATTTATCCACCAACCATGTACAAATTAAAGCCTTACAGGTTAGAAACCCTATAAACAATAACAAGATGCCTTCAGAACCTTAAAGAACTCTGGCCCTACACATAGAGCCGGTCATTTGTTGGATCCTATCCTCTCCAACCTAAACGACATATCGAAACCCACGGCCATTCCTGTGCCTTGGTCTGACCACTTCCTGATTAAATTTTCCCTTCTTGTAAAAAACTATAATGGGATGAGAACACCAATTCCTATACAATTAATCAGGAAATGGAAAAAACTCGATCTAGAAAAACTTAACTTCTTTCTCGAGGGCCATCTCCCTTGTACAAAATCAACAGCACAAGAGTTTTCTACATCAGTCCAAACTTGGCTCCTAGAAGCCATCAACTCCACTTTGCCTAAAACTATATTAAAACAAAATTCCCACCGTCCCCCTGCTTCATGGTTCACTGAGACCTTGAAACAAGAAAAAAGTATATGCAAAACTGCAGAACGTCATTGGAGGAAATCCTATTGCCCTGAGTCCAAATTGGCCTATAAACATAAACTCTCAAATTATCAGAGGCTCTGTGCCAAAACCAAAGCTGAACATGCCTGCACGAAAATCACTGAAGCCCTATGTCAGTCCAAAACACTTTTTAAAACTGTAAGAGAACTAGCTGGTTCCCTTACATTACAATCTCCCCCAGATTTAAACAAATTACAATGTGATGCCCTTGCAACTTTTTTTGTAGAAAAAGTCGACAAAATCTATCAGGGTATAGAACAAACTACAAAGGAAATTGCCGAGTCCAGAGCAACCCCTCCTTCTATTAATATTGGCCCTGAAATCAACACTTCAGTCCCCATCACTCCCATGAAAACAGAGATGTCCTCCTATATATCCCCACTTGATGTAACACCACCAGCCATTTTAGATAAATGGCCGTTGCTTGATTTAGACTTGGTTCGAAAACTTTTGAATTCCATCAAATCTGGCTCACCAAACGATCCATTACCGTGTTCTATCCTGAAAAAATTAAATGATAAAACCCTAGGGACTATTACCAACCTTCTTAATAAATCGCTACAGGAAGAAATCGTTCCAAAGGAATGGAAACATGCAATGATCCACCCTCTACTGAAAAAAGCTGGAACTGACCCCAACTTGCCATCCAACTTTAGGCCTATCTCTTTGCTACCTACCTTTGCAAAGATATTGGAAAAACATGTTCACAGAGTCCTCACTGATTTCATTACCACCCATGATCTTCTACCTCTTCATCAGTCAGGATTCCGCACAGGATTCTCTACGGAAACGACTCTGTTGGGCGTAACTGAGAATATCCGTCTACTGTTGGACCGCGGAGAAACGGTTGCCTTGCTGTTACTGGATCTCAGTGCAGCATTTGATACTGTGTCACATGCTGTACTTGAGCAAACCCTCCACGCCACCGGTATCAGGGGCGCCGCCTGCAACTGGATTAAATCACTGCTAGAACAACGCACCTTCCAGGTTTTCTCCCAATCAGCATGCTCTGACACTATGACCCTTAAACATGGAGTGCCGCAGGGCTCTATATTGAGCCCACTGCTTTTCAATGTTTACATGAGTCCATTGGCCAAAATGATAGAAGAGTCTGGCCTACTCATGTTCTCGTATGCTGATGATTCCCAGCTTATTTTCTCTCTATCATCTTCGGATCCAAATAACATCTCGTCATTAAAAATCGGCCTCACTAACATCGCAGACTGGATGAGAAAAATTTTTCTCAAACTTAATGGCGAGAAAACAGAGTTACTTGTTTTGGGCAAAAACAAAGAACTCTGGGGACCCCAGCACTGGCCTGATGTGATGGGCACACCCCCGGTCCCAGTCAAATCAGCACGCAATCTCGGAGTCATCATTGATGAATCATTAAGTCTTAATCAGCAAGCTACTAAGACATCATCCACTTGCTTTGCGATTCTAAAGTGCCTGAAGAAAATCTGTTGGATGTTACCCAAAAACACCCAAAAATCGGTCATCAATGCTTTGATAACCTCCAGGCTCGATTACGCCAACGTGCTTTATCTAGGGGCCAACAAGGCCATAACCCGACGACTACAGACAGTGCAAAATGCCGCCGCAAGATTGCTGTGGAAAATTCCCATCTCCACACCTACCACCGAGTATATCCGCGAATTGCACTGGCTGAAAATCGAGAATCGGGTAAAATTTAAATCCTTATGTCTTATGCATAGGATCTCAATCAACAAGGCACCCAAATATCTTCAAAACCTTATTCAGCCCTACCGTCCATCCCGCACCCTTCGTTCAGCTACAGCCAACCAATTTGTGATCCCTAAAATCAGGCTGGCGAGAATGGGCGGCAAATCTTTTTGATACCTGGGACCCTCCCTCTGGAATACTCTTCCATTGATTCTTAGGCAGGAAACGAATCACCTGAAATTCAGGAAAGCCTTAAAAACCTGGCTGTTTAACATCTAAAAATCCTGATTTTCTCAATGCACGGAATCATCAGCGCCGGGAAACCCTTTGTTGGGTAGCTGTAGCGCTTTAGAAATGAAATAAATAAATAAATAAATAAATAAGGGACGCCCTTGGCACGTGTTAGCATGTGTGACTCGCAAAATAGCGTTGGTACATACCACCACCGTTTTTTGCGGTCGCAAAAGGGTTGAATAACTTTTTGCGACCTCAAAAAACGGTGGTACATCTGGCCCTAGATGTGTATCTCGACTGTCAGACTCTGCCTTTCATGACTCTTCCTCTTGTGAGTCCAACTCCTTGTAACTACTCCCCTGTTCTGCTGCCTGTCCTTGCCCCCGAACTTTGGGCTCCCAGAGTGCAGTGGTGGCTGGTGAAGTTTGAGAGTGGTGGGTTGAGTTTGGTCCCGTGTGGGGGGAGGGGGTTGGTGGAATGTCATTTTTTTCAGGAGGTTAGTCGCCATTTCCTGTGCAAATCTTATTAAGCGGAAATGGGATAAAAAGCTGCATTTTTCAGCCTAATTTTAACAGCAGTTAAACTAAAGTGCAAATATATACATTTTTATAAGGATCAGAGAGATTGTATGGGGTGTGAAATCCCTCAGTTATCAAAGAGGAGTCAGTAAATGTAGCTCCATCGATTTAGCATCTGTAGTTCTAGTCTTAAACAGCAGTCTGTGTATCCGTTTTATATCCTCTTTCATATGAGGTAGAAGGTGTTGGAGAGATAGACCTATGGGTTCTGACCTCTGAGGCCTCTCTTCAGTCATGTGACTAGGAAAAGATAAAAAAAATAGCGAAAATAAGAACAAATAAGTAGTAGAAAAAGAAACAAGTATGAACACTGTCTTTTTAGGTCTCGCCTAGCTATTGTGTTTACGCAATCGCTATGCGAGACTCTAGTAAGAGGGGCATTTCAAAGTGCTACCAAAAGTGGATTGCATGGCGAGCACGCGCACAATCACGTGCAACGTGCCGCCATGCAATCCGTTTGGGGAAGCGCTTCAGCCCACTGGCGCCCTAGGCATCATACTTCAAAGGGTCCGCTCCCCCGCCTGGAATGCGCTCCCCGCCCCCGCCAAGCGCGCGCGCCACGCTCTGCCGCGTCTCACAGCTTTCTCTGCTCACTGTGACACCGGCCCCCTCTGTCCACGCCCGAGGCACGCCTCCTGGACTGCCCTTGCAGCGTCACTCCATCCCTCTGTTCATAGCCTGATTCCTGCCTCTTGGTTCTCCATTAGCACATTCTCATCTCTCGAACGTTCTTCTGTTCTTCTCTCTCGTGTCCTCTTTCATCTGCTTCTCCCCTCTCAGCACCATCTTCCGGTTCTCACTCAATCATCCCTTGCTTTCATTCTGGCTCCGCCACTACTTGTAGTTCTCCATGCTTCTCTTCCTCTACACTGCTATCTCCCGCCATCCTCTGGTTTCTCCTCTTTCTCCCATCCATGTTTCTTGGTCTCCTCTCGTGTACCCTCCTCTTTGTGCATCTCGTCTTGTTTTCCCTCTCTTCTCCAGCTTCTCCTTCCCTCTCTCTCCAGGCTCTTCTTATAAACATGTCTCTCCCTCAGGCTCTTCACTTTTCTCCCGTCTCCTCCTCTAAAGTCTCCTTTCCTCTCTTTGTTTCTCATTTCTCCCTTTATTCTTCTCCCGCTTGTTCCTTTCTCATTCCCACGATCCCCTTCTTCTCACCCACTCTCACTTTACCCCTCTCTCCCCCCCGTGGTTCTCGCAATGTCCCTCCCTGCCCCCTTCTCCATTAGCTGGGAACCTGCAGATCTGCGGTACAATCGTGGCTTTGCCACTTCGCCGTGTACATCGTGAGATTCTGGGCGTATCACTTCATATCCATGTGCTAAATCAGTAAAAATTGTGTAAACCAGCGGTGCGATTTGGTGTAGTGCAAAGTGCCCAGGTCATGCCCCCCCCCCCCCATCATATCCTAGTTTTAGTAATACGGTTTAACCTGCTCCTGCATATAATTTCTCTTCTACATCCTGCCCCTTGTGATCTTTGATGCACCTGCTACGAATCTATACATAAAACACACACAGGCACACACGCACGTACGCACACACATATATATTTAAAACTCATAAAAAGGGCACATGCCATTACTCAGGACAGTGTTTCTACTCAATGTTTACGTTTATTTATTGCTTCCAGAGTGAACATCTCAAAAGACCTCCGCTGTCTTTCTCTACTAAACTGTTTTTCAATAAGTAATCAGAGGTTTAAATAAATCCACTAAAAGATGGGCGATAATAAGCTGCACGTTTCCTATTCAGTGCTGGCTACTGGGAATTGGTTCTGTGTAAATCGCTGCTTTCTGACTGTAGGGCCCTGCTATAGAAAACACACCGCCCCCACCTCCTGGAAGGCAGAAATGGGTCTAGTAAACCCCCTTAATGTGACAAAGAGAGGATATGGCCTAACGGTCAGAGCTACCGACTTTGTAGCTGGGGAACCAGGTTAGAGCTTGGCGTCGGCTTAACATCTTAAGAAGCGGGGCAAATCACTTAATCTCCCCGTGCCTACCAAAAAATAACAAGCATTTGCAATGCAATTGGTCTCGCTATTGACATTGCAAATAACAATGCCTTTTATTTTTGTTTTTGTTTAAAACATAAATAAAAGGCATTGTCATTTACAATGCCAATGCCAATAGCTGAAACTCGCGTAAGTGTGAGACCTATTGCATTGAAATGCTTGTTTAAATTGTGAAACTCCCTTTTGTGTGAGTATGAATATGTGCTGTGTGTACAGTTTTACAAGTTTGTTAGCCTGTCGAATGAATTCTAATGAGGTGTATTGGTTAAGTGGACATCCTGGGTGATCGATTACAACATATGCACTGGAAAAATTATTCATGTTTTACAAAACCGATAAAACTAATTTAAAAAGTGGACATCCTGGGTCTTCATCTTTGTATCAGAATTTCGGCGCATTGTTTAAGTCCAAGCAGATATTATTATCTTCTCGGGCCTCAGCTAAAAACTGGTGATAGTTATACATAGAAAGCCCTCTATAAAGAAATGGGCATGTGCATTACTTGTTGGCACGCTCAGTAGAGAGATCAAGTGCAGAGCAGTCGTGGAGTCTAAACTCCCCCTTCACTGTTCTACACAGGCTCAATGCATACTCAGAGTTAGTGAGAGACACAACAGTGCATCTCTGTACGCCCAGAACACTAATATTACATCACTAGTGTTTTGCCTCAGGATGGTTGTGGCTCAAACAGATGCACCGACAGAAGGGCCAGCTGGTTCACCACCGACCTCCAGGCATCCAAGCAGACCTGCCGAAGACTTGAGAAGAAGTGGCGCCACGAACAGACACCGGACAACCACGCTGCCCTCAAGAACGCCAGCCGCAAGCACCACAAACTCATTTGAACCGCCAAAAGACCTCCTTCAAGGAACGCATCAACAACATCGCGCCCAACAGCAAAGATCTCAACATCGTGAAGGAACTTGACAACCCCAGCTCAAACGACATCCCGCTGTCGCAAGACCTCTGCGACTCCCTAGCCAACTGCTTTCACCACACGTTCACAGACATCCACGACAGCTTCAACACCCCGACAGCCGCCGACACCTCAAACTCACCGCCCTCCAGCCACACTGGCCTCCTTCTCTCCTAGAACCACGTCAACGACGACGATACCATTAAAATCATGAACACCATCCTCTCCGGCTCGCCATCCGACCCCTGCCCCCACTACATCTTCAACAAAGCCAGCTCCATCATCACACCCCGTCTCTGGAAGATCCTCAACAGCTCCTTTGAGACCGCCACCTTCCCAGAGAGCTGGAAACACACCGAGATCAACGCTCTACTCAAGAAACCCAAGGCAGACCCAAAGGACCTCAAGAACTTCCGGCCCATCTCCCTGCTCCTGGTGAAAGTCATCGAGAAGACTGTCAACAGACAACTGACCTGCTACCTCGAGGAGAACGGCATCCTGGACCCATCCCAGTCCGGGTACCGCAGCAACCACAGCACCGAAACCGCCCTCATCGCCGCTTCCACCACTGCAGAGTCGCGCGCGTGGGACGCAGTCTGAAATCGAGTCTGCGCAGACTTGATTCCTTTGCTTCCTGTCTGCCACACCCTTTCCCATCTCGTCACGGGCGCATTGGGAAAGGGTGGGGTGACAAGCTCTTCACCCTCTGATTGACGTGGAGGGTTAGCGATCATGGGCTTGTATTTAAAACACCCGGGGCTAACTTTACCTCCACGCCATCAAGGGGTGGAGACTGCGCCTCGCAGCTAGGTCTTTGCTGAGCTGATGACGTCACAGCCTGCAGGGCTTCTGTGAGGTTGTCAGCCCAGAAAACATGTCGGCTTCTTTGGGCCCGCCCGGGGAGCAAACAAAGAGAGAGCCAGCCACATGACGTGAGTGGGGCAGACAGTGCCCCTGTCCTTCTAGCAGCATTATACAGAATAAGAGTAGTAGTACTAGACTGCAATAAAGGTTTTTTAGGCCTCGCCTGAGCCAGCGCTTTAGCACTGCTCTGGCGAGAGTTTTAGTAAGTGGGATTTGGAAGTGCAGGCTAGTGGCTTTTCGGGCCTCAAACTACAGTGCATGTGCGCCAGGTGCACGCACCATTTGTCAACCTGCCTGATCACTTTCGCGGCCACTTTGATGTTATCAGTGAGCCGCGCGGCCACTGAGAACATCAAAGCGGCTGCGAAAGTGCACACCATTTGCCAGCCTGCATGTTGCTTCTTACATCCACCCCCTCACCCTTCCCTGTGTTGCTTCAGCACTCACCGCCCCCCCCCCGCTTCCATGTTACCTCGTGTGGCTCACTTTCTCTTTCATGGCCGCGCGGCGTTAATTTCACGGCCGCGCGGCCAATGCTTGTTGTCTGTTCGTTTTCCAGTTACTTAGCATTTTTTTGGACTTGGACTGCTGAATTCCAGACTTAAGTTCATGTGCGCAGAGGTGCCAACATGTCGGAAAACAATCGCTCCAGAAACTTGTCCCAGCGATCCGGTTACATTCTCTGCAGACCCGCAGGGCTGTGCCAAGCGATCTCCGTGCCCCCCTCACCGCCTCGCTCTGCCCAGCATTGACTTGTATTCTCGTGAGACTCCCCGGGCCCTTTTAGAAGCATTGTGCGCGTTCAGTTGTGTCTCGCGCCAACTTGTGTAGATTTAATCAAGCGTTTTCGAGAGAGCGCTTTGTGAATCGGATTTCCACTGCTAGAAAATTGCTGACCTTAAAGACCGTGGTTTGAACCCGAGGTTAGGCACTTGGCAACAATGATAATGACAGACTTTAAAAATCACTTTATATCCTTGTGGCTCAAAATGTAAATACTGCCCATCGTTAGAAATCATCTATAAAATGAAACGCCCCAATGACATAATTGCACATTTTCTTATCCTAATTTCTGCAACTCTCTCTGAAATAGACCCCACACTCCAAACTTGTTTCTGAACAGTACTTCAAGTCAGAAGTGCCACTACTATAGTGGAAATGCCATTTGTAAAGTGCACGGATGGTAGCCTTACAGCCAGATCCGGTACCCACCAATAACAAAATAATCCCTTATGCAACACAATCGGGTCCTTCGATTCAAGAACATTATTCTGACCTGTAATCCTAAAAAGGCTTCCAGAAGGATTCTTTTTAGGATATAATGTGATCTTCTCTGCTTGCAACCTTCATTTTTTTTTCGACGCTTGGTAATACGCGCGTGCCGGTATGACGGCTCGTTGGACACGCACTGGTTGCATGCGAGCTCTTGAATAGGTTGTTCCCTCCCCGCACGCATGTGGCGTGTTGCCTTTGCTCCCGCACCCTCCCGTTGTCTGCGCTGCCTATGTTGCTAACAGACAAGCGGAGGCGGTGGGGAAGCGGAAGCTCTTTTCCTCTCCTAAGATGGCAGCTTCCATAGTCTCCATGTCCGGCATGTAAATCAGCCCCTCCGGAGCTCTCCCCAGCAAAGAGCAACCCACCACTTTAAACATAGTCTGTATGTTTTCTGTCACATTTGTGGTTTTTTCTTCTGATCTTTCTCTTTATTCTCAGCTCCCCTCTCTCTCCGTCTCTCACTATCTCTCTCTTTGCCTAGACCATCCAGAACTCAATTACGAGCGCCTCTAATAGTGCTCCAGAGCCTCCACGCAGATAAGGCGCTAGGTTAAAAAAAGTCCTACAGATCTCAGCCGTGCTTTGAAAACTCCTTTTTAGTTGTGTCTGCCTCCAGAAAGAGTCACATCGGCAGAGTTGAAAACATTTTCTTGACTGACTGCCAGACAAACGGCCTGTCAGAGCTCTGCTCTTGTTCTTCCTCCTATTCCGTCTCTTTCTGTCTAGCTCCTCACTTACTGAAAACCGTGACTTGAAGAAACGGTTCACAACCTCTCTTTCCTTCTTTCATTTATTTGCTTCCCTGTGAAATGGATCCCAAAATGCAAAAACCACTCTTGCTAGAAATGCCCTTATTCTGACATTTTTCTATTCCAAAGTGCAGCCTCGGGACAGAGAGAAATAAAAGGTTTAATATATAGGTCTCGCATGTGCGAGAGTTTATGCTATTGGCATTGGGAATGGCAATGCCTTTTATTTATTTGAAAAATCAACACATTAATAAAAGGCATTGTAATCTACAATGCCATTAGCTCAAACTCTAGTACATGCGAGACCTATTGCATTGCAAATGCTTGTTTTATATATGAGCTGAGCACTTAGTGTTGAGTGTAAGGGGGCAGGGCACTGATTGAGTGTGGCGAGAGGCGTCTCATGCTCAGCTGCGTGTCTGTCCTCAGCGCTGTGTGTCTGTCCTCAGCGCATGCGCAGTTGTTAATGCACCAGGCACACTTTTAACCCGCGCTCGTAGTTCAGTCCTGGGGCTTTCTTGTGTGTGATGGAAGACAATGTTGGCAGTCCAGGTTGTGTCCTCTCTCGGTTAGACTCTGTACAGGCAGTGCTCTCCCTGAGAAGCTGCTCATTACTCAGTTACTCAATCTTACAGTTTCGTGTGCGTTACTATTCTCAGCGCATGCGTAGTGGTAAGCAAAAAAAAAAAAACAATTCTGCGCGTGCGCACTTGTGCTAAACCGTGTGTCCGGCGCACGCGCAGCTTCAGATGATCAAAGTGGCTCTTGTCCCGCGCGGGGTTTGTTGTCCCGGTGGCGCCTTCAGAGCCGGAGTCACGCGGGCTGTCCTCGGTGTGTCCCCTCCACCCGACCCTGCAGCAGTCCCCTCAGGGCCACTCCTCCCTCTCCCCTCACGGCCACTCCTCCCTCTCCGCCTCTCACAGAGTGAACGCACAAGAGAGTTAAGGTAAAAAAAATGGCCTCGAGGCAGCTGTCGAAGTGCATTAAAGTATGTGAAGGGGAGGAGATGTGGTCCGTCGGCTGCGCTGCCGACTTTGGTGCAGGAAACCAGGGTGCGAGCCTCGAGGTCGCGTCCACATTCTGTGATTCTAGGCAAATCACTTAATCTCCTCGTGACTGAATATGTAATGTAAATACGGTGCTCATGTACAGCGCTCCAATACCTTCGGGTCGAGTTCGCGCTATACAAATATGCAAAAAAAAACAACTGCAGTGGGGGCGGGGCCTGTGAATGGGAGGTAGTGGAGCATTGAATGTGGGGGCGGGGTCAGTTAATGTGGGGGCTGGGCCATTGTGGGCGGGGTCTGGTTCAGTAGGGGCTGGGTTTGTGGGTGGGGTCAGTGAATGTGGGGGCGGGGTCAGTGGGGGCAAAACTTAAATTTATGAAAATTTAAGATAGTGGGTATTTAGGACTGGATTAGACTGGTACATTGTTTAGACCAGCTGTTGGGTGGAGGTGGACACCCTCCAAACACCAGCCCTATGTAAGAAAGTGGATATTATCCTGCATAACCAGGTCTGTTGTTGTTTAGTGGTAATCTCTTTTGACTACAAAGTGAAGGAACGTTTCTCAAATGGGATGAAAGCGGTGGCAGAGTGGATGTCCGAGAACTACCTTCAGGTTAATGCTGAAAAGACTCAGAGAATGCTTTGTGGAAAAGCTCTGCAAATATGGACTTCAGATTGGTGGCCACTTGAGCTAGGGAGTGCTCCCTCGCCCTGTCAGGTCGTAAAAAATCTCAGCATTTAACTGGATCAAGCCCTAACAATGAAGGAACAGGTCATATCAATTGCAGGTACCTGCTTTCACATGTTACGGCTACTCCGGAATTCTTGACTTTTCTTCCACTTCAGGCTAAGAAGACCCTGGTACAGGTTCTTGTTGTCAGCAGGCTTGACTATGGCAATGCTCTTCTAGCTTCTGACAACAAAACCCTCCTCTCAAGATTACAAGCACCGCTGCAAGGCTTATTTGTAAACTTCCTTCCAGATCTGCATCTCTCCCACTTTTAAGAGCATTACGTTGGCTACCTGTCAGGAAGAGAATTATATGATGAGGCATGTGAGCTGTTTATCACATGCTTTGCATACTCCTGCCATCTAGTGTTGGGTCCAGATGTTTGCAAGTAGTTTTTGTTTTTGTTTGTTTCCAGTCACGAGGTAGGTGACTTCTCCTTTTCGGTGATAGCGTGCATGGGCATCGACTCCATTGTTAGGTTGTTTTTTTCTGCCATCTGGTTCGGACGGGTATTGCTGCGCTCCGCTTCGGAATTGGTCCTCGGGTTCCCCGTCGGTGCGTACTTCTCTCTACCATGACGGTATTGTTTTCAAACGCATTTTCTCTTTCTGCAGTTCGATTCAAATTTTTAAAAACGTAGACATTTCGACCGGAAGATCTGAGGGCGGCCTTCCGGCCCATCCGCGTCCGTTCGGCTCCTCGGCGATGGAACGGACTCCATTTAAATTCTGGCCCCTTTGCCATGCAAAATATCCACGTACAGACTCTCATCCGGTGTGTAATTTGTGCTTGTCCCCTTAGCACAAATAGCAAGACTGCAACGTGTACCAATCCTTAAGGTAAAAAAAAACTCTCTGTGATAGTCAGGCTCGACGTCGAGAGATGCAACGGCAGTGGTTGGATGTTGCACTGGACCTCTTCGGCGAAGACTCCGAACAAGAAGAGGTATCGGTGGCGAGGAGGAAATGACTTTAGCTGCGTCTAACTCCGGATCAGACTTACAGATTGACCTTGAGTACGATGATGTGTCGCAGGGACAAGGGGACGTGGGTACCGAAGACACCTTCTCCCCCCTCCCACGTCCCTAAGAAATCTAAGGCTTTGGCACCACCTCCTCCTCAAGGCCAAGGTCGGCACCGAGATGAGGTTTCCAACGGTCCGCCTCATGGCTCGGCACCGAAATGCTCTGAAAAGCCTTCCAGCTCGGCACTGAATCGGCAAAAGCCCACTTTCGAGCCCAAATCTTCGAGCTCTGAATCCAAGGTGGGTTCTGAACCGAAACCTTCCATACCGAAAATCAAGAAACCCTCTGAGTCGAAACCCTCGGCACCGAAAGGACATTCTGGCTCCACTCCGAAAACTGTGGTGCCAAAAAGCAAAGACTTGCCTACACAACTGGATCCAAACATAGACACTGTACCTCCTAAACTGGATCCAAAACAGAGAAACCACCATCTAAGCACAAGCTTTCTGATGATGATAACCCATGCAATCTTCCTCTGAAGAAAAAAAGTGTAGGCACTAGACTTTTCCATACACTTCATCTCCTCCGCCTCCTCCTTCACCACCACAACCTGATCCATTACAGATCACACCCAGCCAGTCTCCTCTACCTCACTTTCACATAGGTGACACTGATGATGACGAGGCACATTAACAGATCCTTGGACGGACTACACCACTGATCCTCCACAGGATAGAGACCCAGATCTTTATCCTGCCAGACCATCTGCGCCTGATGACCATTTGTCATACCAACAGCTTATTTATAGAGCAGCAGAATACCATGGGGTGGAGCTACATAAAGAGTCTTTAGAGGAAGATTTTCTCTTTGACACTCTAGGATCCCATAAGTCCAGTCAAACTGCCTGTGCTCAAGGGTATGTTAAGGCACACAGACGATATTTTTAAAGATCCTGTTCGTGCCAGAATCCTTACTCCTAGAGTAGACAAACAATATAAATATCCCCCCACAGATCTTATTTTCAATAAGGGTCTTTTGCCCCTTGACTCTTTAGTGGTATCAATTGCTAGAAAGAGAGCTAAGTCTCAAGCATCTGGGGATGCCCCTCCCCCAGATAAAGAATAGAAGCTTAAAGATGTTTGGACAAACGGGTAGCTGCGCAAGGAGCTAACCAATGGCGTCTTGCTAATACGCAGGGTTTACTAGCAAGATACGATAGAGCCCATTCAGACTAAATGAAACAACTACTTCAGTTTCTCCCAGAGGTGCATAGGGCAAAGGCTCAGGATTTGGTCCAAGAAGGCAAACTAATTTCTAATGCCTCTATCAGATGCGCTCTAGATGCAGCTGACACCGCAGCTAGAGAGATAAATACTAGTATCTTACTGTGACGACATGCATGGTTACGGATATCCGGGTTCAAACCTGAAGTCCAACAATCCATCATGAATATACCTTTTAATAAAAAGCATCTTTTTGGCCCTGAAGTCGATCTAGCGCTGGAAAAAATGAAGGATACCGATGTAGCAAAATCGATGGGAGTGCTTCAATCTCCCTTAAATGGAGGTTCCTTTCAGCGCTCTTTTTATAGGGGAGGGTCCAAGTCCACAGGCATCAACCAGAACACTTCCTCCTACAAAGGCAATTCCCAATCCACTTTTACAAAAGGATCTTTTAGAGGAGGTTTTAGGGAAAACAGTCCCAGGGGCAGAGGTAAAAACACCATAGCTCGCACTTCCCCTTCCTGAATTAAACCGTGACTTCCCAGCACTTTCCTCCTACTTTTCCACACCTATCGGAGAAAGGCTTCAAGACACTCCCCCTCCCCCCCCCCCCCCCCATTTGGAAATCAATAACAGACAAATGGGTGCTTGGAATTATCCAACATGGTTATTGCCTGGAGCATATCAACAATCCTCCAAACATTCCTCCTCGATCTCACAAAATATCACCAGCCCACCAGCACTTGCTTCAACAAGAAGTGCAATCTTTATTACTGGAATGGGCTATAGAACCAGTCCCACTTCAGTACCAAGGGTCAGGGGTTTATACCCTTTTCTTTCTGGTTCCCAAAAAGGACGGCTCCTTGAGACCTATTCTAGATCTCAGAGAGTTAAACAAATACATATTGTCAGAGCACTTTCACATGGTAACTCTTCAACAAGTACTTCCCCTCTTGCAGCAGGGCGACTGTATGTCTACTCTAGACTGGAACTGGATCAAAATCATTGAGGAGCAGCTCAACTCCACCCTCAACCGCGAGGCCCCCACCACCTCGACCGACGCCAACCTCACAGCCAAAGAGCTCCACAGATGAATCTCCAACTGCGCAGATGAGCTCGCATCCCTATGCAACTTCAACAGACAGCACCCTAGGAAGGCCACCTGGTTCACCACCGACCTCCAAGAATCCAGACGCACCTGCAGACATCTCGATAAGAACTGGAGAAACAGAAAAACGCCAGACGATAACACCACCTACAAGAGCGCCATGACGGGATTCCACCAACGCATCAGATCCACAAAAATACCTTAATCAAAAACAAGATCCTGGCCAACTCCAAGGAACCTTTCAGCGTCGTACAGGAATTCACCAAACCCCCCAGCGAAACCACGGACATCACTCTCTCCCAGGACCTCTGCGACAAGCTCGGATCCTACTTCCATCTGAAAATAAAAGGCCTCTACGACCACAGAAGACACCACTTCGACCATGAAAGGCATCCACTCATGTCCGACGCACATCTACACAGCCGCCATCGCCCCAGAACTACGACGCACCATCAACACCACCTTGAAGACCGGCACCTTCCCCAACGACTGGAAAGGTGTAGAAGTCAGACCCCTGCTCAAGAAGCCCTCGGCACCCCCACCGACCTCAAGAACTACCGACCCATCTCCCTCCTCCCCTTCGCGACCAAAGTCACAGAGAAGATCGTCCATGCCCAGCTAACAAAATTCATTGAAGAAAACTCCATACTCGACCCCTTCCGATCCGGATTCCACAGCACCGAGACAGCTCTACTCGCTGCCACAGACAAAATCCACACCCTCCTCGACCATGGGCATACAACAGCTCTGATCCTACTCGATCTCTCTGCGGCATTCAACAACGTCTCCCACCGCAAACTCACCGGCAGACTCCACGACGCCGGCATACAGGGAACCTCCCTTGACTGGATCTGCTCCTTCCTCACCAGCAGAACCCAAAGAATCAGACTGCCACCCTTCCTCTCCGAACCCACAGAAATCAACTGCGGAGTACCCCAAGGATCGTCGCTCAGCCCCATGCTCTTCAACATCTACATGGCCCTCCTCGCCACCATCGTCAAACAGCACAGACTCAGCATAGTATCCTATGCCGATAACACCCAGGGCATCCTCTCTCTCACCAAGGACCCCCTCACCACCAGACTCAATTTCCAGGAAGGAATGAAGGACGTCGCATCCTGGGTGAGCAGCAGCTGTCTGAAGCTCAACTCGGAGAACACAGAGGTCCTCGTCCTTGGACCCTCCCCCTCTGCATCGGACAGCACCTGGAGACCCACCGCCCTCGACAGCACACCAACCCCCACAGACCAAGCCGAAACCTCTGCTTCGTACTCGACTCCTCCCTCTCCATGACCCGACAGGTCAACGCCGTCGCCTCCAGCTGCTCCAACACCCTCCACATCCTCCGAAAGACCTTCCAATGGATCGCCCATAAATCAGGGAGTCACGCACTCATTACCAGCAGACTGGACTACGGAAATGTCCTCTACGCCGGCATCAACAGGTCTCAGCTCCACAAACTCCAGATCATACAGAACACCGCAGTCAGACTAGTCCTCTGCATCTCTCGACACTAACACATCACCTAACACCTGTGTAACCTCCACTGGCTCCCCATGGAGTAGAAAGTCACTTTCAAAGTACTCGCCCACACCTACAAATGCCTCCACAACACCAGCCCCCAATACCTCAACAAGAAGATCTCCTTCCACATACCCAAGAGAGACCTCCGATCCGCCAACCTCGCCGAAACCGGAACGAGCTACCAATCGACATCAGACGCGCCCCCACCTTGAACATCTTCAGGAAGACACTCAAGACCTGGCTCTTCGACTGAACAGAGCTGCTTATCCCCCACTCTCTCCCCCCAAGCGCCTTGAGACCCTCACGGGTAAGTAGCGCGCTTACAATTCCCCTGATTGATTGATTAGATCTAAAAGATGCCAACTTTCATATTCCAATTCATCCCGCTCATCGCAAATACCTCTGGTTTGTGATAGCAGGCAAACATTACCAGTTCAAGGTACTTCAATTCGGCGTCACCACGGCCTCCATAGTGTTCACCAAATGTCTCACAGTAGTAGATGCTCATGTCAGAAGACAATGTATACATGTCTTCCCTTACCTGGACGACTGGCTTATCAAAGCGAGCACTTACCAAAACTGTACACTACACAATCACACAACAGTACATCTACTTCACCAGTTGGGTTTTACAATAAAGGCACAAAAATCTCACCTGTGTCCGCCACAAGTGCCATCTTATCTGGGAGCTTCCATCAACACCCTCAAAGCTCTAGCCACTCCCAATATAGGCAGAATTTACAATATACAGGCCACACTATTACAATTTCAATCCAACCAATCATTACCAGCCAAAGTCTTCATGCAGCTGCTGGGAATGATGGCATCCTGCGTTGCAATCGTACCTCATGGAAGGCTACACATGTGTCCTCTGCAACAATGTCTAGCGAGTCAGTGGAATCAATCACAGGGGACCAGATGTACGATGTGATTTTTGCATGCGTAAATGGGTTTGCGAACCCGTTTGTGCATGCAAAATCACAGTAGGCCATGTACAATTCCTAAATAGCGAGTCGGAATTTATTTGCGACTCCCTATTTAGGAATTGCGAGTCGAAATTAGGAAGGGGCATTCCCTAACTAATTGCGTCCGCAATGCTATGTGTGAATGTTTTGTGACCACAATTGCGGTTGCAAAATACTCGCAAATTACCACCCTCTTCAAGAAGGTGGTGATGCAGTCGCAATTTGGAAGTGGTGCCCAGGGGACCCCTTTCACGTTGTGACTGTGTCTGAAAATATTTTTTAAGGCCCGGCAGTGGTCCCAGGGACCACTGCCTGCCCTTATAGAATGAAATTCAAACGTTTTTGTTAAAAAAACAAAAAAAAAAGCTGCTTTATTAAAAAGCAGTCCAAGACATGGTGGTCTGCTTTGCCCAGCAGGCCACCATCCCTAGTAGGGCTGGCATTCCCAATGGGCTCGCAAATTGCGAGAGGCTCATTAATATTAATGAGCCTCGCAATTTGCGATCCCATTGGGAATCGCAAAACAATGTAATAACACTGTTGTGCATTTCATTTAGTGCCTCGCAATTTGCGACTTGAAATGAGTTGCAAATTGCGCGGCACTAAATGAAAGGGTCGTACATCTGGCCCAGGGTCTATTAACCGATCTAGTGTTGGTAGACAGCTGCACCCATCGCTCTCTGCAGTAGTGGAACCCTCAAAACTTAGCAAAAGGGCGGCCTTTCATAGACCCGATTCTACAGACCCATCGTTAACCGGTTGGGGTGCCCATCTTCAACATTACAAAGTCCAGGGGCTGTGGTCGGACAAACACAAACGTCTCCATATCAACTACCTGGATCTTCTAGCAGTGTTCCTAGCACTCAATATTTCTCACCCAACTTTTAGGCAAGACTGTCTTAGTTCGCACAGACAATATGACAGCAATTTACTACCTACTGAAACAGGGAGGGACTCACTCTCCAGCTGTCGCGCCTTGCACAAAGCATTTGGGATTGGGAGATTCACCAGAAAATCTGTCTCCTCGCAGAACACCTCCCGAGAGTAGACCATCAGATAGCAGACCTGCTCAGCCAACACAGACAGCGAGTACACAAGTGGGAACTTCATCCCCAAGTTCTTCTTCCCTACGTTTAACAAGCATTGGCATAGCCAATAGGTCTCGCCTTTGGGACCTTATAAGTGTTTAGCTTGCAACAGTTGCATAACTAAATACTTATAAGGTCCCAAAAGCGAGACCTATTGGCTATGCCAAGCGGCTGTGCGGCCCTGAAAGTGATTGCGATCAAACATCAAAGCGGCAATGCGGCCGCAAAAGTGAAAGTAATGGCACATGCACTGTAGCTCTAGGCTGGCCTGGTAGCACTTTTTGGAGCCCTCTCAATAAGTCTCGCCAGACCAGCGCATGCGCTGGGTCAGGCGAGACCTAAAAATGGGGTTTTCCACAGATAGATCTGTTTGCCACAGTGCACAACGCAAAATGCCCAAACTTTGCATCCAGATTCCCACACCCAGCATCCAAAGGCAATGCCCTATGGATGAATAGGGATATTTGCTTACGCTTTTCCGCCTCTCCTGCTAATTCCATTACTGCTTCGGAAGCTTAGACAAACGTCCCTCACTGATCTTAATAGCCCCCACATGGGCTCATCAACCTTGGTACTCTCAACCTTAGAACTCTCAGTGGTTCCACATCAAAAGCTACATCTCCCATCTTGTCTCCTCACTCAGAGCCATGGAGAAAGCAGACATCCAATTCCCAGAGAACTCAACCTAGCGATTTGGCTGCTGAAGTCAAAGAGTTTGGTTATTTACAACTACCACCAGACTATGCATATTCTCAAGGAAGCTAGAAAGCCTACTACTAGAGCATGTTATGCAGCAAATGGAAACGTTTTGTTGTCTATTGTAACAATATCAATCATCTTGATGCGTCTGTGCAGAACATCATTTGTTATCTGTTGCATTTACAGCAATGTGGATTAACTTACACATCCATTTGTTTACACCTGGGAGCCGTAGCTGCATACTTGCAAAATAGACAACACCTATCTCTCTTCAGAGTACCAGTGATTAAAGCCTTCATGGAAGCATTAAAAAGGGTTTTACCGTCAAGAATTTCCCCTGCTCCAAAGTGGAACTGAAACATAGTCCTTACAAGGCTAATGGGCCCGCCTTTTGAACCAATGCACAAATGTCAGTTACAATTCCTATCATGGAAAATTGCTTTCCTCATAGCAATAACCTCTCTAAGGAGAGTTGATGAACTTCAGGCATTAACTATACAAGAGCCTTTCTTTCAACTTCACAAAGATAGAGTGGTTCTACGTACTAATCCTAAATTTCTCCCTAAAGTAGATTCTGCTTGGGGGGTAATTCATGCGCGATATCAAATTAAAATAACATAACATTAGTATTTTCATTATTTATTGAACCATCGTAATTCTTGTATAGAATTTATGTGCTGCAATGATAATAGAAGCAGATAAAAGTAATTAGCAGTATAAGCGCATTGAACAAAATAAATAGTTCCACCATCTTTCTAAAACAATGTACATATGCACGCATATAAAAATTGTATGTTGTGCTTTCCTACTATGCTTTCCCGTGTGTGTCTGTCTGTCTGTCCGTCCCCATTCCCTATAGGGAGAGTATGTCGCTCCCCGTTGTAGAAGAGTCGGTCAAGAAGGAGCTCACTGCATTGAATCATTTCTTGGTATGCACTTTTTATTAGTATTACAGGAAATCACAATGATGGATTGTCTCTTTTGTATTCTTCTTTCCCACAGGGTCTTCCACTTCAGTCCCTTAGGTGAGCCTCGGCCGCCGTCGTCCCTCGGACAGAAGGGAAAGGCTCAGGTAAGTGTTTTTGCTTTATGGTTTAGTCAAGGGAGGATGTGAGGGATAAATAATAGCTATGGATAAATGTGAAGGGAGGGGGTAGAGGTTGGAGTAACCAAAAGAAAAAGAGTAGCCCATGATTTCAGCTCTTATCTTTCTTTTCCTTCTCACTTATCTCCTTTTCCCTGGGTCCCTTTCAGCCCTCTACTTCCCCTCCTATCCCTCTCTGACTCATCCCCTTTTCAAATGCACCATAGACGCCCACCCAAATAGAAGAGCCACGTCCCTCCAGGGCTGTGGCGTGGTTACTCAACGTCCTTCAGTGAGGTCTGGTCTCCTTCTGTTTCGGCTTTCCCTCCTCTCCCGGGTTCGGAAGTTCCGCTGGCTGACAAGCTGTGACCTCCCTTGGGCTCTGGTTCTCTCTCTCCGTAGGCTGTCAGGTCTTCTCCGCTGGTTTCTCCGCCTTGCGTTCCTATGCTGTGTGTAGCTGGACCAACTACTGACCAACCCGACGCGCTCTCCACCCCACTTTCTTGAAGCGTGTATCCTCTGACGGCCATCCTCAGCTCCGGCTTAAAGGGGCTGCCTGCCGATTCCCCTCTCTCCACTTCTTGCTGACAGCAAAGCGGACAACTGATAAAAGGGGACTGTGAATATAGGAGGGGAGAAATATGTGATGGGATTGCGTGGCACCCCTTATCCTCTATCCCATCGTCTACTACAGGGGCTACCTGACACACCCCACCCCCAGACGTTTCCTGTTCGGGGAAATGATGGATGCGTGAAAGAAAGTCAGCATTGCCGTTATCAGACCTTTTTCTGTGACGGACCTCAAATGAGTAGGGTTGCAAAGCCAAAAACCACCTGAGGACACAGGGGTTATTCCCTTTGTTACGACTCATCCACAAGAGGGGGGCGTGATCAGTATACAGGGTAATAGGAGAGCCCTCCAGATAATAGTGTAACTTCTCTACAGCCCATTTTATAGGTAAGCACTCTTTCTCAACCGTAGAATGTTTCTTCTCCCTTGGAAATAATTTACGGCTGATAAAGAGGACCGGGCCCTCAAGGCCTTCTTTTGTTTTTTTGGGAAAGAACGCCCCCCAAACCTACTTTTGAGGCATCTGTTTGTAGGATAAAGAGCTCCCTGAAGTTGGGTGAAATAAGGATAGGGCCTCAACCTCGGCGGATGGGGGGAGCGACCAGGAAGGTCGCTCCCCCCCCCCCCCCCCATCTGCCACGCAGCCCCCTGTGGGTTGAACCTCCGTTGCCGCTTTTGCCACCTGACTGTTCGCTCCCTTTTGTCTTCACTTCTGTACCCCTGCGCTTGGCACTCTGTGCCACTTTGTTGTTTGATTCTGTGCCCCAGTGTTTTTGCTATCTGTACCCCTGTGCTCTGCTGTCCCCCTCCCGCTGTATTTTTCCCGCCGTTTTATCCCGTTTTTTTCCCCGCCCCCTTCACCCCCATTGGCCGCCCCGCTCCCAGCTGCTCCTCCCTCCCTCTGCCCTCATATGGAGGCTGCGAAGTGGCCGCGCAGCGGGCGCGCCTAAGGCAAGCCCGTCTGCGCCCATCCGCGCCTGGACCGCACCCAGCGCCAGAACCCCTGGACCCCGCACCCCCCGCAACGCCAGACTGCACTATGACGCAAGCACCCTCCACGCACTCAACACCAGACGAGACCACCCCTGCTACCCCGAAACGCACCCAGGGGCCTTTCACCTGTCGGAACTGCAGATTCACCAGCATCCAACCCTCCACACCACCAGCCAGAGAACCCAACCACCTCCGCTGCATCCTCCTCAACACCCGCTCCGCTCGCAAGCACGCCATCGAACTCTGGGACCTCCTAGACTCCACCGCCCCCGACGTCGCCTTCCTGGCGGAGACCTGGCTGAACGCCACCTCAGCACCAGACATCGCCATAGCCATCCCACAAGGCTACAAGATCTCCCGCAGAGACCGCACCAACGGAGTGGGAGGAGGAATCGCCATCATCCACAAAGACTCCATCAAAATCTCAACGAACACCGACGACACCCTCACCACTGCCGAGCACATGCACTTCCAGATCCACACCGACCCCAACACTACCCTCAGAGGAACTCTCATCTACAGACCTCCCGGACCCCGCCCACAGTTCAGTGACACATCGCCGACCTCATCAGCACCCACTCCCTCGCTTCCACGGACTACATCCTCCTCGGGGACCTGAACTTCCACCTCGAGAACGACGACGCCAACTCCACCACCCTGATCGACAACCTCGCCAACCTCGGACTCAAACAGCTCGTAACGACACCTACTCACGCCGCTGGACACACGCTCGACCCCATCTTCTCCGCAAGCCCCCACGTCTCCTTCAACCACACCACCGAACCACACTGGACCGACCACAGATGCATCCATTTCACCTTCAGAAAACCCACCACACACCACCGCACCCAACAGCTAAAGCGCCGCTGCTGGGGCAAGGTCACCGAGGACCAACTGACTATCGCCCTGAGACCACCCACCGACCCAGACACCGCCGCGACCAACCTCACACAGTGGATCAACGACTGCGCCAACACCCTCGCCCCTCTCAAGACCTCTACAACCAACCACACCAACAAGAAAGCCGCCTGGTTCACCGAGGACCTCCGGATCTCTAAGCACACCTGTCGGAAGCTGGAGAAGAAATGGCTCCACGACCGAACACCAGACAACCACACAGCCCTCGAGCGCCACTCGCAGACACCACCAACTCATCAGGACCGCCAAGAAGACCGCCTTCAAGGACCGCCTAGACAACAACGCACACAACACCAAAGAGCTCTTCGGCATCGTGAAAGAGCTCTCCAACCCCAGCTCCAACACCAACGACATCCCGCCATCTCAAGACCTATGCGACTCCCTGGTCACCTTCTTCCACCGCGAGATCACCGACATCCACGACAGCTTCAACTCCGACCCCCCCGCACCCACCACCCCTGCGATCACCACTCGCACCAGTCGCCTGACCGTCTGGTCCAGCGTCAGCGACGAAGACTCCATCAAAACCATGAACTCCATCCACTCCGGTTCCCCGTCGGACCCCTGCCCTCACCACGTCTTCAACAAAGCCAGCACAACCATTGCGCCCCACCTCCGGAAAACAATCAACTGTTCCTTCGAGACAGCAACCTTCCCAGAAAGCTGGACCTCAAGAACTTCCGGCCCATCTCCCTGCTCCCTTTCCCGGCAAAAGTGACCGAGAAGATTGTCAACAAACAGCTGACCCGCTACCTCGAAGTTAACAACATCCTGGACCCTTCCCAATCCGGCTTTCGCAGCAACCACAGCACCGAAACCGCCCTCATCGCCGCCACTGATGACATCCGGACCCTGATGGACAAAGGAGAAACAGCCGCCCTCATCCTCCTGGACCTATCAGCAGCCTTTGACACGGTCTGCCACCGCACCCTATCAGCACGCCTCCATGACGCCTGCATCCAAGAGAAGGCCCTGGCCTGGACCACATCCTTCCTCTCCGGCAGAACCCAGAGCGTCCGCCTCCCTCCCTTCCACTCCAAAACCACCGAGATCATCTGCGGCGTCTCACAGGGATCCTCCCTCAGCCCGACGTTGTTCAATATCTACATGGCTCCTCTCGCCCACGTCGCACGACAACACAACCTCAACCCCATCTCCTACGCCGACGACACCCAGCTGATCACATCCCTCACCGAAGATCCCCACACCGCCAAAGCTAACCTCCACAGAGGAATGAAGGCCGTAGCCGACTGGATGAAGGACAGCAGACTGAAGCTGAACTCGGACAAGACGGAGGTCCTCATTCTCGGACCCACCCCATCAGCCTGGGACGACTCTTGGTGGCCCACGTCACTAGGCACAGCACCGGAACCCACGGACCACGCACGCAACCTGGGGGTCATCCTCGACTCCACTCTCTCCATGACCAGGCAAATCAACGCCGTCTCCGCGTCCTGCTTCAACACCCTCCGTATGCTCCACAGGATCTTCAAATGGCTCCCCCTCGACACAAGAAAAACCGCCACCCAGGCCCTCATCACCAACAGACTCGACTACGGGAACGCACTCTACTCAGGAACTACAAACAAGCTCCTGAGACGACTCCAACGCATCCAGAACACCTCGGCCCGACTCATCCTCGACGTCCCTCGCCGTAGCCACATCACACCCCATCTGAGAGGCCTACACTGGCTCCCCGTCAACAAGAGGTTCACCTTCAAACTCCTCATCCACGCACACAAAGCACTGCACAACACCGGACCCACCTACCTCAACAACTGACTCAGCTTCCACACCCCCACCAGAAGCCTCCGCTCAGCCAACCTCGCCACAGTCCCCCGCATCCGAAAAACCACCACCGGCAGCAGATCCTTCTCCTACCTCGCCGCCAAGACCTGGAACACTCTCCCCCTCATCCTACGACAGACCCAGGACCTGCTGGCGTTCTGAAGACTCCTCAAGACCTGGCTCTTCGACCAGTAGCCCACCCCCCTCCCCAGCGCCTTGAGACCCTCTCGGGTATGTAGCGCGCTTTACAAATGCAGTGATTGATTGATTGATTGATTGATTGATTGATTGATTGAGCTTGTGGAATGCCTTTCTGGCGGCTTAGGGGGGAATTACCAGGTCTTTGTTCCTATTCTTTTTCTTCAGTAGGTCGGTTAGTGGTGCTGCTATTTCAGAATAATTGGGTATAACACGGCGGTAGTAGCCTAGTAAGCCCCAAAAGGATCTAATGCCTTTTTAGGTGGTAGGGAATGGGGTGTCTAAGACTGCTCTCAATTTCTCTCATCTCCCAATAGATAGCCCAAATATTTGACTTTGGTGAAGCCTATCCTGGACTTTATGGATTTCACGTGGAGCCCTGCGGTCCTTAGTGCTTGGAATACCTTCCCACAATGGATGGCATGTTGTTCCCAGTTAGGGCTAAATATTATGATATCGTCCAAATAGGCTAAGGAGTACTCTTGATGTTGGGAGAGAACTTTGTTCATAAGTCTTTGGTACGTCGCTGGTGCTCCATGTAACCCAAAAGGCAGTACAGTAAACTCGTATAACCCATTAGGGGTGCTAAAGGCGTTTTTTTAGGTCTCGCCTGGCGTAGGCTGAGAGCATGCGCAGTCTCGCTGGCGAGATTTAATGTTTATGGGATTTTTTAGTAAGGGGCATTAAGCCCCGCCCCTCTTTCCCATTGGCCGGCGTCACCGTTTATGGTAAACGGCGGCCAGCCATTGGGGAAGAGGTGCTGGTGACATTTTCGCTTGGCTTTTTGAGCCGTCCCATTTGGACGGCCTCGCCTGCCTTCCTTCTGCTGCAAAAGGTTTCTTATCTTTATGGGGCCAACACATGCCCCATAAAGATAAGAAACCTTTTAGCAGGCGAGGCCACGGCAGAAAAAGCCAAATGAAAACGTCATGGCGAGTGCTGTTTTTGAATTGCATTTTACTCGCGACTCCAAGACCAGCTCCGCCAGCCTGACCAAGCTCCCCGCCAAGAAGAAACGTGTGTACTGTAAGTTGGCGCCCAGAAAGCGGGGTCGCGCCGGCCACGGGCCGGCCAGCACCAGCGGGGGCGAACAGCACAAAACTAGCAGCAACAGCAGCACGGCCGAACCAGCCCCCTAGTAGGCCCACTGGCCCGCACTACCTACCTGCACCTGGGCTACTCCCTGGAGGAGATTTGGGAGGTGGCCACCCCGCGCCTGCCGGCCAGCTTCCCCCGCATCCGTGTGCGCGACGTGTCGTGTGAGACCAGCCTGGCGGCTGCACTGCACCAGGCACAGCTCATCCTTCGGGTCAACCTGGACCCCGTGGTGCGCATCCGCCGTTTCCCCGTGGCCTGCCTCTAGCGCCGCGAACGGCTGTTTACAAACCTGAACAGCACTTTACCGACCGTCCTCGTACCCCCCTACCTCATGGCCCCGGCATCCAAAGACAGCCCTCCTGCCGTCCGTAAACCCCGACCTCACTGTTCTGTATCGGTAGGGGTGACTTTTGCACTAAATGTACCGCCATGCCAGCACTACCTTTTAGTCCAGCTGATTCACTGTCTTTCTGGGTCAAGGCGATCCCTCGCCCCGTGCTTGGAGGGTGACGAACTGGAATGTATAGACTTTGGTGCTATGTACTCATTCTGGGCTGAAACGGTAACGCGGACTCTTTCCACATGGATTTATGATACAAGTGCCTTTGAACGTTGCTGGTTTTTATTTTATAAGCGCCCCATTACAGCGCCCGTAATGCTTGCATGCCAAGAACACCCCTCCCGCCTCCCAAACAGGATCGAGTCAAACCTCAACCAGCAGTGATGCCGTGGCTGGTTTCACTTTCTTTGTTCTCTATTTCCGAGCTCCTCCCTCTCCCAATCAGTCATGGGGCTCCAGCAGAGCAGCGAAGCCAGGAACGGAGAAGGCGGGTTATGCAGCTGCTGCAGCCTGTCTCGGAGCATGGGACACTGGTCTTTACCTGCTCCTTGCAGCTGAACCGGCTGTGGGATTATGTGTATTGGCGATTTAAGTTTGCTTGTGCTGCCACCCTCGGGTGGAGCACAGAAGCGCTCTTTGACGAGGCTCATCCACGTGGGTGCTCACAACACACAGACGTAGGCACTCACTACCTCCGGCTGGTTCCTCCTCGCACCTCAGCTCCTCCTTCGGCAGTAGCAGGAACCAGGGGCTGGGCCGAGCTTCTCTGCAGGCTGCAGCGCCTATCCTTCTGTTAGGCTCCGTGGAGCAGACAGGCGCTCTGTGAGTGCCTGACCCGGAGCTGTGAGCACTAACTGCCAAGGAGCCCTTGCACCCCAAGAAATAGACCTGCGCATCTGGGCACCAAGGATCCCCTGTACCCCGAAAGTTACACCTCTGAAAGAAGTCCCTGTAACATACAGACAGGCACGCCGTTGCCCAGAAGAACAGGTCAGGCTCACCTGAGTAAGGATTTGTGCTTATTTTAAGTCCTAAAAATGGTTACTTTACTGTGTCTTAAATTACAACAACTTTAGCAGGAAGGCAGCTATGTGCCTTACAGTGAGGTCATGCTTTGTTGCGCTATATAAATGCACTGATAAAGTAATTAACATCCGGATCATATCTACTTACTCTCTGTAACTGATCTCGGTATACTATCAGCATGTGGTCTCAGAGCTGGAATAGAATGGGGGTGATACAGGTACACTTGGGCACTGTATATAATGGAATGGCGGAGTGGGGTAAGTTTGGAAGGAGGTGCATTGGAAAAGCAGCGTGTTGTCTCAGAGCTGCAGGTGCACTAGGGGAGCTGTATGTGGTGAAGTGGCAGGGGTGGTGAAGTTAGGAAGGAGGTGCCTCAAAAGAGCAGCGTGTTGTCTCAGAGATGCAGGTACACTGGGAGAGCTCTATTTGATTGAATGGTGGGGTGGGGTAAGTTTGGAAGAAGGTGCATTTGAGGAGCAGCGTGTGGGGTCCAATTTGCCGGTAGACTGGGGGAGCTGTATGTGATGGAATGGAGGGCCTTGCCTAAGTTAGGAAGGAGGTGCATTAGAGAAGCAGCTTGTGGTCTCAGAGCTGCAGGTAGACTGGGGGAGCTGTATTTCATCTAGGTGGAATGGAGGGGGTGGTGTAAGTTAGGAGTGAGGTGCATTGGAAGAGCAGCGTATAGGTTCACAGCTGCTGGTACACTTGAGGAGCTGTATATAATGGAACGGCAGAGGTGTACGTTTTGGAAGGAGGTGCATTAGAAGAACAGTGTGTGGTGTCAGAGCTGGAATCAAATGGGGGCTGCAGTTCAGGATTGAGATGCACTGGGAGAGCTGCGTGTAGGTCTTTGTGGCATGGCAGGGATGGCGCAGATCAGGATTCAGTCACACTGGCAGAGCCATAAATTAGCCTCACAAATACAATAGCAAGGCTCAGGATTGAGGGGCACTGGCAGAGCACACAGTGGGTCTTCAGCACTAGGATAGTACGGTGTTCTTGTTTCATTACTGGAATTGTAGGAGTGTTGCAACAGTGGACTCAGGTGCTTGTTCCAGTACAAGAATAATGGGGTAAGATCGAGGCGCACTGGCTGAGCTCTACATGTCTCTCTCCTGCAATGGTATTGAGCTACTAGCATTGTAATATAACAAACCTTTTATCTATGTGTTGGTTTTGAAAACAGATAAATAAAAGGCATTGACATTTACAATGCCTTTTACAATGCCATTTACAATAGCAATAGCTTAAAACTTTGCGAATGCGAGACCTATTGCATTGCAAATGCTTGTTCTTTGTCTTCCTGTTTAAGTGGTACCTGCCAATAGCCTTTTGTAAGATCGAGTGTGTTTGTATATCGGGCTTCGCCTAATTTCTCGATTAGCTCATTGACTCTTGGTAATGGGTATGCCGAGTCAAATTTCGAAATGGCATTGACTGCTCGTAAGTCTATACAAAAACGGATGGAACCATCCGGTTTCGGAACTATGACCATGGGGGAGGAACAGTTACTTCTGGAAGGTTTTATGACTCCTAGTTGTCACATGCTCTCTATTTCGGCAGCAACTGTGTCCCGCCTATCGGCTGGTATTCTGTAGGGGCGTTGTTTTATTACTTTGTTTGGTGGCGTAACAATGGCATGCTCGACTATTGTTGTTTTTCCCGGGAGGTCGGAAAAGATGGAGAAGGACTCTAAGAGGGCCTGAAGAGACATTTTTTGTTCTTCTGTTAGATGTTCGTTTATGGGCAATTGAGTCACTGTTGAAGGAATGGGTTTTGAGTCAGACAAAACCTAATGGGTGTCTTTGGGGAGGTGTCCCAACCATTTCTTTAGTAGATTTATGTGGTATATCTGGGTTTTGGTTGAGGAAAGGCATAACCGGTAAGTAGTGGGACCTATCCTTTCAATAACTTCATATTGTCCCTTCCATTCTGCCCGTTTATGGGGTACAGAGGAAGGTAGGAGTAGGAGCACCCAGTCATGGACCTGTAACTGTCGCCACCTCTTTCCTTTATTGTAAGACATCTGCTGGCTTCTTTGAGCTTTTTCTAGGTTGTCGTGAGCAAAATCTCACAGTTTCTGTGTGCGGTTTCTTAGGCTTTGGGTGTATTCTAGAAGGTTTTGTGTGTCTTCTTGTTTCTCTTGTTCCCACGCTTTTCTTGTTATTTCTAGCAAGGTTCGTGGCTGTCTCCCGAAAAGAAGTTCAAAGGGAGAACAACCCAAGCTTCTCTAACCTGGCTTCTAATAACAAAGAGGGCAAATGGCAACAACAAGTCCCATTCTTTCCCTTCGGTGGTTAGCATTTTCTTCATGGTTTGCTTTAAGGTGGCGTTATATCGCTCGCACACACCATCTGCCTGAGGGCGATAGACCGATGTTCTATTTAGGGTAATATTCAAGATTTTACAGACTTGTTTCATTAAACGAGAAACAAAGGGGGTTCCCTGATCTGTCAAATTCTCTCGGGGAAATCCTACCCTCAAACAATTCTAGTAAGTTTTCACTGATGTTTTTCGTGCTTGGTGTTCGTAGAGGAAATGCTTCTGGGTATCGAGTTGCGCAATTGACAATAACCAGTATATATAGATATCCTTTTGTTTATTTTGGGAGAGGACCCACTAAATCCATACTTATCCTCTCAAAAGGGTTATAGATGATTGGTAGAGGTTGTAAGGGAACGGGAGGGGGTTTATAGGGGTTCTTTTTCTGACACATTTCACACTCCTTGCAGTATTTATCTACATTGGCGAATATCCCTGGCCAATAAAAATATCTCAACACAGGCCCACTGTCACCTGCTAGAAGGTATGAATGGGCAAAAACCTAATATTTGATTGCGAAATCTCTGGGGAACCACTAACTGTGGAGGATCGTCTTGTTTTCCTGTCCGGTATAGTAAATTGTTTTTGGTGATGAATGAGGGGAATGAGGACGGTATCACTGGGTTCTTCGCTTGTTGCCAGGCATTCTGGAGGGTTGGGTCTTGGAAGTAAGCATACTGAAACGACCGGTCCGAAAGCCAGGGGGCTTGTGTGAGCAGCGTTCAAGGGGGTGTAGGAGTCTCCCTCACTGTGCTTTTGAGCAACAAGATGAATTCTGGATTGTCTGTGCTCAAAATGAGTTGTTTGGGTAGGTTGTCCAATACTCCCACCCTAACCAGTAGAGCACTGTCATTGGGTAACTTGATGGGGATTTCGGCTATTGGATATGTTCTGATGTCTCAATGAACGCAGCGGATGGGTGTCTTTTTCTCCGGGCAGATCTGAAAGTCTTTCACCAGTGTGCTCTCTACGACGGACTGCCTACAACCCGAATCCAATAAGGCTGTCACGTTTTTTTCCATTGAGTGTAAGACTTGCGCAGAAGCCAGAACCCATTTCTTCTGTATATAGGATGGGTTTGGGTATACAACTGACATCCATCGGTTCTTCCGTCGACTTCTTTTGGAGACAGGTCCTGGCTATATGGCCCCACTACCCACACTCGTAGCATTGGGGTCCCGTGAACGGAGCCGCATCACCTCTAAAGGGCTTGTCTTTCAGAGGCTCCTGGGGTGGTCTGACAGTTTTCTTCTTATTCCGCATGCGTTCTGTGGCATACCGTGAGGACCTATCGGGTTCAAAAGCTAGTGTCTGTGGTTGGGCCCGAGCAAAAAAACGTTGCCATCTCCACTGCTTGATCTACAGAGATGTGGCTGTTGACGTAGCCACCTCTGGGTGGGTGTTGGTAAGGCCTCAAGAAACTGCTCCAGATAAATGACCGCCATTATTTGTTCCTTGCTGTTCTCTTGGAGTCTTAACCATTTATCCGCAGCCTCCTTTAACTTGAAAAATAATGTCTTTGGGGTATCTCCGAGGTTACCTCGTTCCTTTATGAATCTTACCCGATATGCTTCGGGATCCATTCCCAAATGGTCCAGTATGACGGTCTTAATGTCCCCTGTGGGGTTAGCCACTTGGTACGCAGCCTGGGCCTCCGCTGTCAACGGTGGCGCTAAAAAGAAAGGCCACTTCCCCTCCGGCCATCCACAGGCTTGGGCAGCCCTTTCGGAATTCGTAAGGAAGGCATCCGGGTCCTCGCTCGGTTGATATTTCTGGAGGGATATGTTGGGGTGCCCAGCATGTACCCATTGGTGGCTCTGTTGGCTCGTGGTTGAGTGCTTTTGACCTTCAGCAACCTTATGTATGCATTCAACCTGCTGGGTGAGCGAAGTCTTGAACATTACCCTGTCTGCTTGGGCCGTCGTCATCTGTCTCTCTATTGCCCATTCCAATTTTTCTTGACTGCGATTTACTTGTTGTATTAGGCTTTGCATTATCTTGGACTAATGGAATTATGCCCGCATTTTCCACCAAGTATGTAGAAGAGTCTGTCAAGAAGGAGCTCACTGCATGGAATAATTTCTTGGTATGTTCTTTTTATTAGTATTACAGGAAATCACAATGATTGATTGTCTCTTTTGTATTCTTCTTTCCCACAGGGTCTTCCACTTCAGTCCCTTAGGTGAGCCTTGGCCGCCGTCGTCCCTCGGACAGAAGGAAAAGTCTCAGGTACGTTTTTTTGCTTTATGATTTAGTCAAGGGAGGATGTGAGGGATAAATAATAGCTATGCATAAATGTGAAGGGAGGGGGTAGAGGTTGGAGTAACCAGAAGAAGAAGAGTAGCCGATGATTTCTGCTCTGGTCTTTCTTTTCCATCTCACTCATTTCCTTTTCCTTTGGTCCATATTTTCGCTTACGAGCTCAGTTCAAAAGAGGGGGGGGGGGGGAGGGAAAACCTTCTATTCCACCTGGCTCAATCACTTGCCCTAGATCCTTCGGTGTTTGTCCGGACATCCCATGGCCTCGTATAGTGGTCTTTCCTGTGCTGTGCACCAGTCTACGCCTTTGCGCCATTTGATTAAACTCGTGGGGTGGGATTTTTCCAGGCTACTGCGATATCCCGTTTGGCCACCCTGATGGCAGTACCCAGGAGGAGCTTGTCTACCCTCGATCCGTCTAGGCCGTCCATAACCCCCAGGTGTAGATTCAGGGGCTTGTGTGGCACCTCCCAGCCCAGGATGCCCGTAAGCTCAGATTCCAATGCTTCCCAGTATGGTAAAAGTCAGCCAATTCCAACCCACAGCGTGTACATGCTGGGGTGGCTATTAGGCCCACCCGATGGAGACGACCGGGGGTGAGATATGCGCCATGAAGGTAGTACAGCTGGTCCTGGTGAAGCTTGGCTGAGGTAGTAATGGTTTTAAGAGCCATCAAGGCATCCCGCCAGTCCTCGTCTTCCAGCGAACCCAACCAGGCCTCTCACTGGTGTCTGAGCAAGTCAAGTGTTGTTGGACTGTTATTGGTTAGGGAGCAATATATCCTTGATACCCCCCTTTCCCTAGATTCCCCATCATAATCTGTGCTTCCATTGGGCTGAATTTGTGAAGTGATTTTTTTTTTGAAAAACCTTTATTGTGCACATTTACATCATCGTACAACGCACAGTCACCGTCCAGGTGGTGAAGCAGTTAAGCAAAGTGTATGCTTCCAGATATTAGAACACAGCCATTTAGCCGACATCCCGGGGGTCCGGCGGCATCGTACAGGGTAGCATGCGTACAGAAGGGAGGTGCGTGCGCTGTGAAGGGAGTAGGCGTGTGGTGCTGTGTATGTGCTTTTAATTTTTTGTGGTGCTCCAGGTGCATGTTATCGGTGATAGAGGATGGCGCTGTAATCCAGCCCACTCCACGGCCACGCCGGCCGCCGCCCAGGCCCCGATCCAGAGACCCATCGGACGTCGCTGTTACCCCAAACGTAAAGGCCTCCGGGTGGCCGAGCGCCAGCAGCGTGCCCAGAGCGCGGGCCGAAGCGCGGCAAGGATAGCGCAGTATAGCTCACAGCGACCCATATGGCAGCGCATAGATCTGGCGAGTCTGGTATGCAGCATTATAGTCCTTATCTATCCCGTGTATGCATGGCAATAGTATGTGTTAAGGTTAGGGTCGTGAACTCAAGTAGGGTTGAGGGGAAGGGGGGGAAGAGGGGGGGGGAGATCATTCTGCGGTAGAGCAGGAGGGTCATCATCCGCCAGACTGGGCACAGCAGGACCGCGTAGTGTGCGCGGGGAGTCGCAGGATAAGGGAGGGGAACAAAAGGAAAAGAGGGCTTTCAAGTAGACTGGAATTCCCCAGTGTCCGTGCCCGCACCCGCCCGCCACCACCCCCAGGGCATCCGGGACAATCAGGGGCAAGTAGGGAGGGGGGGTAAGAGCCGCCCTCCCAGCAGCCCTGGGGCCGCCGCCGCCCCGCCAGCAGAGGTGCGACAAACCCCAGGGATTCAGGTTATCCCCCTGTCTTGGCAAGCCCTCTGGAATGTCCCAAGGAGATTATCCCAAAGTTGGGCGATGGGGAACTTCCGGAGCCCTGCCGTTTCCTCGCGAAGGAGCGCCGCGCTCTCCGCCTGCGCCCAATTAACAAAAGAGGCTCTCCAATGGCGTACGTGTGGGGGAGCGGCTGCCTTCCAGTGCTTGGTAAGCATGCGTTTGGCCGTTATAAGGCCCATGTCCCAAAAGCGTGCCTGTACTTTATTTTCTTTTGTGCGCCGATAGAGTCCTAGAATGCATGTTTCCCATGTATGCGGGAGCCGCCCATCGGCGCCGCGCGCGAGCAGTGTCAGCACCGCTTCCCAGTACGCCTGTATCTCTGGGCAGTGCCATAGCATATGTAAGAGGTCCGCTCCCGGCAGTAAGCATCGCGGGCAGGTTGCATCTGTCCTCGCAAAGTATCTGTTAATTTTATCGGGGGTGAGGTATGCGCGTTGTAGTATGTAGTACTGTATAATTTTAAAGCGGGGATTGCGTGGGATGTTCGTTGGGCCGGTCAGTATCATTGCCCATTCTTTGTCCGTCCAGTCTCTTCCCCTGTCTGTCGTCCAGCGCTCCCTCAGTGTTGTTGTGGATGGCCGCGAGTGCGCCTGTAGTGCCTGCGCCTGCCAGTGTACGATGTGCGCGCCATGGCCCATAACGTGTAGGTATTGCATGAAGGTATGCACCGGGGGCTCCTCTCTCATGTCGCCCCAGGAAGCCGTGAGTGTGTGCAAGAGGGAGGCGTGTAGGAGGAACTGTCCCGCCGGGAGAGTCGTGTCTTCAGCCAAGTTGGCGAACGTGAGCAGTTCGCCATCAGCATACAAATCGCTCAGTGTGTCCACCCCCGCCTGATCCCAGCCAGCTAAGTGGGCCTCCGTGAGCGGCCCTGTCGGGCCAGGCATTCCCAAGAGTGGCATGCTCGGGGCATAAGGTTTAGTGGCACGCGTGAGACGAAGGCTCCTCAGAAAGCATCTGCGCGCCACTGCCAAGTAGATCTGGGTGGGGCAGGATGCGCGGGTTATCGGGTGAAACAGCGCATTAATTTGCGTTTGTGTCCATGCAGCCATATGTGTGGCAGTGTCCTCGAGTTGTTTGCCACTCAGCCATCCCGCCACCCATTGCATCTGTGCCGCGAGATAGTACAGTTCCAGGTTAGGAACCGCCAGGCCCCCCGAGTCTGTGGGCATATATAATTTAGTGAGCGCCACTCGCGGCCTCCCCTTGTTCCAGATGAGGGAGCGGAGCAGCGCCTCTAGGTCATGAAAGAGCCTGACGGGTACATACAGAGGCATGTTCGCAAAATAATAGAGGAGGCGAGGCAGCACAATCATTTTGGTCAGTGCCACGCGGCTGGGCACGTTAAGGGGTAGGGTATTCCAGAAGCCAATTTGCGCTCGGACAGAAGCGATCGCCCGGCAGAGGTTCCCTTCCAAGATATCTGCCGGTGTTCTATATATTCGTATCCCTAGGTATCGGAAAGTGGTGGGATGCCATTGCAGCCTGTCTCCTCCCAGCCGGATGTCACATTCAGGTACGTCTGGGTTAAAGGGGTACGCCCCCGACTTGGCCCAGTTAACTCTCAGGCCCGACATTCCCTCAAAGTTGCGGAAAATGTCAGCGAGGGAGGCAGGGATGGCAGCTATGTCCCTGACGTACAGCAGCAAGTCATCTGCATACAGTGACACTGCGTGCAAGCCATCCGCCAGCGGGATTCCCCATTCCAGCCCGTGCACTCTGAGGGTCGTGGCCAGCGGTTCCATGGCCAGTGAGAACAGTAGTGGCGATAATGGGCAGCCCTGGCGGGTGCCTCTCCGGACCCGGATGGTGTCCGAGAGGAGGCGGCCCGTGCGGACCCGGACTGTCGGTCTGCCGTAAAGCAGACCAATCATAGCCCGGTATCCCCCCCCAGTTGATACTTCTCTGTAACCGCCCGCAGATACGGCCACTCTACAGAATCGAAAGCCTTCTCCAGATCCAATATAAGGCATCCTGCTCTCGGCCACTGCTGCGCAGCGTATTCCTGTACCCGGAAGAGGCGGCGTATGTTGAAGGAAGTGTGGCGTGTGGGGACAAACCCATTTTGGTCGCTGTGTACTAGGGTGGGCACATGGGGGGCCAGTCTCCTAGCCAAAGTAGAAGCCAGGATTTTATAATCTGTGTTCAGGAGTGCCAACGGGCGGTAAGAGCCCACCTGTGTACTATCCTTGCCCGGTTTAAGAATAGATACTAGTGTGGCCTCATTTAATGTTTGGGGTAAAGCGGCATCTTCTGCTGCCGCGGTATACATCCTCAGCAGCTCCGGAATGAGAACATCCGAGCCGGCCTTGTACAGCTCCGCCGGCAGTCCATCCGGGCCCGGCGTTTTGCCATTTGACAGATTAAATATGGCTTCTCGGAGCTCGTCAGGCTCCAGAGGGGCACCCAATTCGTCCTGCTGCGCAATAGTTAGTTGCGGCATTTGCAGGGGGGAGAGGTAGTCGGTTATAGCCATAGGAGGGACCGCCAAGCGGGAGCGATACAGCTCTTCATAATGGGCCGTGAAGGCATCGTGGATACCAATCTGTGTGTACACCAGTTCCCCCCCCCCCCCCCCCGTCCGTATAGCCGCTACTGGGGTCGAGCGGGTTTCCTGAGAGATTAGCCATGCTAAAAGTTTGCCAGGTCTGTCGCCAAGGTGATGCGTTCTCGCCGAGTGCGCGGCATAATTTACGTTTCGGAGTCGCTCTAAAAGGCGTGCATGTTCCGTGCGAGCCTCTTGTAGCGGGCCCCCGTCGCCAGCCACAGCCCCCTCCTCCCGTAGCAGTAAGTCCGACTCTAATCTAGTTAAGTCCCTCTCCAATTGATGCCGTATGTGTCCCTGCGCATGCAAGCAATGTCCCCAAAGCACTACCTTGAAGGCGTCCCACTCCGTCTGCGGAGTGGACGCCGTGCCAGCGTTGTCCTCGAAGTATTGCGCGATGCGTGTAAGCAAGTTATCCCGGAAAGCCGCGTCTAGCAGCAGCGTAGGCTGTAGGCGCCAAGTGGGGACAGGAGGGTGCGGGTGTGCCCAGGATATTGACATGAAGTGTGGGTTGTGGTCCGAGTGTGTGCGGCCCATGTATTGCGTGTCCGTCACGTGGGGTAAGAGGGCAGTGGAGGCCATGAACCTGTCCAGTCGGACATGTAAGTCGTGAGCGCCAGAATAGTAGGAATACGTCCGCAGCCCCGGATTGCGTTGTCGCCAAACATCATGTAGGTCCCATTGCGCAGCCCATTCTAGTAGCGCTTCTGTGGCTCCCCGTGTAGAGGCATTGGCGGGGGGTGGGAAGGAGCGGTCCAGCGCCGTATCTAGTGTGCAATTGTAATCGCCCCCTATTATCCACGAGGTTGCGTACCAAGGTGCCATGACCCGTGAGAGCCGCGCCAGGAAGCTGCCCTGATCTACATTGGGGGAATAGAGGGATACCAGCGTAAGAGGCTGGCCATCCAATCTGCCCTGCGCAGCCGCATATCTGCCCTCCCGGTCCACTGCCACCTCTGTAGTTACCCAAGGGGTCCCAGGGCGGATCCATATCAGTGTTCCGCGTGCGAAGGAGGAGCATTCCGTAGCGTAGATCTGCCCTCGCCATCTACGGCGCAGCGCCTGCACTTCGGCTCCGTTCAAATGGGTTTCCTGGAGTAGCGCTATGTTGATTTTATGGCGCTTTAGGTATGAGTATATATGGTAGCGTCTGGCTGGTGTGTGCATTCCCCTGACGTTCCAGGTGCATATTTGTACATTAGCCATAGCAGCTGCTCGTGCGTGTGCGCCTCCTCCCCTCCCAAGGTGCGGTCCCCCGCTCAGAGGCCCCCCAGCCCCAGCAGTCCGTCCCAGCCACGCAGCCATCGCAAATGTCATATTCGCAGTACCATGATCTCCAGCAGGGTAGTGGGATAGGGAAAAGGGGGAATGTAAAAGGCCTTAACATGGCAACAGAGTCCAAAATACCAAAAGGTCGGCCGCACAACAGGTCGCCGTCCAAACACTCAAGTGAGCTCGCGAACTATACAGTCTAAGGGGGTGCTTGTGGTTACGTTCTAACAGTAATCAAAACAGTGCAGTTGTGGGTGTGCCCAGTGTCTCTCCCGGGTGTGGTGTGCAGGCCCCCGCTGGCCAGCGGACGTCCAGTGTCTCCTGTTCCATGCCGTGGCGGCTGCACGCGCAGGTATCAGTCAAGGGCGTGCAAGGGTATCAGGGGGGGTGCAAGTCCCCTCCCAGCCAGGTCAGGCCGCGGCAGGCTGGCAGTGAGTCGCAGCGGGGCACTCCCTAGTTTCTGCAAAGGAGGTGCATGAGTCGCATATGGAGAAGTAGATAAAGTACTTACAGTGGCCAGTTCCGTGCTTCGGCTCCCCAGGGCAGCGACAGTGTGAGCGTCGGCAGGCCCAGGACAGCCCCAGGGCCAAGCGGAGCAGCCAGGTAGGAGCCCAGGCGGGTTCGCGCTATGCAGCTGACAGCGGCTCGGTCCCAAATTCCGTCAGCCAAAGAGATCCACCGTCTGGGGTGTGACCTCCGGGGGTCCCCCAGAGCTCTGCGTGTCCGGCAGTCCATATATCGCCTCGTCGTCCGTAGAAGACGCTGCTGGGCTAGCGCCCGGGTGGAGCGACGGCGCCGGGGAGTTGCTGATTGCCGCCACTCTGCGCAAGGCATCTTGTTGCTCCTGCTGGACTAGGGCTGCCGGCGGGGAGCGGCGTACTGCCTCCCCGAGCAGCGGTGGCGTGGATGATCTTCGGCGACGTCGCCTCCCCGGACCCCTGCACCTCTCCATCGTGTTGGTTCCCGGCGCCCTTCGCGGCGCGTCAGGCATTCCTCCATCCAACCAGGCCTCGGCCTCCTCAGAGTTCATGAAGAAGTGTGTCTTGTCACGTATCACTACTCGTAATTTGGCCGGGAAAAGTAGCGAGTACTTGAGGTTTGCTTCGCGCAGCCTTCGTTTTACAGCTAGGAAGGAATGCCTCTGTCTCTGCACTTTTGCAGTGTAGTCCGGAAAAAACATCACCGTAGCGTTTTCTATGGTGACTTCCCCTAGGTTCCTGGCTTCGCGCAGGATCGCGTCCCGGTCTCGGTAGTTGAGTACTCGAAGGAGGAATGGTCTGAGGTTAGAGCCCGGAGGGAGCGGCCGCATGGGCACGCGGTGGGCTCTCTCTACCACAAAGTAGGGGGAAAGCGTGCCATCTGGCAGTAGGTCTCGCAGCCAGTCCTCAACCTTACGGGCGGGATCCGCTCCTTCCCATTTCTCCGGGATGCCCACGAGGCGGACGTTGTTTCTCCGTGCCCGTCCCTCCGCATCCTCGGCCCTGCCCTCCAAGAGGTCCATTCTGGTTAGGAGGTCCTGCACCTTTTTGTCTGTCTGTGTCGTCAATGGTTCAATCACCGCCACTCTGTCTTCCAGGGTCTTGGTGCGGTCTTGCAGCTTCTTGTGATCGGCTCGGAGGTGGGTCAGATCTATCGCCACGCCATCAATTCTGGTCTCCAGAGAGGTGCGCGTCTGTTGCAGCGACTCTTCCATCCGCTCCATGGCTGCCAAGACGCTGTCCAGCTTCGCCGCCACGTGGTCGGTATCCATCTTGTGTGCCGTTTTCGTTTGCTTCCCCTTTGCCGCTGCAGGTCCCGATCCAGTGCGTGTCCGCGCTCCTCCAGGCATGGAGCTGGTGGCCTGCGCAAAGTAGCGACTCCTGGCGTTGTGAGGCAGGGGCCCGTCGTTCGTGGTAGGTCACCTCAGCGCCCCCGGGGTCGCCGCTGTGGGCTCCGCGGCGCCTCGCCGCTCCAAGCCGTCGGGCCGCACGCAGCGCGCTTCACCCGTTGCAGATCTAGAGGCTCCGAGCAGCGCAGGGCAGATGTCTCTCCCCAGGGGATCAGGGCGCGTGTGCGGCTCCTATCCGCTCCGGGCTCGCGAAGCTTCGTCGCAGCAGGTAGGGCCACAGGTGGTGCGTTGTACTGGTCTGTGGGGAACCTGTGTGGGAGAGGCCGGGCTATGGTGCATCAGCTGCCAGGCCGGAGCGGGGGGAGGGGGAGGTGAATCCCCTGTGTTGCGTCGCGGTTCCAAGGGTCGCTGTCCCCTCCTCGGGTTCCCGCTTCCGCCCTCTCTCCGGCTCTACCCCGCTGGCCCCCAGGCCCCTGTCCGCCGACTCACGCGTATGCTGGGCGTCAGATATGGCATCCGCGTGGCTGCTCCAGGCCGCTCCCAGCCCACCGTCGTCGTCCGGCAGCTCCCCCCGGTCACTATGCCCGTCTCGCAGGGGTGCCACGGCAACAGCTGCGGGGCTCCTCGTAGGCCGCAGTTCAAGGCCTGTTGGGTCGTCCCGAGCCGCGGACTCGCGTGGGCGTCGTCTCTAGGTGCGGGCTCCCCAGTGCGGCTCCAGGCCCGCCGTCAGTGCCGGTGTTGCGCGGTGCCTCCGATGTGCCCCAAATTCAGCCAGGGCATTCCGCAGGTGTCGGATCAGGTCCGCCGGTAGTTTCAAGTCGTAGAAAGCCGCGGGGCTCCTCGTAGGCCGCAGCCCAAGGCCCGGTGTGTCGCCCCGAGCCGCGGACTCGCGTAGGCGTCGTCTCCAGGCACGGGCTCACCAGTACGGCTCCAGGCTCGCCGTCGGTGCCGGCGTTGCGCGGTGCCTCCGATGTGCCCCTAATTCGGCCAGGGCATTCAGCAGGTGCCGGATCAGGTCCGCCGGCCGTTTCGGGCCGCAGAAAGGAGTTTTCGGCGGATAAAAGACCCGGGGTAGGCAAGCTCAGGCAGGAGCTCTACCCGGGCATGTCCGCTCTCGCTGCGTGTTAAGCCACGCCCCCCTGAATTTGTGAAGTGATGTGCCTAGCAAGAAAGGATATCTGATGCTTGAATCCTCGTGCAAAGACTGGTCCATGGTACCCACTTATCCTTTTTTTGACCTGTGGTTTGTTACATTTTCTTATTCACCTTATCTGAAAAATCCACATCTAGCAGCCATTTAATTCAAAAGTGAGTGAAGCCCCAAAATGGATCCGTTCTATTTCCGTCACAACCATCCCTCCTTGGTGTAATACTGAACACTCTAGGGGCAGGCAGAAATAGACGGTCCCACATAAACAGAGGTGGGTCATGATGATAGACTAGAGAGTTCAAACACGTTGGCCTTCATAGAAGACTACAAAGATGTTTCATTTCAAGGTCAAGGTTGGAAATCAAATTCAGGACCCATAAAGCGCCTCTCACTTGTTGTTACACCGCAGCAGTAGTTGCCCATGTTGTACGAAATGTTGGATACTATTTCATCTCAGGTAGACTGAAAACTCTTATGAGTAGAAACCTTCAAAAAAGAGCAACCGCTTTGAAGGAGCTCCTGGCACATGTTTTCTTGAATTGTAAAACTCACTAGGTCGTACAGGTGAAATCCGGAGCAGGGTGGCACAGGGGTACTGCTTAAGGGACGTCTGCCCAGTTAATCTTGTGACCTCTAAGTCACTCAAAGGTTCAGCCCTGTAGATGTTTAAGAGAATGTGTACTATCAACTATCCGGTAAGTGACCTATCGAGCATCCACTGTTTTTGGCCATGCTTCATTCCTATGAACAATGTACAGGTGCTCTCCGATAGTGTACACTGGGTGGAGCCTGGGGTCTGTATGATGGCTAGGATGAGGTTTTTTGCTTGGGGTCCGTGGACAGTCGGAGGTTACAAGACAGCATCCCTGGGCCACTATACTTTGGCACTCTGATTCAGATAGGCATGACACTCCCATTTTGGGACTTGCCTCTGAGGGTACCCCAGACGCAGATTTAATGCAATGCAATAGAAAGCACTCATTAGCTGCAATGTGCAATCAGTGGTTCAGTTTATAAAAAAACAAACACTTTTAACAGCAGACAAGTAAACAGTGCATTTAAAAATAAGATGAACATTGTAAATCAAAGGTGCCAACGGAGCAAAAATTACAGACCAGGCACCTTTATTGCACTCTCTTTTTTTAGGTGCCAGATTGTTGGCTGCTGTGAGGCATTTCACCAATTACTAACAAGCGAGGCTGTAGGTTGTTCCTTAACGCTGAGTCCTATAACTAATGTCAATCGACTGGGAGATGCTTCTGGTTAACTGAATAAAGTCCAGAAGGTCTTAGGTCCTTTTTAGGTCTCGCCTGGCGTGGGCTGAGCACATGCGCAGTCTCGCTGGCGAGATTGAATAATTTTGGGTATTTTCTGTAAAGGGCATTAAGCCCCGCCCATGTTTTTCCATTGGCTGGCGTCACCGTTTCTGCTAAATGGTGGCCACCCATTGGAAAAGAGCTGTTCGTGATGTTTTTGTTTGGCTTTTTGAGCCGTCCCATTTGGACGGGCTCGTCTGCCTTCCGTGCGTCGTGAAAGCTTTCTTATCTTTATGGGGCCATGTGTTTCAAACACATGGCCCCATAAAGACAAGAAAGCTTTCACAACGGACGAAAGTGAAAGCGGACCGTGCTTGTTTTAGGTTTGCCGTTGGGATTCACAGACTAAGTCCCCTTAAAACAAACCGTATTCTCACTCCGCAGCCGGGGGTCTCGTGGGGAGGGGGCACGGGGGGGTTCACTCACAGTGTATTTGCCTCATTGCCTCAACCGACTTTAAGCAGGTGGGCGGAGGGAGGGTCCCCTTAATTTCGATCAGCCCCCTCTCTGCAGGAACCCCTCGCCCCCCTTTCTCCCATTGTCAGGGTCCTGAATGGGGTTATCAGCAGGGTCTGGCCGCTTTTAGGAAGACACGTCTTCTGTACAGCCCCCATTGTAGGATGGCGGTCTCATAGAGTGCTCTTCCGCCTCTTTAGAGCGCTTCCTGAATGCCCAGAAACTATCGTTTCCCTGGATATCTTTGTGCTGAGGATGCATCATGAGTACAAGTGAGACCGGTGTATTGCTTTTTGGGGTGGTTTATTTCAGCAGGAGAAGACGAGACCTGTGTCACACTTGGCTTTCGTTTCAAGGCGACAGAAAAGTAAAATAAAACGTTCTGAAGACGCAGAGAAAGGTCACGTTTCGTTAGAGATTAAGTGATTTTGAGGAGAAACGCAATAGGTGGGAGGTAGAAACCCTCGAATTATAAAAAATACGCCGATTGGTGCGCCTTTCATCAAAAGCAGATGTTTTTCCCATTATAAATAAAGCGGTGCGGCGCGCGTGTACAGTCAGAGGAGCGAATAATTGTGTGAGAGCGGTGGCTTCCTCTTTAGTGGAAAGGCATACATCGATTCAAAAGATTAGAGCGCTTTGAAAATGGAACCTAATACAAATTGCGTTTGCTTCCGCCGATGCTCTTCCTAATCATTCGAATTATTTTTCATTCTAAATTGGGCGATGGTATACGTCAGCTGTGTATTGCCCTGGACTTGATTTTAGGTGTCCCCTGTCAATTGTTTGTTTTCAACATCTGCAAGAGTTTAAAGGTCCGGCCAGGGCACTGGCTATTGTTTTGTTTTTATGTGCTTGGGCGGAACGGTCCATTTCGGTAGCGCCTCTGAAAATAGTCAGCAGCACTTTCTTCAAAGCGCTGGACAGAGGCTCTCTCTCTTTCTTGGAGCGGTCCTATTTTGAGGGGAGTACAGGGTCAACGACCTGGGGATTTATTTTCACCCATAGCCCCCCCCCCCCCACCCCTTGGGCTGTGGGGCTCTGCGAGTAAGCAGTTGTGTTAAGTGGAGTTTGGCGGCCCGAGCTGTCCGGCATGAGGGTGCACGTCCCTCGGTGTCGGTGGCACTCACTGGGCAGGCGATTCATACACGTTTTGGAGCCGAAGGTTTCGGTTCAGAACCTGTCTGGTATCAGGCACACGTTTGAATCACATGCACAGCCGCACTCACTAGCACACCCCATACAAACACCTCACCGGATCCAAACGCGCGCACACATCAGGTACAGACACAGCCGCCAGGCATGACAAAGGGACGCATCGGAGCTCGCTCACACACTTCCAACATGTTCAAGTGGACTCGCCAGACGGTCTTACGTACACCGTGAGTACATCAGGGAGTGGAGTTGGGCTCGAGTCTCGGCAATGACGCTGAACATCCTGTGATTCTGGGCAAATCCCTTAATCTCCCCGTTCCTAACAAAAATGAACGTCTCCTCATGTAATGCAACTGGTGCTATGTAAAGCGCTCTGATACCCGATGCGGGTCAAGTTTGCGCTATATAAAACTCTGTAAAAGAATAATAAAAAAATAATCATACACACTGAATGAAAACACAACTACCCTGGCGCAGATGCACGTCTAAACATGCACCGAGTCACTAACAATTACATATAAGAACACACACTGGCACCCATAACCATATATTCTCATATATTAAGGGCATACACATGCACCCTTATAATTTATAAGAGGCAAACAACCGCACACAAACAGACAATGACTCAAGGCCATGGGCATGCATACGTAATCACGCTGACTCGTGAACAGACACACAGACACGCACACACACGCATCCCTGCAAAAGACACACAGCCTCCTGGTCAATACCCCTTGCTACCCCTTTGAGGACCTCACCGATCTGCCCCTCTGGGAGGAGCGGGGCAGAGACACACAGCCCCTCCCAGACCGGTAAAACTGTGCCGGGGACCCCTGTCCAGCCCCGCGCGGAGGCCGTGGATAAAGGGACCCCGCACCTGGGGTCGCTGCCGCCGCTGTAACCCGCAGAATGTCCAGTCTGGCCGGTCACTCCCAAGAAACAGGCCCCAAAGAGACGCTTCCAATCACCTGCATATTACACCCTTTAAAAGCCAGCAGCGCACTGCGGGTCTCAGTGCACTGCACGGCCCATCAGCAACGCCGCCTCCGCAGCCACACAGGGGGTGCGAACCCCATTCATGGATCCGTGTCTGCTCTGCCGATGAGGGGTGCTGGCCACCCTGTTCAAGGCATCGGAGACAGGGCATGAACATTCCTGGTCTCGGGCCCGGGACTTCCACGGTGACTAGATCATTCCATACACACTGTCAATGTATTAAGGGAGCACAAGAAAGTACAGCAAACAAAACAAGATCTGAATAAAAAAACGTCCCTTTTACCTTCTCTCAGGGCAATTGCCTCTTACTGAGTTCACCCGCTGAGGATTCTTTCTAAGAATAATTGAGCCATACCACCTATGTATGTGAAGACAGAAGCGGAGGGGTCCCGAAGAGGGACGGGCGGGGGCGCTACAGATGGAATCACCTTTATTCTTTTGTGAAAGTCAGCTTCTGCTCTGCAGGCTTGGCGCTTATTTTCGTACCATATTCAAGTTTACTATTTTCAGATTTTCTTTATATGCATGATCTAATCTTATCGCTTTCCACCGGAATTTACATCAAATGTCTCTTAGTTTCCTTTTTAGCGGTAAGCTTTTTGCCGATGCGCAGACTCAAGGAAAGGTTGAGGTATCAGTTTAATTCTTAAAAGTGATTTTGTGAACTGTCTTTAAACTCCAATCTTTCTTCCAGGAAGTGTTTTAATGTTATAATGCTAGGATTTATTCAGTAAAGATGCTGGCAGGATATTTGCTGCGCTTGTCACAATCCCACTGTGAAGTTCTTGATTTTTAATCCAAACAGTCGAAGGCAAGAAATCATCTGAGTTTTTTTTGTTGATTTTATTGTAGTTTGTATTTGGTTGCGTTTTCTTAACTTACAAACAACTGCTTAACCCCTTCGCTGCTAGGCCTTTTGCCTCCCTGTGCTAAGCCTTTCTTGGGCTATTTGGGGTAGTGCGCGCTTAGGCCCCAGTAACTTTTTGACCACATAAGGTATCCACGCCAAATTTGCGTCCCTTTCTTCCAACATCCTGGGGATTCTAAATGTACCCAGGGTTTGTGGATTCCCCTGGAGGGGTCCTAGAAATTCGCCAAAACACACTATTTTGGGGGGGGGGGGGGATGGTAAAAACGGCCTGCAAATGAAAGTGTCTGGGTTCTTCTCTGCAAATGGTATCAAAAAAGGGTTTGTGGGGCTGAAATCACCATTTTCACAGCTTTTAGGGAATGAAAGACTTTTGTCAGAAAACCAACATTTTTTTACATATTTTCTCCACATTTCTGTGGTGGAAAGTTCCGGAATCTGCATGGATCCACAAATTTCCACCCACCCCGCGTTCCCCAAAGTCTTACGAGAAAAATGGTACTTCACTTGTGCGGGTCGGCTTAGTGCCAGCGACAGGAAACTGTGCAAAACGCAACGTGGTCACACCTCAATATCGCAGTGAAAAATTACCCTTTTTGCCAAAGTGCCTAGCTGTAGTTTTTGAACCCTAGCTCTGCGGGCACCTTGGGAAACCTATACATTTTTGAAAACTAGACACCCAGGGGAATCCAGGATGGGGTGACTTGACTGCCTCCCACCAGGGTCTGTTACCCAGAATCCCTTGTAAACCTAAAAAATTGCCTATCGCGGGTACTTGGGCCTCCCACACAAGTGAGGCACCATTTTTACCGGGAGACCTGGGTGACCGCTGGGTGGTGGTAAATTTCTGTGAGCTCGGTGATGCCACAACTTTCCCACACCAAAATGTGTGAAAAAAGTGATCCACGCAAGCCGTACCTCCCTGAAAGCCCCCGGGTGTCTGGTTTTCAGAAATGTATGGGTTGGGTAGGTTTCCCTAGATGGCCGCCGAGCACGGGGCCAAAAACCCAGATGACCCCCCTTGTAAAACCAGATGGTTATGACATAATTAGTTGTTTGTTTCTACAGCGTGAGCATTTCGGCACAATATTGCAAGGAAAATGTGACAGACATTTTGAGGTTTGCAGGACATTGTGGATAAAATAACTTTTTGGAATTCACAAGAGAGACATCACCATGAACTCCCATGGGTTTACGACAATATCTACATTTGGTGGGTTATTCTTACATGGAAAGTACACCTTGGCAGAGAAACTAAAAAGACAAAGATTCCTGCACAGCCATCTGTTCCTCAAACACACACACATACTGATTGGATTTGGCACGAGGGCGAGTGATGGTTCAGTATATTAAATTTTATTAACGACATTTCACAAAAATGAAATGCACTGTCAATAATTAAATGGACAAAAAACCGAACCAATGACTCGCAGCTCGTGAGCTGTAAAGCCACGGCAAGGCACCAACCGCTTTACAGGCCATTCACACACCTTTCATACGTGATACACACAAGACCTTCACACCACCAGGCACAAAAACAACACATTACAACATTCACAAAAAGGGACAAGGTACACCCGGCTTCAGAAAGACAAATATTACTGCACAGCCATCTAATCCTCAAGCGCACACACATACTGTTTGGATTTGGCACGAGGGTGAGTGATGGTTCAGTATATTCAATTGTGTAAGCAAGTGATTTCACAAAAATGAAATGCGCTGTTAATAATTGAAAGGGCGAGAAACTGAACCATTGACTCACAGCTCGTGAGCTGTAAAGCCACGACAAGGCACCAACCTCTTTACAGGCCATTCATACACCTTTCATACGTGTGACACATACAAAACCATTCACACCGCCAGCCGCAGGCCCATCACATTACAACACTCACACCAGCAGACAGCGCCATTCAATGGCCCATCTCTTTCACACGCCCACATTCCAGACACAGCAACCACACAAGCTGGTGGATCAGCTAGCAGTGTGTGTAGTGACCAGCAGCAAGTCACTACTCACACACAGCCAGCCGAGCGCCAGTCCATGAACACCGCTAGCCGAGCGCCAGTCCACGCACACCGCCAGCCAAGCGCCAGTCCACGCACACCGCCAGCCAATCGCCAGTCCAGGCACACCGCCAGCCAATGGCCAATCCAGTCACACCGCCAGCCAATCACCAATCCAGTCACACCGCCAGCCAAGCACCAGTCCACGCACACCGCCAGCCAAGCGCCAGTCCACGCACACCGCCAGTCCACGCACACCGCCAGCCAAGCGCCAGTCCATGCACACCGCCAGTCAAGCGCCAGTCCATGCACACCGCCAGTCAAGCGCCAGTCCACGCACACCGCCAGCCAAGCACCAGTCCACGCACACCGCCAGCCAAGCGCCAGTCCACACACACCAACAGCCAAGCGCCAGCCTACACACACCACCATCACATTTAGGATTTTTTTTAGACAAAAATAAAAACACAAACAAATTGCAAACGCCTATTAAGATGGTCGGGGTATTTTTTCTGAATCTTAGCCGGGGTCCAATAAGCGAGCCACCTTGATAGAAAGAACATTCTTTTAAAATTAGCAGCACGTATGGACCTATGCCCTAAAAGGCACATTTTTTCCCATTCCTTAAGACTGAATCTACATCCAGTGTCCCTAGCTATTTTTTCAATGTGGGACACTATACCCTTTGCCTGTTCGTCCTTCCGCAATACAGAATACCATTTCCCAAGTCCAGAACGCTTGAAATCATAAAGTTCTACCATGGTATTATGTGGAGTATTCAAAATGCCCTCGGTATTGGAAATGAAATGGACTGTCCGCAAATATTCGAGAAATGTGGGCTTTCTACAGCCTTCTGCCCTGGCCATAGTTTCTTGCCAAGATACTATTTTGTTATGGACAATGAAATGTTTGAGTTGAGAGAACCCAATCTCTCCCCAAATCTCAATGTGTCTTAATTGCAGATGTAGGCCAATGCCATTACACTCACCCAAACCCAAATATTGAAAGCCGGAGGAGCTATTTTTTTTTAAAGACTGCTTGAAGCCTGAATTGGACTTCTCGTAGAGACTTGTAGCGGGTTTTCTTTGGTAATTTAGCAGTTTTTAGAAAGACAGGCGTTTGCGTTCCCCCTTCTACTATCATTTTATCAACAAAAAAAACTGTCATAGATGCACTTATGATGTATTAGGTCCACCACTAAATTCAATAGGGCTGCCTCGTAATATGTCCTTACCTGCGGAAATTGTAGACCCCCTTAATTTATGGGCAGCTGAACTGTAGCTAATTTTACTCTGGGGACCTTTTTCGCCCAAATAAATCCCCTAAACAATGTACCTAGCTCATTAAAATAAGATTGATTGCGACGAATAGGGACGTTTAAGAATAAAAAAATCAATAAGGGAAGAATGGACATTTTAACCAGAGAAACTCTCCCTATAATAGTGAGGGGAAGTGCAGACCATTGTTCGAGAGAGCTTTTTATCTTCTGCTTAGTTCTAAGATAATTTAATTCAAATAATTTCTGATACTGATTAGTAACATAGATACCCAAATATCTTATCGGGTCGGTTTTCATGGCTTGGGCCCTCAAATTGTTAGGAAAAACGTTGGGATCAATATTAAGAGCCAGTATCTCGGTCTTTTTCTCATTTATTTTGTATCCACCGATTTGTTGAAAAAGGAAAAACTCTTTAAACGCTAACTCTAAGTTCTCTTTCGTCGGGGCTATATATAGTATGATGTCATCAGCGAATAACTTAACTTTTGACATCCCTGGTATAGGAGAAAGAATAGCAGCATTATTACGAATTTTTACAACCAGGGGTTCAATAAAAAAGGTAAAAAGTAGCGGGGAAAGCGGGCAACCCTGCCTGGTTCCCCGTTTTATTGTAACTTCCCCTATTTGTTCTTGATTAATAACCACCTTAGCACTAGCACTCTGATAAATATTCCATAACATATTAATAATCTGTTGTGAGAGACCAATACGACCTAAAGTTAGAAACAGTGTTTGCCAATTCACAAGATCAAAGGCTTTTTCAGCATCAACCATAATAATTGCAGCAGGGATTTCGTTGATATTAAAAAAGTCTAAGGCATGAATTAAAAATTGTGTATTTGTAGCCATAGATCGACCTGCTATAAAACCTGTCTGATCTTTATGGATTATTTCTTGCGCAGAAGGAAGGAAGCGCTGAGCCCATACTTTCATCAAGATTTTGTAATCAGAATTAAGTAGGCTGATTGGCCTAAAAGAGTTCACATCTAATGGGTTCTTATCTTTTTTCACAAAAGATATTATTATAGATTCCTTAAACTCACTCGATACAGTTCCGCCCTTTCTGATGTCATTAAAAAGTGTCTTTAAAGGAAATACCAACTCTTTAATAAAAACCTTATAAAATTCAATGGGAAATCCATCCCGGCCACATGCCTTACCCCCTGCCATGGAGTTGATTGCACTTATAATTTCTTCCTCCATTATTTCATCGTCTAATTCTCTGATTCTGTCCTCTGAAAGCCTGGGAATATCTACATCCATCAAATACTCCTGAATTTGTTCGTTATTAACCGGATACTCTGTTGAATAGAGCTGCCCGTAGTGATGGAGAAAAATCCGTGAAACATTATCCCTATCTGATACAACTAGTCCTGTAACCGGGTCCCTGATGGAGGTGATTAGGGAGGATTCCATTTTTTTTCCTGGTGGAATTGGCTAACAGCTTCCCCATCAACTGACTCTCTTCATAGATTTTTTGCTGAAAGATTTTAGAGTTACATATTTCCTCCAGGATAAAAAAAATCTCTTAGTTCCCTACAAGCTTTATTAAAGCAGTTGGGGGAATGCTGTAGCATTAAAGCATATTCTTGATCCACCTTATTCTGAAGGTTCTCAATTTGCAACCTCCGAGTTTTGGACTGACCGGCCATTACAGCTATTATTTGGGCACGGGCCGCGGCCTTAAAACCTCCCCAGACAGCAAAGGGGATGGCGGTATTATTGTTGATCTCAAAATATTGTAGAATCCACACCCTAAATCCAGTAATCCAATCTACGTTTTGAAGGAGGAGTCGATCCATCTGCCACCTTGATCGTTCCTTGTCTCTCCCCCCCAACACCAAGGAAACCCCTACAAGCGCATGGTCAGAAAAAGAATTACTACTGATCCATGCATTTGTCACCTGTATAGACCTTGAAGTTAATAAATAATCTAGTCGAGAGGCCGAAGAGAAGCGATGGGAGTAGAAGGTAAAAGATTCCATTTCTTGATGGAGATGCCGCCATGAATCTACGAGCCCAAACTGCTCCATAATTATCCCCATTATTTTTTTGGGTGTTGGGCTTCAACTGTCTTTTGTTTTTATTAGTGGTATCCTTCCTAATATCCATAATATAGTTAAAATTCCCCCCTAGAACAATTTGTCCAGGAGAGCTAGTCAACCTTTCATGAATCTGGGTCAAGGGTAAGGCAGCATCGGATATTGGGCCATAATAGTTGATGAAGTTTATTATCCGACCCCTAATTTTAGTTATTACCCAGATCCATCTTCCCAAAATATCTCTGTGTACTTGAAGAAATTCCCAATCCATTCTGCTAGAGAAATAAATTGCAACCCCCCTCATTGCTGTCCCAGAAGAGGCAAAAAAGGCCTTTGAGAACTTTTGAGGGATAAACAAGTTAGGGGAATTAGACTTAAGATGGGTTTCCTGAAGGAAGAGAACGTGGGGGTCCAGAAAGGAAGCCCATCTTATAAGTGCACCATATTTCTTTTTATTTAATAACCCATTGGTGTTCAACGACAGAATCTTGCAACTACCATTTGCCATATTCCTTTGCTCTATAAATCAATCCCGGCCTTCTTACTACTACTGCTCTTTTTCCTGCTAACACCCATCCCCCCCACCACCCTGACAAAAACCCCTTCCCTGGAAATGTGGAACCCCCCCCCCCCCCCCTACACCACGCAGACCACATCTCCCACCTCCCACAATTGTTCCTGGGTGTCATGTTGTTACACCCCATATGGCGATCGTGGTAACGCCCCCCTCACCCCTCCTGTCCCCTGATCAAAGCAAGCCGAACCCTGCGGAGCAGAGAGAAAAAAATAGAAGAGAGAATAAGAGAAGAAAAAAGAGAAAGAGAATTTAAAAAAAAAAATGAAAAACATTACTAGTCGAGAGCGGCCAACCCAAGCTTAAATAGAACTAGGGGTCACGCTTCGCATGAGGGATCAGATATCTCCTTCAAACAAAGCTGGGCCTCCTCAATATCCGAGAAAATAAAAAATCTCCCCTTCGCCAACACCCTTAATTTCGAATGCTGTACGATGGAGGCCTGAGCCCCATAAGCTTTAAAGAGATGTAGCATCTTAACAAACTCTTTTCTCCTTCGAGCTGCGACAGCTGTCATATCGGAAAAGATTCTACATTTCTGTGTCTCGTTAATGGGGAATTGTCGTTGTTGAATAGCTTTTGCCAGAACTTTCTCTTTTATTCTAAAGTCAGCAAAGTTGAGAAGAATTGTTCTCGGGTAAGGGGAGTTTGGAAAGGGCTGGGCTGGACTACGATGCGCCCTAGTGATGGACAAATCTCCTTCATAATCCGGCAACACTTGCTGCTTGATAAACGTGTTTACCCAGAGGAGGGTCTGGGAACCCTCAATCCCTTCGGGCACCCCCACTAGGCGCAGATTAGATCTCCTAGAGTGACTTTCCAGTTCCTCAACCTTATTCTCAAGATATCTTTTCTTAGCCGCATCCTTTGACTCAGCCTTTACCGTCACCAGTTGATCTTCAATGGTGGAAATTCTGGCCTCTACTTCAGAAAATCTGGAGGGGAGGCCCGCGATGGCCTCTTCGATTTTATCTAGCCTCTGATTAAGGGTATTAATCTCTATTTGCTGAAGCTTTTTAATTTCCCTTATCTCTCCTAAAATTAAATTCAGCATATCTCTGATATCAATTTGAAAATTTTCAGGATTCTCCTTGCCAGATTTCACTAACGGTAAGGTTTCAGCGCTGCATGATGATAAAGTTAAGAGTGATTCTCGCGATTTCGGAGACTGATCTAGTGATAGCGGCACAGAATCCTGTGGATTATCCAAAGTTCGTCTTAATTCTGGCACGTCGTGGACCGGCACTGGAATATTCGCCTGTCCACCAGTCCCAATTTCCCCTATGGGACGAGTTTCAAGACTTTTGGATTTTGATACCAATTTTGGGTGCTCATGGCCAAATGCATCTTGCCCAGTGGGATCCAATCCAGCTGCTGGAGAAAACACGCCGGGATGAATAGGCTGTGAGAGTGTGGGGGAGTGAGGAGGTAATAAAATTAGTTTTTTAGCAAATAAAGGGAATTTTTTCACCTCCTTTTGCACATTCCCCCGAGTGTTGAGGTCTTGGTTGTTCTGACCTACAGGGATAGCCCCTTCCAGACTGGTGTTCAATTGTACCCCTTGCATCTCCTTTCGCGAGGTTCTACCCTCCTCACTATCGACAGCCCTAGTAAGGGATATATCCTCATCTGAGCTGACATGCGAACTGTGACTGTCCGGTGAAGTTAGCACAGTCCCTCTGTCGCTTTTGCGGACTGCTTGACGCGCTATCTTGGTAAGAGCGCGACGGGTTTTCTTCACTTTTTGCGCTTCAGATCTGGCCGCTTTAAAATTTGCAGCACCCTCTCTCTGAGGTCTCACCATTCTCTTCTAAGAGTCAAGGAGGCTTACTTTCCCCCGGCAAAGTCTCAAAACCGAGCAGACTGGAAACACCCCCTGTAACAATGTTCCTCTGCCTGCACAGTCCAGCTCACCAACCAACAAACCCCTTTTTTTTGTTTCTCCTTACGTTTTATACGGGGCCGGGGTGTGCTCAGCAGCTCCCCTCAACTCAAGGCAAATCCATCCGGGTACGCCTCTGCAGCAGCAGCTGGTAGTCAAGCTGGTAGTTTGAGCTATTACTTCGGGCTCGAGAACAGGACCAAAAGAGTAGCTGCTTTATTTTTCCTAAACAGCGTAGTCACCTGGTTTCAATTCTCCGTTTTTTTTTCTCCGTAGACAGCGGCAGAGAAGACACCGGTTTCCCGCTCCACATCAGTGCTCTGTTCTCACTCAAAACCGTGTAGTGTTCTCATCAGGCTCCCGCCATCAGCGCGGCATTCCAGCAAGGGGAGGGGGAGGGACCACGAACGCGCCTAGCAGCGTGGAGGCGTGGTTCCCCAACGCTGCATCGTCCCGGGAAGAGCCAATTCTTGAGTAGTTTTCTGAAGATAAGGTGGTTGTCGGTGGACCTTATGTTGGGGGTAAAGAGTTCCATAGTTTGGCTGCTTGAACAGAGAAGGATGTGCCACCCATGTTTTTTTTCTTGTATCTTGGGTGTTTGTGGCGAGATGCTCCTTTAGAGTGGAGGTTCCTTTGTTGAATGTGTTTGGTGATTTTATTCCTGATGAAGAGCTGTCCCATACCATGTATTGCTTTGTGGGTGATAAAAAGCAGCTTGAACGTAGATCTTTTTGCAACCGGTAACCAATGCAGGGCTTTCAAGGCAGGGGAGATGTGGTCTCGTTGTTTGATATGCAAGAGTAGTCTGGCAGCCGAGTTCTGAATCAGTTGTAGTCTTTTCGTGGTCGTTAAAGATGATCCGTGGTAGAGGCTATTGGCGTAATCGATTTTGGACAGAACAAGGTGATCCCAGTTCGTTAGGCCATGCGGCAATCGGGTTGTAATGTTTCCAATCGCCACACGTGAGGTTTTCAGTTTTTGAAGCATTCAATTTGAGATGGCTCCAAGCCATCCACTGATCCACGGCTCTGAGACAGCTGAAAATTGGTGATTTTCCAATGTCTTTGGGGCATTCCAGTGGAAGGAGTATTTGCGTGTCATCTGCATAGTTACAGCACGTGAGGTGAAATTTATTGATCAGTACTGGTAATGACTTCATGTAGATGTTGAAAAGCATGGGCGAGATGATTGAACCTTGAGGGACCACTGCTTTTGTGGAGTACGGTTTGGACGAGAAAGGTGGGGTATGGATGACATTAGTTCTGTTTCGAAGGTAGGACGCAATCCAGTCTAGAGCAGTCCCCTCTATGCCGGCTTCATAGAGTCTTTGTTTTAGAGTGTCATGGTCAACCGTGTCAAAGGCAGCTGAGAGGTCCAAGAGGAGTAGCGCAGCAACCCCGTGGCGGTCAACTGTATTCTTCAGGTCATCCCAGATGGCAAGGAGGGCAGATTCAGTGCCTCTTCCCGGACAGAATCCTGTTTGGAAGTCTGAAAGTATGTCATTCTCTTCAATGAATTGTGACACCTGGTTGAACGCTGCTCTTTCTATCAGTTTGCCCATGAAAGGTCCATTTGTAATGGGTCTGTAGTTGTCAGGGTTCAGCGGGTCCAAGTTTGTTTTCTTCAGAAAAGGGCGTATGTGTGATTTTTAGGTCTCGCCTGGCGTAAGGCTGCGCAGACATGCGCAGTCTCGCTGGCGAGATTTAATGATTTAGAGATTTCTCTAGTGGGCTTTAAGCCCCGCCCCTCTTTTCCATTCGCTGGCGTCACCGTTTATGCTAAACGGTGGCCAGCCATTGGAAAAGAGCTTCCAGTGACGTACACTTTTCTCTTTTAGAGCCGTCCCAGTTGGACTGGCTACCCCCGACTTACTGCTGGCAATAAAAGTTTTTTTTAATCTTTATGGGGCCAAACACATGGCCCCATAAAGATAAGAAACCTCTTAGCACAAAAGGAAGTCAGGCGAGCCAGTCCAACTGGGACGGCTCTAAAAGTGAAAAGTGAAAGAGAAAAACGTCATTGCGAGCACTTGTTATAAACGTTCTCCTGTAGGAAAATAATATTGCACTATGCCCATAATGTCCTTTTTCTACGTCGACCGCCCTTAAAGGCCTTTTGACGAAGAAAGTCCCTTTTCCATTTCTTTGCTTCAAAGAGCTGCTTGTTTACCTCAGTTTACCTCAGCACGCAATGATGGCGCCCTGGGCGCACGTATGCAAATGAGCTGTCGGCGCCTCCACAGTGCACGGGATGCTGGTGTCGCAGCCCCACCCCTCCCCCTGCTCCCCTCCCCCATCTGCTGCTGTCTTCCAGTCGTGGGTCAGGAGCAGCGCGAGCCACTGCGGCAGGAGTCCTCGTCATAGGATCGAGAGCGGCGCGCGGAGTCCCAGCAGCCCTTCACCAGCCCCGCCCCTGTCGCCGACCGCAGCCCGGGGAGCGTAGCGCCCGACGTACCGCGTCACCATGGTAAGAAGGCGGGGAGGCCTCGATTAGGAGGCCATGGGCCTTGTTTGACAAATGTTGCTGTGGGGTACATAATTATTACCATGTATTTATGGACGGCTAACTAATAGCTGCTGGGTGTTTTGGAAGCAAAATAAGAAAGTAATCCAGCACTCGGTTGTATTACTCATCCTGTTCTGAGAAGCAGCGGCCAGCGAAGCAGCAACAGATAGGCAGGAAGGCTGGATAGCTCAGTGGGTCACTGCCCTCGCCGGAGAGATGTGAGAAAGCTCTTACAATTGCAGGTTTCTCAGTATTTCACCCGCATGGAGATGATACAATGATTGCCATTGCTACAGCCCTGTGAAACCGAAAAAAGTTGCAACAGTGATATTAAAATAATAGAATGTAACTAAACACAGATGTAGAAACAGATTTTTAGTAAAGCGGTCTCGCAAGATTATCGCTTGCGTATAATAGTGGCCAAGCCGTTCTATACATTATATACTTGGATATCAAATACTTCTCTTAAGTGTGTCTTCGTATATTGATTTTACAGGGATATCGGTATGTCGAACTGCAGTGACCATATATCTTTTTGTAAAAAATCTAAAAACACAAATACCCAGTCCCCAACTGCATTTTCTATTTCAGAATAGTGTTTTCATCCTGCTCTTCTTGCATTTTTTAAAATATATTGATAAAAAAAGTGGCATCGGGGTTTAGAATCACGTGTCTTTTTAAAATCTCATCCTCTGAGAAGAAGTGCATTAAACAGGTATTTAATCCAATTAATCCGAACATGGACTTTTTTGTTTTGCGCCTTGTGTGCATCCCAGTGCAAGTGACAACACTTTCTTTCAGCCGCTGTATCTACAGTGCCCGGCGTAGGTCACTGGGCTAGTTAAACGCCATTTCATGTTTCATCATCACCGTTCGCTCCCTGTTATTTTCAACAAACGGAACCTGATTTCAGGGACTATTCTCTTTGCCCCCGATTTTCCCTCAAACAAAAGTTTAGTTTAAGCCCGGACGTTTTTTATTATCACTTTTATTTTCTTTTTTTTTTTTTTTTTTTTTGCGGTTTCATTTTTTTTCTTTTTTTTTTTTTATCTTATAGACTGCAGATGTTCTGTGTGTTTGAAATAAATAATCCATTTATCTCCCATGATTACGTTGGCATTGGTGCATGACTCCGTGTCATTTTGACCCGTGATTTTGCTTATTCTGATTTAATATGCACAAACTATGATGGTTATGTTTTGAGAGATTCATAGGCTCTTCCTGTAGAGGATGCTCATATGGTCACTGCAGCTCCCCCTCGCCACCCAGGGCAGAGATTGATTGTGAACCGCTTACAATCAACTTCTGTCCAGAGCAACAATCCCCAAGCGCAGCCAAAGCCCCCCCGTCCCCTGGCACTCCTGCCGCTGCTGGTTCTGCTTCTGGTGCTGCTGCATAAAGGCACCTGCGGGACCGACAGTTCGAGTAAGAGGAAGTGGGGATGGGGTGATTGAGTGAGATTGGGCGGGGCGGGGTGGGGTGGGGTGGGTATGTATGTATGCCTGGACGCAGCTCTTAACTTGTATGCAAATACTGAAGCACTTTTATAGCGCTGCTCTATGGAGTGGTCTTGGACTCCACAGCGCCAGCAACGTTGAAATGCTGGTTCAACGTGCACATTCCATTGGACAGGATGGATACAGTGTGGGAAACAGCTGTAACATTCATGTGAAGGCTACTTTACCACTGTGCACAGGGATTCGAGGCATGCAGGGCTGCAAGAGTTTGTGATGTCAGCGCTTGGGGGTATGTGTGGCAGACCGTGGGAATGCAGGGTAGGGGAAAGGTGTGCATGCTTAATATGCATTTAGGACATGGCTGAGGGTATGCAGTATTAGGGACATGGCATATGATGCATGGGGCAGCGATGCAGAACACCTGAGTCTGGGTTGAGGGTGGGAAAAACGGCCATCAGTGGAGAGTATGCAGGGCCTGGATGGAATGCCATGCCCGAGGTACACTGCACAGTGGGCATACTGGGTGCTGGCTGCTTGCAGTGATGTACTTTAGAGAGAGTGAATACTTTGGATGGAGGGAGACTAGAGGTGTTGGAGTGAGGGTTGAGAATCAGACACATTATAAACAGTAGACAACAGATATCGGCGGTAAAGGCTCTCGGAAGTGAGTATTTTATGCTTTCTTCAGTTTATTATTGTAGCCGAACATTATAACTTCTTCCACAACTGTTGGAGGTCTAGTGATGGCAGAAGAGAGTGCACGTTTCTCAAACCTGTGAGCCAGGACCGCAGTGGAGGTCTGCAAACAGGTGTGGTGGGATCGCATCGCCTAGACCCTGACAGAGTTGGGTCATTCCATTCTAGTCTGTACCTAACTTGTAAATCTGCAGAATGTGGGACTCATCCTTTAATTACAAAAGGAACACTGGAGCTTAATTGACTGCGGTGCCTCAAAGGGCGTCACCAGAAATTGCTTCATTCATCTCCCGACTGACAGAAGCAGCAAGGTCCAGGACATATTTCACATCCATGCTGGTTTAATCACTGCATTAAGGGTTTATAGGAGAGCCACTGAGCCAGGGTCTTATTACCAAAGTTAAACTGTCTGCTCTGCACTCTCCACTGCTTCTGAAACTAAAGAGTGCTGACAGTTCCGCTAAAGACAATCTTGCGACTCCAGTGATATTAATTGCATTTCCTTCTGTTTCTTTAAAGAATGTCTGACGCACTCTTCAACATTTAAAGCCACTCCACAGAAAACAATATGAGCCTGAATTGGTATGATGGCTTACAAGTTCAGAAATGTCTATTTGTCTGCATTGATCCAACATTAACAAGCTTTTGCAAGGCAATAGGTCTCGCATTTATAAGAGTTTGAGCAATTGGCATTGTAAAATTACAATGCCTTTTACTTATGTTTTGGTTTTAAAACAAATAAAAGGCATTGTCATTTACAATGTCAGTAGCATAAACTCGCATAAAAGCAGTGTGTGGAGTGCAGCAGTGTGTGGAGTGCAGCAGTGTGTGGAGTGCAGCAGTGTGTGGAGTGCAGCAGTGTGCGACGTGCAGCAGTGTTTCGTGTAGCAGTGTGAGGCATGCAGCACTGTGGCGCGCAGCGGCGTGAAGCAGTGTGCGGCGTGCAGCAGTGTTGTGCAGCATACAGCAGCGAGTAATGCAGCAGTGTGTGGCGTGCAGCAGTGTGGCGTGCAGCAGTGTGTGGCGTGCAGCAGTGTGTGGCGTGCAGCAGTGTGTGGCGTGCAGCACTGTGTGGCGTGCAGCACTGTGTGGTGTGCAGCGTGCAGCAGTGTGCAGCGGCATGCAGCAGTGTGTGGCGTGCAGCAGTGTGTGGCGTGCAGCAGTGTGTGGCGTGCAGCAGTGTGTGGCGTGCAGCAGTGTGCACGTGCAGCAGTGTGTGACGTGCAGCAGTGTTTCGTGTAGCAGTGTGTGGCGTGCAGCAGTGTGTGACGTGCAGCAGTGTTTCGTGCAGCAGTGTGCGCAGCAGTGTGTGGCGTGTGGCAGTGTGTGGCGTGCAGCAGTGTGTGGCGTGCAGCAGTGTGTGGCGTGCAGCAGTGTGCGGCGTGCAGCAGTGTGTGGCGTGCAGCAGTGTGTGGCGTGCAGCATTGTGCGGCCTGCAGCAGTGTGCGGCGTGCAGCGGCATGCAGCATTGTGTGACGTGTAGCAGTGTGTGACGTGTAGCAGTGTGTGGCGTGTAGCAGCGTGTGGCGTGTAGCAGTGTGAGGCGTGTAGCAGTGTGAGGCGTGCAGCAGTGTGAGGCGTGCAGCAGTGTGAGGCGTGCAGCAGTGTGAGGCATGCAGCAGTGTGTGGCGTGCAGCAGTGTGTGGCGTGCAGCAGTGTTTCGTGTATGTGAGACCGGCCTCACGGCGTTGCCCTCCCAATCATCCAGCCAACCTGCAACCACCCTCAAGACACGACATCTCCGACTCCGGCCGCCCCAGCCACCCAGATCCGAGGGCCGGCCAGAGCCCTGACAGACTCGACACCCTACCACGCATGTCCGACCGAGGGAGCGGGAACCCTCGAGCCAGACCCAAAGGCGCCAGCCCAGTCACACCTCGGGTCGCCTTCCCCGGAAAGACTCGATCGGCCACCAGGCCCCTGGGGAGCAGGCGCCTCCCCTGCCGAGCGTCTGGGGTCCCTCCCAGACCCACCTGAAAAGACCAAAGAAGTGAGCGGCAGGAAATCCCGCCGAACCCCCTCCGTCACCCCAGTCCCCCCTCTGCGAGGACCCAGGACTTCAAAGAGCAAGCGGAGTATAACAAGGGGTGCCGGAGAAACGAAGGCAGAGAAGACCTGGAACCATCCGAGCCTGCTGATGCTGTCGCGGCTCCTGAACGCTGAAGTCACCTGGGCCTGCTGAGTGACTCGCGGCCTCTTGCTATTGAACCATCTGAGCCCTGCTGACGAGGTCGCGGCTCCCGAGCACTGAACCACCTGGGCCTGCTGAGTGACTCGCGGCCCCCAGCTATTGAACCATCTGAGCCTTGCTGACGGAATCGCGGCTCCCGAACTCCGACCACCTGTGCCTGCTGAGAGACTCGCGGCGCTCCCCTTGAGGACGACTCGGTAAGAGATCGCCCAGAGAATCGACACCCTCCAGCTCGAGGATTGTGAGCTATCCGCTGGGTATTTCGCAGAGACACTATCTTGAAAGACTGTCCCGCTACCCCCATTCCCCACGACCGATTTGTGGTACTTCGTGCCATTGCTGTACCACTTGCATCTTGGATCATAAAGATCCCTTGAAAATCATCGATAAAAAAGACCTATCGTCCTACAAAGAATACGTGTGGTGTCACTCTGTTCGTAGTGTATATCAGGGTGTGCGCGCCTAGTTCGGCCTACGTGGGAGAGGTGGGTCAAAGGGGTGGGCAAGACAGGCATCGAACCCCCCTCCGGCGAACGCCTTTCCAACAGTGTAGCAGTGTGAGGCGTGCAGCAGTGTGTAATGCAGCAGTGTGCGCAGCAGTGTGTGACGTGCGGTAGTGTGCGCCGTGCAGCAGTGTGCGGCGTGCAGCAGTGTTTCGTGTAGCAGTGTGAGGCATGCAGCACTGGCGTGCAGCGGCGTGCAGCAGTGTGCGATGTGTAGCAGTAAGTAATGCAGCAGTGTGCAGCAGTGTGTGGCGTGCAGCAGTGTGTGGCGTGCAGCAGTGTGTGGCGTGCAGCAGTGTTTCGTGTAGCAGTGTGCGGCGTGCGGCAGTGTGCGGCGTGCAGCGGCATGCAGCAGTGTGGCGTGCAGTGGCATGCAGCAGTGTGTGGCGTGCAGCAGTGTGTGGCGTGCAGCAGTGTTTCGTGTAGCAGTGCAAAGCCTGCGGCGTGCAGCAGTGTGCGCCGTGCAGCAGTGTGTAATGCAGCAGTGTGCGCAGCGGTGTGTGGCATGCAGTAGTGTGTGGCATGCAGTAGTGTGTGGCATGCAGTAGTGTGTGGCATGCAGTAGTGTGAGGCGTGCAGCAGTGTGCGGCGTGCAGCAGTGTTTCGTGTAGCAGTGTGAGGCATGCAGCACTGTGTGGCGTGCAGCGGCGTGCAGCAGTGTGCGGCCTGCAGCAGTGTCGTGCGGCCTGCAGCAGTGTCGTGCGGCCTGCAGCAGTGTTGTGCGGCCTGCAGCAGTCTCGTGCGGCCTGCAGCAGTGTCGTGCGGCCTGCAGCAGTGTCGTGCGGCCTGCAGCAGTGTCGTGCAGCATGCAGCAGTGTCGTGCGGCGTGCAGCAGTGTGCGGCGTGCAGCAGTGTGCGGCGTGCAGCAGTGTGCGGCGTTCAGCAGTGTGCGGCGTGCAGCGGTGTGCGGCGTGCAGCAGTGTGTGGCGTGCAGCGGCATGCAGCAGTGTGCAGCGGCGTGCGGCAGTGTGAGGCGTGCGGCAGTGTGAGGCGTGCGGCAGTGTGAGGCGTGCAGCAGTTTGAGGCGTGCAGCAGTGTGTGCAGCAGTGTGTGGCGTGCGCTAGTGTCCGGCGTGCAGCAGTGTGTGGCGTGCAGCAGTGTGCGGCGTGCAGCAGTGTGGCGTGCAGCAGTGTTTCGTGTAGCAGTGTGAGGCATGCAGCACTGTGTGGCGTGCAGCGGCGTGCAGCAGTGTGCGGCGTGCAGCAGTGTGCGGCGTGCAGCAGTGTCGTGCAGCATGCAGCAGTGAGTAATGCAGCAGTGTGTGGCGTGCAACAGTGTTTCGTGTAGCAGTGTGAGGCGTGCAGCAGTGTGTAATGCAGCAGTGTGAGGCGTGCAGTGTGTGGCGTGCAGCAGTGTTTCGTGTAGCAGTGTGAGGCATGCAGCACTGTGGCGTGCAGCGGCGTGCAGCAGTGTGTGGCGTGCAGCAGTGTGCTGCGTGCAGCAGTAAGTAATGCAGCAGTGTGCAGCAGTGTGCCGTGCAGCAGTGTGTGGCGTGCAGCAGTGTGTGGCGTGCAGCAGTGTTTCGTGTAGCAGTGTGCGGCGTGCAGCAGTGTGCGGCATGCAGCAGTGTGCGGCGTGCAGCAGTGTGTGGCGTGCTGCAGTGTTTCGTGTAGCAGTGTTAGGCGTGCAGCAGTGTGTAATGCAGCAGTGTGTGCAGTAGTGTGTGGCGTGCGCTAGTGTCCGGCGTGCAGCAGTGTGTGGCTTGCAGCAGTGTGTGGCGTGCAGCAGTGTGTGGCGTGCAGCAGTGTGGCGTGCAGCAGTGTTTCGTGTAGCAGTGTGAGGCATGCAGCACTGTGTGGCGTGCAGTGGCGTGCAGCAGTGTGCGGCGTACAGCAGTGTGCGGCGTGTAGCAGTGTCGTGCAGCATGCAGCAGTGAGTAATGCAGCAGTGTGCAGCAGTGTGCGGCGTGCAGCAGTGTGCGGCGTGCAGCAGTGTGTGGCGTGCAGCAGTGTGTGGCGTGCAGCGGCATGCAGCAGTGTGCGGCGTGCAGCAGTGTGCGGCGTGCAGCAGTGTGCGGCGTGCAGCAGTGTGCAGCGTGCAGCAGTGTGAGGCGTGCAGTAGTGTGTGGCGTGCAGCAGTGTTTCGTGCAGCAGTGTGCGGCGTGCAGCAGTGTGTAATGCAGCAGTGTGCGCAGAAGTGTGTGGCGTGCGGCAGTGTGTGGCGTGCGGCAGTGTGTGGCGTGCGGCAGTGTGCGGCGTGCGGCAGTGTGCGGCGTGCAGCAGTGTGTGGCGTGCAGCAGTGTGTGGCGTGGTTTGTAAACAACAAGAAAAGCGGACATCAAAGGAAGGGTGGGAGGGAGCGAGCATATGGGGTGTGAGTTATAACGAAAGTTCTGGCGAAAGCAGTCTGCTGCTTTCAAGTCCGATGCCAGCTTCGCGCTTGAATGCCTCACATGCACTGGCCATAAACCGCATTCCTAAGGTCTTGTGCCCCTTACTAAATCTCTCTGAATGCGTGAGGCTGCGCACGCGCAGGAAGTAGCTGGTGGCAAATGGAATGCGCGTGGTTGTGCGCGTAACCGCCACCCGATCCGCCTGGGAAACCTTTGGGAGCATTTTCGGAAGCCCCTACATAAGTCTCGCCTGGCGATCGCTTGCGCGAAAGCCAGGTGAGACCTAAAAATGTTATTTTGTATTCATCTTGCTTATAGGGTGTGCAGGTAGAAACAGCTCTGTTTACCCTTATTAGGTTGCTCTGTGACCACTGCATAAACAGCACTGGTAATTTTGCAGTTTGCTAGGTGCACATTCATCTTAATGCAGGGCCAAAGATGAAAATGGAAATGTTTCCTCTCATCCGGAGGTGATCTCCGTTTTACTTTTTCACAAAAATAAAAAAGGATACAACTTTTTTTTCTTAAATATTAATTGCAGTTGTAAATCACACTGCATCCCCCAATGTGTAATAATTGTCTAGCTATTCAATCCCTGGCGGCAAAACATCCAGGATATTGTGCTGCATAGCTACACACTTATAAGGTCCCAAAGGCGAGACCGATTGCATTGCAAATGCTTGTTTGAGTTCTTCTGGAAATATTCCGGTAGTGAAGGAATCGTTGATGATTCTTCTTACTGGAGTGGCAGCAGAGGTTGTTAAAAGAATTGTTTAGAAAGTTTGTGGTGGACAGGGGACAGAAGGGCTGCCGGCAGGCCTGCTTGCTTTGACCAAGTCCATAAATTCATCGTGTGAGATGTGTTTGAGGGAACGGAGAGGCTTGGTTAGAGAATTTTTGGATTGTTGTTTTGTTTTGTATTTCTTGGATGGCACCCAATTTGGTTTTAGGAAAGGCCACGGGACAGAAGCAGCACTCAATAAAACAGATGACGAAATTAGGATGACTATGGACAAGGGAGGCTCTGCGGTCTTGGTGCTGCTGGATCATTCAGCAGCATTTGACACGGTCGACCATTCGATCTTAATCGAATGTGTCTCAGCCATAGGCATCAAAGACAAAGCTAAAGCCCTACTAACATCCTTCCTGTCCAACCGCACTCAACATGTAAAATTTGGTAATTACAACTCCCTTTCTCCAGTATTGGGGTGTCTTTCATAGATTCACATGCTTGAATATTCCCCGTCGTCGGAGTGGGAGTCCCACGGTAAATAATATAGCAATATATACAGCCATAATATCTACATATATATATATATATATATATATATATATATATATATATATATATATATATATATATATATATATATATATATATATATACATATACATAAGTAATCATATAAAAACAGAGATATAAGTAAGTAATAACATCAAGAATGTCCCTATATGAAATTTCCATAGAGATACATGGAAAGAGAAAAAAGACATTCGTAGTCTATCTCTGTCATTATGTTAGTCCAAACTACGGCCAATCAGGCGCCAGCTCCTCTCTAGAACCTTCTCCTCAGAGCTTCTCACCTCAGATTTTCTACCGCACGTCGTGTGACAGGGAGTCTCCCTGAGCTCTGCTCAGTTTTTGTCAGTCAGAATGTCTTCAAGTAAGAAATCTTTGTTTAGACCATGTTCTTCGTGTGGAAAGCTGCGTTTATTTTCTGAGGACCCACACAGTAAGTGTATTTACTGTTTGTACCCAGATCATGAAGTGGCAAAATGTAAAATTTGTAGAACTTTTTCTACAAAGACTTTAAAGGACAGAGAAGGCCGTCTCTTAATTTGGCTTCAGAGACTGAAGGATAAAGATGACCCAGTGTCTGACATGGAAAGTCTTCTTTCTGGCCGTTCTCAGACAGCCTCTAAGCGCAGTAGTGTGCAGGAGTTACCATCTCCTTTCCTCAAGAAAAAGAAACTGTCAGCTGCCACTTCTGCAGTCTCACCTACTGTTTTGTCGCCTTCGGGACATTGTTCTCAGGCTGTAGAGGCGTCTTTTTCCCAGTCCTCTGGAAAAAGACTGTCCGCCTCGTCGACTATGCTGCCGACGACGAGATCTGCTGTATCTGGATCGTCGACGATGACTCTGACGACGACATCGGCTGCTTCGTCGTCGACGAGTGTTCTGTCGACGTTCTCCTCGTCGACGGTGACCATCAGTACTTCAAGGGCGGTGACATCTATTTTGCCCATTACATCGTCGTCGTCGACGAAGAAGGTAAAGGTACCGTCGACGCAACCCGTGTCATCGATGAAGGCGTCCTCGATTTCGTCGATGAAGAAGAAGAAGATCCCGTCGACGGGATCGTCGACGGTTGCTTCGTCGACGGTGGCTTCGTCGACTAAAGCCTCGTCGGCGACAGCTCCGTCGGCGACAGCTCCGTCGACGGCAGCTCCGTCGACGGCGGCTCCGTCGACGGCGATTTCGTTGGCTCAGATTCCGCCGACGTTTATTCCGTCGACCAGCGTTCCATTATCAACAGCTCCGTCGACGGGGCCTTCGCTGAAGACGTGCACAGTGCATACCATGCAGCACTCGACGGCAGGTTCTTTCATTAGAATAAAGGTGAACAAGATATCGTCTGCCCAAAGGTCAAGGAGGGAACAGCTACCTCATGCAACTTCAGCCTCGCTTTCATCTTTCACTGAGGTTCCTTTGGCACCATTACCAACTGGTTCTAGCCTCGATAGGCAGGAAGAGATTACTCCTGTAGGGGATGCGCAGCCTCCCTCCCCTTTATTTGCTACGGATTCTGATCAGGAGTCCGAGGGTTTACCGGAGTCCTTTGGAACGGCGCAAAGCCCATCCGACTTGATAATTAAATGCCAGGATGACAGCAGTGAGGGTGAAGACCCAGTTTACATACAGCAAGTGCCTGTGAAACATGCAACGGCGACTCTTCCATTGTCGCTCATAACTAATCTCCAACGCATGTTGGACGACTACAATCGACGCTTTCCTCTATCTCCACAGCGTTCTGAGGTCCCGTTAACTCCTGTGGTTCCAACAACTATACCACCGATACCAAATGTAAATCCGTTACCTCTGCTACCGTCTGCACCACCAAGACAGGTCCCAGAGAGAGTGTTGCCTCACTTTGAGCCTCCGCAGGAAGTCCCTCAAGAAACAGAAGAGGGTGAAATCCCGGATGATAGTGGGGATGTGGATAACGATGACGATGATATGGCGGAGTGGGACGATTACCAAGCACAAACTCCATCCCCCTCTCAGGTAGTAACAGGGGATTCACCTCCAGTGGACATAGCGAATTTTCACCAACTAATGGAGAGGGCGGCGCAACGTTTTAAACTAACAACGGAGCGCAGAGAGGAAGATTGCTTCCTGTATGATTTTAAGAGTCAACCTTTTAAACAGACTCATGCTATTCCTATTGTGGAATTTATTTGGGAAGAAGGCAAGAAGTTGATGCAAACACCGAATACCTTGCCGGCACAGGTGCCTAGATTAGAGAAGAAATATAAGGCACCTATAGGAACCCCAGCATGCCTCACGGGACAGGCTAAACCTGAGTCAGTCGTTACGCAGGCAGCGCAACGTAAGGCAAAAAATCCGGCATCGACTGTCACCGCACCACCGGATCGTGACGGACGTCGAATGGAAGCCATAGGGCGTAAGTTCTCTTCAATGGCCTCTACTGTGGTTAGAGCAGCTAGTGCCTTGGCCATTTTGGGTTGCTATGACCGACAAGTGTGGGCTGATATTTCAGATGTGCTGCAAGAGTTGCCGGAGCCATCTAAGGCAGAAGCAATGAAGTTGCTTCAAGAGGGAGAAGCAGCATCGGCGGAGATAATTGATTGTGCAGTAGACATCGCCTGCACGGGGTTCCGTCAGCTTGCCGGAGCGGCTGTTCTACGCAGGCAAGGATGGTTAAGATCAACATCCTTTCGACAGGAGGTACAGTCCATGATCTTTAACATGGCTTACGACGGCGAGGCGTTATTTGGAAGCCACGTTGATGAGGCACTCCAGTCCATAAAGAAGGATACTGAAACAGCTAGATCCTTAGGAAACCTACAATTTCAAAGGCAGAATTTTCGTGGTGCACGCGGACGCGGCACCTCCTCCAATTTTCGAAGGGGTAATAATCAATACAGACCCTATAATCAAGGATCCAACCGATATTCCAATGGCCAGCAACAGCAGTCTTCACGACAGCAGGCCTCCAAGTCGTATAGAGGGAAATCCTCATACAGAGGAAACACATCTAAAAGACAGTGACTTTTTCCGGACATGCAGGGTTGGAGGTCGAATCTCTCTGTTCTTTTCTCAATGGTCCTCCATCACAAGGGACTGTTGGGTTTTGGACATTGTGAAAAAAGGACACGCCTTAGAGTTCACCAAATTCCCTCCTCCCACACCACCCTCCGGACCACCACCTGCTCACATGAAAGAACTTTTGCATCAAGTTCGACTTCTAAAGCAGAAGGGAGCTGTAGAATTGGTGCCAGTATCTCAACGGGGAAAGGGTTTTTATTCCCAATTCTTTCTGATCACAAAGAAGAACGGAGAGTGGAGGCCCATCCTCGATCTCAGGGCACTAAACAAATACCTAAAGAGCCAATCCTTTCGTATGATGACGCTAGTAGACATCTTGCGTCTACTCTCGCAGGAAGATTTCATGGCAACTATAGATCTCCAGGATGCCTATTTTCATATTCCGATATTACAAAGGCATCGCAAGTTCCTGCGCTTTCGAGTGGGTCAACACGATTACCAATTCAAAGTGTTACCGTTTGGTCTGCGCTCGGCCCCTCGTGTGTTCACGAAGGTACTAGCTCCAGTAATAGCGTTTCTGCGAATTCAGGGAGTGCAAATTTTTCCATATCTGGACGATTTTCTCCTGAAATCGCAGTCAAGCATTCACTTAAGACAGCACATACTTCTATGCCAGAACGTGTTTCGCTCATTAGGTCTGTCCATCAATGCAGCAAAATCCCAACCTCATCCTGCTCAGCAAAGGGATTTTCTGGGAGCAACTCTGGAAACGGTATCAGCAAGAGCGTTTCTTTCCCAAGAGCGTCTGCAAAAGATTCTACGGCTGGTCGCGTTGATCAAGTCAAAAGAGTCAGTTTCTGTGAGGTTGTTAAAATCGTTTCTGGGTATGGCGTCATCCTCCATTGCCTTAGTTCCCCATTCCAGGCTGAGAACACGTCCTATTCAGGAAGCACTGGATGTTCAGTGGCGTCAAGTAACGGGCTCTTTCCACGACATGGTACGTGTCACAGATCAAATGAGGTCAGCACTCGCATGGTGGGCAAATCCAGCCAACTTGACAGAAGGCACGTCTTTTCTGTTGGTGCCGCCGGACTGGACAATCACAACAGACGCCTCATTAGAGGGATGGGGCGCACATTTGGAGGATCTCTCGGTAAAAGGGGAGATGGTCAACACACCAAAGAACTTGGCACATCAACAGGTTGGAGTTGATGGCGATTTATCTCGCTCTAAAGTCCTTTCTGCCTTTGATCCAAGGGGAATCAGTGCTAATACAGACAGACAACACAACCTGTATGCACTATGTGAACAAACAGGGCGGAACAAAATCCCCAAGTCTGTCCAGGTTAGCTCAAAGAATTTGGGACTGGTCTCTCAGTCATCAAATCATGATTACAGCAGTACACCTGCCAGGAGTATCCAATGTCCTAGCGGATTCCCTGAGCAGGTCCTCCTCGTCGACCCACGAGTGGGAATTACACCAACCCACTCTAGAGAGGATATTCCAACTATGGGGTCGTCCGCAACTGGATCTTTTTGCTACGCCGCAGAACCGGAAATGCCGGAATTATGCAAGCTGGCATCCCCACAAGGAGTCGCTGGGGAATGCCCTTTTGATAAACTGGTGCAATCTATTTGCGTACGCCTTTCCTCCAATTCCCCTCATACCTCGGGTCCTTTGGAAGATGAAGAGACAGCCTTGCCACCTGATTCTAATAGCCCCACGCTGGCCCCGACAAGCTTGGTTCTCAGAACTTCTCCTGCTGTCCCAATGTCAACCAATCCTACTGCAACATCGGACAGATCTGCTCACAATGAGCGAAGGGAGAATTTGCCATCCGAATCCTTCCTCACTGAGCTTATCGGCCTGGAACCTGAACACCATGAGTTCGCCCATCTAGACATCCCGCAGGATTGTAGGGATATTTTGGCCCAAGCAAGAGCACCCTCTACAATCAGGACGTACAAGTTCAAATGGAAAAGATTCTGCCACTGGTGTGCTTCTAACGGAGTCCACCCGATACACTCCACGGCACACCAATTACTACCTTTCTTCTTGCACCTAGCTAATTCGGGACTGTCTCATGCAACCCTACGGGTTTTCCTGGCAGCAATTTCCCGTTTCCGGCAGGATGGATCAAATTCCCTTTGTTCCTCAAGAACAATCCGTCAATTTTTTAAGGGTTTGTTTCGGAAATTCCCGCCATTTCGTCGCCCTCCTCCGTTGTGGCATCTTAACGTTGTGTTGGCGCAATTGATGAGACCTCCGTTCGAGCCCATTCACAAGGCCGACTTAAAATATCTAACTTGGAAGGTCGCACTACTTCTGGCATTAACGTCTTCACGTCGTGTCAGTGACATTCAGGCTTTTATCGTCAAACCTCCGTTCCTGCAGTTCAAACCGGATGCTGTAGTGTTACGCACCAATCTATCATTCCTACCCAAGGTGCCTACTGATTGTCATATTAATGAACCAGTAATATTAAAGACCTTCTTTGCCAACCCTCCGACACCGGCAGAGCAAAGATTGCACTCTTTGGACGTGAAGCGATGCCTAAAATTCTACATCAGTAGGACAAGTTCGTTTCGAAAATCCGATCAACTTTTTATAGCATATGGACGTTGTCATATAGGGCGTCAGGTTACTAAGCCGACCATTGCTCGATGGATTTCGGCAGCTATTGCTTTCTGCCACCAAAGGGCAAACAAACCCCTACAGTCTTCAGTGAGAGCGCACTCCACTAGGGCAGTATCATCATCTACTGCCTTATTTGCTGGAGTACCTTTGCAACACATCTGCAGAGCAGCTACGTGGTCGACCAGACACACGTTTACTAAGCACTACTGCTTGGCAACTTTAAGCGAAGAGGACGCTGCAGTAGGACAGGCAGTGCTACGCAATCTTTTTAAATAAGGTGAGCCTCTTCCTCCCGCCTCCATATTGTTTCCATTTATAATTGGCATATAATGCATTTATACAATTACAGTTATTCAGTACTGTCATATGCATGGGAAGATTGTTTGTCATTATAATTTCAAGGCTCTGTGATCATGGAAACAATGATGATTGTTACTGCTAGCTATTCTATATTCAAGCATGTGAATCTATGAAAGACACCCCAATACTGGAGAAGAACAATTGTTACTTACCTGTAAACAGGTGGTTCTCCAGTATTGGTGTCTTTCATAGATTCACATACGACCCTCCCTCCTCCCTTCAGAGGCTCTCTTCTCCTCATACACTCTAAGGTCACTTTGGTGAGAAGCTCTGAGGAGAAGGTTCTAGAGAGGAGCTGGCGCCTGATTGGCCGTAGTTTGGACTAACATAATGACAGAGATAGACTACGAATGTCTTTTTTCTCTTTCCATGTATCTCTATGGAAATTTCATATAGGGACATTCTTGATGTTATTACTTACTTATATCTCTGTTTTTATATGATTACTTATGTATATGTATATATATATAGATATTATGGCTGTATATATTGCTATATTATTTACCGTGGGACTCCCACTCCGACGACGGGGAATATTCAAGCATGTGAATCTATGAAAGACACCAATACTGGAGAACCACCTGTTTACAGGTAAGTAACAATTGTTCTTCTTTCTCTTTACCATACGGAGTCCCTCAGGGATCCTCACTAAGTCCTTCCCTATTCAACCTATATGTATCAGACCTTGGTAGAATTATCATGTCACACAATCTGCCGTTTACGTCCTATGCTGACGACACTCAGATTGTGTTGGAGATCCATGATAACGGCAAGTTAATCTCAGAAGCTTTTAAGAAAGGAATGTCTGCCATCAGCACCTGGATGGCAAACAATTGTTTAAAGCTGAACTCAGAGAAAAAGGAAGTGATGATTTTAGGAAATCTCTCTCCAAGCTGGTCCACTTCCTGGTGACCAGAAGAGCTAGGTCCTCCCCCACTCCCTGTTGCTAAGGTCAGAAACATGGGAATCTTGTTTGATGACAAACTATCTTTCATCCATCATGTTAATTTGGTTGTTTCATCATCTTTCTTCACTAATAGGATGATAAAAAATTTCTGCCCTTTCTTCCTTCCAATGCAGGCAAAACTCTCATCAGTACTCTCGTCATGTCAAAAATAGATTACTGTAATGGCCTACTTATCAATGCCCAAGAAAGAGTCCTACATAAACTACAGATGGTACAAAACGCAGCAGCTAGAATTCTATCGGGCACTCCTAAGTTTAAACCTATCTCTAGGGTAATTCAACAGCTACACTGGCTCCCCATCAAAAGTAGAACAAAATTCAAGGCCTTATGCATCGCCTACAAGGCAATACACAACACGGGTCCAGAATTTCTCCAAAAAAATATATGCCTTTACAGACCAACTAGAACTTTACGTTCCTCATCAGATTATTTGCTAACAGTCCCCAGAACAAAAAAAGCCACCTGGGTAGACAAAAGATTCACTATAGCCACTGCCAAACTCTGGAACACACTCCCTTTACATATTAAAACCATCCCCACCTTGTTGTCCTTCCGTAAACAATTAAAAACTTGGCTATTCGGTAAATAACTCATTCTTCCCCTTCTCACTAAGCCATCCTCAGCGCCGAGACACCTACGGGTATTTGTGCGCTCAATAAATTGCTTAAAATAAAAAATACAAGGGTTAGTGCTCGTGCTTTGTTTCTGTTTTAAGTACGAATCCAACGTGTCTGCTTTGTCCGTGTAATGATTTGCCAGTTTGTCTGTGAAATCTTGAGTAATAGGATGAGTTCCTTCTAGGCAATTTGGTTTGCGAAATTCATTTTATAGAATTCTTTATTTGCACATTTAGCGTTTTGAATTCTGTCTGAATAGTACCTTTTCTTAGCTTTTTTGATAGCCGACTTGTATAATTTGTTAATTTTCTGTAGGGGAAGTTTGTCTTGTTTTGTTTTGTTTGTTTTGAGCCAGGTACGTTGCAGCTTTCTAATTTGTTTTATGTCTTTTATTTCAATGTTTCTCCTAGGCGCTTTCTTTCTTTTGTTCTGTTGTGTGGTATGAGTGGTATCAGTGGATTGAGATGCATGACTTGTGCGAAGCTCCAAAGGAGTATCGTGTTTTGGGAATCGGCGATTTCAGTGTCCATGGTCTGCAGCTTGACATACGTGGGTTGAGGGGTAGGAAGGCTGGGAAGAAGGACACTTCACTATGGCCAGTGAGACGGAACTGGTCAGCAGATGGGGCATGGAAAGCAAGTGCGAGGTATGTGGCGTGGGACACTTCAGGGCAGAATATCGTGGATATTCCCACAAAGTGCACTAGCTAATGGATATCCTAAAAACTGGGCATGGCTGGACCGTCCATTGGCCAGTGTTGGACAATCGGGTGACTGAATGCAGCCTGAGTAAAGTGGAATATGGAAATCTGTTGGAGCGGAAAAACTGTATCCTTTTTAGATCTGGTGGAAGTAACGTGATCGACGCATCCCTGTAAAGTTTTCTGGCTGAAGAAGTATGAAATTTTTGCCTGTGTCTCATATTTGCCCATTTGAGTTACGCTGTATTGCAAGCAGAAATGTAGTCCAATTCTGAGCTTGTAAGTGTCTTCCGTGTGCGTTCAGGGACATGCAGTTTAGTGTTTTGTAATGAAAACATAAGCGTTATATCTACCATGCTGTTGCAATTGAAAACAAAGGGGCTTGATGAACTATGTGTCATGTCTCGAGGACACTAGAATCAATCAAGAGAATGTCCTCCCATGTAAATAGGCTGGGGTACTGGGCACCACTTCCTGCCACAGGGACTGGATAGGGTGTGTGGTTAGACCGTGGCAATCCAGGCTAGCGCTGCATGCATTATTGTAGATCTTCATCGTATGCACCATTAGTAAATGTGTGTGGGCACCTGGGAGTCCCTACGAAATTAGAGATGGATGAGCGTTGTATATGGTCCTGCTGGGCTGTTGAAATAGTTTACTGGAGCCCATGGTGGGGCGTGGGTTGAATATTGAGCATACAGAGATATAACATGTCTGAACTGTTGATAATTCAAAAGTAGTCCGAGGAGTTGCAGGAGCAGAAGTTCATATTGTGCTAACTTTGCACTGAGAAAAGATATGTGTGAAATTCATATGCAAACCATGTATTTTCTTTCACTCTCGGTGCTTGCTTTATACATTTACAACAGAATGAAAGTGAGACTGGCCGCTGAGCCTCAGATCTCGTGCACTGAAATATTGTCAAGAAGTTATTGTTTATTCGACTTCCAACTGTCATGGTTCCGATAGGCTTCAGGGCATCCTGGTTGTTTGCGGTGGGTGTGCATGCTCCTCGACACATGCGGAAGCCAGAGCGCCCGACTTCCGTTCCAATCAAGGTTAGCGGTCTAGCTTCGCTACCGGAAGCTACCACTGTGGCGTCCAGCGTATCCGGGGGAAAACTGCATACGAACCTTGGTTCCCACTGGATCGGCGCTTCGGAAACGGAGTTCGCCGACGTTTGAATGTCAGGACCAAGGTATTCTGGTTGCATTAAGTTTTCCTCACCCGCACTGGAGCGCTTCCTGCCGGCTTCTGCCTTCGGCTCTGGAGCGTTTGCTGCCGGCTTCTGCCTTCCGCGCTGGAGCGCTTGCTGCCTGCTTCTCCCTTCATTGCTGGAGCACTTGCTGCCTGCTTCTGCCTTCCGCGCTGAATCACACACAATACAATAAATACAATGTTTATTTAGACCTTGGTCTTTAAACAGTAATAAACCAGTTAAAAGTAACGGTTCAACAGCACAGATTTATACCTTCTCAACGTTAAAAATTAATACATTTTCCAAAATGGAGTACAGTTGCGACTTTTCTGTGCAAATCAACTGGGCTATTTATAAAAATTATACATAATTTAAAACTTACTTTAAAATAATGTGAAATTCATCCATCTTAAAAAGATTTATATTAACCTTATTTAAGATTTAAAGCAGTTTAAAAATATCTAAAGATTACGGCTAATTCTCTTTTAGATAACTTTTAATTACCTTCATATAGTTTCCTAATGCAATCGCGATCTCGAGGTTAGGCATTTCTGTGATTAGCTCCACCGCCTGTGTCCGTAACTTTATTTCATATTTTAAAAACATTGGGCGGAGATATAATTTACGCTGCTCTAGTATTGTTGCACAGTCTAACAGAATATGTAATATATCACCTTTTGTTCCCAGAGTACACTTACAATAGCCATCATGATCTAACATTTTTATTTTTAATTCTTCGTTTACCAACCAGGGATTTATACCGATTCTCAGTCTTAAGATTTCCTGTCTGTACCAATGGTTTGGTAAAATGTCCAAGTAAGGGAACCAATTTTTATTTAGCCATGAGTCTCTCATAAATTGCACAGATTTTTTTTTTTTGCCAGATATTCCATATCTGCACATCGAGAGACTTCTTGTCCATACTTCCTAAGATCGCTTTTAATAAATTCTACATACAGGGATTCTTGGCAAATTTTCACCTTTATGTTCTTACAGGCCAATAGTATTTTCTTCTTGTTCTCTTTAGCCCATTTTAGATTACTATTTTGAATCTCTTTTCTGCACCATTGGGATACTTTCTGGCCTATCTCTATATCCAGGCGTTTCCAGAATCTAATTAAAGCCATTTGTGACTGTACACTCCAAGCAGTTGTACCTAACTCGGTTCTTATTGCTTGGATCATCGCTGAATGTGGTAGTGACATCAATGTTTTCAGGCATTTCCCTTCCTCTAAATCCCAATCACATTTACCACTCAAATGAAGAACTACCGCTCCATAGAGTACTTGTGGGGGTATCATTGCGCTGAAGGCCTTTAACAGCGGTCTGTGAGACATATTACCATAATCACGGTTACATTTTTTCAGACCACAGATCGATGTAAAGGCTTTCGCTTTCTGGACTTCTAGGTGAGTGTGCCACTTTAAAGACCTGTCAAACCACATCCCGAGGTAGCGATATTCATTCACCGTTTCTAATTTCGGATCTCCTAAAAACCAATTAAATCGAATATCTTTTTTCCCAAAGCATAACATTTTTGTCTTTTCCATATTTACAGTTAAAAATTTCCTTTCGCAGTATTCACTAAAGGCGTTTTGCTTTCTTTGGAGGCCCATTTCAGTCTGGTCCAAAATTACCAGATCATCTGCATACAGTAAACAGGACACTTTATTTCCATCCATTCTCGGGCTTGCACTTCTTTCAACCTCTAGGGTTGCTGGTAGATCTGCTAAGAATATGGCAAATAGCAGAGGGGCCAAAACACAGCCCTGTCTAAGGCCATTCTCGATTGCTATTTTTGTCGTCAATGACCCTTCTGTGTCTCTAATTACTTGTGCCCAGTTACTGCTATGTAGCTCTTTTATTATCGCAAGTAAGCCTTTAGGGATTTTTTTATTTACAAGGGTTTCCCATAGGCATTTCCGATCAACTGAATCAAATGCTGCTCGAAAATCAACAAAACAGCAGCACAGCTTACCATTTTGTTCTATTGACTTGCGCGCTACTGCCCACAAGGCGAAGCAGTGATCGACCGTGGAGTGGCCTTCTTTGAAGCCCCCCTGTTCGACTGGTACAATCAAACTCCTCCACCAGGTCTTTTAGTCTATTCAGAATTATTTTTGAAAATACTTTTTCTCCTATATCTAGCAGATTAATCCACCTGTAGTTTTGTGATGCATTCATATTGCCTTTGTAAAAATGTAAATGTAGTTGAGCTTATATAGCGCACAGCTACCCGCAGTGGGTTTCCCGGCGCTTACTTAGGGAACTCGTCCTGGTATTCCCCTGTGAGATAGCAGGTTATCCACAAGGTGAAAGTCAGGCATCCCGCCGCGAGGGGCCGTTGTGGAGATTAAGCAAGCTATTGCCCAGAGTCGCAGAGTGTGAACCCGTGAGTCGAGGAGGCACCGGGGCGAGAATTATCAAGTCCGTGGAATTTTTAGCTCAAGACCCGCCGAGGCGGGGAATTGAACCCTGGTCCAGGACCGATCTCAGCTTCCGGGTCTGCCGCCTTTAACCCCTGAGCCACACTTCTCCACACGTCCTTTTTTATGGACTGCCCTTATTACCGCTCCCTTCCAATTCTTTGGTATTTTCCCTACCGCTAAAATTGCCAGGAACATATGCGAAAAGAATCTCGCCCACCACTTCATCTGTGACTTTATTATTATTGCTGGAAGATTGTCTGGTCCTGCTGCTCTTGTTAGTTTTAATTTCATTATTGTATTTTCTACATTCTGTTCTGTAAAGTCTGGTTTTAATTCTTCCGTTAAGTTATGCCATGGCTGGGGCTCTTCCACTTCTAGATCTCTGCGAGAGCCATACAATTCCTTCAGGTACTTCTCCCATACAGCCTCGCCTATCACACAGTTCATTGCCCCCACTGGGTGATCGGCAGCTGCTTTCACCAGCTTCCAAAACTGTCTTGTATTTTTTGATTCAATAGATTCTAATACATTTTCCCAGCATTTGTCTTTATACACCCTTTTTGCATTTGTAATTAGCTTTTTATACTCTCTTTTTAGTTTATTAAGATGAGTTTGTCTCTTCAGATCGTGCTTTTTACTAATTCTTCTTGTTACTTTCCTTATCTCTCTTTTTTTCTTTAGACAGTCTGCAGAGAACCTTTTAGGTCGTCTAACAGGGATTAGCTGCTGATTTGTTTGATCTTTTTCTAGTTCAGTTCGAAGGCATTGCACCACTTGATCTATTTTTCCCTCATACCAATCCAAATTCTGGCCCCCTATATCTCCCAAAGCTACCTTTTTAGGTCTCGGGACCATCCGGTCGGCAGACCGGAAGTCCGGAGATTTAATGACTTGGGAGAAGAGGGGCTTGAACCCGCCCCTCTTCTGCCCTGTTCTCCATTGGCTGGCCTCGTAAATGCTGGCCAGCCATTGGAGAAGAGGTCCCGTCACTCCACTCATGCCCCGTCCTTTTCGGATCGGGGGGCGTGTTTTTTGCGAAAAGTCTCAGGGAGGAGACAACAGCAAAACACGCCCCCGAATCCGAAAAGGAGGCTGCCTTTCTCCGAGGCATTTCTGCCTCGGAGAAAGGCGTTCGTGTGCTCGTCCGCTCCCCCTTCGTCCAGTTGCTGCTCTGGTCGGCTCCGCAGGGACTTATTGTGTCTGACATTTGTCTAACGTATCCATGCTTGTGAGTACTGATATGCTTCAAATCCAATTAGAAGACCGTCTCAGGAGTTAATGTGATAACAGCACACTTGCCAGGCCTCCTCTAATGGTGTTAGTAGAAATGGTACAAGGTGATCAGACAAATACTTTGAAGACAGTTATGACTTCCGTTTTTTTTAGTAGCGCGGAAATGTCACCTGTATGTTGTGCTCTTAAGCACGTTTCTTTTTACAATGTACCGTTAGTGGTAATAATCCGTTACTGTGTCTCTGTGGGAAAGATTGCATGTAATAATAACATGCGTCAGGGAATTCCTAAGATGAGGAATGCACGACAGTGCAAGGCGTGTGTCCGTTCTATCTGGTCTTGGTTGGTTTTAAATTCTCTTCCATTCCAGAGGCTCTACCGGCCCCATTGTAACTCTCATCTTGCAATTAGTCACGAACAAAAGTAAACAAGCAAGCATTGGGGAGGGATTTAAAACCCTCCGTTTGGCCTAGCCGTGCGTAGCGCTGGGCGGGATTCCACGATGGGCTATACCCTCCCTCCCAGTCCCACCCCGTTTACAGGATACAAGAGGGTGGTTTGCGAAGCCTCGCATGCAAGAGCTTCCTAGCCTACGCTACAGTGAATCCGTTTCTAGACAATTGCAGTGTTGTTTGTAGACTGAAGCAGTTTACAAACATCTTAAGTCTACAAAAGCATGCAATGTACAATCTGTATGCACTATGCAGATGTTGTCTATCGCCAATGTTTTTTCCATTACCATTTTTATTTAACATTACTTTGCGTTGTGTGTAGGGATTTCCAAAGGAGTGTCCCGACGCTTCTCTTGCATTTAATACATGTCCCGGTTTTTGGGACAAAGGTCAATTCATCCTGCAGAGCATAATTGAAATGAAACTCTCTCTGCTCTTTTTTCCACAATCGCTTTGGAAGTCTGAAACAATTTAAGCATTTTAGTTGTTTCTTTCAGGCACGCATAAGGAGATGGGTGAATGCTCCCAGCAGAGACCTGACAGAGTGGGGAGAAGGGCAGGGGGGTTCAGGGTAGAGGTCCTGCCGTAGCTAATGCCATGGAATCATGTAAACGTAGCCTTGTGAATATAAATGTGTGTACGTGTACATGCGTGTATGTATATCCAGTGGTCGAAGTGGGGGGAAAAAAGTAGGGGAACTGTGGGCGGAGAATCAGAGGGGGGAATAACCTGAGGACTGGATCAGTGGGCGGAGTCAGAGGTGTGGCCAGAACGGGCAAAACATCCCAATTTTGTGTATTTGTTTGACACTGACCAGTTACAGCTTATTATGTTATTTAATTCACCCAAATGGATACACATGATTATTTAAAGCTTAATGAGTTATTGACATTAAAATACATTCACAAAGTGGGATATGTTTTCAATCACAGAATGTCCCACATACGCTTAAAAGTGAAAGCACAAGCTATTTGTCTCCAAGCCATGGCGTTTGTCATCAGCACTTCTCCTCCCTTTTTTTCCCATGAGCAGTTCAAACATAAATAGCAAAATATACTAGTTTGCAAATGTTTTCTATATAATTGCTCTGCCATATATGACACATAATACATCATCTGCTGCATAATCTGACAATTTTAACTAATAATTGGTTTGTGGCTGAAACGGATCAAAAGTTAAAAAAAAGTGACATGTTGCTGCAAAGAGGACGGCCCTTTGCAAAGTTTGACTGATCACCTCTCTAACTGCTGCATTTGTTTTTTACAATGGTACTAATGAGGCAACATTTTCTCAGAGACTGTTAGCATATGTAAAATGTCAAAATAATAAAGTATCAGTGTAAATATTGCATTACGCTGCAGCCTTTTTTTTCCTGCATAATTTAGTCAATGCTGTGGCATAATTTTGTCCTCTATTGCAGCATAATTCCAATGGCCCCAAAGCAGGCAGCACGTTACAAGTGCTTGCGCATGAAGCAGAGAGACTGTTAAGTTTGCAAACTTAGGGGATCTGTACAAGTGAAGTGGCGCAGTGGGGGGGGTAGCTTTCATGGCTTAACGCCTCACTCCGCCACTTCAAAAACGCAAGGCTGCACCATATTTACAACGATATGGTGCAGCCATGTTTCCCCTTGCGCTGGCGCTACACTTAGCAGTGTAGCGCCAACGCAAGCACCCTTGCACCATAGTGCAAGGGTGTCTGTGTGCAGGGGAGGATTGTTTATGTGTAGGAAGGCCTTCAGCCCCCCCCCCCCCCCCCATGTGTGTCAGCCCGGCTGGCGTCCCTCTAATTGCAGCCGGACCAGAGTACTTCACAGGTCTTTAAAAGACCGTTTGCTCGTTAATGAGGCTTTTGTTGTGTTTCCACCCCTTTTTACAGCCACTCTGCCTATGGCTGGAAGACGTAGCCCCCCCCCCCCCCGATATCTTTTTCACCCCCCCACAAAATTTGGCTCTAGTTGCCCGCTTTTAAAGATCTTATGTTGGCTCCACTTTCCATCCGTCGGTGTTTGCTGTCAGGGATTAATAACAAGCATTTACAATGCAATGGTCTCGGCATTGGTAAAGTTAGAGCTATTGACAATGCCGTTTCTTTAAATGTTTTAAAAACAAAAACATAAACAAAAAAAAATGTCATGAGCAATGCCAATAGCTCTAACTTTACCAATGCCGAGACCATTGCATTGTAAATGCTTGTGTTGAAATGATCCTAGTTTTTCCATATACTCTTCCGTTAATCTAGTTGTTACTCTCTTGGGGTATTCAACTTGTGAGATTACTTTATCTCGAGCTTTCGGGGCTCCTCCTTGAATCCTCAGCTGCAGGGGATTGTGGTCACTGCCTTCTTTCTGAAATATCTTAAATTCCCTTATAAGAGAGAAGTTCCAGGCAAACATAAAGACATAGTCTATTGGGCAATTTTGTGTGCCTATTTTGAATGTTTTCTCTGCTGGTCGATCAGTTTCAAATCTGCCATTCAGGCAGAGAAGGCCCTTCGTCCCTAAGTAATTTCCCAGTTCTTTATCCTGTCTTAAAATTTCAATCTTTTTCAAATGAAGCTTTTGTGTTTTCGGAGCCCCATTATTCAACAAGGTGACTTCCAACAGCCCCAGCAGGGTTTTTTGAAGCATCAGTAGTAAATCCATTATTGAAGAGGGGGGGGTCGTGGAAATGTCTAGATCTTGTAGACTAGTTCTCTCGGGGTCGACTGTTCTTTCAGTTCTCGATGTTTCCTGCTGGGTTTGGTTTCTTATCCCTTTTGATTGTAGTGTCGATATATTTGGTGAGACCCCCCAGACGGTTCTTGACCTTTGGCTGTTGTTCTCCGTTTGGCCTGAGGTCTCTGATTCTTGTGCTTGCATCGAGAGTAGTTTGGGGGATGATGACAGACGCGGTGCTATTGCTAGATCGTATTGACTCAGAAGGGAGTGATTTATTAGGAATGATGCCGCCAGGAATTCTTCAGGAGATTCTACCATGCCATTCCCATTCTGTTGCTCCACTTCTGCTTCTATGGACTTTGTAGATGGGTCTAATCTTTTATAATGTTTACCTAAAAAGTCCTTTATAGATTTAGTTGCTGACATACTTCCATTAGTTTCTTGCAGGGTCTTCTTAATGGCTTTTTTATTTTCCCTCTTTTGAGACGCCCCTTTAGTTCCTTCTCTGGGACTGGCCTGACTCTCCTGGCTCTCTTCTCGGATCCTTACCCACCCAGAGAGCTCTCCCCTCCCGGGGCTTTCCTCCAAAGGCTCCTTACGAGTTTTTTGCTTCCTTTTAGGTGCCATCGTTCCTTAGGTATAGCGAATCTGTTTTTATTGCGCTCTTATATACTCCAATTTTTCTGTGCGTTATATTTTTTTAAAAACTCAGCCTTGCACTTTCTTTGCTTTTCCCCTTCCCTCGCCCCCTAATCAGCCGAATTTACCAGCTAATAAATACTTAGAAGGGCATCGGGGTACAGCAATCGTTCATGCAATCATTCATTCACTTACCTCTGTTGTGCCTTTAACCCGCCATGCCTGCCAATTTGCTTTTTGGGATTTTGTGCTCTTTCTTCCTTATTTCCCAATCGGTGACCTGGTGGCCCCCCTATGCCTCGTCCCTTCCGCAGTGGGGGGCGGTTCTATAACTCCGCCCAAGGCCTTTGGTTACTCCTTGGGTTCCCCGGGTCACCTGTTTCTGAGCTTTCACCAACTTTCTCTCTTTCTGGGCGGTCTATCCGCCTTCTCCTGCGCGTCGATTTCTTCTGGGCAGTCAGGGCATGATTAAAATGCTGTTTAGCCCCACATAGGTGCAATAACCACACCTTTCTTCTGGGGGCTTTCTCTTGTTGCACCCGTGGCTCTTCCTCCCGCGCAGTGTCTTTGGCTGCGATTTTCGGCAAGACCCGGGATTTCCCTTGGGTCCGCCGAGATCAAAACTCAGTTGCCTCAGCACGTCTATCAATCAATCAATCAATCATAGGCATTTATAACGCGCACTACTCACCCGGAGGGTATCAAGGCGCTTGGGGGGGGGGGGGGGGGGTCCGCTACTGCTTGAACAACCAGGTCTTGAGCTTCTTCCTGAAGGAGAGGTGGTCTTGGGTCAGGCGTAGGTCAGGAGGGAGGGCGTTCCAAGTCTTGGCGGCCAGCTGGGAGAAGGATCTTCCTCCTGTTGTCGCTCTGTGGAAGCGGGGGACGGCGGCGAGGGCGTGACTGGTCGAGCGGAGGTGGCGTTTGGGAGCGTAGAAGATGAGGCGGCTGTTGAGGTAGGTCGGGCCTTGGTTGTGTAGGGCTTTGTGCGCGTGGGTGAGGAGCCGGAAGGTGATTCTTTTGTTGATCGGGAGCCAGTGCAGGTCTCTCAGGTGTCTGGAGATGTGGCTTCATATGGGGACGTCGAGGATGAGTCTCGCCGAGGCGTTCTGGATCCCCTGGAGTCTCTTCTGGAGCTTGGCGGTGGTACCGGCGTAGAGGGTGTTGCCGTAGTCCAGTCGACTGGTGACGAGGGCCTGGGTGACCGTCTTCCTGGTCTCGGTGGGGATCCACCGGAAGATCTTACGTAGCATGCGCAGGATGTTGAAACAGGACGAGGAGACGGCGTTGACTTGTCTGGTCATGGAGAGGGAGGAGTCCAGGATGAAGCCCAGGTTGCGTGCGTGGTCTGTCGGTTTGGGTGCGTTGCCCAGGGCGGGGGGCCACCAGGAGTCGTCCCAGGCGGAGGGTGAGGAGCCCAGGATGAGGACTTCCGTCTTGTCTGTGTTCAGTTTCAGGCGGCTGGTCGTCATCCACTCGGCCACGTTTTTCATCCCTTCGTGTAGGTTGGCTCTGGCGGTGGCGGGGTCGTTGGTCAGGGAGAGTATCAGCTGGGTGTCATCGGCGTAGGAGATGATGTTCAGGTTGTGTTGGCGTGCGATGGCCGCAAGGGGGCTCATGTAGACATTGAAGAGGGTGGGGCTGAGCGAGGAGCCCTGAGGGACGCCGCAGATGACTTCCGTGGCTTCTGATCTGAACGGGGGCAGGCGGACTCTCTGTGTCCTTCCGGTGAGGAAGGAGATGATCCATTCCAGTGCCTTCTCCTCGATTCCGACGTTGCTGAGGCGCTGCACTAGGGTGCGGTGGCAGACAGCGTCGAATGCCGCGGAGAGGTCCAGGAGGATGAGGGCCGCTGTTTCTCCGTTGTCCAGCAGGGTTCGGATGTCGTCGGTGGCAGCGATGAGGGCGGTCTCGGTGCTGTGGTTGGCCCGGAAGCCTGACTGGGATGGGTCGAGGGAACCAGTCGTCTCGAGGAAGGCTGCCAGTTGCTTGTTGACGGTCTTCTCGATGACTTTGGCTGGAAACGGGAGGAGCGAGATGGGGCGGTAGTTCTTGAGTTCGGTGGGGTCCGCCGTTGGTTTCTTTAGTAGAGCGCTGAGTTCGGCGTGCTTCCAGCTCTCAGGGAAGGTGGCGGTGTCGAGGGAGGTGTTGATGATGTCCCGCAGGTGGGGTGCGATGACAGCGTCGGCCTTGTTGAAGATGTGGTGAGGGCGGGGGTCGGTTGGGGATCCGGAGTGGATGGAGTTCATCGTGCTGATGGTGTCTTCGAGGTTGATCGGTGTCCAGGCATTGAGGGTGGTGGTGGGGGGCGTTGGTTTGGTCGTGGGGAGCGTTGGTTGTGTTCTGAAGCTGTTGTGTATGTCAGCGATCTTGTTGTGGAAGTAGGAGGCGAGGGAGTTGCAGAGGTCTTGCGATGGGGTGATGTTGTTGGTTCCGGCGTTGGGGTTGGAGAGCTCTCTGACTATGTTGAAGAGTTCATTGCTGTTGTGTGCGTTGTTGTCCAGCCGGTCCTTGAATGCTGTTTTCTTGGTGGCGTGGATCAGTTGATGGTGCATTCGGGTGGCGAGCTTGAGGGTAGTCATGTTGTCCGGCGTTGGGTCTCTTCTCCAGGCTTTCTCGAGGGCACGGCAGTTCTTCTTGGAGCTCTTGAGTTCGTCGGTGAACCACGGGGCCTTCTTGCTTCCGGGTCTGCTGGGCGGGGTCCTCAGAGGGGCGAGCTCGTCCGCGCAGGTGGAGATCCATTTCGTGAGGTTGTCGGCGGCTTGGCTGGGGTTCGGTGAGCTGGCGGTAGGGTGCTGGCTCAGGGATGCGGCGAGTTGTTCGGCTGTGATCTTGTTCCAGCTTCTTCGTGCAGCTTGTTGCTGGTGGTGGTGGACCGTGGTTCTTTTGAAGGTGAAGTGGATGCAGCTGTGGTCCGTCCAGTGGAGTCCAGTGGCGTGGCTGAAGGAGATGTCTTTGCTGGACGAGAAGACGGCGTCAAGTGTGTGTCCGGGAGGTGGGTGGGGGTGGTCACCAGCTGCTCGAGTCCGAGGGTGGCGAGGTTGTCAAGCAGGGTGGTGGTGTTGCGGTCGTTGTTGTTCTCCAGGTGGAAGTTGATGTCCCCGAGGAGGATGTAGTCAGCGGAGGGGAGGGCGTGCGGGCTGATGAAGTCGGCGATGTCTTCGCTGAATTGAGTGCGTGGTCCCGGGGATCGGTAGATCAGGGTGCCTCTGAGGGTGGTCTTGGGGTCGGTGTGGATCTGGAAGTGCAGGTGTTCGGCGGTTGTCAGGGTGTCGTCGGCGTTGGTCGAGATACGGATGGTGTCCCTGTGGATGATGGCGATGCCTCCTCCAGTCTGGTTGTCGCGGTCTCTCCGGATGATCTTGTAGCCCTCTGGGATGCGATGGCGATGTTTGGCGCTGAGGAGTCGTTCATCCAGGTTTCCGTGAGGAAGGCAACGTCAGGAGCTGTGGTGTCGAGGAGGTACCAGAGTTGAACGGCGTGTCTGTGGACGGAGCGGGTGTTGAGCAGGATGCACTTGAGGTGGTTGCTGCTGGTGTTCCGTTTGGTGGGTGCTGAAGCAGTGCAGGTCCGGATGCAGGTGAACTTGCAGGACTGGCAGGTGAAGGGTCCGTGGGTGCGTCTCGGGGTGGCTCGGTAGCACCCGGGGGTTCGGCCGGTGTTGAGTGCGTTGAGGGTGGCGGCATCGTAAGTCCGGCGGGTGGGGTGGCCTCTGCGGGGGCCAGGGGTTCTGGCGCTGGGCTCGGTCCAGGCACGGACGGGCGCAGACGGGCTTACCTTTGGCGCACCTTCGGCGCTCAATCGGTGCTCCCGCTGCGCGCGTCCGCTGCGCGGTCGCTCTGGGGGCGTCATAAGAGGGGAGCCGGGAGGGAGGGTCTGCGGGGAGGCGGGGAGCGCGGGACCCAATCGGCGGGCGGGGGGGCGGGGTCTCGTTGGTAGCGGCGGGAAACCTGGGGGCTCGGCGGCGGCTCTGAGGTGGCTGGGGCGCCGCTCGGCGGCCCTGTGGTGGCTGGGGCGCCGCTCGGCGGCCCTGTGGCGGCTGGGGCGGCGCTCGGCGGCCCTGTGGCGGCTGGGGCGGCGCTCGGCGGCCCTGTGGTGGCTCAGGCAGCAGGTGGCAGCAGGAGGCTCAGCAGGTAAGGAGCAGGCGGGAGGTGTGGGGGCGACCAGGCCGAGGGCGCAGTATCTACTCGCGTCCACCTCCCGCGAGTCAGCTCACAGCTTTCGGCGGGCGACGCGAGTTCTGTGATGATTCGGTGTTCTCGCCGTCCTCACGTGCAGCGCGTAGCATGAGGTCGGTTCAGGCAGGCAGGCAAGGAGCGGCAACAACGGAGAAAGCCTGAATCTCTTGCTGCCTGCTTCTGCATTCCGCGCTGGAGCGCTATTCCTTTGGGGAAATCACGCGCTGGAGCGCTTGTTCTTTTTGTTACCTTTATTTCCACAACGCGCAGGAGCGCTCCAGCGCGGAAGGCAGAAGCAGGCAGCAAGCGCTCCAGCGCGGAAGGCAGAAGCAGGCAGCAAGCGCTCCAGCGCGGAAAGCAGAAGCAGTTCAGTTCATGCAGGAGGGCATTATTTATGTTTGGACAAAAGCCGCGCTGGGGCACCTACTAAGTTCCTAAACGCGCAGGAGCGTTTAGTTTCGTGTATTCAGTCCACGCAGGAGCGCATTATTTATGTTTGGACCAAACCCACGCTGGGGCGCTTTCTAAGTTCCTAAAATGTGCAGGAGCGCTAGTCCACGGTGACACTAACCGCTGGATTACCTTACTGCTTAGTGCTTCTCTGACAAGGTAATTGCCTTTCCGCATGTGTCCTTCAAGGGAGAAACAAGGGGTGTGTTTGTGTCCTCATTAATAGGGTTTGCTCCTTTCTTCCCCAGCTACTGGTGCTCATGGATATTCCCCAGACAGAGGAAGGTACCTTAACCGGCTTCAAGAACACCATATCTATATTCCCTGGCTTCCTTCCCCGTGTCCATCGCAATCCTAGTCAGTTTGCACGCATCTGCTGGGGTAAGGTGGGTACGGTGGTGGTGGCTAATGTCTTCTCAGCGAGATTGGCTCACAAGCTGAAGGTAAGACTTGTGGGGTACCTGACACCAACAAAATGTTTCCACCTTTCCTGAACTGGGGGATCTGGCCTGAGCTGCCTTTGCAGTGTACTGGGAAAGGGGTGTGCTCAAATAGAAAATAGTAATTGAACTAGGGCTCAGCAGAAGAAACAGAAAAGGAAGAGTTGATGACCGCGAGCAACAGAGAATCTTAGAAAAAAGGAAGAAGACAGACATGTGAAATAAAGAGCGAAAAATATGTGTATTTGTGGAGATGTTGGAGGGATAAATATATATTGGTTTGAGAGAAGGAGAGAAAAAGAGAACTTGTGACAGAATCAGGTAGATAGACAAAAAAGACTCTGCTTAGAGAGACCAAAAAAGAGGGTTGTGACAGGACTGCCAAGGTGATAAAGAGACATCTGAGAGAAGGGAGAGAGACAGCTGAGAAAGACGGTTCAGACCTACAGAGCGGAAGAGTAAGAGACTGGAGTACAAGAAGCAATGTTGTGAGAGAACTCAGAGAGGGGCAGAAAAATAGGGATTCATGTGAAAGAGATATGACCAATGAGACAAACATGATGGAAAGATTTGCTGAGAGATCGGGGAATGGATATTAATTATGGGTTGCAATGGTCGCAGTTGTGACTCCTGGATTGTTCTTTGAAAACCCTTGCAGTGCTTTTGCTCTCTCATGACATCTGATGTGACAAAATCAGTGGCAAGTACACAGGGACAGCTGCATTTGTGGGCGTTGGGGCTCCTCCCTTCCCGTTATGTGCCCATTTCTTACTATACCAATAATGAATAATAGTCTATTACTCAATATTAGTGTAAACAAATGGAGTCCTAGGAGCTGTAACAGGACATGTTCTAGCGGCTGAGGTAAGTTAAATAAAATGCTTTTAAATGTGTGCAAGTGTGTGTGTGAGATAGCGTGTGTAAGTGCGAGAGTGAGTCTGTTTTTTGTGCAAGCATGTTTGTGTGTGAGTGAGAATGTGTGAAGCGTGTTAGAGAGAATTATTGTCAACTAAAGTGAATATAAAAATGATTGAGTTAGTGGCAGTGATGAACGTAACTGAGTGAGAATGAATGCGTCAAAGGGAGTGAGAATAAGTGAAAATGAGTGAATGAGAGTAAGAATGAATATATGTGAGTGAGCAGGAACGTAGGACTGAGTGACACTAAGAGAATTTGAGTACACATGAATGAGTGAGTCAGAGTGAAACAGTTCAAGTGAGACTGAGTGAGAGAAGGTGTGAGTGAGAACGAATGAGTGAAAGAATGTGAGAATTTGAGTGACTCCAAATGAGTGAGTTAAAATAAGAAAAGTGAGTGCAAGTGAGAATGAATGAGTTTGAGTGGCTGACTACTGATAGAGGAATTCTCATACCATATCTTCCTAGATGCTTGAAAGAGAATGCACTTGGATTAATGTTTTGTAATAGCTTCTTAATAAAATCATGGACCTTTAGAATGGGACCATGGAGGTTTACTAAACTGTATTTAGAATTGTTCATTTGGCACCAGATTGAATAATGTCTTCATTTTGTCCATCTGATGTGTAACGAAGGCATGTAACCTATTGTAGATGGATGCAGTATGCCTCCCACCACACAAACCATGCTTCTGACCCCATCTGCCTACGGCCAGACAGAGTTTCTGCAGGTCATCAAGTTAGTGCCTACAATTGTGGACATTCTTCTAGATGCTGAATCACTTTTTGCAGAAAATCTCATCCTTCATTTCCGCTCATCTTCAGATACTGCTCCACCTTAATCCACTTCACAGTGAGGTTAATTCTTAAGTTATTGTGGTTCTGTGGCTTTCAAGCATAGAGTCCTTTCACTGAATCACTGACTCTTTAAACACTGAAGTCTGGAAATAAAGTGATACCCTCCATACGCAGGACTGGGTTTGAAACTGACAAGTTACAAAGATTGCCATCTTATGTACTACTGCACCATCTACCTCTGAATGGTTGACCAGTGCCATGCTGTTACTATTGGCACTGTTTATGCATCTCTCTCCTCGGGTACTTACTTTTTGGGAATGGCACTTGCTTGAGTTCCTCTCAGCAGTCAGTACAGCCATTTGCTTTGCTATACAATACCATTAGCAAAGCAAATGGCTTGAACTTAATCAAAGGCGAGACCTATTGCATTTTCAATGCTTGTTTTAGAGAGGGATTGAGCATTTATTAGTAGACAGTTTAGAGAGTGGCCTTTGGTGATAGTGGGACTTTGTTTTGTAGAAGAGTGATCAGTATTGTGTGGGTTTGTAGCAGGTGTGTTTTTAGTGCTGGCATTAGCTGTATTAGGATAGCAATCGTATAGCTGTTCTGTATCATGTTCCTCATCCAACATGCTAAGAAGGCATTTTGATGGGTCTGCGTGTGTATGTGGTGGAGATGGTGTTTGAGAGTGAGTTGGAGTACTGTTGTTTTTGTGGTGTAACATTGTTGTGAAGTAGACATGGGGAAGCGAAGTTGTGAGGTGTGGCATGTTGCTTATATTTTTTGCGTGTGTTTAAGGCGGAAGGTGTATGAGTCAGGGGAGGTGGTGCAGCATGTGGGTCATGTAGTAAGGTTCTAAATTGTCCAATGGATGAGAGGCGGTTAAAAGAGAGTTTGCGTTGTTGCTGTATCTGTGTTAGGTGTGGTGGAAGAGAGAAAGCTTGGCATTGGAGTTTGTTCCTTTGTGTGGTTTGAAAGGTGGGTGAATATTTTTATTTTGTGATGGTAAGTATTATGAGGTGTTGCGTTTTGAAGATCTTGTTGTGCTGGTGTGTGTGATGTTTTGTTTTTGAGGATTAGTGAAAAGGGGTGCTGATGTATATGTTTCATGCAATGGATTTGGTTGTATAGTATTGTTTGTGAGAGGAGGTTGTACGGTAGAGGGGGTGGTGATGTGTTTATGAGTAGAGCGTCTGTTGTGTGTAGGAGGGAATGAAGTAGAGGTAAGAGTGTTTGTCTTAGACAGGTTTGTTACAAGAGTTAAAAAGTGTGGTGGTGTGCAGAGTGTGTGTTGTGCGTTCGTATTATTATGGTAGAAGGGAGAGGAGGGTGTTTGCTGGACAAATGATGGAAGGATGATTATATGTTTGTTAGTGATAAAAGGTGGTCTGTTAGGTGTAATTACAGCAGGGAGCGTGTGTCTGGATGGATGTAGTTATGTATGGTGTTTATTGGCGTTGTGTTAGTGATAAGTGGTTTGGTTAGTGGTATAGGATAGAGTTGTGTACTGTTTGTAGCTGATGGTGGATATGTGTAGTAGTTGGGATAGTAGGGTGTATAGATGTGGTGTGGTTTGGTTGGGTTTGTAGTGCATACTGGTACATTAATTAGTGCGTAGGGTTGAGATTGGTGTACGTTTGGTGTGAGTGTGTTGCTCTGTTTGTGGATGTGGATGGTGTGAGCTGTGTATTGCTAAATGGGAAAATGGGCAGCAAATCTCGGCCCTGGTCCGTCTTGAACAGGCTCAAACAGGCAACTGCCCTTTTCCTCTCTGCCCTTAACCTCGATGCCCTAACCCTGGCCTTTTATAGCCCTAGTAATCAGGTGACCCCTTCAGCCAATGGGAACCCTAACACTATCCAATCACAACACTAGCCCTAAAATCTAGAACCAATAGGAGACCAGGACCTTACAGCCAATCTTAGCCCTAGTCCAAGCACCCAATCAGTTCAAAAACCCTGATCTCTACGTTCAATCGAGGCCCTAGCCCTACCAATAGTCCCAACCCAAGTACAAGCAACCAATGGCACAGGAAGCCCTAGTCCCTACTTCCAATAGAAAGCATAACCCTACTCTTAGTCCCACAAATAGTCCAGCAACCAATCACACCAGAAGCCCTAATCGCTACTTCCAATTAAAAGTCTAACACTAGCCTTAGTCCCAACAACCAATAACACAGGAAGCACTAGTCCCTACTTCCAATAGAAATCCGAACCCTAGCCCTAGTCCCAACCCTACATTGATTGAACCACAGACCCAGAAACCAATCAGAACACTCAAATACCCAACCAATGAGGACACTAATCCTAATCCAATAGAAACATCAGATACAACCACCTATCAGTGTATACATGTACCAACCACTAGCAGACCATATAAGGTCCCAGCAACCTCCGACAAGGTTTGCTGGCCAGAGAGTTGGAAGCTGCTTCTCCTGTGCAGAATCTCCTAGGAGACAGACAGACTCAATCCACACTTTGGACTTCTGCAGGTAAAGGCCTCACTAACATGAAATCTAACAATACTGTTTGAATAAAACTTTACTCCCTCTCCTGGCCAAAAAACGAAGTGCACAGTCCCTAATAAACACAGTTTAAACAGCTTACAGAAGCACCCTCTGATGTAGAATATCCCTGTTGCTGGGGAGGCAGGTGGCTGGTTTCACTGGCTTGTGAACACAATATGGTGGCTGGGGGTGCACTGTTTTAACATACAGGTCTTAGCACAGAGCAAAGGAGAAATTTGGAGGGAAAACTGAATAGTCACCAGGAATTAGGGAAAAACTACAGAGTTTGTACTGCAAATCCCACAGTTCAACACATTAAATAGAAGCAATCATGGGCAGGAAAAACCACAAGTTTAAAACACTAAACAGGTAATAAAATATGCAATCACAGGCAGGTTAAAACTACAATTTTAAACTGTACCAATCACAGGCAAAGACAGTAATCACAGAAAGGGAAAATCATTTTTTTAAAACATGTAAATGTTTAATCGTACTAAGAGAGCTACAGAGAACATGAACGAATAAGTGAGAGACCAAAAAGGAAAGATTATGATGCAAAGGAAAACACGAGAAAGAAAGCCTTATACCAAGCTCTAGTATTTTAACAGACTGATGAATAAGAGCATCCAAGAGTGACGAATAGAGAAAACCAAGAGTGGTGAATAGACAGAACCTCCCCGGCAGTAATGTAACCATGCATCTCTGTAGCTCTCTTAGCACGATTAAACATTTACATGGTATTACTCTTTGCTCTTAAATGTGGATGACATATAACATGATGTAATTGCATATATGCTAGGTTGTATATAGAGTAGTGACATTTTGATATTTGGTTCAGATAACATTTTGTCTTTACAGAATAATGTATTGGAGGTGGCTCTCCTGAGGAAGGCAGGTTTCTGCCGAAACGCGCGTTGAGACATCTTGGAAACCACCCTACAATTATACTAATCCATGGGATTTTATTGTTTCAATTATCATTATATATTGTTTTTGGTCAGACATTCAACCAATTCATTATGCTGACAATGTGTAAAAAACCTTAGAGTGAGGTATGCATGAATGGATTATTGAGTGTAGTTAGTATGTTGTGTAAATAGCCATTTTTCTGTAATGCACACAAAGCTTTAAATGTTAATGAATTTATCTCATAATAAATATTTTTGCATTTTTCTATCTCTAGTGTCACTACTATTATTTAAATAATTATGTACTAGTATTATTGTTGAAGTTGCCCTAGGAATTTCACAGTATGTGCTTCCCTGCCTAGGTGAACTTCACATTAGTATCAGGTGTGAGTAGTTGGCCTGGTATATGCTGTCCACTAATTATAGTGGGCACCTTGCACCAGTCTAAACAACCCCTTATTGATGATAGGTGAAAGACAACCTTTATTTTATTGAAAGCTATCCTAGTGGTGGCTATGGAGAGCAGCTTTCAGGCCAAGTCTTGAAGAAATGTAAAGCAGCTTGTTTTACCAGTCTACTATCTCTTGAATGGCTAAATAAAAGACAACCACACCAGGTCTATATGTAAAATATATGTATTAATTTCTAAACACACTCTACTAGTCTCTTTATGAGTCTAGAGGTCCAAACACATAAGTTACACTTCAAATATTACAATAAAATAGCACAAATACACGTTAGTCCCTAGGGGCGAGCAAAACCATATACTAAAATAGTGGTATAAGAACCACGACTTAACTACACACAAGGCCTAGAGCCTGTAGAATCTCTGGGACCCCAAGTAACCACCCAAGGTAGTGACACAGGGGACCCACAGGCGCCGTGTGCAGTGTGAGAACACAGCCGCGAGCTCCCGTTAGCTTCTATGGGGAAAGTCGCGGTTAGATTTATAAAGATTAGGGACACTTAGAGATGAGCTAGGACCAAACCCTTTGGGACTTAGGAAGTTCTAGGGTCAACACCCACAGGAGCACCGGAGTACTCTAGTTACCTCACCCAGGGAAGCCGGGTGCATAGGTGTCAAATGGTGTCAGTTTGCGTCGTCGTTTTCAATGGGAGCTGGCAAAGATGTGCTGCTGCTGGGAAGATGCGAAGTGTCCGAAGAGATCCAAGCCTGGATTGAAGTCGAGAAGAACCTGAAAGCAGAGGGGACAGAGTCTGGGTCACTAGCCAGTGACTAGGGGCACGATAGGCGAATGCCCACCGAAGTCTGATGATTTCAGGTGAAGAAGGTGAAGCTTGACTCTTCAGCCGCGAGGATCAGGAGGCGTCGAGGACGACCAGGAGCTGGATTCGAGCTGTCCCACGAAGGATGTTGAGTGCTGCAGCGTCGGTGCCCGAATTGGACACAACAAGCCTTGGCAACAGCAACCCACGCAGTAAGGAGAAAGCTGCTTCGGTGCAAACCAGCAAGGTCTGAGGGACTCCCCACGCGGTGGGGAGTCGGGGCACGTCTGGAGCAACCTGGGACGCCCAAGGAAAATCAAAGTTGCCTTCATAGGGACCCACCAGTGGACGGACCAGGTATCGCGAAAGGAGCCTCGAGTGGAAATGCATGAAGCAGGCTCACGGAACACTTGTGGAGTGTAGGCCCACAATCTACGGTGCAGATGGTGCTTGGGGTGTGGAGTATAAGTAACCCTAAGCACAACTTCGAGAGACGTCGGGAACTCAATGCACTTGCAAATGTGCACGGTGACCAGGCGTTCCGGTTCCACGTTACTCACGAGAGCTGTGGGTCTCAGCTTTCCTGGGGACTCGGGTCGGCCTCTGAGAACTCTGGAAATCCTCTTCCTGGGCTGCAAATACTTTGGAGTCCGGCGGGAGCTTCAGAGATGCAGACCGGCTAAATGCTTCGTTGGTGCCTGCCAAGCAGGGGAGTCACTCCTTGACCGCAAGGGAGATTTCTTCAGTCTTCTAGTCTTCAGTAGAGCGTTGAAGATCCAGGATTCAGTTGCAGAGTTTCGTCCAGGGATATCTAAAGTCCTGTTGCCAGGGGTTCCTTACTTATACCTAAGGGAGGGGTTGGACGAACTCTGGGGACCCACCAATGGGAGGGTTTGGAAAGAGGGGTGGCTACACCCATTTGCTTTGACCAGTTTCGCGCCAGAGCAGGGGATGGAAGCCCCTGAACCGGTTTGAGCTGGCCTATGCACAGGGACACCAAATGTGCCCCCAGTGCAGGACTTCAAAGCTCTCTGACAGTGCTCCCACCCAGCCCCAATACATATCAGCCTGTCTGGGAGTTGGTTACACCTCCCTGTGACAGGAAACCTATTGTCCTGGCCACCCCTGCCGGAACTTCGGTCAGCAGCAGTAGGCCAGACTTGTGTATGTGGCTGCAGCATCCATTTTGTGATGCCAGGGCTCAGTTAAGTTGGTACCGGGTATACCGGTGCTGTCATGTCTCTCCCTCTAGGAGGATGGGATCATACTCCCACACCAGTTACTGGTGTTGGGGTATGATTCCAAGGTATTTGACACCAAACAGGACATGTTTCCTTGCAGCCAGTCCAAAGTTAGCATTTACCATTGTTATAATGCACTTAAGAGTATATGGTCAGGCTGCACAACTGACAACCCCGGAGAAGAGATTCCGAAGGCTGCAGAGGGGCTCAACTCATGCCTGGGCACCCTCTCACATATAACCAAGCACCCTGCCTTCAGGATTAATAAGGCCTGCCATAGGGGGTGACTGATAAGTTTCTATGTGCAGTGATAGGTGAGGTATAGTGAATCTATACCTAGTACATAGTATACCTAAAGTACATGGAATCAATTTAGAGAGGAAGCAGATAGGGTGGGGCCCTGAATAGCAGGGCCGAAAAACAGTGTTACAGCAGCAAAAAGTGGGGGTAACCATGTGAAGCAGATCCTACTCTCCTACATCAGGGGGCCCCCTAGCTTTACGGCAACTACTGTCCGAGCAGCCAATTCTCTTGCTATTCTAGGCCGATATGACCGGTAAATGTGATCGGACATTTCCCTCTTTATTGATATGTTGCCCAAGACCTCTAAAGCGGAGGCTTTGAAGATCCTTTTTTTTTTTTTTTTTTTTTAAAGCTTTATTTAGATTTGTAAAATCAAACGATACACAAATGTCAGCTGTGCAATCATCGATGACAAAGCATAGAGGTACATAAAAACATTTCCAGCTCCCTTGCAATATATGTAAATTATGAGTGGCATCCAACAGCAGAACCCCCTTGCTCATTCCCTCATCTGTACTAGTCCAACCTGAAACAGAGGAGATTGACAGCGCCCAGTCATGCCCATGGTCTCCAGCCACCCCCTCCCTCCACGCGCATTCCATCACCCATGTGCATATCATGCCAACCACCCCCCCACAACAAACGTCCCATGGGACACATCATTCCAGTCCGACCCTGACCACCCCAGTCTCCCAGCGCCCATGTCATCTCGCCTACCCTACTCCCGTTGGAACTATGCCGGAATGTGTGGGCGAAGCGGGGGAGCCGGGGAGGCCCGCAATGTACGATTTGTAAGGGCCCCAGATATCCTTAGGACGCGCCGTCGCGGGGAGGAGACCGGAGTAGAGTTCGCTATTCGTGCTGCAAAACGCCATGGCAGTGAGCCACGATTGGACCGTAGGGGCCCGTCTATCCCCCCAGCGCCTGGCGATTTCTCGTTTAGCAAGGAGTAGACCCATAGCGGCCAACCTGCGAACGTTTTTGGGGAAGTTTACTGTGTAGCCCAACAACGCCACCTCCGGAGTGGGAACAAGTGTAAGCTCTAACATGTCTCCCAAGACCTTGTAGACTTGTGTCCAGAATGTTTGCAGTCTCGGACAGGTCCAGGACAAGTGTGCGAAGTCTGCATGTGGTGCTGCGCACTTCCAACAGAGATGAGGTCGTGCAGGGTCAATGGAATGGAGTCTGTCTGGGGTCACGTACCAACGGCGGAGGAATTTATAGTGAAGGAGTTTGTGTCGACTGTTCAAAGACACCGTAGCAGTGACCTTACAACAGGCCGTCCATTGCTCATCTGTGATAGGCCTACCCAGGTCCGTCTCCCATTCCGCCCGCGCCCGGTCCTCCGCACAAGGGAGCAAAGCCGCACACGCCTTGTACAGCCTCGAGACCATATGGGCCCCCGTCTCTCCGTCAATAATAATGGTAAGGGGTTCAAAGGAAGTAGGCTCAAGGGGGAAACCCTCAATGGCCGCCCTGGCCGCGCAATAGAGTCGGCGCAGAACGAATCTGTCCATGAATGTAGCCTCGCTAAAGCGCGCCTCTTCCGACGCCGAGAATATGTGCCCTTCCGGGTATAAATCTCCCATCCTGGTGAGGTTGAATTTACTCAACGTTCGCTGCACAATCGCCTCGTCCGTGCCCGGCAACAGTCCCGGGTTGCGAATAGGAAGCGAGGAGGAATATAGGCGAGGGTGAGCTAAATAGCTCAAAAGTTTCTTCCAGGCCCAGCTAGTGGTGGACACTGTTTGGATATTTACTGGGTTTCTGGGGATACCCTTGGGCAAAACGGCAGCCAACTGACCTGGGAGCACAAAGTCTGCCTCAGGGCGCAAAAACGGGATTCGAGCGTCCGGATGGTACCAGGCATACGCATGTGCGCACTGCGCGACCAGATAGTATAGGTACAGATCCGGTATGCCGAGGCCTCCCCTATCCTGCGGGAGTGTGAGAGTCTTCCAACGAATCCGGGGGTGTTTCCCGCCCCAGACCAGACGGATCAGGAGGGACCTCAAGGTGGAGAAGAAAGACCGAGTGAGGGGAACAGGGATATTGTTAAAAAGATACAAAAATGTGGGGAGCACAATCATTTTTATAATGGCTATTCTGGCCGACATGGAGAGCGGGAGGCGCAGCCACCCCTCCACCTGCGTCTCCAACCGCGCCACCGCGCGCCCATAGTTGAGGCGGATGATTTCGTCTGTGCTCAAATGGATCTGAATCCCTAAGTAGCGTACTGAGTCCGAGCACCACTCCAATGGGAACTCACACTGCCACGGGGAGGTGCCACTAGTCAATGGGAATATAATAGATATGTGCCAGTTGATGCCCAGTCCCGAGTGGCCACCAAAGCGCAGGATCTCACGAATCAGGGGGGAAAGATTGACCTGTGGTTCCCTTACATACAGGATAGTGTCGTCTGCGTAAAGGGAGGCCAACAACGGGCCCGTTCTAAACTGGAGACCCCTGTGGAGGTGCCGCTCCTGGAAATGCCGTATCAGGGGGTCCATGGTTAAAATGAACAAGAGCGGGGAAAGCGGACAGCCCTGGCGTGTGCCACGTGTTAGGGAGAAAGGGCGGGATAAAGTACCGTTGATACGTAGACGTGCCGTGGGGCGGCTATAGAGGAGACGAACCGTGGCCAGAAAATTCGCCGGCATGCCCATGCGTTCCATAACAGCAAGAAAGAATGGCCATTCTAAGGAATCAAACGCCTTCTCGGTGTCAAGTAGAATTGCAGCCGCAGGTGTGGCTGGGTTGATTCTGTGCAAAACAGTGAATAACGTCCGCAAGTTCAGCGACGTCGAGCGACGGGGGACAAAGCCCGACTGCATGGGCGAGATAATGAACTCCATCAGTTGGGAGAGCCTGTTGGCCACTATTTTGGGGCCTATACGACCCACACAGCAATGGGTCCTTGTTTGGCTTCGGGAGCAGGACCACGACCGCCTCTCGTAGAGTAGCCGGGAGCGAACCACGCTCCAACGCCTCCGCATAGACCTCTATGAGCCTAGGCGCCAATGATAGAGATCAGGGTGTGTATAATATTCCCACTACCACAGATAGAGTAATCTCACAGTTACACGCACATACATTCATCTTACGCTAGGGCCCATTTCACTAACATACGCTCAAATACTCTACCAGCAATAAACCTGTGGAAAGAAAACTCCTAGTCACCCTGCATCAATATCGGGGTCGATAAGATCTGGTTATTGAGACTGTTCATAAACATAATCTATAAAACCTATACGGCAATAATCAGAATATAATACACAATAATTGACAAGAAATAATATCCAACACCATGTTCAAATTATATTGCTTTATCTAAAATTAGTCAAATGGAAATCAAGCAGAATAAATCATTTTTCTCATAGTTACCTATTCTAGCTAAATGTCAGAACGGGTCAGGACAAGTCTCTCGGTAAAGTCTCTCAAGACGAAGTCCCTTCAGCATCAATCCTCAGCAACGCAGATTCGGTACGCGGCAATGGCAAGTGGCAAGACCCTCTCTAGGCTAACAATTCTTATACTGAATCGAACAAAAGAAAGATACATAAAAAAGTTGTAATGTCCGCTGGACCGCTGAGCAGAGCGAGAAGGAAAGGATGTAACATTGCTACATTCGAAAATCTCCGCTCAGGAAAAATCACAAAATAAAGACTACGGAACAGGAACCAAGAATCACAAATGTATCTTGTTAGTTCTACTTCTCCTCGGCAATGAGACCAATGCTCAGAGTCTTTCTCTAAGGCTCCTTTGTTTTCCCAAGGCTGCCAAGGACGTTCCATTTCACTCGAAGATTACCCAGGCTGCTGATGTCCTCACGGAAAATTTCACAAGGCAAGCAAGGACTGTGGTCAGCTGACTTCCAGACCATATTCAGCAGGGCTCTCTCCCATCACAGTTTTCTACTTTCAAATCGAGGCCAGGCTTACAAAATCGGCCATCTTTGACTAGGCCACCATAGGCCACAATAGACCATCTTAATTAAAGGAAACAAAAACAACGTTACCACAGCATAGTGATTAAACAGTGTTAACCCCACTAATACCCTTATGTGTATGCATCTATCTAGCACTTGCAACATAGAAAAGCATTAATTCGGGAAGCGTTTTGTGCTCAAAAATAAACAGCACATAGCAATGTTTAAACATGAAAACACGCACGTTATTGTTAAACAGCACATTTATGCGCACCCACGTGTAACTCTCTCTTATTAGGACAAACGGATTGATTAATATAAACACACTTGCACAAGACAAATAATTAATTATTAATAATTAGAAAATTAATATGACAAATAGACATGCCAGAGCTTCAAAAACCAACGAATTTTCAAACAGAAAACTCTGCTCCAGCAATCCCCCCTTTGGTGATTTTATCACCAAATAAACCCAAAAAAAAAAAATAGTGAAAATTTAGTCCCATTTTAGGAGAAATCGGAAATGTCTTTTTCCCCTTACACAACATTACACACCAGTCACTCTTTAATCATCCCTTTTTGTCTCTAAGTAAACACTCTCCCTCAATTCTTCTAATTCAATTTCTTGAGGTTCTCTTTTCAACCTCTTGTTTTTCTTCTCTTTATTCAATTTCTTCCTCCCTCTCCTGTTTTTACAACACACACACACTAATCTTATTATCAATAAAGCAACAATTATACAAGTTAAAGGAAACAATATTCTACCTATAATAGTACTACCTATTTTTGCAATAAAATCCTTAACAGCTATCATTTTATTAGCTATTTTAGTCCATAAATTCTCAGCTTCAAGTGGTACTAATTCTTCATGCAAATCAGTAATATTTTTGATATAGACCTTCAGGTCTTTGCTTTCGTCTGGAATGTAAGTGCAACAATGTTGAACTTTCAGCATTCCACAGACTCCACCCTCCTTGGCCAATAGAATATCAAGGGCAAGTCGATTTTGCATAGACATGGCACGTACGGCACTCAATTCCGTATTCACCAAAAGAAACCCTCCAGCGGTATTTGTCGATAAGCGATCAACCACTGTGGACAGTTTCCGAATTCCATAAGCATTCAAAGAAATTCCCACTGCTGGATTCAACACTCCAAAAATATCACCCACTATTTCAGACCAAGTTTCTCTCTTAAAACGCATTAGTAAATTAATATGTTCTACATCTGTTATTTTATCTATATGAAAAATCTTTGGAAAAACCAGGCCCACATAACACGTGCCATACCAATGGTCAGGCAACTTGTAATAAGCCTTGTTCCCACAAACATAGTATACTCCTGGAAAAATTGTATCTTCTCCACCTCTGAAACCCCAACCTGTTGCAATGAAGTATGTATCATGGCACTCACTAGTCCCAACAAAATATGTATCATATTGGGATTTCCTTCTTGTAATGCAAAGTTTACCCTTCTGTGGTGCATCTAAAGCTAAAGTTGGACTAGCCCCATTCTTCAACTCTTTTCCCATCTCAATGTCCCAAATTGTCTCACTCACTTTATATTTTCCTGCATGTTCAATCTCCTTTCCTCTACCATATCCAGGAAAGCTTTCTCCTCTCCTTTCAGACTGCAAGTTAAATTATTCTTAAAAATGTAATCTAATGTTAGTCCTTTTTCTTCAATAAAAATTTCACCAAAAGTGTTAGCTTCTTTAGCTGGATTCAGCTCTTTGTTCATTGGCAAGTGCCCATAAATACTATCTCTGTTAGACATCTTATAATCTACTTCCCCTAACAAATAAAAAACACTACTTAAAATACTACAAGAAATACCATATGTAGCTGGTAAATGATGATAAGTAACACCCTCTGAAACGGATGCAGGTAATTGCATACAAACGTAGCAATCCCTCACTTCCATTGTTTTCACATATTCATATAACAATTTTGAAAAAACATTACTAGAAAAGTTATTAATTGACCTATCTTTGTGTATGTAAGTTTTACTAATTCTAATCGGAACTATTTTTTGCGAATTCTTCTCTACATTTGTCACATTCTCTGTATGCATCTCAAACTCTACTTTAAAAGTAACTAATAAAACTAAAACACCCCATAGAAGCATTAATAATCCAGTACAGCAGCAGCACATTCTACACCACCTTTTAAAGAAGGCACATCTATTTCGATTATCCTCTATGTTAGCCATTTTACTACTTTAGTTTAACCTCTACTACTCCACTACTGAAATTGGAACTCTTAAATTCTTCAGCAATTCTTCAGCTTTCAGTTTTTCCAAATGATCCTTTCGTTCACTTAATCCAAGTGAATCCTTCCTTTATTCAGTTTGGATACTTGTCATTCTTCACTTCAATTTCTTCAACATCAAATTGTATTAGATCTCCAACATCAAAATCCTCAGTACTCGACTCTTCTCCAATGTCAGTCAAGAGTACTTTCAAAATTTCACCAGTATCTTCCTCAACCACTTCTCTCAAGATCTCTTCCGGATTATCTCGAGTCACTGTTTCTTCTTTTCCTCCTTCAGACAGTGCCACATAAGACCATTCCGGTGATCTGTACTTTTGGTTGGGTCTTCTTACTCTTTTTATTTCTACTGGTTCTTTTGATTCCTTTGATTCTTCTCCTTCAGCTTTTGTACTTTGACTCGATACTTCATTCACTTGTTCAGCTTTCGATGTACTTGCTCTTATTATTTTGTATCTCAGCCTCTTAACTCTGTTGTTAGGCCAACAATCTCCTTTTATCACCTTTTTCGGCTTTATTTCTTTATTACTTCTTTCTCCAATCCAAGTTCTCTTTCTCAGAACTCGACCCTCTGTTTGTCCATTCTCATCATCCAATTCTGTTTCAAGTGCCTCTTGTTTCCGTTTTCTAGCAGCTTTCTTCTTTTCTACAGATCCTTTCACCACTGTTTGAGATTTCCCTACTTTTGTCCCTCCTCGAGTCTCCGACACGCAATCTTCTTGCTGTCTACTTGTCCCTTCACCTAGCTCATCAAGAATGTTCCCTACACCTCCTCGGGGGTCTTCCGCAATCTGTCCCTCTCTATCTTCTTCTGACCCTACTTCTTCAAGTATAATCTCAAGTGGTTCTTCAATCTCCTCCTCTTCTGATTCAGGAGTAGTCTCTGTGAAATTTCTCTTTTCTTTTCTTTTTCCTTCACTGCTTTTTGAAACTTCAGGCTCTCTTACAGAATCTGATCTCTTCTCTGATACTCGCAGTGGTTCATTCGAAGCTTTTCCTACTTCTTTCCCCACTGATTCTGTATCTTCATCATCACTGGAATCTGACTCTTCAAAATACTCTTTACCAGTCCCTTCTTTTGGGTTTGGAACTCTCAGAGTATGACTTGCATGTACCCAGTGTCTCACTCCAGCACACTTTACTGCAGTCGTCGTAGTCAGAATAACTTGTCTCGGCCTTCCCCACCTTGGAACCAAGCAATTTCTTCTTCTGTGTACTTTAATCCTCACCCAGTCTCCTGGACTCAGATCATGGGCTTGCTTCTTCTCAAGTGTGGTAGCTTCTTCTCCAACCTGGTGAAACACAGAATGAACTGCGTCAGCCAGGCCTTTACAGTAATCCAAAATCATGTCATCAGTTATTGTCACCAACTTATTGACAGGCACGAATGCATGGCGCATTGCACGTCCCATGATTATTTCATGAGGACTCAAGCCAGTAGTTCTATCTGGAGTAGATCTAATAGTCATCAGCACTAGAGGTAAAACATCTGGCCATTTCATGCCAGTGGCTAAGCACATCTTTCCAATCCTGTTCTTGATTGTGCCATTAATCTGCTCAACCACACCAGAAGCCTCTGGTCGGTATGCACAATGTAGCTTCTGCTGTATTTTCAATGCTTCACAAATCAAACCCATGAGTTCATTTTGAAAGTGTCCACCTCTATCAGACTCAACTGTTACTGGAAACCCGTACCTAGGAATCAACTCCCTTAACAGTAACTTTGCCACTGTTATTCCATCATTTCTTCTAGTCGGGTAAGCTTCCACCCACCTTGAAAACAAACAGACTACCACTAGAACATACCTCAGTCTGTTTACTTGGGGCATTTCAATGAAATCAATCTGCATTCTTGTAAAAGGACCTCCTTCTCTGCCTATTGTTCCCAGACTCACCACTGTCTTTTTCCCAGTGTTAAATTGCTGACAAACCAAACACCTTTGACAGATGCTTTCTGCAATTGTCTTGAACTTTGCATTGTACCAGGTCTGTTTAAATGACCTAACCATCGCATCCCTCCCCAAATGTCCCTGGCCATGATACATTCTTAAAGTTGTGTGTCGGTCGCACTCCTTTATTATACTTTCAATTACTGTGTAATCCTTTCAATAAATTTTCGGTGCTGTGGGATCCTCTCCCCAGATCAAGAGGGATGTGGCTTAAAACTGAATTTCGATTCCTTCACCAGTGGAAGGTGTATCCCAGTAAATTAAACCACGAGTGTCTGTTGATCAATAAACTGTAACCCAAATATTCATAATTTCAATATGGAATCATGTTTACAATATTGGATGAAGAGGTTCTAAACAAACCTGAACTATGAAATTAATGAATAGTTTTTGAAGCAACGAAATCAATTAAAGACTGTGAAATAAAACAGTTTATTGATCAACAGACACTCGTGGTTTAATTTATTACATTTTGAAGTTGAAAGAGTGCATACTGGGATACACCTTCCACTGGTGAAGGAATCGAAATTCATGATACATTCTTGCCATTGATGACAAAATGGAGTTAGGCATTACTGGTCTGCCATCTCTGTAGACCCAAACATGGTCTGTTTCTCTTGGAGCACATCCTGCCTTAATCCAATCTTTTTTCTCTTCCTCTCCTGCCTCATCTTGCAACTGTTTCACTTCATCCCAGGTTTCTAAGACATTAGTAAACATCACAGAGAGAAAAGACATTTCCCCCTCTCGGTCCCGATTAATGGACTGATTTGTCTTGGCACAGTATTGCGCAACATCATTGGCATAACGGTTTCCAACCGTGATAAAATCTTCTCCTGGTCCATGGGCAGCACATTCTACAACTGCTAACTCTTTAGGCAGCTGTATCGCCTCAAGCAATTTACCAATCATTTCAGCATTCTTTATTGGAGTTCCACTCGATGTCAAGAAACCTCTTTGTAGCCAAAGCTGGCCAAAATCATGCACCACTCCAAATCCATACTGACTATCAGTCAACACAGTTGTCCTCAAATCTTTCCCAATTTCGCAAGCTTTTGTCAATGCTATCAATTCAGCAACTTGCGCAGATTTCACTCCTTTCAATGGTGATGCTTCCATGACCTCTGAAACTTTGCACACCGCATATGCTGCACATAGCACACCATCATCATTTCTCAGGCATGATCCATCCACAAACAACACATGATCACTCTCATGCAAGGGAAGATCCCTTATGTCTGGTCTCGGTTTTGTACAGTACTCAAGCACATCCAAACAATCATGATCATCTTCCATTTTCACACCCACATTTTCAATATCCGGCAAGAGTGTCGCTGGATTCACATTCACACATCTCTCAAGAGTCACATTTGATGCTCCCAGAATCACTTTTTCATATTTAGTCAACCGACTATGTGACATGTACTGGGTTCTGCTTCTTGTCAAAAGAATTGGCACATTGTGAGATACGAATACCCTTACAGGATATCCCATTATGATTCCCTCACTTTGTTCCAGACTCCTGCATGTTGCAGCCACAGATTTTAGACAACCTGGTAAACCCACAGCTACAGGGTCAAGTGTCGATGAGAAGTACGCAATAGGCCTTCTCAGTAATCCATGTTTCTGAATTAACACTGAAAGTGCACATCCATTTCTCTCACTGCAGTACAGCTCAAACTCCTTTTCGTAGTCAGGCATACCCAAAGCTGGAGCCTCACACATTTTATTTTTGAGCTCTTCAAATGCTGCCATTTGTTCTGCATCTAGATCCAATGGATCTGTCATCTCACTTTTTGTCAGTTTAATCAGTGGCTTTGCTATCAAGGAAAAATTAATTATCCACTGACGACAATAACCCACCATACCCAGGAACATTCTCACTTCCCTCTGGGTCTTTGGAGCTTTCATTTCTCTGATTATTCTGATCCTGTCATCCGTCACTTTTTTCAGACCCTTTTCAATATTGTGTCCAAGATAATGCACCTCTTTCTTGCAAAATTGCAATTTGGCTGGAGATACCTTTAACCCTCCATCTGCCAGATGATTCAGTAAAGCTATGGTATCTACTTCACAAGCTTCACGTGTCTTTGATGCCACAAGTAGGTCATCAATGTACTGCACTAGTACTGAGCTCTCAGGCATGATCAAACTCTCCAACGATTTCTTCAATAACTGATTGAATATTGAAGGACTCTCCGTATACCCCTGTGGGATTCGACACCATGCTAAGATACGCTGGCCAAACCTAAATGCAAAAATCGGCTGGCTATCATGATGTAATGGAATTGAAAAGAACGCATGACACAAATCAATTACTGTATACCACTCGGCATCATGTGGAATTTGATACAGGATCACTGATGGATTTGGCACAATAGGACAACATGCCACCACAATTTGATTAACTTTTCTCAAATCCTGTACGATTCTAAATTTCCCATTAGGCTTTTTTAGTCCCATTATCGGTGAATTACACGGACTACTCAGTAGTTCTCTCAGGACTCCCTGCTGAATCATTTTCTCAATTATAGGAGTTATCCCTTCAATTATTTCTGGTGTCATTTTGTATTGAGGAATGTTAGGATATGTAATTCCCTCTTTTACTGCAATTTTCACTGGATCTACATTATTCATCAATCCCACATCCTCTCCAGTAAAATCCCAAACTGTCCTTTTCACTGTGTCTCTCAGCTCTCGAGGCAAATCCTCCGGATTAAACACAGCAAATGCACCAATTAACTCACTTTCTCTATTCTCTAGAGTCACTCGGTACAAAACCTCCTCATCTGGTGTCTCAAAGGCTGTCCCATCCGGTGTACAAAAAATTGTGCAGTTCATCTTGCACAAAAAGTCCCTACCTAACAGGTTCACTGGACTCGTGTCACAGACAATGAATCTGTGCAAAATTTCCCTATCTGTACTCTTACTGGTTCAGTAAGACGTGTTCTGATTTGCGTATTGGCTACACCAACTACTTGGATTGCTCCATCCGAGAGAGGAAGATTTCTAACATCTGTTGACCTGACAGTTGATCTTGTCGCACCTGTGTCTACCAAAAAAGTAACACTCTCCTCATTTATTTTCCCATCCACAAATGGTCCTGCCTGGTCTATTTCTAGAGTTGCACCAAGTATGCACTCTTCTTCCTCTCCTCGGCACCGTCAATAATCACCCTCAGATTCACTCCCTTCACTCTTTAACAAGTACTGTTGTACCTTGTTTGAACGTCTTGGTTTGTTTACCTGTTCATCATTGTAGAATCCTGAATCCTGATTATACTTTTGTAACCCTTTATTCTGCGGCAAGGGCGGTTTTGGCTCTTGACTCTGCTGTCTCACAACTTTCTGTTGTTGCTGCTGTTGATTATTTCCTTCATTCTGCACCTGTTGATTTAAGGATTTATTCTCATTACTCACTAATGGTGGATTAGGACACTCCGATCTCCAATGCCCCAATTGGCCACAGTTGTGACAAGGAAACTTTTTTTTCGCTTCCTCAAGACTTCCTTTTCCTTTCCCTGCATATCTAGGTCTATTCCCTGCATTGTTTCCTGGATTATTCGCCTGTTCCACTAACTGTGCTTCCTGTCTTTCCGCAACTTTCACTTGTGCCCACATTGCTTTCTCTTTCAGCTTTCTTTGTTTCGCTTCAATTTCATCACTGAAGTATTTCGCATGTCTCAGAATCTCATCTACTTTCTTACTCTGCCAATCCACTGTATGCTCACGAATTCTCTCACCAATTTCAGGTCTAAGGCCATATACAAATCTGTATACAAAATGACTCAAATCTTTGTCACCCAGGTGTTCATCTCCACTGAATTGTTTAAATGCTAGTATCAGCCTCTCGTAAAAAGCATGAACTGATTCTTTCGCTTCCTGTTGTGTTCGATCTATCTTTACCCAGTCTGTCTCTTTTGCAGGAACTTTACTCTTCAGGTATACCATCACCTGATCATACTTTCTCATTACCTCTGGACTATTTTACACTCAGTCCACAAGTCTGCTGGAACAATTATATCAAACAGACTATTCAGGTCAACCCACAGCACTTTTGACAATTTCACAAACCTATCTACCTGCCTATACCACTCGACGGGCTTTTCTCTCAATCGAGGGAAATCATTTGTGAATGACAAAATATCCTGTCTGGTCCATGGAACATGTACATATCCTCCTCCAGGTATTTCTCTCATAGGATAATTATCCACTGGTTTCTCTTTTTCTCTCACTGGAAATGCTGAATAAGTTGTTCTATCTTCAGCTTCATCTCTTTTCTTATACCACCTATCCTTCCACTTTTCTACATCACCCCATCTTCGCAATAATGCTACCATTTCCTTAATCTGTCCTGTTCTACCAGTAGCATTCAAATTCTCAATATCCTTCTCTGTAAAATCCATCCTGTAGGTTTTTTGTAAAGCTTTCACTTTATCAATGTCAACTCCCTGCTCATTCGCTATTGCTCTTAGCCTGTCATGTGTATTTCTTGCTCTCCAGGTAATGTTCTTGCACATGAACATTAGCTCACCATCATGATGACTCTTCAGAATTTCTGTTGGAACTGTTCCTGTAACAAGCTCTTCTAGTTCTACACGTAACCTAGCCACATCAATTACTTGTGAATCTTTATCCTTTTTCTGTAGAACTTTCATCCAATCATTCAAATCCTCAACTGTTATTTCAGCAGTTTTTCTCACTGGAACCACTCTCTTCTGCGGTTCTAAAATTGGCATCCCTGAACAACTAGCTTCACCAGCATCTAATATTTCACTACATGTGTCATGTCTTGATTGTCTCAGGTCATTTCTTTCTGCTCTTTTGCCTGAATCTCCTGAAGGACCAACTGAATTTGTCAAATTATTCCCAACATATGGAATCACCAATCCATTTTCACCTGTCCTCTGTTTGTCAAACACAGGCATAACCGGACCTATTGTTACAGGCACCGTAACAGCTTCCAGATTCTTCGTTAACTCCCTAATCTTCTCAGTCAACTCTGTTGTAGTTCTGGCTAATTGTCTGGCATTCTCATCAAGGTAGTGATCACTTCTTACCTCAGGTGTCTCATTTTCTGTCTCACTAACACAAACTGTATCTCTTATCGGAGAAACAACTGGTGTACTTTTATCCAGTTCTGGTCTATATGGAGGTGGTCTCTTGTAAATCATGTCATTCAAGACCTCATCCTCATTAACTCCATATTTTCTCATTTCTGACTCAGGAACCCTTTCTGCTCCTCCTTCAACTGTTCTCATCGGATATAATCCCTCTGACATACTAACATCTCGCCACCTTTTCATTCGATCATGATGAGTCTCACGATCATGTCTCCTCCCAAACATGTACCTGTAGTACCCTCCAGATCTCTGTTTTTCTCGCTCATGTACTTCCTCTTCCCATTCCACTAAAGCCTCGAACTGTGTAGGTCTTGGTTTCGGGTCTAGACATAACATCTTTTCCCGTAAATTTCTCAACACGGCCAGATTAAATGAACCATGTTCTGGAAATGCTAAAACGCCATCTTCTTTAGTATACCTAACCCAATTCTCCAACCATATACAGGTATGAAACCCATGTCTTGCAGCCATGAAGGATGCAGGTGTTTTCCGTGGAGGTAACAACTCACCCTCTCTCGTTTTAACATCTTTATCCTTGTTAAACCACTTCTTAATTTTACCAAAAAATGTTTTCTTCTTTTTCTCTTCTTGGTAATACATTTTAGCGTTTACCAAAAACTCTCTACTCTTTCCGTATTATAAATATACAATACAAATTTTCAACCAATAGCAGCGCGACTCACACTAACGCACCAATCCTAGCGCGTCTACGTCACTAAATAGCTCTTCCAATCCTTGCGCGGCTCACACTAACGCACCAATCCTAGCGCGAACACTATTCTGATCCACTATCCAATCAGAGCGCGGTCTTTCTGACGTCAACAGTCGCTGCAGTCGCTTGTCTCCTGTCTTCTGTCACTCGTCTACCCCTGTCAAAATTTCTATAAAATCTATTAGTTACAACATAAAAACATCTCCATTGTCTGCTTCGCTAACCACAGAATAGTAAAAGAGAATCTATTTCACAAGAAATCTCTCGTTGACACAGTAGCACATCCTCTACTCTGCCCTTCTAACATACATTCATTAACTGTTTCCTCTAGGACTTGTCCAAAGAGTCTTACAGTCAACTAAATATACGAACATTCACGCACATTCATACAAGGAAATATAGTACATACACACAGAATCCTGCTTCCCGAGAACAGACAATCTGCTCCACTACAGAATTATAACATACATCAACTAAACAGGTTTCCTCTGTTCAGTTTCTCAAATAAGCTCAGAGAATACCTATTACTTCTCCCGCGATAAGCTTTAACGGTAATCCTTACGGATCCCTGGGACTTAAGACCAGAGTTTCACAGATAACCTTCACTATCATACACACTCCTTATATACCAGAAATATCTAATAGTAACATACGACGATGTCACTGATTCCGAACCCAGACAATGTGACGCGCAACTTCAATTGTCACACGTTATTCCTTACAATTCCGTCTTTCCCGAGAGCAGCATATACTTCCCTCTGCCCTACTACGGAACTGCTACCAGCTCCCAAGTTCCAGAAGCACTACATATAACTCAACATTACGACTCCAACATATAGTATTAGTACATATACCAACATCAATCAATAATCAATAAGCTAATGTACATGCAATCTTATCAGATCAAGACAATCATCAATAACCATCCTACTCTGCTACCAGGAAATTGATAGAGATCAGGGTGTGTATAATATTCCCACTACCACAGATAGAGTAATCTCACAGTTACACGCACATACATTCATCTTACGCTAGGGCCCATTTCACTAACATACGCTCAAATACTCTACCAGCAATAAACCTGTGGAAAGAAAACTCCTAGTCACCCTGCATCAATATCGGGGTCGATAAGATCTGGTTATTGAGACTGTCCATAAACATAATCTATACAACCTATACGGCAATAATCAGAATATAATACACAATAATTGACAAGAAATAATATCCAACACCATGTTCAAATTATATTGCTTTATCTAAAATTAGTCAAATGGAAATCAAGCAGAATAAATCATTTTTCTCATAGTTACCTATTCTAGCTAAATGTCAGAACGGGTCAGGACAAGTCTCTCGGTAAAGTCTCTCAAGACGAAGTCCCTTCAGCATCAATCCTCAGCAACGCAGATTCGGTACGCGGCAAAGGCAAATGGCAAGTGGCAAGACCCTCTCTAGGCTAACAATTCTTATACTGAATCGAACAAAAGAAAGATACATAAAAAAGTTGTAATGTCCGCTGGACCGCTGAGCAGAGCGAGAAGGAAAGGATGTAACATTGCTACATTCGAAAATCTCCGCTCAGGAAAAATCACAAAATAAAGACTACGGAACAGGAACCAAGAATCACAAATGTATCTTGTTAGTTCTACTTCTCCTCGGCAATGAGACCAATGCTCAGAGTCTTTCTCTAAGGCTCCTTTGTTTTCCCAAGGCTGCCAAGGACGTCCCATTTCACTCGAAGATTACCCAGGCTGCTGATGTCCTCACGGAAAATTTCACAAGGCAAGCAAGGACTGTGGTCAGCTGACTTCCAGACCATATTCAGCAGGGCTCTCTCCCATCACAGTTTTCTACTTTCAAATCGAGGCCAGGCTTACAAAATCGGCCATCTTTGACTAGGCCACCATAGGCCACAATAGACCATCTTAATTAAAGGAAACAAAAACAACGTTACCACAGCATAGTGATTAAACAGTGTTAACCCCACTAATACCCTTATGTGTATGCATCTATCTAGCACTTGCAACATAGAAAAGCATTAATTCGGGAAGCGTTTTGTGCTCAAAAATAAACAGCACATAGCAATGTTTAAACATGAAAACACGCACGTTATTGTTAAACAGCACATTTATGCGCACCCACGTGTAACTCTCTCTTATTAGGACAAACGGATTGATTAATATAAACACACTTGCACAAGACAAATCATTAATTAGAAAATTAATATGACAAATAGACATGCCAGAGCTTCAAAAACCAACGAATTTTCAAACAGAAAACTCTGCTCCAGCACCAACAGATCAGAGAAGGCCTTGTAAAAATCCCCGGAGAAGCCGTCAAGACCCGGAGCGGAAGAGCTCCGGAGCACTTTAATCGCTCCCCGTACCTCCGTCACTGTTATGGGTTCCGCCATAAATTCCTGCATGCCCCTATCCAGAAACACAAGCGCGATCTCGGACAGGTAGGCGTCCCGAGCGGCAGAGGAGTCACCCAATTTGGAGGTATATAACTCAGTATAATAGGCCAGGAATCGATCCCGAATCTCAGCGGGCTGTGCGCGGAGCGTACCATCTGCCCCCCGCACCTCGGCTATCAGGGACTTGCTATACGGCGGTCTCAAGACCTGTGCGAGCGTGCGCCCTGGCCTATACCCCTCCCCATACCGCCGAGCCACGTGATATTTCCCAAGATACAGGATCTCCTTATCCGCAGCCTCCCGAAAGTCTGACAGGAGGCTCAAGCGCTGAGCGAATATCTCGTCGGAGGGCGACCGTCGCGCCTCTACATCAACCGCATCCAGCTGCGCCTCTAAGCGCGTGATTGTCGAGCGTAGTGCCCGCAGGACCCCAGCCTGTTTAGCAATGCAAACCCCTCTGATATAGGCCTTGAACCCCTCCCACAGGACACCCCATGAGTCCACTGAGCCAGTGTTTAGCGCAAAATAGTCTTCTATGGCCTCGGTCACCTCATGGACAAAGAGATCATCCAGGAGCGCCTTGCCGGGAAAACGCCACTGCCGCTCAAACCCCTCCGGGCGAGGGACGTCCAAGCCCAGCGCCACCGGCGAATGGTCAGAATAGGTTCTGCGGAGGGTTCCTGACGTGCGATACCAGAGGGACAGGGAGGGGGACAGGAGCCAGTAGTCAATCCTGGTCCAGGTGTTGTGTTGCCCAGAGAAGTGTGTGTAGGCCGTGGTGTCTGGGTTGCGCCTGCGCCATACGTCAGTGAGGGAGAAACGAGTGCATAGGTCCAGGAGCGTGCGCCTAGCCCTAGGCTTGGTGTCAGCGGCCCCTGAGGTGCTATCTAGCCCCACAACCAGCAGCAAGTTGAGGTCGCCGCCGAGCAGGATGGCAGCGGGTGCAAGGGAGGCCAACTGGGCAGCAAGCGCATGGAAAAAATCTGGGGAATCCGTGTTAGGAGCATATACACATACCAGAGCGACCACATGCCCCATCAACACTCCTTTCACAATGCAATAGCGCCCGTCCCTGTCCCCAAGGAATGCCTGGCAGTGGAACGGGATTCTTTTATGAACTAAGATCGCTGTGCCTCTAGCATAGTTGCTGAAGTTGGAAAAGTAGCGATGGGCGCCCCAGGAAGCTGCAAAACCAGTGTTCCCCGATGCGTGTAAGTGTGTCTCCTGAAGAAAGGCGATGTCAACCCCGTGTCGATTCAAGTAATGTAGTATTTGTTTGCATTTACACTGATTATTGAGGCCACGGACATTCCAAGACATGAGGGAGAGATGGGCGGGAGTCACATTTAGACCTATCTGAGCCATCGATGCCAAACTGTACATAAGAATAGCAGGAGCGAAGCAACATCCCTGTGTACCAAAGAGAACAATGCGCACAAAGCCATATCATGAAAATCAAACTTAAACATTCCCCCCCCCCCTCTCCCACCACCCAGCCAAACCACGCAAACGTGAGGCAATCCCCAACCTGGAAGCAAGAAACAGAGCTCTAAATAATAATACCCAATGTACATCACAAAAAAAAGACAGAGCTTCATAGCTCAGAAGTATACCCAACGGTTTCAACCAAAGGGGGGTGACGACGATCCGCATACAACCCAGCGCTGCATGACAAAAAAATATTTATAAAGTGTACAAAATAGTCCTCCAATAACCAGAGTCAACGTTAGCAAAGTTAGAGTCTGGGCGCCATCTCAACTGACATCGGAGGTCGCAAACAGATCCTGGCTGTGCGCGGAGCCACCGCGAGGGGAGGAACGTCCATCCTCGTCATCCCTCGGCGGGCTCCGACGCGGCTTGTAGTTGCGACAGAACTCCTGCACCGCCGTGGGGGTATCAAAGAGACTAGTGCGGCCCTCGACGTCGACCCGCAGCCGAGCCGGGTAGAGCATTCCATACCTGAGGCCCAAATTTCGCAGCGCGGCCTTTGCACCCGCATATTTCCGCCTGGCCTCTTGGACAGCGGCCGTGAAATCGGGGTAGAAGGAAAGTCTCGAGCCTTGCCAATGGATCTCACCCTTGTCTCGGGCTAGGCGCAGGGCAGTGTCACGGTCCCGAAAGTTCATGATCCGGGCAATGAGCGGTCGCGGCGGTAACCCCGGGTTAGGCCGCGGTCCCAAGGAGCGATGAGCCCTCTCAATCACAAAGCCCGGGGTGAAAGCCTCTCGCCCAAAAATGTCAGTAAGCAACTGTTCCACAAAGACGTCAAGTCTGCCCGTGGATTCCGGAACCCCGGTGATCCGCACATTGTTGCGCCGACTGCGCGATTCTAAATCTTCGTTCTTGATGGCCACTTCTTTCAAGATACGCTCAAGCCTGTCCACCCGCTTAGACTCCTGCACAGTTCTGTCCTCTAGGGTAGAGACCCGGGCCTCCGCCTCTCCCAGACGCTGGTCATGAGCCTGGATCTTAGCCCACATGGTCTCCAACGTCCTGTCCAAGGCATCGAAGCGGCCATCCAAGGCCCTGAAGCCAGCTCGCATTTCCTGAAGCCATTCCGGGGACGGGGCACCAGACAGAGGGCCGCCAGACGCCCCCTCGGCCGGGCCCGGCATGGCAGGGCGATCCTCCGCCGGCCGCTCCGAAAGTTTCTCGAATGGCAGTGTCTTCTGTTTAGGGTCTTTGCGACCCATGCCACCAACTGTCCGAGGGCCACCAGCCCGCCGGCTGCAGAGTGAGGGCGGCTCAGCTATGTCGGAGCAGTAGGCCGGCAGGATCGTTCAGCCTGTTGACCAGCCGCCCAGGCCACCCAGGCGTCGCAGTGTTCACCGCAGGCAGCCGCCGGCCCGACTACGTCTCGCCGCCGGTCCGGGGCATCACCAAGCGTAGCAGGCAGGGTCCAGAATGTATTGGGGGGGGAGCCGTAGCAAGGCAGACCTCGGCTGAGCTTCAGCGAAGCCAGGTCTGGCGAGGTAGGACAGCTCGACCAGGCCGCAGCACCCAGGTCGTGTCCAGGGAGGGCCCGCGGAGAGAGGCGGAGACAGCCCGAGCGCCGAACCAGCGCAGCGTCCAGCCCGCCCCCCCACGCCGCCAGCGGGCCACTCCGCAGTCCCCCCCCCCCCGGTCCCCGGATCGCGCGATCAGGGGCCGCAGGGATTAGGACGCGTGCAAGGAACCGCCCGGCCAAGTCCGGGCGTCCGGCGCCCCCCAGCCCACCGCGGCGCAGGGAGGACCGCAGACACCCGCCAGTCCGCTCCCCGGCGCTCAACGCCCTCCCCCACGCCCCGTCCCCGGGTACCTGGTTCACTGGCAGCCTCCGGTCTCGCACTCCCGGTCATGCGGCCTGCATCCGTCCGCCATCTTGGGCCCCAGGGTGAGACCTCCTCAGCCGGTCCCGAGCGTCCCAATCATCGTCGCGGCGTGCTCCGGAGGCTCCGGGTCTGCAGCGGTGACGCCAGAGGCACCGCGCCCGCGGCAGGAGGGGAGGAAAGGAGCTTCAGCGCCGGGCTGGCAGCGGTGCTTCAGAGCCGCGCGGCCATCTTAGCTCGCGGCTTGGCCACGCCCCCCCCGGCTTTGAAGATCCTTCAGGAGGGAGAACGGATCTCCGCCGAGATTATCGATTGTGGAGTGGACGTCTCCTCCACGGGCTTTTGCCTTCTAGCGGGGGTAGCAGTCCTCCATCGTCAAGGCTGGTTAAAAGCTACTTCTTTTCGTCAAGAAGTACAAACAAAGATTATCGACATGCCTTACGACGGCGAATCACTTTTTGGCCAGCATATTGATTGCGCCCTCCAGGCAACAAAGAAAGACACTGACACAGCACGCGCTCTCGGCACTCTACAGTTTAAAGCAGCCCTTTGGTGGTGCGAGGGGTCGTGGCTCCTCCTCTTCCTTTCGGGGAGGTTGCAACCAATACCAGCAGTACCAACCCTATCCGGGCCAACCGCGCTACTCCTCCTCCCTGCAACAGCAGTCGTTTCGACAACCGCAGGCTGCCTCTTACAAGCAGTACAGAGGGAAATCCTCCTGCAGAAGTAGAGATTCCTCAAAAAATCAGTGACAACTGCCAACCGCTTTCCCATCAATCTGATCAAAGTTGAAGGGCGGATCTCCCATTTCTTCTCCGCAATAACTACAGATCGATGGGTTTTGGACATGGTGTCCAGAGGCCACACTCTGGAATTTGTGTTTGTGAAATTTCCTCCAAATTCTCCCCCCAGAGGTCCTCCTCCTGCACATCTGAAGGAACTTTTATGCCAAATCAATCTCATGTTAAAGAAAGGAGCGATCGAAGTGTACCGAATCTTCAAAGGGGTGCAGGCTTCTATTCACGATTCTTCCTAATCAAGAAAAAATCTAACTTTCCGGATGCTTCAATTACTGTCTTAAGGGTATTACATCACAAAACTAGACCTTCAAGATGCCTATTTTCATGTCCCTATCCTCCCCAGACACAGAAAATTCATGCGCTTCAGAGTGGCTGGCAGAGATTTTCAATTCAAAGTCCTTCCATTTGACCTTCGCTCTTCGCCCCGAGTTTTCACCAAAGTCTTGGCACCGGTGGCAGCACATCTTGGTCAAGCTGGTGTCCAAATATTTCCCTACCTCGACGACTGCCTTATAAAGGCGCAGTCATTCGCAGTCGCAACCAGACACACTCAATCATGCCTGTCTCTATTCCAGTCTCTGGGTCTTTCCATCAATCTGGAGAAGTCTCAGTTCACCCTCTCACGTGAGGACCTTCTTGGGGGCCATTATATACGCACGGCAAACAAGGGCTTTTGTCTCAAACGAAAGACAACAGCGGGTTTCCAAACTGGCAACTCTCCTGCGTACAAAAAAGGCTGTTTCTGTTCGACAGTTCAAATCGCTTCTGGGAATGCTGTCTTTCTGTATTCCCCTGATTCCCAACTGTCGCCTCAAAATGAGACCCTTAAAGGAGAAACTCAACAACGAGTGGCAACAAGTCTCAGGGTCCTTCGACGATGTCATCAACATCACGTCTCAGATGTGAAGAGCATTGCTATGGTGGACTCGCATACCAAACATCTCAGCAGGCCGTTTGTTTGTAGTGGATGCTCCAAGTTTCATCCTCACGACAGACTCCTCCCTCGAAGGGTGGGGAGCGCATCTTCAAGCCCTCACAGTCAAGGGGAAATGGGACCCCCACCAACAAACTTGGCACACAAACCTTTTAGAGTTACTGCCGATATTCCTGGCTCTGCAGTCATTTTGCACCCTCATTGAAGGAGCTTCAGTGTTGATCCGAACGGACAACAAGCATGCATTATGTGAATAAACAAGGGGGCACGAGATCCACTTTGCTATCCCTACAAGCTCAGCAAATTTGGGATTGGGCGATTCAACATCAGATCACTTTAACAGCAGTCCATGTTCCGGGAGTGTTCAACCTTCTAGCGGACTCCCTGAGCAGGTTGGTCTTGTCAAACCTCTAGTGGGAACTTCATCAGCCATCTGATTCCCACTTGAATGAGCCGGTCATCTTAAAGACTTTTTCCCCTAATCCACAGTCGCCAGCGGAAAAGACTTTACATTCTCTAGATGTTAAGAGATGTTTGAAATTTTATTTGCAAAGAACCAGTATCCGTAAAACTGATCAGCTCTTCATAGCCTACGGCAGGATGCGTAAAGAACATCCAGTTGCTAAACAGACTATTGCACGTTGGATATCTAGTGCAATTTCCTTTTGCCATCAGCAAGCAGGCAAGACACTTCATGCAACGATTAAAGCGCACTCTACTAGAGCAGTCTCCTCTTCTACAGCTCTCTTTGCTGGTGTGCCTCTTCATCCGATTTGCAGAGCTGCGACATGGTCCAGCAGGCACACCTTTACTAAGCACTACTGTCTGGAAGGTGCCAACAATGCTGACACAGCTGTGGGGCAAGCGGTGCTACGTAATCTTTTAAGTAAGGTGAGCCTCTGTTTCTTACCTCCTCCTGCACACAATGTATATATTTCTGCTTTTGCAGATCTGCCCATGTTTACTGCTATACTGTAATTTACGTATATGTATATGGGGTGGGTTTACCAACTCAGTCGGCCAAAAATTAGAGTTCCACGACCAACCAATTATGATCATTTCAGTTTTGTCTGGATTTAAATTCAGGTGGTTACTGTTCATCCAGCTACCAATATGTCACATGCTAGTTTGAAAGTTACTAAAGGAGGCTGGTCGATTTCCAAGATAAGTTGATGATCGTCAGCGTAGTTGAAAGTGCATACCTTCCTTTCGCCTAAGGATTGAATTAGAGGATACAGGTACAGATTAAAAAGGTGCGGTGACAAGGAGGAGCCCTGCGGCATCCCACTAGTCAATTTGACTTTAGAGGTAGAGAATTGGGCAAAGCGTACAGCTTGAGTGCGATCCTCTTGGAAAGACGTAAGCCGCTTAAGGGCCAGGCCCTGTATTCCTGCATTACTCACATTGTACACCGAGGACGATGAAGACTCTGTAGTGGGAAGTTAGTCTCATCCTCTTTCATTTGGGGGGCGAGGGCGTCATGAATACACGTGCCTCTTTTGGACATAGTTAGCCCCCACTTTTTGCCTGGAAAAGATTGTGGTTTCGACTGTAAGTGCACAGAGTCCCTGCCAACAAGGCCCCCTGTTCCAGATTTCCTTCCCTAAACTGTACCCGTCATTTCAACAATTGGCACCCCTTTAGCTCACATATAAGTTCCGAGTAAATGGTACCAAGTGCCTTGTGGTTAAAGAGGGTCCCTAAGGGCTGCAGCACAAATTATGCCACCCTAAGGGACCCCTCACCAAGCACATGCACACTGCCACAGCAACCTAAATGTCTTGGTGCAGACAAAACTGAAGAGCCGACCTGGCTCACGTCCCTGTGTGCCATACCCATGAACACTGCTAGAGGGGTGTCTTACCCATATCTCAGGTAGTGGGTTAAAGTTAAAGTTTGCAGATTTATACAGTGCGGCTCATCACTCGTGAGGGTTTCCAGACGCTGTCTTTGGGCACGGGGAGATAAAGTGATTTGCCCAGAATCACAGGATGTTGTGCTGAAGCAGAGACTCGAATCCGGATCCCCAGTTCCCGAGTCAGCAGCTCTGGCTGCTGCACCACATCCTCTTCCCCCTGTGAGGGCATATCTGCATGATATGCCCCTGATGCCCCTGCAATATCCTTGTCGATTCCTGGATATTGTTGGTGACCAGTGAAGCCATAGTAAGTACATAGGCTGGACACTCGTCCTTATGAGTTCGCCAGATCCATGATGGCTTCACTGAAATATGTGATGTTTGGCACCAAGCATCTCAACATAATAAACTTGCACTGATTCCAGTGTCGATTTTATTAAAAATTGCACACAGAGGGCCCCTTAGAGGGGTCCCCTGAAACCTACCAATCCTTAGTGTGGTCATTGACTGGCTTGAGCCAGCCTGCTACCACCAGAGTGTGTTCTGACCTCAGGGGAGAGAAGAATGCCTTTCCTGTGTTCAAATCTCCACCCCCCCCCTCCCCCCGGACAGGAAGAGCCATCTGTGGTGGGGAGCTTCAGAGGTCTTGCCTCCTTTGTAATGCAACCCCAGCCTCTCCTGTTCGAAGGAGCTGGCCTCCATCCTGTCCTCACCCCCTTTTTGGCGGCATAACAGGCGGGAAACCTTTGATAGAGTAGTAGATGTGCCCCCCTCTGCCAACTCCACCCATCGGGTGCTGGAGGCTAGGTCAAGTACACTTTTCAGTGCCCACCATCTTGAAGATGGTGGGACTTATCCAGTTAGGGCTAGGACTGTGTCCTCCTGTCACAGGAAGTGGGTATGTTAGAGGGCCTAGACACCCCAGGCAAAGGGCCGATTGGACACTACCTGTCACTCCCTTGTAATGTCCTTAAATCTAGTTTTTAGGTGGCATCCCCAGTCCCTGAACTTCAGTTCCTGACGACCTAAGAAGAGCCGGGCACTACCGATCTGCACCAGCAGAGAAGATTGCAGAGAACTACTGTACACAGGTGTTCCAGGACCTTTTGTCTAAAGTAAAATCTGGATCCCCCACGGACTTCTGCCCACCATACGTCCTAAAGGAAGCCCTCACCGGCCTCCTGGGTCCAGTCCTCTCTCTTCTGAATGAGTCCCTATCCCAGGGTTGTGTCCCTAAGGCCTTTAAAGAGGCAATTGTAGGTCCCCTTCTGAAGAAATCGGGGGCAGACCCCCAGATCCTGTTGAATTACCGCCCAATCTCCTTGCTCCCGTAATGGAGGCTCATGTGGTGAAGTGCCTGTCCAATTTTATTGAACAATCCCAACTATCTCGGCTCACACCAAGCTGGGTCTCTGCCTGCCCACTCAACGAAGACGGTAATACTGGCTTATTGGACTCCCTGCGAGAGAAGGCTGATAGGGGTACTCCTCAGGCCCTGGTGCTGTTGGATCTCTTGGCCGCCTTTGACACGGTCGACCATGGTATCTTGGTGGACCGTGTCAAGGAGACCGGCATTCAGGGCTCAGTCCTTAGCTGGAGTAGCTCCTTTCTAGAGGATCGCTCCCAGTCAGTCTAGTGCGAGAGTCCACCATGAGCTGACCTCTTCTGGACTCCTCGACGTTACCTGAAGCCTCTGCAAGGAGACCCCCTCAACCGTGACCTGCTGTGGTATGCCTTTTCTGACACCAAAATGCACCCCCTGCAACCATCCGTCTGGGCTTTGGTGAAGAGGACAAAAGGTGTTGCTACATCCCCGAGAATCGAAACTTACCATGATAGCTTTTGATTTGCTTCGACCGGCCTCCTGGCCTGAGTCTGCAGACCTTTTCCAATTTGGTCTGTCTTTGATGCTGTGTTGGCATCCTGCACCTGGGCGTCCCTGTGCTGCTGGTGGTGTGGTGTAGTTATGGTGCTGCCTTGGGCCATGTCCAGTGTTGGCCTCAACCTCCAGAGACTAATTCCCCCAAGCCGCTGTTACTTACCTGTAAGCAACCTCTGTCTGATTGCCCCAGTCCCCCTTAATTTGTATTGGGTTTCCAACCTTGAACTTGCACCTGGGCGCCCCTGTGCCTCTGGTGGTGCACTGTTGGTTCTGAACTGAACCTTGTCCAATACTGACCTTAACTTCCGAAGAATGGTCTTGTAAGTAGATGTTGCCTATACGTATGTTGAATGTTTTCTTCATCCCATAGGTTAACATTGCAAAGTCTGAAAATTGCACTAATTGTCCACTTTTTATATTGGACAGTATTTCTATTGCAAGACGTATTTACTCAAGATGAAATTCTGTGGTTCCACAAAGTAAATCTAACCAAGTGTCATTTTATAAATTGGTCTCATATTTATTCATTGAATGTGTGTCATTTATTGCCCCTGTGTGTACAACAGTATATGTCATTTATTGCCACTGTGTGTACAACAAATGCTTAACACTACCCTTGGATACGTCTAACTGCTCCCCCACACTACCACAAAAGAGCATTAGTATTATCTACTTTAGCCTCGGTAAAACCTCTAGGGATCCACTGGACTCTCTGCACACTATGGTATAGTATAGTGAGAGCCAGCATCCTACGCTCAAGTACTTACACACAATCAGACACAGACAGACAGACACCGACACACACACTCTCTCTCTGTCTCTCTCACACACATTCTCACACATACCCACCCTACCTCACATCAGAAACATATGTTTAACTTCTAAATGACACCTTCAACTAGGACCATTAGTAAATAGGTTCATGCAGATTGCAAAAGATCCTACTCGTAAAGATATCGGTGCAGTCATCCCCATGACAGGAAAGAAGAAATACAAATGAATGAATAAAATGCTTTAGGAGGCTAAGCACTCTTAAATTAAGAAATGAAAGAAAGATAAACCAGGAATAAAGAGAAACAGAAAAAGAAATAAGAAAGAGAAAAAAAACAGTAAAATAAAGATAATAAAAACAAGAGAAATAGAAAATATGAAAGAAAGAAACGAGGCTCCCATATATTATATTCAGTGGTGCTTGTAATACGGCGGCCAGGATATCCGTCACGTTTGTGTCTGAGTAACCCGCCAGTAACCCGGCCAGCGACCTCTAAATCAGGCTCTTGACACTTTGCAATGTTGCTGCTGTTAACTGTGCACCATTACGTCCTCAGAAGTCATGGGCAAGAGACACCTGGTCGCCTGTAACATACCTTTTATAATTACAAGGGTGTGACAACACCGCATAAACAACCTGTGCAGATTAAACCACAGGGTTCAAATAAACCCACACACGATTAAACCTGTACTAAACACACATGCCTCAATAACAGGCATATAATACAAAGACTGATGGACATAATGAAGCGGACCTAGAGATACATGCATAGCACAGAAGAGATAAAGGTCTTGATTTAGAGTTTGGTGAGCAGGGTACTCCTTCACAAGCGTGAAGGAGTTCTCTGTCCGACAAACGGATGGTCTGCCTGACCTAGTGCACGTCAGGTGGATTGTCATGTGTCCAGCCTTACTTGAGTGCCATCGGTGTAATTACATCGGACGGCCCATCCTCTCTAGATCAGGCAGTCTGATTTATTTTTCTCTTATTCAGGACCACTAGGGAATACCTGGCAGTCGTGATGAGAATAAATGAACCCCACTTCCTGGGAGAAAATTAATCAGGGAAAAAGTTCCAAGGGTGTGAGGGTGATTAGTTATTGGTTTTTAAAAACAAACTCCAGCTTTGGAAGCTTATTTTTGAAAAACAGAAAAGTTGGTGAATGGCCGCCTGAAACATGGCAGTCGCTCACCACCCCTGCAGTGCCTTCAGAGGAGCCACCATGGCTACTGCTCCTCTGAAGGGACAGAGAGCGCCACAGGGCCAGCAGAGACCTTAAGTCGGATAGCCCGTTGAACTTAAAATCAGACCATAGTTTTGATAATTGACAGAGGAGTGGAGAACAGAGAGAGTTAATTAGAACACTGCCTATATGTGATTTCTTGTATGTGAATAAGTAAATGACAAGACGCTGCTGTGTTCCTTACCTTAACGCAGCCTTTTTTTAAAAAAACCTGCTATATATGTCGCATCGATTTATCTCTGCAGTGTCTGCTGAACAAGTTACTGGTTATGTTAAATTATGTCATACTCGAAAAAGATAAATAACGATTAAAAAAACAGTTTGTTGTCTAGCAAAACATACAAGGACCAAACGCTTCAGCTTGACAAAGCAAGGGACTTTCAGTCTCGTCTCTGTTTAATCCAGTTCCGGGTCCACGGGATAGTCAGGGGCTACTGGGTTGAGGTCATTTTCCTTTGTCACAAGACCTGTCCTAGTAAGGCTGTGTAAGCTGACCAAGTAAACCCTTTTTTGTTCTTGACTCTCAAGTTAACGAGGGCGAGCAGTCACATAATTCACAGCTTTGTAATGTCGGCTGCTTGAACTCAGAGCTTAACAATAGATCAACAGGTTAGATTGAATAAATGACCAGCACACTGCTTATCTTGCCAAGACACAGGTACTTTTTAAAACTAGTGCTCAATCGATAGTGTTGACACTGAAAATAGGTTGCACATTAGTGAGAGTGATTAGACCAGAAACACAAAGTCTGCAAATATAGACTGAGTAACATAGCTTGGCTTGTCCTGACACTCCCTTGCCAAATCCCACTACATAAAACTAGATTGCAAGGTTGGTACATATTTTACTTTCACTACTTCATGGCCTGGTAGCTCTACCATCCCTCCCATATCTTTTCCCATTTACAAGGGCAGCCCCTGCTGAGATACACCCTGTGCTCCACCCGTTGACACCAATCAAGATCTTCTTCCCAATCCTCCACCTTGGGGGGAGAGCTGGCTCCCCAACCCCGTGCAATATTATGCTTGCCAAGTGCTGAAGCCGGGGCCAGTCATATTCTGTGAAAACTATCCCATGTCACCTCACTTGTGATATTCAGGAGGTGCCATTTGGCCCCCATGGGGATCGCTAGTCCCATGACCTGGGACATTATTCTCATGATCTCTACCCAATAGCATTGAATTACCAGCCAACTCCACACCGCATTAAAAAAAGTTCGCCCCCTCACATTCCCTTACGCAGAGAGGTTCTGGAGTAGTAGGTCCTATGTAGGATCCGTTGTTAAATTAGACCAAAACGAGTTATAATTGCTACCTCCCTGGTACCCTGAATGGCCTCAACCCAGTCGCCATCGCCAAGCATGCCTAGATCCCTCTCTTACACAGCCCTCTGCGCCTCCTATTGATCCAGGGAATTGTAGATCAACTTCCTTTAAATGGTTGAGATTGCTTTTTCGGTCAGGGGATTAGTCAGCAGCTGGTCCTCCAGTGTGTATGCATCAGGCAACTGCCCCCCTTCCCACATGTGACCTTGCAGAGCGTGACCCACCTGCAAATGTCCGAACCGTTTTTCGTCACCTAATTCATACTTTTGTTGTAGGAAATTGAAGGACACAAGCGCCTGTCCCCTCCACACATCGCCCGGCCGTTCTAAGCTAATCAATCCCCATTTTGTGACGCCCTGCAATCCTCCCACTGCACTTAAGAGATCACCATCATACAGTGGAGTAATTTCAGTCAGATTACCTTCGCAATCTAAATACTTGGTAACCTCTCTCCACACCCTTACCAATGTCTGGGTATGAGTAGATAGGGTGCACTCATACTTTCTTCGATACAGCACCGGGGTGGGGTAACCTCTCTTGCCCATTGCCAATCTATCTGCCCGGTAAGCAGGATCCTCACGGTCCGCAAAAACCCAGTTGTTGACTGCCACCAGCTGCGTGGCCCAGTAATACTTGAGAATGCTCCGGACCGCCGGTCCACCTTAATAAACTCCCCTCTGCAACTTCCTCAGCGTGAAGTGCCACCATCCCACAACAGGAGCCAAAGTTCTCAGTCTACCTTTTGAAAAAAAATGTCTGGTGGGATCTTAAAGGACATTTTTTGCACGATGTACAGGAGACCCTGGAGGGCCATCACTTTAAAAAGGGCCACCAGGCCCAGTAAGTAGAGCGGGAGCGCCCGCAAGTGTCGGGCATTCCTGCGAAGCCGGTCTAATTCTGGGAGTATTTTCCTGCCTGTGGCTCTCTTATAATAAACACGCCCACATATTTAATGCCATGTAGTGCCACCCGAACCTTGCACCTAGAGTGCAGCCACAGGGTCCCTGCCACCAGCAGGAATATTAAGAACTTCTTCCAATTGATCTTATATCCTGAATGATCTCCAAATATGTGAACGATTTGTAGGATTCGTTCACTTGCGAAGGCTGGTTACGTGTCATATAGCAAAACGTCAGTGCATAGGGAGATTCTCTCATCCCACTCCTGATCAACTGTAATACCTCATATGAGAGGTCCTGGTGAACCCAAGCACGTGTGAAGAGCATAGGAGACAAGGAACATCCCTGTCGAAGGGCAAAGACTCGGGAGACTGTATTATTGATGCGCATGCGCACTAGAGGGGCCACATACAAGAGCTTGACGGCAGCGCCACTGGTTCAGCCAAGGAATCCCCTGTTGCATATGGTACTCCATTAAGGTGTCTGAGATTTAAGTGCGTTTCCTGGTGTGGCATAAAGCCCGATTGCAATTACTGTCCGCAGGCAGATCGCCAGGGCCAACGCAAGGACCTTTGTATCAAAATTAAGCAGGGAGATAGGTCTATAAGACCCACACTCAGTTGCTGGTTCGTCCTCTTTTTGGGATGACCACCACCTCAGACGTTCTTTGGTCCTCTGGGAGACACCCTTATTTTCAGGCAGTCTGAAACCTACTCTGGAGGTACTCCCTGATTTTATCCATCATGCTTTTATATAATTCTAAGGGGAGCTCATTATGCCCTTTCGCTTGCCCTGTTTGCAAGGTTCTTATTGTCTTATTTATTTAGTCTACTGTCAGGTCTTGGTCTAGTGCGTCTCGGTCCTCATTCGTTAGCATTGGCAGGGTCCGGTCTTTCAGGAAGTCTCTCCCAGTATTTCCGTTCCCTTGTTGTCAGTGACATCAAGGATCCAGTTCTGTCCTTTGTCTAGTCTTTTTAGCCATGTAAGCAACTTATTGGCTTTATCAACGACATCATAGAGACAATTCTGGGTAGCCAGCGCATGAGTGCCCGCTATTTTCCATTAGTTCTCTTAATGTCTGCTTCTTCAGTTGATGGTGTAATGGGAGAGAAACGGATTCCCCACTTGCCAAGCAATCCTCTAGGAAAGCACATTCCCTGTCCTGAGCCTCGCACTTCAATTTACGTTCCTTCGGCATTCCCCCAATCAAGGCTTGTGTCTGGCCTCGAATCACTGCCTTGAATTCATCCTATAGCACGCAAGCTGATTCAACAGACCGCCCGTTCTCCTTAAAATAGAATCCTGCTCCATCTCTCACACGAGCTTTGAACGTCTTGTCTTTTAAATATCATGGATCAACCCTTGGGGTTAGTATGAAGTCCACAACCGGACCATCGAGTTGCACCTCCACCAGCGAATGGTCTGAGATTCCCCCTGCTACGTGCGTATCGGCTGTAAAATCAACTTTATGGACAGTCTGGGTGAAAAGATAGTGCATGCATGCAAGACTACCATGTGCTGCAGACAGGTGCATCCCGTTCTGATCCCCTCTTCCCCTCTAGGGGCATTTAGGAGTATCATGAATATAGTATAGGTGCAGTTCTGTCATCCCAGTCACCCCAATGCGTATATGCTCTGTCGTAAGCGTCTTGCCCTTTCACAGGATGAGTCCGTCTTGTCTGGCTCTCTTTCCTGTTTCCCGGCACTTGAATGGCACGCCCGAACACTCGAGAGACCAGTGACCCACCGGCAGGATTTTGTGGAGCGTTTTTGTCCTGGATGTAGGGCTGCATTCAGTAGGGCACCCACTCTCTTTTCTTTGCAGTTTCCTGAAGATCAGCAGTCCCAAGGTAGCAGTCACACCTAGCCATTCGGTAAATGCAGCCCTTCTGGAGGCCCGACCGTCATTTCAGCAATTGAGCCCACACTGTGACCGGCTGGACCACAGGCGTAAGCTCAGACAGGGTGTTCGACACTGGAGTAGTTGTAGTCTCTCATGGGCCTCTGACACAGAGTAGTCAGAAATTCAGCAGCTAAAAGCCCAACACAGGCTCTCCAGGAAGTCAGTAGATTTAGACCCTGTTGTGTTAGGAATTTGGTAAAGGCAACTTTGAACGGGCCGGTTGGCAGCACACAGTCGTCCAACTGGGCCTCAACAATCTTGTTTTCGTAGAGTATTATTTTCTACCTTGAACTGTTGGGAGAGTCTTGGGGTGTCCCTCAGAGTAGCTGGTCCTGCTGGATGGCTTTCCGGCCTGCCCTACAGATACCGGGGATGTGTCGGACCTTGCTTCTTCCAGGACAGCCTTGTCCTCCTGCTGGATAGTCAAACTCCCTCCCCTTTCTTACCAGACAGGCAGGCTTCTAAGCTTCTCCATTAAGTAATTCAGCCTGCAGGTGATGTCCTTTCAACTTAGATCGACTGTCAGGCTGACACCATCCCTGCTGGCACAGCAGGCACCTGAGTACTTTGTAGAGCACTTTATTCATTGGTAACAGACGACCTTGAACTGGGTTATAAAAGAGGGATAGATGGTCTCACTTGTATACACAACTGGCAGGCAGGAGATGTGGTTTACTCTGTCGCACTCTCACATTGCATTTATGCTACGCACATCAACACCCTAAACACCCTCTTGATGTTAGCGCAAAGTCTGGGCACAGGCATAGAAATAAAGCATTACATGGGTGTGTCAGTAGGATGCCACTCCGCTGACCATGATGCAAAGATCTCATCAGGCTATTGAACCTTACAACAGGGTGCATCGCCACCACCGCTCTATCTGTTAAATCGATGACAGTCCTCTGTCTTAAATAAGGGCACACTTGGTGTGACCCTCCAGGTCACAGGACCGGTCCAAGACTTCTCATAGTCCCTTGCTACAAGTTGCACAACACTGGGGTGACAGGAAAATCTCATGTAATTGTTTTTTTTTTTTTTACTTTGTGGTAGATGTATCCCTGTAATGTGCAGTTACAAGTTGACGCCATGGACTGGGGAGTTGCCACAAAGAACAAATTCTTCTGCCTGTCAAACCACATGCCATTCACTATTTCATAGTTGTTAGACCTGGCACCTTGGCGTGAGTTTCCCTTCCACTTTTGTGCTGATGTGCCTCATGTGTTTTGTTGGTGTTAGCTGCTCAGGGCACTGTGCCACTGCTAATCAGTGCCACAGTGCAAGTGCTCCCTTTTGTAAAATGTATACATTGATTGGTGTCCATGTTTGGCTTATTTGGTTTACTATCAGCCCCTAGTAAAGTGCACCAGGAGTGCCAGGGCTTGTAAATGCAAATGCTGCTGGTGGGCTTGCAGCACTGGTTGTGCCACCCACAGAAGCGGCCTAGTAAAATGTGTCTAGGGTCTGCCATTGCAGAACCTGCGTGCAGTCTGGTACTGTCGCGCTGATTACGCAAGTACACCTACTTGCCCGTCCCTACACCTTCCCTTAACTACATATTAGTCACCCCTCTGGTAGGCCCAAGGGCAGGGTGCATTGTAGGCATAAGGTAGGACATGCCCTGATGTGTGTGGCATGTCTTAATAGTGAATTACAGTCATTTTCTTTTTTTCACTATTGAAGTCTACCTGCTCTCCATAGGCCAGAATGGGCTGCTGGAATTACTACACGCTGTAATCCCAGTGGACTCAGAGAGCATGGTAGAATGTCAAGTTTAGTATGCCTGAACTCAGAATAATAAAATACTTCTTTTAGTAAAGTTTATTTTAACCCTTTCCGTGCTCATGACGGAACCACTCCGTCATGAGCCACGGGTGCGCTGTGCTCATGACGGAGTGGTTCCGTCATGCTGCGGCCGTTGGCGGCCGCTCCGCCCACGCGGCGCTAATTCCCCGCCTGTGCGGGCGATTAGCGCAGTGGGCGGAGACGTGACGGGACCACTCCGTCATGAGCACAGCTCACCCGTGACTCGTGACGGAGTGGTTCCGTCACGAGCACAGCGGCACCGCAACTGCCCCCCAAACCCCCCCAGCGCCGCGTCGGAATTCCTGCCGCGGCGAAGGGGTTAATATCCTGTGTTTGTAAATACTACTTTTAGAAAGTTAGTATTTGCTGACCTGACCATTTCAGTCCGCCTCTGCTGTGTGTGTGTGTGTGTGTGTGTGCGTGTGCGTGTGTGTGTGTGTGTGCTGCCTAGTTTCAGTGGGGAGCAGGGATGGGGAATTCCAGGAGACAGGCTGGCTGCCAGGTGGTGGGTAGAGAGATTACACCAGGATGGGTGGGAGGAGTACACCTTGACTCTGAATAGACCTGTGCTCTGCCACCACAATGCCGGCTCCGCCCCCTGTGGAGCGGCTGATGTCTCTGCCCTGCTGTTGAAAGGAAAGAGCAGAGTCACCACAACAAAATGCTCCAAAACCGGACTGAGCCAGGCCCAGGCATCCTGGCGACAAAGAACAAAAGAATTGCTGTATAAAAGAAGGAGCCCTGCTCCCAAGAAATTAGATCAGATCCTGCTGATACAAGAAGAACCTCTGCCAGAAGAGAAGGAACTGGGAAAGCTGTAGGAGGAGTAACTGTCCCTGACCTGGGGGATTGGCCTGCAGTGGTTGCCTTGCTGCTGAAGGAGAGGAGAAAAGACTACAAAGACTTTTATTTCAACTTGTGCTTAAAGATCTCCAAGGGCTTGAACTGACCTTGCCCCCTGAACGAAGTCCCAGGACCAGTGGACTTCATCCCCAGCTCCCCAAAGTCTTTTGGAAGTGCCTGCTGCTGTTGTTGGGCCTTCTGAGGGACTGCGTGTCGCAAGGAGCTGGAAGCGCGACGCAAGGGAGAGAAGCGTGCCGCCGTTGGAGCTGTTGCCGTCGCATCTCGCAGAGAGTGTCGCCGCTGCAGTTTCGCATCATTCCGGAAGTGTCTCGCAAAGCCGAAGAAGCGTGTCGCCATCGCAGCCATCGTAGCTGTCTCATTGCATTGCATCGAGAGGGGAGTCTCGCATCGAGGAGGAAGCATGTCGCCATCGTAGTTGTCGCATTGCACCGCATCCAGAAAAACACCTCGCATCCACAGAGAAGCGTGCCGCCTTCGGAGCTGCTGCCGTCGCATCTCGCAGAAGGGGTGTCGCCACTGTAGCATCGCATTGAGCGGAAGCGTCTCGCAACGTCGGAGAAGAGTGCCGCTGCCAAGGCCGCTGCCGTCGCATCTTGCCAAAGGTGACGCCGCTGTAGCTGACGCATTGAGTCGAGTCTTCTCGCAACATCTGAGAAGCGTAACGCATCTGGAAGATCCCGTCTTTATTTCTTTTGCACCAAGAACTTCAACGCATCTGCACCGCTGCAACACTTTTGTTGCCCTGCGTGTCGCATCTAAGGTACATTGACTTAAAGTGTCGCATTTAAGAACTTAAGAGAAACTAAGCAATCTTCTACCAACTAAGCAACCGTATTGTGTATTTTTAATCGTTTAATGGCCTTGTGATAATCCTATATAAAGATTCCTTATTTTTAATATAACTACCTGTGTGGTGTCCATTTGTAGTGTTGTCCCTTGGTTATTGTATGTGTTCACAAATGCTTAACCTATAACGCTCTGAGATAAGCCTTGTCTGCTCGCGCCAAGCTACCTAGAGGGTGAGCAAGGGGTTGTTTTAGTAGTGTGACCCCTCATCCTGACTAGAGGAAAGGTTCCCTGCTTGTCACAAGTACTTACCTGTGCCAACCAGAGAACCCGGATTCTAACAATAGTGTTTTTCTGCTTTTATTTACCACTTGTTTTAAGCAGGTGGTATATATATGCATGTGGTTCGTTTGGGGGAGATAGGTGAAGCAGGGGAGGGAAGGGGAAAGCATTTTCTAACAGAGGGAAGAACTGTGTGTTTCCCCCAGTTATTAAAAACAAAACAGCATGAGTCTTGGCTGCTTCTGCTGCACACAGAGTCTTGTGCGTTTTTTCAGTCTAATTTTTCTCCTGGAAAAAAATGGTGTCCTGTTTTTCTGCTCCCAGTAAATCCAGGTGTAGAAAAACCTAACAACTGATAATCAGGTGGAATAAAATGAACACATGAAAGTATGCCTTAATTTCATTGCCCTTGATTCATAATCTGGACCTTAGTTGAGGGATAGGTCTAGGCATAGTCCTCGCAACACGCAATAGATTTGCGTGAGGCAGAGGCCAGAACTCAAAAGTCAGGACACCAGATACAAGTAGGTGGTAACTCAGGGCAGGGGAAATCGCCTGTTGTCCATGGAGGGGACATTCCTGTCCCAGAAATCTACATTACAAATTAATAATAGTATTTTTTTTTCAAACATCTGTTTGGTGCCAGTCCATATGACTTTAATATCTGCCGTTGGGATTCTATGTTACAACTCTATAGGGTACAGGTATCCTTTGTGAGCTTAATAAAATGTTGAACATTCTACATCCAAGTACTCTCAGGCTACCATTCTATACTCTGCTCTGTCTGAAAAACAGGTTAACATTTTCAAAATTCTGCAATTCTGCATTGATTTGGCTTGTAAATTATATTTTCGAAGCATATGAGCTGCCGATCACACACTAGGATAGTAGATCGCCATCTGGTGTTGGGCTCGGATACTTGCAGGTTGTTGTTGTCTTTGGAAGAAGTCTTCGTGGTCACGAGATAGGTGACTCCTCCCTTGGACGACAGTGCGCATGGGCATCAACTCCATCATTAGATTGTTTTTCGCCATGATGGGAAATGATGGAGTTTGTAGAAGAGAGAGAGATGTCCATGTGTGATGTCTAAGTAAGACAATGCTGGAACAAATACAGGTCCCGGGGAGGTGGGTGGGCGTGTGTGGATCTGCAGCTCTACATGCCAAGAACAGATGTATACTGGTAAGTAACATATTCCGTTCGAGGCATATGAGCTGCAGATCACACACTAGGATAGACTATATAGCAGTATCTCCCCTAGCGGGGGTCACCTGTATCGTTTGCAGCAGTTTGAAATAAAGTTTTAAGGACAGCCTGTCCCACAGAAGCTTGTTGCTTTGCTTGCACGTCAACACAATAGTGTTTATTGAAGGTGTGTGTTGTAGACCATGTGGCTGCCTTACAAATGTCTTCTAAGGGAATGTTTCCTAAGAATGCCATGGAAGTCCCTAGTTTGCGTGTGGAATGCGCTCTAGGGGGAACTGTTAGTGTGCGTTTAGCTTCGTGGTAGCATATTTGGATACATTTAACTATCCACCTAGCTATCCCAGATTTGGAAATGGGGTTGCCTTTATGTGGAGCTGTAGGTTTTGGCTTTAGGAGGTGTATCAGAGTCCTTAGCCGTTTGTTTCGGTGCCGCTGATGGTTTTGGAGCCGAAGCAGGATGTTTAGGCTTGGGAACCTTCGGTGCCGGATTATCAATTGGCTTTGGCGTTTTCGGGGCCGATGGCGTCGGAGCCGATTTCGGTGCCGAGTGGTCTTTTGGCTTTGGTGCCGAAGGTACCGGTGGGACAATGACTTTACGGTTTGCTTGGTCCCGAGCTACCGGAAGGCTTGTGTTGTTTCTTTGGAGCCGAGCCCGGAGGCGGGGCTTCTGAAGGATGTTTTCGGTCTCGACTGGGGCCAACAGGCGAAGTCTTGACCAATGCCTTTGGTTTTGGAGGGGTTGGGGCAGGGGCAGTAGTACTCATACGTTGCCCAGGAGTGATGGGGTCGTCTGAGTCCTCTGCTTCGGAGATGATTTGTAGATCCTCGGAATCTTCTTCTGGGACATCGGGCCTTCATCAAAGATGTCCTCTGGTTCCGGAGCTGGTCTCTGTGCCATGATGTGTCTTTGAGCCCTTCAATCTCGAATGGTCTTTTTGGATCGAAAGAATGCGCAGGCTGGACAGCTGGACTCGTTGTGTTCAGGTGATTGGCACAGGTTGCAGACTTTGTGGTGGTCACTGTGTATGGAAATTTTGCTCCACACTGGGGAAATTTTTTGAAAGGCGCCCTTTCCATGAGCCGTAGGCCTTACAGCGTGGATAGGCCCAGCGGCCCGCGTCGACATACGGAATCGAGCCGATGAAATCAATGTCGAAGATGAAGGTGCTTTGATGGTTTTGTGGAATTTTTACGCTTCGAAAAGCTTGGAATTGGGATTTTCAACCGGAGCGGAAAAGTTGCATACGAACCCAATGGCGGAAGAAAACAATCTAACGATGGAGGTGATGCTCCGTAGCTGAAAGAGCTCTTCATACTTTAGATGTTAAAGAGCCCTTCTTTACTACATTGACAGAACCAAATCATTCCGCAAAACAATTGCTTGTAGCTTTCTCTGCTCCACATAAAGGCAACCCCATTTCCAAATCTGGGATAGCTAGGTGGATAGTTAAATGTATCCAAATATGCTACCACGAAGCTAAACGCACACTACCAGTTCCCCCTAGAGCGCATTCCACACGCAAACTAGGGACTTCAATGGCATTCTTAGGAAACATTCCCTTAGAAGACATTTGTAAGGCAGCCACATGGTCTACAACACACACCTTCACTAAACACTATTGTGTTGACGTGCAAGCAAAGCAACACGCTTCTGTGGGACAGGCTGTCCTTAAAACTTTATTTCAAACTGCTGCAAACGATACAGGTGACCACCGCTAGGGGAGATACTGCTATATAGTCTATCCTAGTGTGTGATCTGCAGCTCATATGCCTCGAACTGAATATCTTACTTACCAGTATACATCTGTTCTTGGCATGTAGAGCTGCAGATCCACACACACCCACCCACCTCCCCGGGACCTGTATTTGTTCCAGCATTGTCTTACTTAGACATCACACATGGACATCTCTCTCTCTTCTACAAACTCCATCAATTCCCATCATGGCAAAAAACAATCTAATGATGGAGTTGATGCCCATGCGCACTGTCGCCCAAGGGAGGAGTCACCTATCTCGTGACCACGAAGACTTCTTCCAAAGACAACAACAACCTGCAAGCATCCGAGCCCAACACCAGATGGCGATCTACTATCCTAGTGTGTGGATCTGCAGCTCTACATGCCAAGAACAGATGCATACTGGTAAGTTACATATTCCTTTTGGAAATTTACATGTATTAACTATTTAATTTTAATACTATAGGTGATTGAAATTTCGGACGAAGAAAGCAAGATTTAGCACCAGGCAACTGAATGTCCGTGCCATAAGAAGGTTTATTTTGAAAAACTGAAGGACATCCAGCATTCTAAGTTTGAACAATTTCCAAAATCTAGGTGTGGCGAGGAAGTTGGAGTTGAGGAAAGTACTATACCTGTAAGTGAAGTCTTTAATTTTGCATTTCATTAACCCAGAGCAAAGCGATATCTGTGCACACAGCATCAGAAATCAATGCCAGAAAGACCATTCCCAGCATCCTCATCTGAAATATCAGAAAGATAAATTGCCTCAGCATGACAGAATAACGTTCATCTAAAGCATCATGTAATTCCAGCACACACTGCATAAAAGAAAGTTATAACAAGGTTTCTTCTGCAGACCATCAAAGAAAAGACTCTGAAAGAAGACTCGGAAGCTGACTCGTTAACAACCTAAAGATTGGAAAATCACCTTTGTTCAACAACTGTTTTTAACCAGTGACGCAAGTTTGAGACTATCTGCCTCTGGACAGAACACCACGACCCACTCTGCTCACTCTTGCGAAAACCTTAAAAATTCACCACTTTGTTGTGTTCATGACCATCTCAGATTAATGTTTCCTTTTTATTGTTTACTGTTCTATAATTCTATGTAAATCGCCTCAACATTATCTGTTGTGCAGGAGTGATATGTAAAACTGTTAAATATAAAAACGGATTAAATGAGCACCGTTGCTCTATAGCTAATGTAAATAAATCTTCGTCTTCAGAACTACAAATCTTAACCTTAAACCAAACATAGGGTAAAAGGAACTGATGTTCTGCGACTAATGATCTACAATAGTACTGTGCATGTTCTAATGTCCTCACTTACTGCCATTACGTCAGTGCAAAAAGATACTTATCAGTTTAATCATTAAATATCAGACTAACACCTTATCACTGCATTGCTAAGAACCTATACAAATAGATTTGAGAAAAACTTCAGTCACAAAATAAGTTGCTGCCGGAGAGGCTATAACCTAAAGACTATTATCTGGTTGAAATATTTCGACAGGTGTTACAGGGCTGCTTCCAGACATACGTTGTTCAATTCATGAGTTGAGAAGATTTGCACACAATTTCTTTTAGAGATAAATGCTGGACATTATCTAAACAAGTCCGACTCTAAAATCGGATTCACTCTTACCGTGGCATACAAGCAAGGGAAAACTAAACGTAGAGATATTAACTCTGGGAATACACCTTATAAAAACACAGGCTGTGAGAACAAATTCAGTGTTCAAACCCGCCTCAATCAAGGCAAAATAACCCAAGTTGGGGAAAAAAGTTACCTGTGTCAAAAAAGATTCAGCCATAAATCTCATCTCACTGAATTTGAGAGAATGCACACTGGGAAAAAACTGTCTCAGTGCTTTGTATGCCAAAAAAGTTTCAGCCGTAAATCTTATCTCACTGAGCATATGAGAATCCACACTGAGGAAAAGCCTTACGAGTGCTCTGAATGCCAGAAAAGGTTTAGTATCAAACCGAGTCTATATCGACATGCATTAACCCACTCTGTGGAAAAACCTTACCAGTGCGCTGAATGCCCAAAAAGTTTCAGCCGTAAATCTTATCTCACTGCACATATGAGAATCCACTCTGGGGAAAAACCTTATCAGTGCGCTGAATGCCAGGAAAAGTTTTATAACAAACAAAGTCTTTCTCGACATGTAATCACCCACTCTGTGGAAAAACCTCACCAGTGCTCTGAATGCCAGAAATGTTTCGGAGACAAAAGCAGTCTCAATCAGCATACAAGATGCCACTCTAAGGAAAAACGTTATCAGTGCCCTGAATGCCAGAAATATTTCTATGATCAAAGCACTCTGAGTCGGCATATAAGAACCCACACTGGGGATAAACCTTATCAGTGCACGGATTGCCAGAAATGTTTCATTGACAAAAACAGTCTTGCTCGGCATACAAGAACCCACACTGGAGAGAAACCTTTTCAGTGCTCTGAATGCCAGAAATGTTTCAGTTACAAAAGCAGACTCACTGAACATACAAGATTACATACTGGGGAAAACCCTTATCAGTGCTCTGAATGCCCAAAACATTTCAAACTTCAATCACTTCTAACTGAACATTTGAGATTCCACACTGGGGAAAAACCTTATCAGTGCTCTGAATGCCAGGAAAGGTTTTGTGACAAACAAAGTCTTTCTCGACATGCAATAACCCATTCTGTGGAACAACCATATCAGTGCTCTGAATGCCAGAAATGTTTCAGTGTAAAAAGTAGTCTCACTCGGCATACAAAGATGCACGCTGGGGAAAAACGTTATCAGTGCTCTGAATGCTACAAATATTTCAGTGACAAAAGCTGTCTCACTCGGCATACTAGAACCCACACTGGGGAAAAACCTTATCAGTGCTCTGAATGCCACAAATGTTTCAGTGAAAAAAGCCGTCTCCAGCTGCATATAAAAACCCACACTGGGGAAAAACCTTATCAGTGCTCTGAATGCCAGAAATATTTCCGAGACAAAAGAAGTCTTTCTCAACATATAGTAACCCACACTGGGGAAACACCTTATACATGCTCTGAATGTCAGAAATGTTTCAAATGCAAATACAGTCTCACTCAGCATATAAGAACCCATACTGGGGAAAAACCTTATCAGTGCTCTGAATGCCCAAAAGATTTCAAACTTAAATCACTTCTGACTGCACATGTGAGATTCCACACTGGGGAAAAACCTTATCAGTGCTCTGAATGCCAGAAATGTTTCACTGACAAAATAAGACTCACTCAACATACAAGGATCCACACTGGGGAAAAACCTTATCAGTGCTCTGAATGCCACAAATGTTTCAGTATAAAAAGCAATCTCACTCAGCATTTAAGAACCCACACTGGGGAAAAACCTTATCAGTGCTCTGAATGCCACAAATGTTTCAGTGAAAAAAGCAGTCTCACTCAGCATATAAGAACCCACACTGGGGAAAAACCTTATCAGTGCTCTGAATGCCTGATATGTTTCAGCGAAAAAAGTAGTCTCACTCAGCATATAAGAACCCACACTGGGGAAAAACCTTATCAGTGCTCCGAATGCCAAAAATGTTTCAGCCAAATATCTAATCTCACTGAACATGTGAAAATTCACACTAGAGTAAAAAATTATCAGTGCTCTAAACGTCCGAAAAGATTCAGAGGTAGAGATGGTTACAAGCGCCATAAGAAAACACACCATCAAAATAATTCAGTGCTCCGAATGCCAGAAAAGCATAAATTTTAAACGCAATCTCACTCTACATGAGCAGACGCACACAGGGAAATAACATTACCAAAGCTGTGAATGCCAGAAATTCCTATTTGATAGGCACAGCCTCACTAACCATAAGCGATTCCATACTGATGAAAATCCTTATGAGTGTTCTGAATGCCAGAAAAGCTGCAGAGAAAAATGCTATTTCACCATGAGAAACTACACACTGGAGAAAATCCTTATGCCATAAAAGCTTGTATCTGAAAGACAGTATTCTGCTTCATGAGAGATCCCACACTGGGGAAAATCCTTATGAGTGCTCGCAATGCAAGCAAAGTTTTGGTTACAAATTACTTGACATGAGTGAACTCACACGGGGAAAAAAGCCTTATGTGTGTTTTGAATGTCAGATAAGGTTTAGTCTTGAATACAATGTCACTTCACATGAGAGAATTCACACTGGACTAAAGCCTTATACAGGAGGGAAAAGCCAGAAACGTTTTACTCAGAAAGGAGATCTCACTAAACATGAGAAATGCATCCACACCATGTGAAAAGTAAGGCGTATCTTGAGTTGCAGAAAAGCTTCTAACAACCTTACTTTACATGAGAGAGCACATATTGTAGTTGCAATAGGATTCATCAAGAAATTCTTGCAGGATAACTTAGGCTGCCCGCATGCAACCTCCAAAGAAATTTCAGGTCTTAGAAAAAATGTAATTGCAACAAAATACACAATTTGAGTATCTGAAAGATAAAAAACTCTCAAGGTCTTTACTTGACACAGAGTAGTGTTCGTGTTTGCAAAAATCAACTAATTGCCAAAAAATTCACAATATTAATAGGGCTCGAAAAATCCGAAAAATGGTACTAGTCCTGCAGGTCTAGTGCCTTGGAAAATCCCATCCACCTCACTTCAACCTGCTTGACCTCCGTCTCCGAAAACGTAGCAAAAGTGACAAGATAACAAGATTTAAAGGCATCTTTATTGCTCATTCCGTTTGTGAGCAATAAAAATGCCTTTAAATCTTGTTATCTTGTCACTTTTGCTTCGTTTTCACTGACCGAGGACAAAAGTTAGTTTCTCTTCCTACTCGCCGGAAAGGGCGAGTAGGACCTAAAAATAGATCGTCCTCATCAATTCTCCCTCGCAAATGCGAGGGGGCGAGTGGATTTGTCGAGCCCTGATTAATTTCTTACATTTACTCCACCCAAAAGGTTTCTACTCACCCTTGTTTCTTAACATATGACTGAAATCTATATTTTCATGATAAGATTAAGCCTAGGCGGAGTTCCTCAATGGAGAACTCCGCGAAGTAACTAAAAAAACTCTCCTGCGTAAGGGTCATGCCGTTCGTGGTGATTTTGATCTCTGGGTGTTTGTCCCGCCCTGTAAAAATAATCGTGAATGGCACCATGTGCAGTGCAAGAGGGTGCAGCTGACTCTACTCGAGCGGCAGCTTTGTCAATGCGAAGGAAGGTTTCTCAACCCAATTGGTTGTGACCTGCCGCGACCACTCGCATTGAGAAATCCGACGACCCGCTTTGAGAAATATCGCCAGGAGGTTGATTTTGCTTGCCAACTAGACCTTGGCGATCGCGGGCAAGGAAAAATCTCATCAGGAGGTGGATTTTCCTTACTCCAGCACATGACGTTGAAGAGCGCAACAGTGGAAAAAAACCTTGCTACGCTCCACGGAGCGGAGTTTTTAAGAACTCTGCGAGCACCGCGGAGTACGGAAAACTCTGCAAGCGGAGTTCACCACCCAGAATTGGATAACATACAACAGCAGGAAAATATAACAAACCAATTCCTTGCCTTCGGTAACGCTCTTTCTGGTTAATACTCATTTACCTGCTGATTCCTCACCTTATGAATATTCCCCACACGCCAGATTGGATCCTCAAACTTTAAAGCAGTCCTGCTGCACGCAGTAGGAGACATCATGCAGCTCATTGTCGACGTCATTCTGCTCCAGAAGTGACAAGCGGAGACGCATAGAAGCACTTCCCATGCGCACTGTGAACAAATACAGGGGTCTATGAGTTGATTATCTCACGGGTCTGTATCACATATGCAGGCCCTGGGCAGATATTATTTCATCATTTTTATCATGATTAGAATTCAGATGAGGCCTTTTCATTTCCAAAAATTCTAATTGTATTCTCAGCAGCAAGTGTATATATAAATCGTTGAGTGATGACTGCGAATTGCTCAAGATGAAAGTGATGGGTGGATTATTGTACAGAAGGTTCTTGACAGCACTCACTGTTTTTAATCAGAAGTGTATATTTTCTGTTTTATTGATGCATTTCAATGGCCCCAGAGGCCGAAATAAAGTATAAATGATGATGATGATGATGATGAAAGTGAGATGATTATAAAACAGTCTGATCCACATGTTGTACACAGACACAGGGCTGTAAATTACTTCAGTACAATACAAGTTAAGCAAAGGCGATTCTTCGAAGACATAATTTATATGAAATAGTCCCTGCATAGTCAATGTTTCGACCGTTCCAGTTAATTACCATGGTCTCATCAGGACGGTAGATCGCCGCCTCTTCCATATGCTTCTCACACTATATTCAATACAACCCAGTAAGGATTCTTCTGTATCTCGGGGCAGCGTACCTGGGAGGAAGTCAAATTCAACTAAGCAGTTCCAGCGCCCGTTCGTCGGCCCAAACAACTGCAGCCAGTGAATCCTCTGCTCGCTGTCAAACACGTTTGTGTGATACTTCCTTATGAGACCATCGTCATTGACTGTCTTGTCTGTGAGAAGCTGCACCAGCCCTCCTGTGATGGTGGGCAGGAAGACCTTCACCGTCAAGTGAAATGCTCGCAACTCCAACAGCATGATGATGGTCCAGTTGAGACCTGACTTGGCAGTTCGGTCTGGACTGTTCCCATGAGGCACAGGGTCAAGACATTTACATATGGCCGGGCCTGAACTGGGGTGGCGAAGTGAGCTAAAGAACAATGATGGATTCAAGACAGATCTGTGACTGGGGGTAAGTGGCTGAAACGTTTCAGCGGTCCGTCCATCATCTCCTTGTGTTTGCCCTAAGTTGGCAGGGTACGCCCAGACATGGGTCCCTTGCTTACTTTGCCACTGGATTCAAGCTAGCCTGGCTGATGAGGGGTGTTACCCTGAAACCGGTCCCAGGATGCTTGTATCTGTAAGAGACTCTTAGTTATAGATTCCTTACCTTAGAATTTCCCCCAGGCTTCAGACTGGATCCAGAGAAACTTTTTCTTAGCAGTACCCCTGCGCTTCAGTAGGTGGGGTCGGTCGACTCCGTGTCTGGCATCGTAGTCGCCGGGATGACGTTACTGTGTCTACTTAGACGCCGCACTTGCGCGCTGACGTCAGTTCTTTTCTTTTTCCGCGCCAGCCAGCGCAGATCCGGAGAGCGCGTGCCTCTTATTCAGTTTTTGACTAAGCCCTTTTTCGACTTTTGTCAACCTCTTTTTTTTAGTCTTTGACTACTGGTAGCGCGAGCGATGTCCTATCGTTGGACTGGCTTTAAGCCCTTTGACTTATATCACAAGTTGATGTCGGTCACCACTCCGCATCTCGTGTGCCTTTGGTGCCTGGAGCGTGACCACGATGCGAAGTCGTGCTCCGACTGCCCAGCCATGAATCTTTGCGGGAGTGCTCCGCACAGCTAGAGGTCCGCATCGAGAGAAAGGTCACGGGGACACCACTATTCCTCTTGGAAGTCTTGGCAACTCCTCAAGTAAGTCGATGCACAAAAAGAAAGCAAAGACGCATCATCTCTCTTCACCTTCTCTCTGTCCGTCGGCCAAAACGGCGCGGGTCCCGGAGCGTCGTCGCTCTCTGGCTCCTTCGTCGAAGCACTCTGGGGCGGCTTCACGCTTCTCTACCTTTCCCGGAGCCTCACAATACCTTCCCTGGTGCCGGTTGTGCCTCCAATTGGCGGCGACCCCAACCTCACCCCGACATGGACACAGTGCCGAAGCAGGGTGAGGAGTCTATTGACCCTGAGGCAGACCATCTTAAGGAGCCGGACTGGCGAGAGGAGTTGGGATATGCCAGTGGTCTGGATACCTCCCCAGACCTTGGTATGCTTTCTCCCTCTATCGTGGATACGGAGTAGGGAGCCTCCTACGCTGTGGTGTTGCGTAGGGCGGCTGAGGCCTTGGTCCTCGAGCTTCCTACGGTCAGGACTAGCCTTCTGACTGAGGTGCTTCAGCCGGCATCAGCCTCTTCGGATCCCCTGCTGCCTTTTAATGAGGCCCACACTGACATCCTTCGCTGGAGTTCACAGTTAACATGCTGATGTCACACCTGATTCTCTGCCATAAGCTCCTTTTCATCAAAGCGGTTGTGGACACAGCGCAGTTTCGGGTCTATCCTCTCGTGCAGCGAGTCCAGGATATTCGGGCTAGGATACCGATGTTTCAGCCTCCATCCCGGTTTCGGTAAGAATGACCCTGAGGCTGCTGGGCCTCATGGCCTCCTGCATCCTGCTGGTGGATCATGCCAGATGGCATATATGGGCTCTGCAGTGGGACCTGAAGTTCCAGTGGGTACCATACCAGGGGAATCTTTCCGATGACGTTAAGATCTCGGAGGGGACTGCAAGTCAATTGCAGTGGTGGCTCACGAACCAGGATTGGGTCAGCGGCAAATCCCTATCCTTCCCTAACCTGAGTTCACAGTAATAACGGATGCGTCACTCCTGGGATGGGGCAGCCATGTGGGAGAGGCGGAGATCAGAGGCCTCTGGTCCCCGGCGGAGTCCAGGCACCACATCAACCTTCTGGAGCTCCGGGCGATTCGTCTTGCACTGAAGGCATTCCTTCCATCTGTCAAAGGAAGAGAGGTGCAGGTGTTCACGGACAACATCACCGCCCTGTGGTACTGCAAAAAACAGGGCAGGGTGGGGTCGTGGACCCTATGTCAAGAGGCTCTTCGCCTTTGGACATGGCTGGAACATCAGGGCATATCTCTGGTGGTCCAACACCTAGCAGGTTCCCTGAATGCCAGGCCGAACAAACTCCGGTGCATGATGGATCACGAATGGCGTCTTCACTCGAAGGTGGTGCAAGATCTCTTGCATCAGTGGGGAGAGCCTTGGTTAGATCGATCCGCCACCGAAGAGAACGCGCAATGTCAGCAGTTCTGCATGTTGGAGTTTCCAAGGCGGCTCTCGCTCGGCGGCGCTTTTCGTCGTTACTGGAATTGCGGCCTCCTGTACGCCTTTCCACCTGTACCACTTCTGCCAAGATTGCTGAAGAAGAGTAAACGCGACCGGTCCCAAGTCATTCTTGTGGCTCTGTACTGGGCACAAAGAGTCTGGTACCCTGAGCTCTTGGGCATGGCCATCGATCCTATTATTAACTGATTTCTGAAGTGCATTACTCATCTCTTTCCTCCTTTTCCTTTCGTAATGCCCCAGTGGGACTTAAATCTTGTCCTCACTTATCTTATGTGTGCTCCCTTTGAGCCCCTACATAATTGTCCTCTTCGCCTCCTTTGAAGACTGCTTTTTTGCTTCCCATCACCTCGGCTCGCAGGGTGAGTGAGCTTCAGGCTTATCTTCCAGACCTCCCTTTCTTGTTGTCCTTCCGGACAAAGTAGTCCTCCGTACTAAGCCCTCTTTTCTGCCCAAAGTGATTACCTCTTTCCACATAGGTCAGACCATCGTATTGCCCACCTTCTGCCCGCCTCTGCAGCCTTCCAAAGAGGAGGGAAGATTCCACTGTATGGACCCAAAACATGCACTGCCTTTCTACCTTGACCGCACTAATGACTTCCGGGTGGGCGATCAACTTTTTGCGGATTATGTGGGCACCAAGAAAAGTCGGGCAGTGCACAAAGGTACCATCTCTCGATGGGTCGTCCTATGCATTAAGATCTTTATTCTTTGGCTAAAAAGGAACCTCCAGTAGGACAGCACACCCACTCCACCAGGGCGACGGCAGCCACTACTGCTTTGGGACGTGGAGTTCCGCTGCTTGACATCTGTCACACAGCCACGTGATCATCCCTGCACACGTTTACTGAGCATTACTTCCCGGACAGCCAAGTCCGGAGAGATGGCTTTTTCATCCGTTCTGTTCTCCAGGACTTCCTGGTGTGAACTTTGTTCGCAGACCCTCCTCCGGGGTTTGTATTGCTGGTGTATCTATTCTAAGGTAAGGAATCCCCTACTTACCTTCAGTAAGAGACATATATTGGTTATAGATTCCTTACCGCCCCACCCATCCTCCCCATTCTGCTCACTGACTTCTAGGGATAGGTACTCCCTTGCAGGGCCCTAGTTTTGTGCACCAGTGGTCAGTGCCTTGCATGGCTCTGCGTTTCTGGCATGGAATGTCGTGTCAGAACTTACGTTAGCGCGCAGGGGTGGAGTCTAAGTAGACACAGCGGCGTCATCGTGCCGATGACGGACGTGGAATCGACCAATGCCACCTACCAACACGCAGGGGTACTGCTAAGAAAAAATTTCTTCGGATCCAGTCTGACGCCTGGGGGTAATTCTAAGGTAAGGAATCTATAACTAATATATGTCTCTTACAGATACATCGTTACCGAAGGTAAGTAACGTGTTAGTTTTGTGCCTGCCAGGGATGGTGCGTCAATTGAGAAAGAGGGCAGATAATGAACAACATTAAGATATAAAGAAAACTGGGTGGGTGCACAGCCTTGGCGAACACCTTAATTGATAGGAAATTGTTAAGTCACCTGTCCCTGGGTTCTCCAGCGAACCTTGGCATAATTACCCTCATGTAGACTGATCAATAAGCTCAAAAGCCTCCTGGGATGGCCCATATCACCCAAAACCTGCCATAGCCTGCTTAGTGGGACCAGGCCAAAAGCAGATTTAAGGTCGATGAAGGCAACATACAAGTTGCCCCGCCGACTACAACGATCTTACAATAGAGTAAAAGGAAGCGGAAAACTTGATGAATCTTCTTCCTAAAGCCTGTCTGAAAGGGGGATACGATGGCTTTAGCAGCAGTCCATTCCTCAATCTTGCTCAAGACCAATTGGGCAGAAATTTTCTTCGCACCGCTGATCAAGCCACTCAGCCTGTAAGTGGCTGATGGAATCTATCCCCCTTCTTATATATCAGCACGACGTCCACTCCCTTCCAAGAGTAGGTACTGGGGCACCATTGATAATGGCATTAGTTAAGAAAAGGTTATACCAAGACCATTTATCTCTTTCTAGCAGAAGGATATAAGCTGGAATGCTGTCTAATCCTGGAGCTCTATCTCTGGTTATTGCATCCAGAGCTGAGGATGTTGGCCAGGTCAAGGAAAGGGCCAGGTACAGCTATAGAGTCGTCTGTTTACGCAGCCCCCACACAGTGTCCGACTCATTAAAAGGAGTTAATGAATAAAGATTGGAGAAATGATCAACCCAGGTCTGGGGAGAAATCTTATTTTGCAGAGGTGAAGCAGAGACCTCTCTCCCCTCCACTTTACAAGTGCCCAAAACCTGATGGAGTTCTTAAGAGAGCAAGCCAATTTGAGTTCCTGCCATCTTTCTTCCTCCCATGCTTTCTTTGCTCGAGCCTCTGCCCTTTTGTACCGCTCTCCACCCAGACTGATTTCTGAGATGCCCTTTGTGCAAAGTGCCTTACCCAGATAGCTATGTGAAAGTCTCAATTCCTTATTAAACCAATTGTTTACTTTAGGAAAATTCAGTTTGTGGTCGTTAATAGGGACTATGACGTAGGACAATATTTTCTTGACGTTGTTGTGGAAGCAGTCATTGGCATGCCACACTCTTAGTTCTTCCAAATCGATTTTCCGAAGGTAGTAATAGATAGATCTTCACCTCGCCAGATGACCAAAATATCGTTGATACACACATATAACTGAAATCCCAATTGGCACAGACAAACCATGGGAACAAAAGCAGTGATTGGGATAGGACGGGCCTGAACCCCATTTTGCCTTGTCTATGTAGGATAGTCCCAAATCTCCATTGGTTGCAATAGGAACATGGTAGTTGTCCCTTCTCTGACGGAGGGGGCCCCGTTAGACTTGACCTTTTCCACGTGAGCGATTTTTCAGGGTGTGTGGTGAAGTGCCACTGGTCACCTAACATACAAGAGAATACGTATGGCTAACCATATAGAACTATGGCTCCTAGTAACCAGGTGCCTTAGAATATGTGCAAGGGACACTGCCTGGTCTTTTCTATATTTTCATATATATCTGTTTTTTTATTATCCTCTCATAAGCTCAGAAGAAGATTAGCACCATCAGATTCCTGTAACAGGCTGTCTGTTGGACAAGGTCCAAACACTTAGCCATATAAGATTGGGCACTCTTGATTCGGGTGCACTGACATCTCTATACCCTTAGACATATGGGGCTGACCGCTTGCAACAGGATACATGCGTAGTTCAAGGGACATGGTTTACACACCCATCACTCATTTCTACTATGGGCAATCTGGTTTTGGGGTGTGCTGATTTTCCTAATGGCAAAAAAAAAAAAATCATTAAAAAAAAAAATCAATGGGGGAGTGGATCACTAGTCCCAAAAGAACCAGGGTATGCAAAAGTAGTACAAGGTACTGTTAAGAAACCCTCAATGACGTTTTTCTGAGATCGATTTGAGCGGTATATTTTCGTTCTCCGCTTCGTTATTCATAACGTGACAGCATCATCATCGGGTTAATGCAATGCTTCCTCCACCTGGAGGTCGTCCCACTGGTTGTTCTAGTAGTGATCGTAGAATAAAAAAGTGAGTTCTGGTGACGTGACATGTGGTGAAAAAATATACATAAAGATTAAAAATCCTGTAGAGCCAGTAAAATATCTTTAATCTGCACCGGATGCAGGAAGTATTAATAGTTCTTCGGTGTGCACTCAGAGGCTAATTATGCCATGTGCACTGTAAAAAGTGGTGACCTTGTACTGCCTTTGCATACCCTGGTTCTTTTGGGACTAGTGATCCACTCCCCCATTGATTTTTTTGACACTTGAGAAAAGGAAGCTGAGTGGATCAGAGGCTCTTCTTTCTCCCTCCAGTGTGATTATTGTAGATTTTCCTAATGGGTCATCTGCCCTTGGGTATACAGCGCTGGCCCTTGAAAAACACATGCCAGTACATCATGGTATTTGCCTCTAACTCTGATGGAGGCCCGTCTTTAGTGATTCTATTCCACGTGAAGAAGCGGCTGTGTGTGACAGGCACGAAAGCTTTCAGCATTTACTGTGCGTTCATTCAGATTCATGCTGCCGGCATGGGACTACATTTCCCAAGTACTCGTGGTCACGTGACTGCATCAGAGTTATGCGATTATACAACATGAGTGAGTAGCTACAGATCAAATTCGACTTTAGCTAGCCCCGGATCCTCTATTCAAGCAACAACAATTGATTTGGACACCAGCCTCCATCTGCTGTGGTATAACGGATTGCTGGCTCCCCGTATACGGGTATGGGTGTCTGACCCTACGGTTGTTATATCTGTAAATGTTTCTGCAGCGTGTTCCTTGTACACAGGAAAGGGTCCCTGAACCTACCTTTTTGTTTAAGTTAAATCTTTTGTGCATTGAGCGCGTCTTTTCTTGTTTTTCGTGTTATGAAAATATAAAGAATGTTGCATTTATGTTAAAGATATGGAAGTTTCAAAGCACACTCTTATGTCTTAGGAAAGTTCTCAGTGTACATGTGGCAGGTGTTTTGTCTTGAAAATATAGCACCCTGCACCCATGCTGAGGTCAACTAATTTAAGCGCATTTCCTCCATTGCATCGCAGCTTTGTTATTGCAGTGCCCATCAAACACGCCGTTGTTTTCAACTTGAAGAATGCTGCATTTATGTTTAAACTAGGCGGTGTTATCATGTGCCATATCGCTGCATATTTTGATGGGGCAGTTGCTTCTGAAACCTAAGCACGCTGTACTTGTGTGTTGGGCCAACTAGCTCTAAGAGTATTTTTTTTTCCCATAGCACCACATGTTTGCTATGGAAGTTACTGCACTAGGTTCTGCCTTTGTCCACCCTGTGCTGCCGCAACACATGCCTGTTATGAGGCACGAGCCATCAAAAGCATTGATTCACAAATTTCAAGGCAGACAGACGACTGCCTCCACGGTCTTGGCGTGCCTCCCCCTAGTGTTAAACACCATTACGCTGCCCGCTTGTCTCGATAAACCTTAGTGACATCTGAATACATGCTTGGAGACCCTACTAGGGACTTCACAGCCATACGAAAATTCCTAAATCACTATTGCAGACACCGCCTATGAGTATTTGGACGGTTTTTAATCTACATGGGCACACTTTATCTTTACACTTGTTTGTGAAATGCCTAGAACTGTTACAGCCTTCCAGAAGACTTATTTTCTTACCATGCTCCCCTTCCTATAATTCTTTTATAGGGCGGAGAGTCACCCTGAGCCACATGCCACAGTGAGTTGAGGCACATTTCCCGACTTCAGCGGATTAACCCTTCTGCAGTATATTGTTATTGTAGTGAATCTTGTTGTCTAAAAATTATTTTATTTTTCACCTATACTAAGAATAAAAGACATTGACTATACAGTCTATGGTTGTGTTCCGTTTGGACGGTTTTATATGTCCTGGACTGAATAGCTTTGAAATGTAACGCTTGCATAGTTGTTCAAATGGCTGACCTAGATTTTTTCAAACCATTCTTATATTTCCTATGTATGTATTCTTTTAGGTACCACCAGTGAATTCACCACTCTATGAAGATTAATATGATCACTGGATGGTTTTGTATATTAAACCCTTCTTTATACTTGTATTGGTTCGCACACCATTTTTTGGTCTCGTCTGTGCCAGCGCGCATGGGCTGCTCTGCGAGGCTTTTAGTAAGGGCTTTAAACTCTGAACACACGCTTGTGCGTGAGCTTTTTTTTTTTTTTTCATCGCCCGCTATTGGCCTTTGCATGCGTCTTTCTAAGAAAGACAGCATGCAATTGGCCAAAGGCGGGTGCATGTCCCGCCTTCTCTCTCCCCTGGCCTAGGGAGCTCGGGAGCAAGCAGCAGCGCCATCTGGTTCTAATTATCACGCCTGCGTCTCGCGGTCGCGTTAATTGGAAACAGATGGCGGTCGCGCTGGCCCTGGTGCACTTGTGCTCCAAACGTGGCGCTTTCACTTTCGCCGCTGACCTGGCACGCGCTGCCGCGCTTGTTCACCCTTGCTGTCTCTCTTTATCACCTTCCCCTTTTCTGACTTTCCCTCTCTTGCTTTGGGACCTAGTCAATGTTTAACAAGAAGCTGTAAAACCTGCTGACCAATTGTTGCTCTTTTAATAAGGCGGTTTTTTGTATCACCCTGTGCCTGGAAGCTGTGGCAGATTGGAGTACGACAAACCCATTAATAATGGTCCTCGTCTGCCAGTTTCTGAGCATTAACCAAGGAGAAATGACTTGCATGATAGCTTGGAGAGATGAACTGACCCGTCAGAGATTCCGCGGGAGCTCTGTGGAGACTCAAATTCACGAGCTCCTTCTTGCAAGGAGTTCTGGGAACCAAATCATGCACACTCCGGAGCACCCTGTGCCCTCTGACCTTTTACAGGCGACGTAGATAATTTTAAATCCCTCCTTGCACAAAAAATTTCAGAATGCCTAAGAACCCATTCTTTTGAGGTCCGGAGCGTGGGTTCTGTCTTCTGTATCTATGCGTTTTAATGCCAAATAATGAAAGCGCCTACATTTTTTCACCAAGTAAGGTAGTTTAGGAGAACGCTGCTTGCCCCTTGCATCTGTTCCCTGCGGCGTGTGCATCATTCTAGGAATCCGACCTAGAGCGGGAGGCTCCAGCTGCATTCCTGTGCTTTGGTAGCCTGGTTCATCGAATTGTTGCCTTCTGAAACATTTAACCCCGGTTTGTCCAAAATGCCTTCAGTATTGATACAGTGCCTATTTATTCCTTTACATTTACTTTCTAGTTGGCCCAGTAACATTTTCTTTTTGGGAGGAGGTATGTTTTTGATAATTCAAATGTAACTCCTGTAGAGGCGCACATTTCCACAGAGGATATCGCATTCACAGTGTATCCTTCCTGCTACGTGGGACATGGGTGTGGGCCGGAGCGTTTCAAAATCATCCAATTTTCTTCTGTGTATTTAGAAAGCTTTTTTCCTATCCTTGTGCTTGCAAACATGAATTGTATTAAAAATACGATAGATATTGTATGCTGTGTTTTTCTCTGCCAGGCGCACAACATATAGACTGTTCACACACTTTCTGTAGTATGCTTTGTTCTGGGCAGATCTACTCTAAGCCCCACTCTACTTCTATCCTCGTGTTAGTGCAGCCCGATGTAAACAGTAATTGTAATGTATTTGCATTTATATAACGCTTACTACCTCTGACGAACATTGAAGCGCTTTTTCGGCGAGTAGCACGCTACTCCAGGATCCAAAAATGATTAGTGGTGGATTAGTATAGGGAAATATAAAGTTGATTTGAGAGCTGGACATGTTGATCTGTTAGTTGGGTTGAAAAAGATAGTGGAGAGATAGAAGAGGGAAGGGTTTGCATTTATATCGCGTTTGCTACCCCTGATGAAGTGTTGAAGCGCTTTTCGGCGAGTAGCATGCCACTTCAGAACCCAAAAAGATGAATAGATAGATCAATTATGGTGTGTAGGTTGTTTTATTATACACACACAACTGTACGAAAATTAATAAAATTCCATTGTAAAGTTGTATCCAAGAGACAAGTATAGTCTCTGATAATAATGTATACAATACTGATAAGTTTTAAGTTGGCTTGCCAGCAAGACTGATGCCCCGTAATGTTGATGCAAAGTCACTTGTGCTGGAGGATCTTAGACTCTTGTTGAATTGTACCATCCACCTTGTAGGTACTGCTATTTGTATCAGGTCCACGTTGTAGGCAGACATAAATACCTAAATTGTGCACAATTTATATTAAGCATAATGTAGGTGAGCAGATGACAGTAACCACTGTACAAGCTTTATTAGGTGCCTAGAAGTAGAGTGCCATAGAGGGCAATAAACACTCCACTAACTCTGTCACTCGCTTAGTCCGGACGAACGCCAAAGGCCCTCCTACATAATGAAGCATCGGGTGCATCCTCTTTCTGCGTCCTATGGGCATTTTGGCTTTTGTTCTACAGAAGAGGCTGCAGACACTTCCATAGCCCTTTATGTATTGTGGATCACGTAGGACACATTCTAAGCGCGCATGCTTTCCTATGTATTGGGCATGGCCACATTCAAATGTAGGAAAACCTTTTGTCTTGCGATAGCACTGTATTATTGACACGGGCAAAAAGGCAAACAAGCAGTCAGGAGGCGCAATGATTGTATACCCCCCACCTGACAGGATGGTGACAGACCCCAACTTCCTGCAGGGGAAACGTGCCACCTCGTTTAATAGCTGCCAGACGCTTTACTTTGTAAGCTGACTGGTGGTTTACAACTGCGCCTACGTTGGGGCATCACATGTTTTTTCCAGCATAATCTGGTGTACACCCCCTGTGTGGGATGACAGCACCCACTGAAGACTGCACCGTTGTGTAGTCTGGGACAGTGCACCTTCCCTGTAATTCTGAATTGGGTCTTTAAATACAGAACTATTTTGTGTGCCTATTTAATTCAGGTATACAAAGAATGTGGTACTACTTGTATACTAGGGTAGGACAAGAAAGATTGAATTTCTAAGGTGGCGGAAATGTTTTTGTCAAAGTGCTTTATGCTCTCAACACCCTCCCGTACCCGGAACATAATGAGATTACGTAGATTACACCTCTGCGTGCCTAATGCTGCCATTTGCATTTCAAGACCTGTGATTAATGTGGCTTTATCAAGTTCAAAGCCATTAGGCGTTCCCGACCTGTCTGATACTTGCATATGGAAAAGGTGGGACATTTGGAACCTAAAGATAGATAAACATATTCATGGGTCATGATTTATGTCTGCATCTAAAATAAAACTGTAAATTAGGAGAGGTGATAAGTGAGATGTTAAAAGGCAGCCGCTAATCGAGCTGCATTTGTAAGTAGGCCTTCCTATATTATGAGACCTATTCCTGCTTCAGTCTTTAATTGCAATGAATACTTTAATACCCAGGCATGAAGTTATTGTCGAGCTGTTTAAATAATCCACCTGTCTCCTCACCTCTTCCCCACTGCATCCTTAACCAGTGGCCTAGCCAGTGTGCCCTGGGCCCCAAGGCAAGAAAGGAAATGTGACCCCTGCCCTCTGTTTGGACTGTGGAAAACAGCAATAATCGTTGTTCTGTGGGCCCCTCAGGCCTCTGTTTGAACTGTGACAAACAGCAGTTATCAGGGTTCAGTGGGCCTTTTAGGCATCTGGTACCTGGTGCCACTGCACCTACTGCACCAATGGGAAGCTAAGCCCCTGCCCTTAACAGCTTCTATTCCAGCCCCACTGGAGAACCGAAACAGCCGAGTACTGATCTGGCCATATCTGCAGGCATGCAGCCGCCTCTTCCGCTGAAGGATTTGTCGCATGAAAGCAGCATGCGGGAAACAACCGCTTTCTGAGGCAAAGTCAACCAACACCTCGTCTGTTCCAACCTGAATCCGTTTTAAACCAGTGACGAAAAACGGTTCTTTGTCATCCCTTGCTTATCAGAAGGGTAAAACAAATTCATCTAACATTACAGTGTAACACATAAAAAAATTGTGATTCTGTGTACAAATTAAAACTAGCATGCATATAGAAAGGGGAGCCTTTGGCCACAATAGCCATTTTCCCTACCCATACTTCTAAGACATCTTATACAAAAAATGCTAACTACATTGTAATCCGGAGATAGTCATTAGCACCTACTCATAAACAAATGCAACTTAGAATTGTCTTTCACTTCAAGCTTTCAAAAGTAAATTGATATAAACGCAGTATTTTTTGACATTGTGTACTCTTACCAAAATATAGATCATCAATTTTATATCACACACCATAAAAAAGAAGGAGTTTATATATACTAAACCTCCAGAAACCTTCGATTAACCAGTTATAAAGTCACGTTTAGCTTAGTTAGTTTATAGTCTTCTTTTTTTATAATAGAAATTATTTCACATTGTTACTGGATCTGCATGGCTAAACACATAAGGTCCCAAAGGCGAGACCTATTGGCTATGCCAATGCTTGTTATTTATTGAGTACATTAAGCAGCAGCACTTTTCATTAGGTCCTGAAGAAAACCGCAAACACCTCTTTGAAGGGTTAATAGGCTGAAACATTTTGACCTCTTATTGACACTAACAGTGCATATATATTTCTTCCACAGTGCCCTGTTTTTAATCCTGTACAAAAGGGGGTGGTGATGGACGGAGCATCAGAACCAATCAAACACTCACACCCAGTCAACAGATCTGGGTTTGATCCATCACCGTTCTTTAGCCCACTCTGCCACCCCAGTTCAGACATGGCCATATGCAAATCAGTCTGACCCTGTGCCTCGTGGGAACAGTCCAGCCTGAACTGCCAAGCCATGCCTTCCCTGGACCGGAAACAAGCTTCCTAGGACCGGTTTCTGGCATTTCAGCTGTCTTCAGCCAGGCTTGCTTGAATCCAGTGGCAAAGTGAGCAAGGGACTCACGTCTGAGCATACCCTGCCAACTTATGGCGAACAAAACGGTACAAAAGGGGGTGGTGATGGACGGAGCATCAGAACCAATCAAACACTCACACCCAGTCAACAGATCTGGGTTTGATCCATCACCGTTCTTTAGCCCACTCTGCCACCCCAGTTCAGACATGGCCATATGCAAATCAGTCTGACCCTGTGCCTCATGGGAACAGTCCAGCCCGAACTGCCAAGCCATGCCTTCCCTGGACCGGAAACAAGCTTCCTAGGACCGGTTTCTGGCATTTCAGCCATCTTCAGTCAGGCTTGCTTGAATCCAGTGGCAAAGTGAGCAAGGGACTCACGTCTGAGCATACCCTGCCAACTTATGGCGAACAAAGCGGTACAAAAGGGGGTGGTGATGGACGGAGCATCAGAACCAATCAAACACTCACACCCAGTCAACAGATCTGGGTATGATCCATCACCGTTCTTTAGCCCACTCTGCCACCCCAGTTCAGACATAGCCATATGCAAATCAGTCTGACCCTGTGCCTCATGGGAACAGTCCAGCCCGAACTGCCAAGCCATGCCTTCCCTGGACCGGAAATAAGCTTCCTAGGACCGGTTTCTGGCATTTCAGCCGTCTTCAGCCAGGCTTGCTTGAATCCAGTGGCAAAGTGAGCAAGGGACTCACGTCTGAGCATACCTTGCCAACTTATGGCGAACAAAGCGGTACAAAAGGGGGTGGTGATGGACGGAGCATCAGAACCAATCAAACACTCACACCCAGTCAACCGATCTGGGTTTGATCCATCACCGTTCTTTAGCCCACTCTGCCACCCCAGTTCAGACATGGCCATATGCAAATCAGTCTGACCCTGTGCCTCATGGGAACAGTCCAGCCCAGTTTAATCCTGGCTCAAGGGCGTACAAATAATGGAAACCACATACCATTAAACAAGTTTTAACTTTCACTCTGCTGCCCCTACTACCCTGAGCTCATTATTGTGGTATTTAGTATACCATTCTCTATAACAAAACATGCCTCAACTCCTCCCTCTCAGTGAGGGGGTTGTACCCCGTACTGTGACTAGGTATCACAGTGCGAGGAGATTCCCAAGGAGGAAGCATGCCAACTATGGTGGGTGAGGGAAATCGTCCTTTTAAAGGGATATTTAATCTTAGCTAGGTCTTTATTTGCAACAGTAATCCTCATAGACCCAAGGGTTTCTTGATTGTGGTAGAAATACATTTTTACTCTTTCATTGTATGTTTAAGCACAGACCATTGCTTGAAATGTTGTGATCAATGTAGGGAAAATACTCCGTGCACTGAGAAAATGTGTTAAAATAACGGAAAGTTGATGATTGCATTTATTACCTTCTCATACCTGGATTTATCTAGAATTGAAGTCTGTTAATTCTAGCAGATTTTTGATACCACAAGGTATTAGAAATTAGGGGATCTTTATCTGATATCTTTATCAGTAAATGATCTGAAATTATTGACCATAAACTTTTGCAAGTATTATTTCTAAAGATAAATGAAGTTCTATATTTGTCTTTTCTAAATTAACCCCAGTGCGTATGACTACAATAACCACCTCTCTCAAATCAATATTGTGCTTAGTTTAGTGAGAAAGCTAAGTGATCCAGGAGGAACCAGGACTGCGCATCAGTATTTTTCTTAGGAAGCTTCAAGTTACAGAGTGAAAACACTTTTTAGAATGCCCTAAAATCTGTGATAAAGATATTTCAATATGTTTGACAAAAAGAATAGGTGCATATTGAAATGGGAAATAAAATAACAGTAACAACTATTTACACCACATGACAAAAATATTAGAGACTAAATTTCAGCAATGTAGTAAATACTGAGGTTCATGTACTAATGAGCGATTTGGTAAAATTGGTTGCTTGTGGAGTCAGCACACTACTCTGTCTATGATTGCTTTTAAATAAAGGCATTTTTTTTTAATGCACCCCATTTTACTTTCAGATTCACAAATGTCCCCTCGGGTTACTACCTCCTGTTACTGGACACTATTAACATTCCCCTTCCAAATTCTGAATTGTTAAATGGGCTTAGTACAGTTCAAAAAGGGGTTTAGCATTTGCAAACTCTGTGAATTACCGAACCAGTGGATTTTTGAACAATAAAACCCTTGGTACATGAGGCCATTTTTCTCATTTCCCTACAAATTAAGTTTGCTAATAATGTTAGTTGAATGATAACTGTGCACATACCTATTTAGTGTTAGTTTTGCTTCATATAAAAAAAACCATCACACATAACTTTACACAATACTTAAAGACAGAAGTTCCGACATCCAGCTTTAATGTTTAGTTAAATATATTTGCAAATGTTGTCACTTAAACAGGAAAGCAGCTAAAGCGGTCTCTGGACATAAAATAGGATGTAATCCTAATCTTTAGATACATTTTCTGAGTTTCAGGAACAATGTGTGTCTTCTGGGTTTACTCTAAACCACTATAATAAACATATTCAATCCTTTTAGATTTGATCTGTTTGTACTGGTTTCTATTGCAGACAATAATCTTGATTTAGACCAAGGATCAATTCCACATATGGCTTTTAAAATCTATTTATCATTGATCTCTATTAGTGTTATCGCTAATAAAACTGTAATAGAACTGATCTGAGAGATGGACGTCCAAGTATTCTGCTCAGTCAATATATTGAACAAACTATGGAGTTAAAATCTGAATAGATTAGATCCACAAGCATTGCCTGACCACTGTATTTTACATCAATAGATTACTTATCAGCACATTTTTTCTATGTACAATTCACTCATCTTCTATTTTTCACGGAGCTCGTGCTGGGTCTGTTTGAACTGTTTTAAAATATAACATTTAAATGTCCAAAAGTTCATGAATTCTAGTTTCAAGCCTGGTCAAACCTTAATGACTGCTACACCAAAAGATGCCCTTCTGTTCCTACATTTTATTGTGCACCATGATTCAGAAATGGCATGTTTTTTGCTTTCGGAGGTAAAATTCTAAACATATTTATTGTTGTTGCCATCCGAAACATTATCACTAATTGGGAAGATAACAACAAGTGGTCCTGTGATGCTTGCTGGAATGGGAAGTTTTTAATCAAAAGGTGGATTTAATTCAAGTTTAGGTGACAATTTTACAAAAGTGTATGGATTTTGTATAAATAAAAAGTAGTTGAGCTCCAAAAACGTCTAAATCAATTAATTGAATTGAAATTCAAGTTTATCATTTGAATCCTATTGTCGGAAAAGATGTGATTTTGAACCCCATGAGGCGGTTCCTTTCCAGAAAGCATTCAGGTTGTAATCCTGAGTCAAATAATGCTGAGGAGGTTAAAATATTCCAATTGAATTCTAATTACACATGAAATGTTCATTGTTCAATATATTTCTCTTAGTATTTTAATGTGCGGAATTTATTGCTTAAGGAAAATAATTAGTATTTGTTTTTCTATATGTAGGAAGCATTACATTATTGAAATCACTGTATCCCACCTCCTTTCTTCCCTTTGCTGTTCTTTATGAACGTTTCTTAAAGATTGCCCAAAATTAAGAATTGTGCTCTACGTAACTTTGCTGTGTTACAGTATTTTAATTTTATGTACAACGTTTGTCGCTTTTGTGTATGGCAACTGATGTTTTGTTTTGCTTTAATAATCAGCTTATGTTTATTAGGTTTTAATATTCAATAAAATGTTTCAAACACAACAAATGGTAGTTGATATGTATTTACAAATGCAGCATTTTTATTGTATGGGCACTTTCAAAGGGGCCAAAAATATGGTCTGCGGGTTGACGGAGGACCACATTGGCATCACCAGGGAGAGATTTGGGCAGGTGATTGGGGGTATATGTAAGGTTGGAAGTAGGGGGAAGAAAGCATGTACATTGTGTGGACTGTGACTCCTGGAGTTATTGTGAGGGATACCATGCTACCCTGTAAATGAATCCCCTAGTGATTATTCTCAACAAACTTAATTCGGTTTTATAACAGAAAACCATAAAAGTCGTACATAAAATGATAAAACATCTTCCAAGTTACAGATTGACAAATATAATATGTCCAAGTTAATCAAAACACAAGATAAACATTCATGAATTACAGTACAGAAGTAAATCGCAGCTTGACCCGAGTCTAACAGCAACCCGTAAAAAGTTAAGCGTATGCAAAACCGTGTCATTAGAGAGGAGTTGTAAAAAGATAAGAGCTGGTCTCACTCTCCTAAAACCCGCTTTTTTGAGAACGGGAATAATAAGTAACTTTCTAGGGACAGCATAAAAACTACAAAACATTGTAAAGAGAATCATGTCCTGAGGAGACTCACCGTTGCAGCCACAGGGCATGAGGCACTGGACTCTGTAGGAGCCACGAGGGTGTGCCAAGAGGTAATGGAAGAGGTTGAGCCGAAACCGGGTCAATAAACAATGATCATGGATGCTTTTAAGCCCTAGAAGATAAGGTTCAGTGGTTGGTACAGTTTTTAACACAGTTTACTTACGCACACTAGGCTTACACAGCTCATTTCCCTCTCTATCACAGCGGCTCATTCTTAAAAAACACTCTTTGACCAGAGATAGGTCCCTCTTATATATGCGCTCAGGGTTAGCAAATAGTTCCTACCTACCCTGGGAAGGCCAACTCTTATATACTGGAGCCATCGGATGCGTGAGACATGGTCAAGTGAAAAGCATTCCCGTAGGACGTCTTTGCTAACTGTATTTTCTTGCTTAGCCCAAATATTAAGTCACAAAGCCAGGGGACGGAAAGCCAGTACATCTCAGAGGAAAGGCAACCCCAACTCTTCGAGCACGACATAAAACGGGGTTCTTTGTGAGACAGAAAGGGCCTGTCGCAGGAAAGAGTTATCAGCACTTTGCACTACCCCACCCCCAATGTGGCCCAATATCTCACTCCCATAACTAACCTTTGAGATATATTTGGCTCCATATATCTTCAAAAGAGCCCCCATTGGCTTCCCTCCCACTCTGCTGGCAAAGTTAAAAATAGCTGCAAAATCTTTCACTAGATCCCCTTTCTTTCAAGTAAGCAAAGGACACCAACTCAAGGAATCCTCAAACACAACTCCCAAATAGGAGAAAACATTGGTCTTCGGTATTGACGAAAGTCCGAGTTTAAAAGTGAACTGCTTAGCTTTACGAGGTCCCACCTGCATAATGATCTACTTGGCATGATAATACGAAAGGTCCAAGTCCTCCATAAAAAGGGCAAAAGAATTCTGAAGAAGTTGTAGGCCTCTAGCTGTCCTCGCCACGAGGACTGTGTCATCCGCGTATAGGAGGACTGGCAGGCTACGCTTGCCTACCTGGGGACAATCAGCATTTGTGGCCAAAAGAGCCTTCTCTAAGGAATTAATGTATAGGTTCAAAAGAAATGGTGCTAAAATGCACCCCTCTCTTGATGTCAAGCTGACTGGACACTTTTAGGTCCTTTGAATAGCGGACAACCGCGATTGAATCACGGTGAAGATCCCTCCGAAATTAAATGTTACTGTCAATGGAGGACATCAACTGCCACAGCTTGGACCTATTGACACAGTCGAATGCTGAGGACAGGTCCATGAAGGCTAGGTATATGGGGCTGGAACGAGCCACAGTGTATTTGTTCAGAACCATGTACAGGTTTAAACACTGTTCCACAGTGGAACAACCTGGGCGAAAGCCGTTTTGGATATCGGATAAAAAGTTGTTTTCATCAACCCAGGATGCAAGTGTGTCAAGTACCATGCGGCCCACCACCTTCACCACAGAGTCCTGAAGAGAAATGGGCCTATAACAATAGGTACTGTCCCGATTTCTCTTTTTAAATATTGGGACTATAATCGATAAAGCCCAAGAATCTGGGCAGCCAACCTGGACTACAGCTTTGAGAACAGCTGTGAGGACAGGCACTAAGGTTTCTACATGGGCGATGTAGAGGTTCGAGGCATGTGGGCTGCTGAATTCATATCTGTGCATAGATCGCCGCCTAGTGTTGGGTCCGGATGATTGCACGTTGTTGTCCTGGAAGAGTCTTCGAAGTATCACGAGATAGGTGACTCCTCCCCTGGACCACAGTGCGCATGGGCATCCTCTCCATCCTTAGATTGTTTTTTTCCGCCATTGGGTTCGGATGTGCTTATCTTAGCTCAAGTTAGGAAAATCAGTTTAAGGCCAAAAGGCCTTTAGTTATCGTCGGTACTGTTCCCGTTCGGTATCGACTAGTTTTAGCACCTTCTTACAGCTTTTCGGACCCGCTTGGTCCGAACATCGAACTTCGATCGACGATGGAATCGAGGACTCCATTCAAACGGTGTCCTTTATGCCACGCGAAATACCCACACATCGGCGTCCACCCGGTATGCAACAAATGTCTCTCACCGGATCACGATGAGTCCAAATGTATGGCCTGTGCCCGATTCTGTTCGAAGAAGACTATCGGAATCGACGGGCGGCAAGATTAGAAGCGCAGCAATCGGCGCCTGCCCCGGCCAACATCTTTACCACCGAAGACGAGGACGCCGAGAGCGTGGAAGACGTAGACTCCAGCCCCGCTTCCGAACACTACTCCCAATCGGAAGACGACGAGGAGGTGATCTTTCAGAGAGAAGAAGTCATCGACGAGGTAGGAGACTACAATGAGGCCTTTGAGGCCGAGGAGGATAGCTCCAGCGAGGAGCTAGGCACACCCGTCGATACGGAGGCCGAAAACATACGTCGTCTTGGGGCTCAGGTCGAGGGATCGCCTTCGGGCCTTACCCGAGATCAATCTCACGGTTCTTCGGCCCCGCCTTCAGGCCCGGCCTCGAACATTTCGCAAGAGCCATCATTACCGAAGACGACTGGATTCCCTTCAGCGAAACCGAAACCAATCGTCGCACCAGTTCCATCGAAACCAAAAGTGAAACTGGTTGTGATCGGCTCGAAGGCCTTGAAGCCCTCCACTCCTTCGACGCCGGCAAAGGCCATCGGCTCCGAACGCACAAAAAGGGATTTCGGTGCCGAGCTCACCGCAGCGGATATGGGTGCCGAGCCCAAGAAGAAGGCCCTCGGTCCCCACAAGGTGCCTCGGCCTCTGGCACCGAAGACATCGGCCCCGACCACAAAAGTCAAGGTGGCCACCCCGTCTGCGTCGACGTCGAAGACAGCGGAGCCTGCCAAGTCGTCGACTCCAACGACCGTCGATCCCTCCCTTCGGATCGATGACCCCATGGCTGCAAAAAAGTCGGGTGCCGCATCAACGCCTACCTCCACGGTGCCGACCAGTTCCAAGGAGCCATCTGCGTTCTCTGTGCAACAGGTCGCGGCATCGTTGCAACGCATCAGGGAACGGGCAGCTCTACGTCGGGCCCCGACACGCACAAGGCTCCAAAAGCACCCTCGGCGCCGACCAACATCACGTTTAGCTTGCCGCCGTCCACGGCGCCGAAAATGTTCGAGATTCGGACACGTGTCCGCCAGACACAGTCCCCATCCACTGGACACACAGATTTTTGGCCTTCACAGCCACAATTCATCGACGCCAACACTGGTAGGCTGATGCTCCGCAAGCGGAAAATCACGCCAGAGAGGGGATTGGACTCCTACAAAATCCCTCTCAAGCACAAATTACCAGCAGGGTCTGAGCCACTGCTTCATGAACGCTTTCAACCCTCTCATCAGGATCCCCAGTCCTTTTCTCCTACGCCTCCAGAGACAGACGCAATGGAGGACTATGTAGGGGATGATACCACCTACCCTGGGGATGTCGATCCTGATGAGCACCTGCAAGACCCAGATCAGGCATGGGATGACCCTACAGACCAGGGTACCCCACCAAATACCCATAACACGCAGCTTTACAGCACAAAGACATCTCCCACAGAGGACACTGCTGCCTTCAATGCCCTCATAGAACGGGCTGCTGCCAATCATGGAGTAGAACTCCATTCTGACACTGTCGAAGAAGACTTCTTGGTGGACACTTTCGCCTCTTCCGAAAGAACTGTCAAAACTCTGCCCATGTTAAAGGGAGTTCTCAAACCTGCAAAAGACATTTTTAAGGAAACAACCAGGGCACGGGTGCTCAACCCCAGGATTGAAAAAAAATACAAGCCTGCACCCGCAGACCCTATGTACATTAGGGGTCAGTTACCTTTGGACTCCATGGTGGTTGCTAATGCTCACAAAAGAGCCCATTCGCAAACAACAGGTGATGCTCCTCCCCCAGACAAGGAGTCCAAAGTGCTGGAGACATCAGGCAAACTAATTGCAGCACAAGCAGCAAACATCTGGCGCATTGCCAACACACAGGCGCTCCTGGCCCGTTATGATAGGTCCCACTACGACACACTAGAATCACTACTCCAACATTTGCCAGATGAGTATAAAGAGGCTGCGGAGCTCCTCATCAGAGAGGGACAACTCCTTACCAATGCATCCATCAAGTGCGCCCTGGATGCTGCCGACACAGCGGCAAGGGCAATCAACACAAGCGTCATGTTGAGAAGGCACGCATGGTTGAGAATTTCAGGCTTCAAGCCGAAGATTCAGAACAATATCTTAAATCAACCGGTCAACCCCGACTACTTATTTGGCCCCGAAGTTGACAATACCCTCGAGAAAATTAAGAAAGACACTGACACTGCGAAATCAATGGGGGCTCTGCAGACGCAGCAGTTTCGTAGTGGCTCCTTTCGTCGCCCCGGGAATAGAGGAGCAGCTAGAGGTCAGGGGTCACAGCAGAAGTACACTAAAGGGGGCACACAAAGTACCTATGATAAAACCAACAGAGGTGGATATCGTGGCTCCAGCACCAAGGGCAGAGGACGTGGTTACGGCAACACCAGGGCCTCCCCCAAAAACAAACAGTGACGCCCTCTCCCTTCCCCCCGACCACATAACACCTGTCGGGGGGAGACTCCAACGGTTCCTGTCCGCGTGGAAAACCATCACCACAGACAGGTGGGTCAGGGACATTATCCAGTACGGTTACTGTCTCGAATTAACGTCCACTCCACCCAACATACCGCCAAAGCACCGTCCTATGTCCGTAGAGCACTTGGCATTATTCCAGCAGGAAGTGCAAAGTATGCTGCAAAAAGGTGCAATAGAGGTCGTGCCCATCGACCAGCAGGGAACAGGGGTGTACTCTCTGTACTTCTTAATCCCAAAAAAGGACGGGTCGCTCAGACCTATACTAGACCTCAGACCCCTCAACCAATACATTCTCTTGGAGCATTTCCATATGCTCACCCTACAGGAGGTTCTCCTGCTACTCAGTCAGGGAGACTTCCTAGCCACACTGGACCTCAAAGATGCGTATTTCCACATACCCATACACCCATCACACAGAAAATATCTCGGGTTCACTATTCAGGGACATCACTATCAATTCAAAGTTCTCCCCTTCGGAGTAACAACAGTACCCAGGGTTTTCACCAAGTGCCTAGCAACAGTGGCTGCACATCTACGGAGACAACACATTCACGTCTACCCTTACCTGGACGACTGGCTTGTTCAGGCAAAGTCAGCCCAGCAATGTGCCAGCCACATGTCCCTCACCATTCACCTTCTTCACAGTCTGGGATTCTCACTAAATTACCCAAAATCACATCTCCAACCCGCACACATATGACAGTACCTGGGCGCGACTATAAACACTGGCAGCCACAGCTCAGCCAAATTTAGTGAGGATCAACAGCATGCAACTGCTGATCTCAAAGTTCAAACCTCAACACTCCCTTCCTGCGCGAGTGTTCATGCAGTTGATAGGCATGATGGCTTCCTGCATTTTCATTGTCCCGCACGCGAGATTACATATGCGCCCGCTTCAGGAGTGCTTGGCACGTCAATGGAATCAGGCTCACAGGCAATTAAAAGACCTAGTGTCGGTGAGCGGTCGGGCATACAACTCTCTGCATTGGTGGAATCCACGAAACCTTTGCAAGGGCCGACCGTTCCAAGAGCCTGTTCCACAAATAATACTGACGGCGGACGCCTCTCTACAGGGTTGGGGAGCTCATGTACTCACTTACACAGTGCAAGGACTATGGACGACGCAACAAAAGAAGATGCACATCAACGTTCTGGAACTGATGGCAATCTTCCTAGCCATGAAGGCATTCAAAGTACACTTGTGCAACAAAGTCGTGTTGATCCGGACGGACAACATGACTGCCATGTACTACATACAGAAGCAGGGAGGAACACACTCTCCACAGTTGTCTCATCTGGCTCAGAGCATGTGGAAGTGGGCCATTCAGAGGAACATATTCCTCATGGCGGAACACCTCCCCGGCAAGGACAACCAGATGGCGGATCTGCTCAGCAGACACAGCCACCAAATGCACGAGTGGGAGCTACATCCGTCAGTTCTCCAACCGTACTTCCAACAGTGGGGTCATCCAGAAATAGACCTCTTCGCCACAAACGAAAACGCAAAATGCAAAAGCTTTGCCGCCAGGTTCCCACATCCACAGTCACAGGGCAATGCGATATGTATGAACTGGTCCAGCAGATTTGCGTACGCTTTTCCCCCAGCCCCATTAATACCGCTGGTGGCACGCAAACTGCGACAACACTCACTGACACTCTTCCTAGTTGCTCCCACATGGGCGTGCCAACCATGGTACACCACCTTTCTAGAACTTTCCGTGGTGCCGCATCAAAGGCTGCGGATCAAACCCGCACTTTTAACGCAGAACCATGGCGAAATTCAGCACCCAGATCCGCAACAGCTGAACCTGGCAATCTGGCTCCTGAAGTCTTAGAGTTTGGTTACCTAAACCTGCCACCTGACTGTATGGAGATCATCAAGGAGGCCAGAAGACCCACTAATAGAGCTTGCTATGCGGCTAAATGGAAAAGGTTCGTCATTTACTGCAACAACAATGACATTAACCCGCTGGACGCATCCATTCAAAACATCATCTGTTACCTCCTACACCTATACCGATGCAACCTGGCATACAACTCGATACGTATCCATTTAACCGCGATAGCAGCCTATCTCCAAAACAGGCAGCACCTCTCTTTATTCAGAGTGCCTGCCATCAAAGCCTTCTTGGAGGGACTCAAACGAGTAATCCCCCCCACGACACCCACCAGCACCGGTGTGGAACCTCAATTTGGTCCTCACCAGATTAATGGGTCCACCCTTTGAACCTCTCCATTCATGTGAGATTCAATTCCTCACCTGGAAAGTAGCCTTCCTAGTGGCAATCACTTCGTTAAGAAGAGTTAGTGAACTCCAGGCACTAACCATTCAAGAGCCATTCATACAGGTTCACACAAACAGGGTTGTACTACGTACCAACCCCAAATTCATGCCCAAAGTGATATCGCAGTTCCACATGAATCAAACTATTGAACTGCCTGTTTTCTTTCAAAATCCACAGAATGTCGCCGAGAGGATGCTCCATACACTAGATGTAAAAAGGGCCCTCATGTACTATATAGACAGAACTAAGGACTTTAGGAAAACAAAACAACTTTTCGTTGCCTTTTCTCCACAACACAAGGGCAACTCCCTTTCCAAAGCAGGTATAGCCAGATGGATCGTTAAATGTATTCAAATTTGCTATCAAAAGGCTAAACGCACATTAACGATTCCCCCACGAGCCCACTCAACACGAAAGTTAGGGGCGTCCATATCTTTCCTGGGAAACATTCCTTTACAGGAAATATGTAGAGCAGCCACATGGTCCACTATACATACATTTACCAAACACTACTGCGTAGATGTACACTCAAAACAGCAGGCAGCTGTAGGACAGGCTGTTCTCAAAACTCTTTTTCAGACTGCTGCAGCTGGCACTGGTAGCCGCCGCTAATGGAGGTACTGCTATGTATTCTATGCACAGATATGAATTCAGCAGCCCACATGCCTCGAACCGAATATGCTACTTACCAGTATGCATCTGTTCTTGGCATGTAGGGCTGCTGACATTCATATCGCCCACCCTCCTCCCCGGCGCCTGTAGCGGCTGCAGCACTCAGATTTACTGTATAGCATGGTCATCACTTACGGTATCTACTCCATCACTGCCACAATGGCGAAAAACAATCTAAGGATGGAGAGGATGCCCATGCGCACTGTGGTCCAGGGAGGAGTCCCCTATCTCGTGATACTTCGAAGACTCTTCCAGGACAACAACGTGCAATCATCCGGACCCAACACTAGGCGGCGATCTATGCACAGATATGAATGTCAGCAGCCCTACATGCCAAGAACAGATGCATACTGGTAAGTAGCATATTCAATCTGGCGGGATCCCATCTGGCGCAGGGGCCTTGTTTTTAGACAGACCCAGAATACCGCCTCTCACCTCTTACGTGGTGAAAATAAGTTCCGACTTGCCTTCCACCCTTTCCTGCCTCTCAGTTGGCGGGGTATCCGACTGGAAGATACCCTCAAAATGATGTACCCATTCGCCCTCTGTGATATGGGCATCCAGTAAATAAGCATTATTTCCAGATAGATATGGGCTGTTAATGGTGCCCCAGAACTTTGAGCTATTACGCAGTGTACTAGCCTCTACTTAATCGATCCAGGCTTCCTCCTTCAGGGCAGACTTGCGAGTTGCTAGAGCAGTCTGATATGCTCTTCGTAGGCCTTTGACCGCCACCCGGTCTCGGGGCTTAACGCCCAAGACCTGTCTCAGGTGCCTGGGAGCACGCGAGTCAAACCATTGTGGACCTGGTTGCTTACAGCCCTCACCCGGGGCCCATAGTAACTTCCTTATGACAGTAGACATGGATCCAAATGCACCCATGATGTCCGGAGCACTTGCCTCATCAAGACAGGTTGCAAACAAGGGACTTGTGGAGTAGCTCTGGGACAATACACCCCCACGTTACGCTCCTTCCCGCTTCCACCGCTTTAAGGGGACACCAGATCCCCGCCCACCGTGTTGTGTCCAAGTGTTCGGGTCCAGCCTGTTAAGACACAAATGGGGTTGTGGTCACTACATTCACTCGCCTGCACAGAAAAATCGGTAACCAGAGAATAATAGGGGTTAGATACAAAGGTGAAATCAATAAAGGTCTCACACCCTCTTTCAATAAAGGTGGGAGTAATGTCTGTTTTCCCTGGAGGCAGCTTATTATCATTCCAGATGTTAGATCAAATTCAAGCAAGATAGTTAAGCTCAATACCCTTGGGAGTATGTTCCATGTGTAAGCCTGCTTGTCGTGCACAGCCCATAGCTTCCACTCCTCCTTGCCTGATGTCCCCACACATGAGTGTTAAAACCCCCTGTTAAAAAAATGTAGTGATAACTCTGACCTTTCAAGATGCTATCCTGAAGTACAGACCCCAGCAGAGTTATATTGCCCTCATCCGGATGTGTAAATCCCGCGTTGTAAAAGTTAACCAGAAGTAGCTTGCTGTTTCCATTGGACAATAACATCACATATAAATTGGGAGAGACATATAGGGGCCTATGCATCAACAATGCCATTTGCGATTCCTTATTAGCGAAAAATAAGGAATCGCTAATAAGGAATAGCAAAAGGCTATGCATGTAGGAATCGCTATTCAAATAGCGATTCCTTAATATTCCTTATTACCGAATCGGTAATACCGAATCGGTAATAAGGAATACCTACCCATTCATTCCTATGGGCTTGGAGGCCCATAGGAATGAATGTAAAGCCAGTCTGTATTAGCGATTCGGTATTACCGAATCGCTAATAGCGGGAGCACTTTCAAGGGTGCGAGGGTGTCAAAAGGACACCCTGTTGCACCCCTGAAAATTATATGTGCACATATGTTGCACACACACATGCTCTAAGGGCATGTGTGCGCAACATGAAACTTTGAAAAATGCACAAAAGTGCATTTTTCAAAGTTTTTGCAAATTACCATGCAGTTCATCTTCATGGTAATTTGCTCCCCCTATTAGCGAAATCGCTAATTTTTTAACTTTGATGCATTGCATTTAAGGAATCTCACTTTGGGATTCCTTAAATGCAATCGCTATTTAAGGAATCGGTATTTAAGGAATCCCTATTTAAAGAATCGCTATTTAAGGATTCCTTAAATAGCGATTTCTGCTTTTGGGTTGATGCATTGGGATTGGGTATTTTTTACTTAATACCGGGAGCTATTACCGAATCGGTATTTTACCGACTGGATTTTGGGTTGATGCATGAGGCTGATAGTGAGGTAGCGGAGATGCCCAGGACAGCTAGAGAAACAAAAGTGATAAGCCCCCTCTTGGCTCTCCCTGACCTGGACGGGGTAGCTGGAATGAAGAGGGTTTTATAGCCATCCAGGTGATAATTATTGTCTACAGCCCAAGTTTCCTGGAGGCATATCACATCAAAACTCTTAACAAGGGCCAACCATTCGGTGTGCTCGATCTTACTCTCCAGCCCCGCGATATTCCAAGAAAGAAATTTACACCCTCCATTCACACTCACTGCCTGTTCCGGGGGCGATACATTTCCCTGTGATGCGCGACCGTAATCCTCTGCTGATGCTAATACTGTATTTAGACACTTATTTGCCCATGTCTTCTTCCATTAAATTTTAGCTATACATATATTACAAATATTTTTTTCATAAAGACACATATGTCATCAGCAGAGGATTACGGTCGCGTGAGTTATAGTTGCCTACAGTAACTATAACGGGGGAATTTCATTGGTTTTTTATCAGTAAAATGTCCAGCTAACTATAACATGTGTGAAACCTATGGTTTTTTCAGTGAATTTGCAAGGTTTTTTAAATGCTAATTCCTAACTATAACGTGTGTGAAACCTATGGTTTTTTCAGTGAATTTGTACGGTGAGCACGCGGTGCGCGAATAGATGGGCCATGAACGCACGATGCGCTTCGCGCACCGTGCGCACATGGAGGACATATGATGAGCATCGTTGTGACAGGTAAAATATATGTTTTGTTTTGCTGTAATAAGCCATGCACAAATGGTGCCCTTCGGGCACCATTTGTAAACTGGGTGGGGAGAATGTGGATATTTTTTTTTTTGAATTATTATTTATTACCGTACGCGTACGGTAAGCGTAATCGGCGAAATTTTCGTAAAAATTAAAATTGCCTTTTTTCACTTGGGGGATCGTTGGGGACTCCCTCGACATGGCTAGGTGCTTGGGAGCTGTCTAAACAGCCCCTTTACATGTTTTTGCACTTTGTTTTTCAACCCCCTGTCAGAGTGCGAGAGAGAAAATGGCGGCCGCCGCTTCCTGGTTTCGACCGATTCGAATGTTTACTAAGATCTAACGGCCAATCAGAATCGCGCTTGCGCACGTCACCGTACGCGTACGGTAAGCGCACCGTAAGCGCACCGTAAGCTGGCTCAGATATATATATTGATTTAAAGGCTATTTTCTCAGAATCTACTGAACAGATTTACACCAAACCTACAAAAGGCACTTCCTTGACCTGAGGACTACCTCTCTGCCAAATTTCATTAAATTCTGTTCAGCCGTTCGGGCTGTAGCACTGTCTAAAGGTCCTATGGAAAAATGCATGGGAAAAACGCGTTTTGGGACCCCCCTTTTATCTCAGCCCCCGCTTGACGAATCCCCCCGAGACTTTCAGGGTAGGAGCGGAGCTCAACGCCCCACCTATTTTGAAAATTTTGCGAGGATTCGTCGACCGGCGCCAAAGTTATTCAAAATAGAATGTTGCGGATTTCCTATGGTAAGAGGGTCCTAACTATAACTATCTACTGGCGACCGCCAGTAGATAATATATATATATATATATATTACCTACTGGCGGTCGCCAGTAGGTAGTTATAGTTAGGACCCCTTTTCCATAGGAAAACCGCAACATTCTATTTTGAATAACTTTTGCGCCGGTCGACAAATCCTCGCGAATTTCTCAAAATAGGTGGGGCGCTACGCTCCGCTCCTACCCTGAAAGTCTCGGGGGGATTCGTCAAGCGGGGGCTGAGATAAAAGGGGGGTCCCAAAACGCGTTTTTCCCATGCATTTTTCCATAGGACCTTTAGACAGGGCTACAGCCCGAACGGCTGAACAGAATTACTTGAAATTTGGCAGAGAGGTAGTCCTCAGGTCAAGGAAGTGCCTTTTGTAGGTTTGGTGTAAATCTGTTCAGTAGATTCTGAGAAAATAGCCTTTAAATCAATATATATATCTGAGCCAGCTTACGGTACGCTTACCGTAAGCTTACCGTACGCGTACGGTGGCGTGCGCGAGCGCGATTCTGATTGGCTGTTAGATCTTAGTAAACATTCGAATCGGCCGAAACCAGGAAGCGGCGGCCGCCATTTTCTCTCTCGCACTGAGAGTTAGGGTGTAAAATAAAGCCAAAAAACATGTAAAGGGGCTGTTTAGACAGCTCCCACACATATAGCCATGTTCAGGGAGTCCCCAAAGACCCCCCAAGGCCAAAAATGCAATTTTTATTTTTTCGCTAACTTCGCCGATTACGCTTACCGTACGCGTACGCTAAAAAATTATAAAAAAAAACACTATCCACACTTTCCCCACCCCCTGTGCTATTGGTGGCCGCAGGCCACAAACTGTGCATGGCTTATTAATAATGTGATAAACTAAAATATTTTAAACTAAAATTATTTAAAAAAAACACTATCCACACTCTCCCCACCCCCTGTGCTATTGGCGGCCGGAGGCCACCAATTGTGCAGGGCTTATAAGAGATGTGACAAAATAAAATATTTTAAACAAAAATAATAAAAGAAAAAATTATCCACACTCTCTCCACCCCGTGTGCAAATGGTGCCCGAAGGGCACCATTTGTGCATGGCTTATAAAAATTACGAAAAATTAAAATATTACCTTTCAAAACGAAGTGCATCTTATGCCCTCCATGTGCGCACGGTGCGCGAAGCGCATCGTGCGTACATGGCCCATCTAGCGTAACACTAACTGCGTAAAGTGGGCGCGCAGTGCGCGAAGCGCACCGCGTGCTTACTGTGCGCGCACGATGCGCGAAGCGCACCGTGCGCGCACGGAACGAACTGCGTTAAGTGGGCGCGCACGCCACGAATGGCGTAAAGTAACTTAGCATTTAAAAAAACGTACAAATTCACTGAAAAAACCATAGGTTTCACACACGTTATAGTTAGGAATTAGCATTTAAAAAACCTTGCAAATTCACTGAAAAAACCATAGGTTTCACACATGTTATAGTTAGCGGAAATTTTACTGATAAAAAACCAGTGAAATTCCCCCGTTATAGTTAGTGCAGGCAACTATAACTCACACGACCGCAATCTTCTGCTGATGACATATGTGTCTTTATGAAAAAAAAATATTTGTAATATATGTATAGCTAAAAATGTATGGAAGAAGACATGGGCAAATAAGTGTCTAAATACAGTATTAGCATCAGCAGAGGATTGCGGTCGCGTGAGTTATAGTTGCCTGCACTAACTATAACGGGGGAATTTCACTGGTTTTTTATCAGTAAAATTTCCGCTAACTATAACATGTGTGAAACCTATGGTTTTTTCAGTGAATATATATATATATATTCGCAGAAAAAACCATAGGTTTCAGGGGTGTTCAAGTTAGCTGGCCATTACACTCGTACAAAACCATAGAAATTCCTCCGTTATAGTTAGTTCTGCTAACTATAACTCGCACGCCCGCAATGCATTGCTGATGATGTCACATATTGCACCATTCATGACATGGTCAGTGACATCACTGATGACATCACTGATGACATCTCAAATGACATCACTGATGACATCATCCAGTGAATGTGGTTTAGTTTGAAATTTAAATATGTATTATATATTATACCAATCTGTATTTAAGATTGACTGGATATATAACTGTCTGGATGGAGGATTTAGTAGCTGTCTGACTGTCTGTTTAAGTGAGTAATTAAAAGTGTCTCACTTAATACATGGATTAGTAACTAAACTATGTGAATGTGTGTATTACTGTCTCTGTTGTTGTATAACATCTTGCATCAGTTGGTCACTAACTACATGAGTGTGTATATTAGTTATTGATTAGTATGGGACACTGAGTTTGTGTGTGGTTGGATGGGGTGTGTGTAACTCTATGCATAGATGTGTGAATGGTTGATTGACAAGGTGTATAGGTTTAAGAGTGCATGTGGAAACAGTTGTTTGGGTGACTGAGTGTATTTATTTGTGTGTTGGTAAGCGAATATATGTTTTAGTTGTACATCTTCAAGAAAGTAAAAAAATAAAAGGCATTGTATGTGAGAGTTGGTATATATAAATAAGTATGTGTAACAGTCAGTCATTGTGAAGTTAACTATATGAATGAGTGTATAATTGTAATGGTGATTTTTTAACATATTAACTATGAGTTACTATGTGATTGAATAAATGAGGTGTTGTTGGATAATTGTGTAAGTGAGTAAATGTAAGTGTGGTTAATTATTTTCATGAGTGAGTAGGATGACTGCATAACAGACTAAGATGACTGCTGATGTGTCAATGTCTATATATGTGTATAAGTGCATTTGATAATGTTCTATTAATTAGTGACTGCATGTATAAAGGATTCTGTTGTTGAATGGGTAGTTGTGTGTGTAGACTTAGGAATCAGTGAGTGGGTATGTAGTAACTGGTATTGGTGTGTTAATGGTTTCAAATATGGTACACTGTATTTTACAGTGAATGATGAAATGTTATACTAGTGTATGATGAGGTGTATCAGATTGTCACGTGGATGATGTAATCAGTGATGTCATTGGTGATGTCATTTGAGATGTCCTCTGGCATGTCATCAGTGGTCACTGGCCATGTCATAAATGATGCAATATGTGACATCATCAGCAGTGCATTGCGGGCGCGCGAGTTATAATTAGCAGAACTAACTATAACGGAGGAATGTCTATGGTTTTGTACGAGTGAAACGGCCAGCTAACTATAACTATAACTGGCGGTCGCCAGTAGATAGTTATAGTTAGGACCGTGTTTCCATAGGAAATCTGAAAATTCTATTTTGAATAACTTTGGCGCCGGTTGACGGATCCTCGCGAAATTTTCAAAACTAATGGGGCGCTCCGCTCAGCTCCTACCCTGGAAGTCTCGGGGTGATTCGTCAAGCGGGGGCTGAGAAAAAATGGGGGGTCCCAAAACGAGTTTTCCTCATGCATTTTCCCATAGAAGCTTTAGTCGAAGGTACAGCCCGAACGGCTGAACAGAATTACTTGAAATTTGGCAAAGAGGTAGTCCTCAGTTCAGGCATGTGCCTTTTGCATATATGGTGTCAATCTGTTCAGTAGTTCCTGAGAAAATTGCAGTTAAAAGTACATAAATATCTATAAGCGCGCACTGTGCGCGCACCTTAACGTGAGCGAGCGTAATTGTGATTGGTGGTTACATGTCAGTCAACATTCGAATCGGTCGAAATCAGGAAGTGTTGTCCGCCATTTTGTGTGTGACAGTGAAAAAGAAAGGTGGAGAACATGAAAAGGGGGCAGGGTACAGAGTTCCTGACCCCCTACCTTTTGTCAGGGGGTCCCTGAAGGACCCCGAAGGGTAAAAAAAAACATTTTATTTTTTTTTAAAAATCGCGAGGTGCGTGCACGGCGGAAAAAAATCATAAACAAAAATAGAATTAAAAATCAAATTTAAGTGTTTAGATGTTAGGTGGCTCTAAAAAGAGCCGTTGTGTTAATTGAGGAACAGAGGAACAAAAAAATGAAAACAATTATGGGGTGCCGCATGTGTGCTGTTGTATCTTGCTCTCTATTAGGGGAATGCTGGTGTCACCATAAGAGAGAAGACCATTGCACGCATTGCGCCGTATATGCACCATCTTGAACAGAGGGTGTATATCCAGAGGAACAGAAGCAGGTGAAGCTGCCGCCACAGATGAAGTGCTCGGCTGAGCTGCCGATGTGCTTGGCTGAGCTGCTGCGGATGTGCTCGGCTGAGCTGCTGGAGGGTTGTCTCTAGCTGCTCGAGCAAAAGCCACAGGATGTACTCCTTTAACGTGCCTGATCATAGTGAAAATACTAAAAGAGTATTTATTATTAGGATCTCCTCTTGATAGGACAACACCACAAATAGTGCAGGTGACTTTTGGAGCATTCACCTTCTTCTGCCCCACTGGAAATGTAAAAAATTGCCATATAAAAGAGTCTTTCTGTTTCCTCTGTCTCACAAGGGTCTCCTGCTCACTCCCAGAAGATGACTGCTGCTCTGCCATTCTCAAGTACTGGAGTACTGGAAAAGCTGCTCAGCTCCTTCTCCCAGGGAATCAGAAGAAATAATGAGGGGAGTGGGTGTGGTGTTGGAAGTTTCTGGAACTGAAACTACTATAAACCGATGAAAAGTGTTGTTTCTAAATCACATGATCTGAAACTACTATAAACCAATGAAAAGTGTTGTTTCTAAATCACATGACTTGCCGTGCGCGTACGGAGCACGCATGCGCGTTCGGAGCACGCGCGACGTACGCATGCTCACGTGGAGCACGTACCCATGCACACACGGAGCATGTACGCATGCGTGCACCGTGCGCGCACGGTCAAAAACCCTTAAAAAATTTTTTTTTTTTAAAATTAAAGTGTTTATAAGTTTATAGAAGATATTAACTATGCTGTTCAACTTTATCCAAATAAAAAAAAAAAGAGCTGAGCCATTCCATATTACAGGATAAAGTCAATCTATAAGTATATACATAAGTAGCTTATTGTAAAATAAATATTTAAAAAATATAATACATTCATAAATTAGTATTTAAAAAAACCTTACAAATTCACTAAAAAAAACATAGGTTTCACACACGTTATAGTTAGGAATTAGCATTTAAAAAACCTTGCAAATTCACTGAAAAATCCATAGGTTTCACACACGTTATAGTTAGGAATTAGCATTTAAAAAACCTTGCAAATTCACTGAAAAACCATAGGTTTCACACATGTTATAGTTAGCTGGACATTTCACTCGTACAAAACCATTGAAATTCCCCCGTTATAGTAGTTCAGCTAACTATAACTCGCGCGCCCGCAATCCACTGCTGATGACGTCACATATTACATCACTCATGACATGGTCAGTGACATCACTCATGACATCACTGATGACATCTCAAATATCACTGATGACATCATCCATGTGATAAATTACCACATCCTCTCACACCCTAATATAACCTTTGATACACCGACTCAAAATTTCAGAGTTCCATTCTCAAAACCATACATACTCCAATACCAATAACTACATACCCACTTATTAACTCTTAGGTCTACATACACCTCCACTCATTCACCTGTACAGTCACTCATACTTACAGTCACTCCATACAAGACTATCAAATGCATGTATACACCTATATAGACACTCGCACACCACCAATCATCCATAGAGGTACTCTCACAGTCAGTCATGCAAATAATCACACTCCCATTTACTCACCTATGCGGTTATACACACTCAAGTTCACTTACTCATAAAAAAAGTACCACATTCTTACGCTCTTATAGAATCATTGATACAAGCACACACTCATCCATACAGTCACTCTCATAATCACACACTCTCACATCTACCCACTTATATACTCTTACACGCATATATACTGCCTTTCACATATGTAGTTAGTCACAAATGTACCACTGAGATATACATTCAATCCCTAACACACCCATACATACACTCACTCAACCATACAGTCCATCACAAATGCACTCTTAAAACCATGCACCCATAGAATCACCCACTCACACATCTATGCATAGAGTCACACACACCCTACCCACACAAACACTCAGGAACCCATACAGATACTGAGACAACCAATCAATAACCCATATAGACACTCATATAGCTATTCACAAAACCATGCAGTCACTTATACACCAACACACAGACACATACAGACATTCACACAGTTTAGTCACTAGTCTGCAGTAAGATACATTTAATGACTCACTTATAGAGTCAGTTACGCACCTAGAAAATCACCCATTCACACACTTGTACACCCACTCATTCTTCAACAGGACTTTCCCTATATATATTAAACATATTAAAATTGTTCAGAAACACATACTCAATGGATTATGTCATCAGTGATGTCATGAGTGATGTCACTAACCATGTCATGAGTGATGTAATATGTGATGTCATCAGCAGTGGATTGCGGGCGCGCGAGTTATAGTTAGCTTAAATAACTATAATGGGGGAATTTCAATGGTTTTCTACGAGTGAAATGTCCAGCTAACTATAACATGTGTGAAACCTATGGTTTTTTCAGTGAATTTGCAAGGTTTTTTAAAGGCTAATTCCTAACTATAACGTGTGTGAAACCTATGGTTTTTTCAGTGAATATATATATATATATATTCACTGGAAAAAAAACACAGGTTTCAGAGACATTATGGTTAGTTGCACATTTCACTCGTATAAAACCAGAGAAATTAGACCGTTATAGTTAGTAGAGCTAACTATAAGTCACGCCTCCGCAATGCACTGTTGACAACGTCACATATTATAACACTCATGACATGGTCAGTGACATCACTGATGACATCTCAAATGACATCACTGATGACATTATCCAGTGACTGAGTGTTTCTAAAAAGTTCAAGAATGTTATATATATATATATACATATACCAAGGTGTATTGAAGAATGAGTGTGTGTATGACCACCAACACAGCTATACGTACACTCACTCATGCGTACAGACCCTAACACACGCACTCAAACCCATACACCCAGTGAATCACCCACTCACACATCCATGCAGGAAGTCACACCCACACAGACACTCAGGCACCCATACAGGTACTCAGACAATCAATCATTAACCCATATAGACACTGACGCTTTTCCTATGGAAACTAGGTCCTAACTAGAGCTACCTACTGGTGACTGCCAGTAGGTAATATATAAAACTTTTTGCAGCGGGGCACGCTTTAAGAATAGCATCCGCACACCTTGCTTCTGTTCGTCATAAGCAGAGGGGTGGGACCAGTCCCTCGTCACAGCTTATTGATGGCCTATAAACAGTCCTGTTAAACTTGGCCGGGTGGGAGGGAGTATACGGCCTCTCGCTTCAAGGAAACTGCGGTGGCAGAGCCTACTTTATTTTATTGATTTATTTTAATTGAAAAGTTTTATGAAGCGCGAACATGACCCATCCGGGTATCAGAGCGCTGTACACAAAAGCAAACAATATGAACAGGAAAGCTAACAAATAAGCAGTCAAATAATGACGTGAAACAAAAATGATCAGGAAATAGGAGGTATAAAGCAATACAAATGCATCATTGATCATTTAATAGTACTGAAGTATTAGTTAGTTCGGATGGTTTCATGTCTATTTTTGCAAGTAACTATTCAGGAGCAAACCTTTGACTTCTTTTTTTAATGTAGCAATCGAAGGGTTGGATCTGATTTCGGCAGGAAGAACAATCCAAATTCTTAGTGCCAAACCAGAGAATGCTCGGGTATAGGTTTTCTTCTTATTTGTTTATTTTTTTTATTAAGATCCATTAAAATGTACATATCCACTATATATCACAGTATCAATATTAACTAATGCACTTCCGATCAATTAATACATCATACATGCTCAGGATTAAAAAATGAATGTATAATTCAAATAAAAGCCAGAGTAATTTTGGACTAAAGATCATAAGAGACCCGATACATTACCAATCCTCATTTTAAGAGCAGTTAAAGTATCTATAATGCAATAAAGTGCAAATCGGATTAGAGTATAGAGATATATCAACAGAAAGAGCTTTTGATGGATTTTCATCATTAAAGAACAAATACAGTACTAAATGATTTTTTTTTTAAACTACCTAAAGTGTCTGTAGTGCATTAAAGTGCTGTAAATTATGCAAATATATCGACATATGGAGCTTCTAATGATGTTTCATCATATTAAAAATCCATCCATAATAACGTTTGGACTAAAAATCGTAAGAGACCCAATACAGTACCAACTTCTTGTTTTAAGAGCAATTAAGATGTCTATAATGCGTCAAAGTGCAAATCGGGATATATCAACAAGAAGAACATCTGATAATATTTCATCATAAAAGACCGAATACAGTACCGACTTTCTTTTCATTTTTAAATGACTAAATTGTTTGTAGTGCATAGAAATGCAATGAAGTATAAAACTATAACAGCATATGAGGCTTCTGATAATATTTCATCAGATTTAACAGTACATTGACATTTTGAGCTCACTCTAGTATTTAGTCAATATGATTCCCATATTTTTTCAAATTTCCTAATCCCCCCATTTCGCATTGCAAATAAACGTTCACTATTTCTATCCTGCGTCTTTTTCCTGACCCACTCGCTCTTTGTTGGTACCTGACATGATTGCCATCTTTGAAGCAGCAGCGACCTGGCTACCGCCATTGCAATATATATTAATTTAGCCCATTTTTCAGATAGACACAGGGAAGAATCATAAACCAAAACTTTCAGCCAACTGCTAGAGTCCAGTTTAATTAGACATTCGGCCTCCAAATGTTGGATAATATCATTCCAGAACCCCTGAATTAAAGGACACTATGTAATAATATGTGTCCAGTTAGCTGTCGCCTGGTTTGAACTGTGAAAACACTGACTAGATTGATTAGGGTAAACCTGGATAGGGAATGTGGGGTTCTATATAGCAGCCATTTGCTAAAAAATAGCTTCTGGCGCCAATTGGCTCCCCGTAACGTACTAAAATTAAGTTTATTCACTTCGGTCCACATTCTCACTGTTACCTCCAACCCCTCATGTTTTTCCCAATTTATTATTGCCTTCTGGGCGGGATATGGGCCTTTGATATGGGCCAAAAAAATTTTCACACTCCCCAGGTTTCCTATTCACACCTTCTTCAAATTTGCCTCTGCTGCGGAATTCGAACATACACACCGGGACCCGGTAAAACAAAGCATCTGCTATCTCCGGTGATACTTTCAGCTGGGAGCTCCGCTCCTTGTGGTGATCGGAGTCGTTTTAGGCGAGCTGCGAGATGCACTTGTGATCAGCTCGGTGCCCTGTTCGGCGGTGGCACCCACTCAAGTGCCGCGGCTCCCCACGTGGTTGGTGGGCCTCATCAAGCCTAGGCGTGGACTGCGGAATAATGCGGCTTCTATGAGCATTGTGCCCGCCAGCATAAGGATTTGTACACTTGACGAGAGGGGATAAAAGCGGTGAGTGTTGCCGCGGCCCACTCGGATGGACTCCTACGGCCCTGCTTGGCGTTGCGGACTGTGTCATATCAGCCCTCATACCTGACAGGCATTGATGAATCACAGCGTGTGGCGAGGAGCAGAAGGAGTATCTCCGTGCAGAACAGCCCTTCACTCAACACGGGCTTGGAGAATACGTACTACGGGGTGCAGAATCAGTGCGCTGGGATGGACTGTGACCCTTTTTGGACCTTAAGCAATATTATTTGCGCGCTCAATTCTTTCCGCTTGGCCCGAAGCCACTGGGAGCCTCATTGCCCGGCCCTGACCATATCTTGTGTGCACGCGGGGGCCTGCGGCTTGGGCAGACAGTATTCTTATACCTCCCCTGTGGCGGTGCACTCGGAACAATACCTGTATACTGCGCTGACAGCCCTTGAGTGGATGGTGGCTGGAGACTGGACTGTGTCGCCCCCCCCCCCCCCGGAGGCGCAATAAATACAGTACTGACTGAGGGTCCAGCCGACCTACTTGCTGCTACAACAACTTCCCCTACATAGGGATTGCTTGGTGAAAATCTGCGCATCCCTCGCTGGCGAGCCGCCCCATCCTGCCCCGCCTGCGCTGAAAACTCGGTGGGAGACCCTGAAGGACGGAGAGGTCCGTGGCAGCGTTCAGTGGCAGAAGTCCCCATTTGTAGTCTTTGTGCCTACAGTGCGTTGTTCCACTCGCACACGACTGGGGCAGAACATACAGTGCCCGTGTCCATCATGGGCATGCCAGATGGTCGACGGTCAAAGCTGGTGTTTGATGCCAAGAGGGTGGCCACGCGCTCGAACTCAGAAGACTCAAATCCAGTAACTGGTGTGATTGCGCATTTGCTACCCCCAGCGCAGGGAGATGAAGTCAAATCGTTGCTTCCGGCCTTGCAACACAGCATGTCCGATCTGTCTGGGAAAATGAATATCCGCCTGGATTTCCTAGTCCAGAAGGTGGTCGAGTATGACGGGCAGTTGGAAGAAGCGGAGAGGCGTATATCGGACAATGAGGATACCACCTCGAAACTGCAGCAACAGGTGTCGCACATGGATAAGCTGCTTAAAGTAATCGCAGCAAAAAAGGAAGACCTAGAAGCCCGCAGCCGCCGAAACAACATCAGGATCATGGGAATTCTAGAGAGCACCAACACGGGCCGTATGGAGGAGTACGTTGAGAGATTGTTACGTGGCGCCAGTGAAGAAGATCCTTTCTCCTCCCAGTTCATAGTGGAACTTGCGTACCGCTCCCTGGGACTTCGGCCCCCTGCTGGAGGGCCCCCAGACCAATTGTGGCACGACTTCTCAATTATCGAGATCGAGACGCCGCTCTGAAGCTGGCAATAGAGCATAAGAACTTGAAATATGGACGTGTGGGTGTCCCATCGGGGAAGTTTAGTTTAGTTTTATACATTTATAAAGCGCATGGTTACACCGTATCGGTGTGTCCCCGCGCTGTGACACAGGAGAAGAAATTACAGGGGAGGGGAGCGCTCGCTATGAGTCTATGAGAAAGCCGCCCGGTTGAATAGCCATGTTTTGAGCTTTTTGCGGAAAAGTGTTTCGGAGGTCTCTGTTCTTAAGTTTATTGGCAGCGTATTCCAGGTTTTTGCCGCTAGATATCTGAAGGAGCGGGCTCCTAATCTGGCTTTATATATCCTGGGTACTTTAGCCAAGGCCATGCCAGAGGATCGCAAAGTCCGCCCCGGTTTGTATTCCATTAGTAGAGAATGCAGATATTTGGGGCCGGACTTCATAAAGATGCGATGGCTGTAGCATAAAGCCTTAAAAAAGACCCTTTTCCCCACTGGCAACCAGTGAAGTTTTTCCAGGGCCTTTTCTGAATTTGCTCTTCTGGGTAAGCCAAGTACTAGACGGGCAGCGGCATTTTGTACCCTCTGAAGTTTAGCTATTCCTCCCTTCGTGGTACCAAGATATAGGACATTGCCGTAGTCCAGTTGAGATGTTATTGTGGCATGGACAATGGTTTTTCTGGCATTGGAAGGTAGGAGATTGAGAATTGTTCTCAGAATCTTAATAGCTCCATAGCATTTGCCTGCAACCCTATGTATTTGGTTGATAAAGCTCAACTCAGAGTCAAAGTAAAATCCGAGATTTTTTACTTCAGTGTTAGGGTTGGGTGGTTGACCCAGGGAAGTTGGCCACCAAGCTGATGACCAAATGGTTGGTTGTCTACCCACAATCATAACCTCCGTTTTGCTCCCATTTAGTTTAAGGCAGTGGTTAGACATCCACTCCGCCACCTCTGATAGACATTTAGAGAAGCGAGTAGCTGCTTGTTCCTCCTTTTGTGACAGAAGGACTATTAGCTGCGTATCATCAGCATATGAGACAATTGATACATTATGTTGTTCTACATGCTCAGCCAGGAGGCTTACATATAGATTAAAGAGGGTGGGACTCAATATCGAGCCTTGAGGAACCCCCTGTTCAAGGGGCATACTCTTTGATATGTGAGATTTCTGAGCCACTCTAAAGCTGCGTTCAGAGAGAAATGACCTCAGCCAATGCAGGGCCTTATCCCTAATGCCGCATGCTTCCAGTCTTTGTAGGAGCAGCTGATGTGATACCGTGTCAAATGCCGCACTGAGATCAAGAAGGATCAGTGCAGCAGTGTCCCCTTCATCGGCATGTTTCCTCAGCGCTTCCGTGGCATAGAGTAGTGCCGATTCAGTTGAGTGAGCGCTTCTGAAGCCTGATTGAGAAAGGTGAAGTAAATTGTATTTATTTATATGATCAGTAAGTTGTTTATTCGTAATTTTCTCCGCAATCTTAGCTACAAAAGGCAGTAGGGAGATTGGGCGTAGATTTTCAAGTATTGTATGTTTTATTCGAGGGTTCTTTTTCAAAGGTTTAACAATGGCCTGTTTCCATTTCGTAGGGACTAGACCTTCTTGGAACGAGCGAGAGATGATGTCTAAAATATGCGGCATAATTGGATTGGCTCCTTCCATGATTATGTCCGGTCTAGTCGCATCACAGGGGGACCCGGATTTTATTCCTTTAGCTATAGCCGTAAGTGTCTCTAGACTGTGTATGGTAAATATGTCCAGTGTTCCTTCTGCGTAAGCTTTATTATTAGAGTCAATGGTCCTAGTTCCTGTTCTGGCCTCTATAGGAAAAGAGTTGTAGATGTTCTTGACCTTAGTGGCAAAGAACTCTGCAATATTATCACAATTCTCTCTGGAGGTAGGATGATCATCCTGCTCTTTATGAGTTTTAAGCGATTTCAAAATGGTGAATAATTCTTTAGGGGCATTCTTGGCTCTGTTAATTTTATTTGTATAGTATGTTCCTCTAACTTTCTTAATTTGTGAGTGATATTGTTTAAGCCCGTATTTATAGTCTTCTCTAGCCTTGTTGCAATAGTTAATCCTCCATTTTCGTTCAAGCTTTTTGCAATTCTTTTTGGCTTCAGCCAATTCTTTATTAAACCATGGTGCAGTAGCACCCAACCTTTTAGGGGTCCTTGTGGTCCATGGTGCTATTTCATTAAGTGTCTCGGAGATCCACGAATCCAGTTGGTCATTTGCCCGATTTATGTCCTTGTCCAATCTGAGTTCCTTTCCTATTAATGCCTGAGAGAAGGAAGTGGAGTTAAATCCACTCCAATTCCTAGTATTTATTTTTTGATTGGGCTGATTCAGGATTTTCCTGACTAAAGGTATAGAAAAAGGAACTAAATAATGGTCTGACCAAGGAATGGGGCATGGAGGTCCGACCATTACGTCTTCGCAATTAGTGAAGATTGGGTCAAGTATATGACCCTTTTGGTGTGTATGCGTTATAACCTTTTGAGCCAGATGGGAAAAGCACCATCTTCACAAATCTGCACCAAGTGGAAGAATTCTTAAAATCGATCCATCGTCGCTCTCATGGGGTTACATCGGAGGAGCGCGCTTCTCGGTCGCCTTCTCCTCAAACGGATTGATGACTTTCTACGGAGGACAAACTGTGGCACAAAGTACGAGACCTCTCATGGGACTAGCGCCTCTCGACAGGTTTCACCACATATAGCCCATGTGGTCTGATCTTGGGGACCTGTCGGCGTACTAGCCTGGAGGTGGTGAGCGGATGACTATCAGCTGTATCCAGATAAGTGACTCTTAACTCTGCAGGCACCGTGTTCATCCCCTTTGTAAATGTTTGTAATTATGCTCTAGCATGGCAGATGGTAACACTCTATGATGAGCCAAGCGACCCCCTCCTCCCCCCTCGCCAGTTGTCTCCCCTTTGGGACACTAAGTCCATCACTGTCCCTGGTGGCGGGAGGAGTGGTTTTTGTGTTACCCTAGTGACCCCCCCACATGGGAAATCCCCCTCACCACTTGTTGGTCATTTTTGGTTTGACTTTACGAATTGTATTTATTTGCTATGCATTCTCACGGCTGAATCGGGGTTTGTATGGGTGGGCTGATCCCGGCACGATTGGGCTGCCGTGGTGGGTGGGGGTGGGTAGAGTTTTGTTACTGTACTTTAAACGTTCCAGCATGATACATTACCAACCGAATACACCTTTGCACATGGCACCGTTTACATGCAGACCACTTCATATGGCATCATTTATTACCCTGATACATTATAGTTATGGCAACGAACACTGACCCCTTACGGATCAATATGCTCACGTGGAATGTCAGGGGCCTGGGCGACCCCCGTAAGTGTAGAAAATTCTTTGCATATCTAGATAGACACCAAATACACATAGCTGCACTTCAGGAAACACACACTACGTCCCACAGGTTGCCCTGCTTTGGAAATAGATGTTCGCCGGTCAGAGTCTTCTCATCCTATTCGTCCTATTCACAGGGCACACTGATATTGATAAGGAAAGGTACTCCCTTTGTCTTGGGCGGTTTGATAGGGGACCCCTGTGGTAGACATTGCCTACCCAGGACACCCCAGAGCAGGCAATCAATCACCTTGGTTTGCTGCTTCGGCCCTAACATTGATGACCCCCAACTATTATACCTCTCTTTGGGGGCAGATCCCAAAGGTGGACTCGACACATATCCTTTGGGGAGGGGATTTTAATATGACACTCTGCCCTTCACTAGACCATTCTCACCCTCAACCACATCACTACACAAAAACACAGGAGACTCTTTCACAGCTCCTCCAGGCCCACGTACTAGTAGATGCGTGGAGGCATGCTTACCCGGGGCAGAGAGAGGGCACATACCACACTACTGCCAGTGCTGCTTGGTGTCGTCTAGATTATTGGATTGTCACTCGAATTGTGGTCCCTTGGGTTGCCACTGTAACCCATATGGCCAGAACATACTCCGACCATTCACCTGTGCTTCTACAGTTGACCCTCCCATGCTCCACTGCCCCCCCATTCAGCTGGAGACTGGTGCCTGAACCACTCTTGGACATGGTTTTTCGGGCTGAACTGGGAAAAGAGATTTCGGATTTTTTTTAGCCGAGACAAAGATTCAGTAGCTAGCATGAGCACTCTTTGGGAAGCTTGTAAAGTCACGATCCGTGGATTCTGTATGGCATAGAGCTTCGGGGTGCTTTGTGACATTCGATGCAGTTTGCGTCGACTGGAGGGTGAACTCAAACTTTTAGAAGCAGACATGTGGCATGATGCTTCGGGCACACGGAGAGCTGTCCTTCGGGACAAACTCACCGAATATATGGATACTGCAGAGCGGGAGACTCACTTCCAGGGGAAACACTTCATTGCACGTCGCTATGGGGAAGGAGAGAGACCGGGTAGGGCACCAGCCATGGACGTACAAAAGCCCTCTAACTATATTTTAGAGGTGCTGGATGCGTCGGGCACACGCCACAAAGATAGTCGTGACATTCTCGACGCGTTCACCTCTTTCTATGAGACACTATACACCTCCCGAGGTACCACACCCCCGGATTTGAATCCTTTCTTAAAAGACATTGCCCTGGGATGTCTGGGTGACCCCCAACTGGAATTTCTGGCTGCACCTTTCGAGGTAGATGAGTTTAGAGAGGCGATTATCAAAATGAAATCTGGAATGGCCCCGGGATCTGACGGCCTACCGGTAGACTTCTACAAGACTTATATCGAGCAGCTGATACCCATGTAACAGGACGTCTATGAGGATTCGCTGGAGGCTCAAATTCTACAGGGTACTATGAGGGAGGCTCTCACCATCTCCCTACTACAGCCAGATAAACCTACGGATCAATGTATAGACCCCTATCTCTTATTAATACAGATGCGAAGATCCTTGCCAAGCTCCTGGTAAATAGACTCAGCCTGTTAAGGGAGAAGTTAGTGTTACCAGATCAGGCAGGTTTTATACCTGGGAGGGCGACTTCTCATAATTTGCGTACGTTATTCTCCGTTATGCACAGTGTTGATCCTAAGCTGGCGATCGTGGCTGTCTTTTTAGACGCAACGAAAGCCTTCGACTCGGTGGAATGGGATTACCTATTCACCATACTACAATGCATGGGACTCCCTGTTGGATTCCTTTTGTGGGTATGTCTTCTGTATGCCTCCCCCACAGCTCAGGTGCGAATAAATGGACATGTCTCCTCCTCCATCATGCTTTCGAGAGGCACTCGTCAGGGATGCCCGGTCTCCCCGCTGCTACTTGAACTTGCAGTTAAGTCCCTGGCAGTGACACTTCGGCAACTCCATACGGAAAAGGCCCTTATATGCTTACTGCGTCCCAAATCGGTCTCTTTATATGCAGACGATGTTACTTTATATGTGAAGCACCCAATCCATAATCGCAATCTGCTGCTGCGAGAATTTGTGAGATTTGGTGAGCTATCGGGCATTACTATTAAGTGGTCTAAGTCTCAGGTTTTCCTTCTTACCTGAGCAGCGGTGCCATTCTTTACCGATTATCCCATAGAATGGTGTGCTGAGAATGTGAAATATTTGGGGATACATGTCACTAATAATCGCGAAGAACACCTACGGTGTAATTACGGGTGTGCACTAGAACACGTTACAAATAGCATCACTAGATGGATAGCCCTCCCTCTCACCATGACGGGACGTATATCGCTTATAAAGATGATCATTCTTCCCAAATTTTAATATTTATTCTTGAACATCCCGCTCTACCCTGGATGACCCTTTTTTAATATGCTTCGGTCGGAGCTCATACGATTGGTCTGGGGTGGCAAACACCCACGTCTACAGTGGGATACTCGCAAGGGGGTTTTGACATGCCCAATTTTGAATTGTACTATCTGTGCGCCCAGGCGCATTTCACAAACTATTGGTTTCACCCCCCCAGATACACACCCCAGGTTGCCACAGAGCACTGTTTAGCGTATCCCATCCCGCTGGACGGGATCATCCTGTCAGTGCCTGAAAGTAGGCCTAAGGTACGGTCTTCAGTTCACTGCACTATTAAAGCATGGCGGCACCTCCTTCTTATACATAAGGCGCCGATGCTTTACTCTCCGCTACTTCCACTCACATACCGCCTGAAAATGCCGCTGCCCCTATAGGGAATATTCTCCAAGACTAAATCCAAGGTCCAGATCAGTAACTGAGGTGACCTTTATCTAAATGGTACATTTAAAGATATGTCGCAATTCTTTCAAAATACACAAGCGTCCTCTATGGATATTTTTCTGTATGTGCGACTGAGACAGTGTATTAGGGAATACACACCAGCATACCCCAAGGAACCCCCCACAGTCGCCCCACTACTTCACATGCTACGTGCCCCTGAGGCCTCGCATCTGGTGTCGACCCTATACTACAGTCTATACACGGAAATCGAATACACTCCTTGCCCGGCACGTGCCAAATGGAGCATGGATATGATATAACAGACCAGCAGTGGGACTACTGTTGCAAACAAACCGAGCTTGTCTCCTCGAATAGTCTGCTCCGTATCACACACTACAAATTTTTACATCGTATTTATTACACTACTGCCAGGCTGCACCGTTATGGCCTGCGGGAGAATGGACGCTGCGATAGATGCAAATCAGACAATGCAGATTTTTTTCATTTGTCATGGTCCTGCGAGGTTAATACATTTATATTGGCAACAGATATTCAAAGCTTTGACACACATGACTATTGGAAATACAGATGTCCCCACTGCTGGCGTTGTTGGGGTACACCAAGGCGATTCTCTCTGCCTAGCGTAAATTCGTCACCTTTAGGATACTACTGGCCAGGCGTAGGGTGGCCTGTAGATGAGGCAGGGGAAGGGCGCCGAAATGTAAGGAATGGCTAGGTGATCTGATTCTGTGGCAAGAGCAGCTGAATACTTATGCTGAGTTGATCCCTGCTCCTTCCAGACCTCGAGATATATGGGCCCCCCTGACCATGTACCTCATCGAACACCCACTTACACCGGATGCTGACACGAATTCAATGCCTACATAGAATGTGTGCTCTAAACCACATACAACTGGGTGCATGTATTCTATGTATTACACAAGATTTACCAACTGCACAGCCGATTTGTTCCCCATTGCTATTCTTGTGGGCTCCTTTTTTTTTGGCCTTAGCTATATCTTCCTGTTTAAAGAAGGATATGAATGTGATGACGCCCTCTGATGGACATATGATGCCAAGTAGAAAAGACTCACAGGATATTGCCGCTAATGTATACATTTCCTTTTTGTGTCATGTATTGCCGTGCTTCAGTGATTGTACATATGCTGGAACCATATGTTTGACATGTTTGTTCGCAGAATAAAACATAAATAAATAAAAGAATGCAGTGGTTCTTTCGTAAAAGTAGGATTTTTATAGAAGATGTACAATCCCAGTTATTAATACTTCAACCTCCTTATCCGAACTCCCTTTGGTATTCAGGATTCGTGAATCATCCGAAATTATTCAAAATGGGCTGAGGCCGGATTAGAGAGAGTTGTAGACTTTATTGCAATAGATAGGTGGCTCAATATTTCCGAAATGCATGATTTAATTCAAATGAATTTAATTCTTCTTGGGTCCAATAGAATGTTCTACAAATTTCTTAGTAATTTGGATATAGGTTTTCGTCTTATTCAATTTTTGTGGTTTAAACAGTAGATGCTTAGTGCTTCTTATCGGTCGATTCAAGCCAGATAGTTTGTTTGTTGCCAAGTAAACTGGAGTGTTCTAGTGAAGCACTTTGTGTCAGACAGGCAATCTTGAAACAAATCCTTGCTTCTGAGGGGAGCCACTTGAGTTGAGTTAAGTCTGGTGTGATATTTAAATGTTTTCTTGAACCAATACTGAGTCTGGCAGCAAAATTCAGAGTAGACCTTAAAGGGGCCAGTTTGGCTTTGAGAAATCCAGCTAGGGTCACAATTCCATAATCTAAGCGAGAGAACTAGTGATTAGTCTGCTTGTTTCATGTCAACGGGAGGAAGGAAGGGTTTGAGTTTCCTTAAGGTATTGAGTTGTTGATTAGCACCTCTGGTTGTTGCCCTGAAGTGGTCTTGCATATTCAGGTGTTTGTCCAGAATTATGCCTAAATGGTCTTAATTGAGGCCACAATATGAGGAGTGCAATTGAGGGCCGTTAGTTGCTTGAGCCAGACATGAATGGGGATAGAGTGATGGCGAGGGGAGATCAGGAGGTATTCGGTTTTCAAACTATTTAGCATGAGATGATTGTGGGTTAACCAATTTTGCCTTTTCGCAAGGGCAGCGTTAATTGTTTTGTTGTCCTCCGGAGTAGAGATTTTCAAGTACAGTTGAGTATTGTCTGCGCACATGTGGTAATGTATGTTTGAATGATTCAGAATTTCAGTGAGAGGTTCCATGAATAGGCTGAAGGGCGTGGGTGAAAGTACTGAACCTTGAGGCACTCCTCCAGAGACTTGGGAACTGTTAGAAAGGGAATGGTAGATTTTGATTCATTGACTTCCATTGTGTCGTAATGAAGAAAACCAATTTAGGACGGGGCCTGCTAACCCCATCCTTTTTTCCAGCAGAGCAATCAAGTGGTCATGTGTGACCATGTCAAACGCTGAGGAGAGATCTAGAAGTATAAGGAGGCAACTTTCATTCTGGTCCAGAAGTCTCAAGGTGTCGTCGACAATGTGAATCAGAGCAGCTTCAGTGCTGTGTCCGGATCTGAATCCTGATTGGTGAAGGTCGAGGAGTTGAAATCGTTCAATGTGATTACATAGTTTTGTGTGCACACACTTCTCAAGTAGTTTGGCTAAAGACATTCTGTTGGCCCTGCGTCAGCTGCACAGAGGCCTCGACTCAGCCGGCCCTGCCTGTAGGTCAGTTGCATCAGTTTTGTTTGACAATGTATGAGTGTGAAAATGAATGAAAGTACACCTTACAGCATAGATTTTTTTGTATAAATAGGGCTCTCTACCACAATTAACGGTTTCACAGTACTGTAATTAGCAAGTGTTTGAATTGCACATTTCAGTGACGCTCAATATATATTGCTCTGAATGACTAAAGGCTGAGCCAGACCTGTTGAATACTGAACATGTGATTGTACAGTACAAGCAGATCTAGGGAGCAAGCGGTTAGCTCACTGAGGTATCTGAGTCACTTCTTTAGAAAGACGGGCGATGCAGGGGGTAATGGAGAGGATTGATAAGGGGGATTGATAGGCCACTATTTCCAGATCTTGCTCAAACCGAAAGTGAAGAATCTCACAGGCAGTAAGGCACTGCTGGTGGCAGAGGGCGGCAGGCTTGCGTTACACAGGCAGCTCCCAGAGGAGGCTGAGGCACAGTTGAGGGGTAAGAGCAGGCTGATGCATGTGAAAAGGAACATCATCCAACTAGTAGATTTCACAATAAAGGAAATCTGTGCACGCGAACTCTGGATATCTTGCAGTAGTCCGGAGGCTAAAAAAATGACATGTCCACAGTTTACATTTTATTTTGTGTTGAAAGCGGTTTACTTGCCAGGCTGCATGTATGTGAAGCCCAATGTTCTGACTTGAGACGCTTGTTAACGGTGCACTGCAGCCCCTAGTGAGGCATCTCTTCAGGCACTTCCATTCTCGTTGCAAGGGTTGGGTGTGGCGGGCAGAGTTGAAGTTGAAGTGCGCCCTCCATCAGTCAGCTCCCTGAGCATCATCAGTGGTCCGTGGAGGTGGCATCTCGTCAATATAGGAAGAGTTATCTCTGCGCACCACACTTGGAAGTATAGAAGCCATCGTCATTTCCTGCTTATAGCCTTTAAAACAGTGGTGAAATGTCAGTGATATACTGCATATGGTAAACTATCGCATACTGTCATGGGTCAGTGCACTTCAGCTGTGTGCACACATATGAATTACAGCCCATTGCAAGGAGCACTTGTAGGTTTAGTGACCTACATAAAGGGGCCACCCAGTGAAATATTTCACTGAACATTTCAAAGCTGCAGCGGACATCACAAAATAATTCTACTATGTCTGTTGTTGGTGGTTGTTAGAGGCTGCGGACTGGGGAAGGAGAACTGTGTGTTTTTCTCCTCACTGGAAGCCCCTTTATATCTGGTGCATTGTTCTGTACCTTACTCATGCATATACGTGTGCGTTGATTGCTTATCCTATAAAATTCTATTTATGTAGGGACTTTAGGGACATTTTTGCATTCCATATGGTTAAAGTGTTTCTAGTACACCATTTACATTGCTTGCCTGGCGGTTAATGCACCCTTGCTGTGCCACTGAATGTAATATCACGTTTATAAAACTCTCGCACACCAGTAGCAGTGGGAGGTGGGAAGCAGCATCATGGCAAGGGATGCTTCTGTAGCAATCATCTTCTGTTACTGAAAACAGTCATCTAAAGGCTAGTGTGCAACAACTTGCAATGTGAATGCAGCGGGGGAGGGGGATCGGGCAACACTTAAAGCCTGGCACACCACGGCACAAAGTAGCCTTTCAGCCTATAAGTTATTGTTCAAGCCACTCAGTCTGGTGTGTTGCATCAGCCTACCATCCTGCAGGACTCAGCAATATTTACTCAGGTGTGCAATTGTGAACAACTACAGGACTGTGCTTGCACAATATTTTCTGCACTAGCCACCTGTTCTGTGTTAAATCCTTTGCAGCGCCATCATTTTCTGGATAGACAGTTACATCCTGCTGTGTCAGTAACTCCCCCATTCTAAGTCCTCTAGACAGGGCTGCAGCTGTGTCTCTGGTCACAGTGGTAATTCCTCATTCGAAGTCCTCTAGACAGTGCTGCAAGTGTGTCTTTGGTCACACAGGTAATTCCTCATTCTAAGTCCTCTAGACAGTGCTGTAGCTCTGTCTTTGGTCGCACCGGTAATTCCTCATTCTTAGTCCTCTATACAGTGCTGCAGCTGTGTCTTTGGTCACACAGGTAATTCCTCATTCTTAGTCCTCTAGACAGTGCTGCAGCTGTCTCTCTGGTCACAGTGGTAATTCCTCATTCTTAGTCCTCTAGGCGGTGCTGCAGCGGTCTCTCTGGTCACAGTGGTAATTCCTCATTCTAAGTCCTCTAGACAGTGCTGTTAGCTGCTTGTCTGGTCCTGTCGGTAATTCCTCATTCTAAGTCCTCTAGGCTGTGATGCAGCCGTGTCTCTTCATACACCCACTACACTCCAAATCTAAACACATAGGTAAAAGACATTGTCATTTTCAACACCAATAGGTCTAACTCTAAAAAAAAAATGCGAGACCTATTGCATTGCAAATGCTTGTTATACTTATATTCACATTTCTTGTGCTGTCTGATCCAGGATTCACATTGGACAGGCAAGCTTCCTGTGACTCCAGATGAGTCGTGATTCATTCACTACAATATTTAATTACAATCATGTTAAACACAGGGACTTAAAATATGTATCTTTTGTATTGCACAGGCTACACTTGTTTTTAGAACTGAGGAAGACCCAATCTGACGTTTTAAGAAAACACTACTAGCAAGGGTCAAAACTTCAACTAAATACATAAGTTGTGCCCCGTATTTACTCTAAACACAACAAAAATAATTCACTCTAAAACTAGCCGTTGTTATTCATAGACTTATGGAACAAAACAGGCACTATATCGAATGAATTGTTTTTCCAAAGTCAATTGATCACGTTGCATGATCACTTCACTTTTATGACACTTTCAAACTTTCAAAGACAGCCCTGCTAAATTATTTTCCTGTAAACCTCTGCATATGAATAACAATAAACGTAGGAAACCAGACTCTTGTGTGTTAGAAATCATTTATTGATGGGTCCAGGGCTTTATGTGGGCCGGGTCTCACCGGGTCTGAGCACTGGCAGTTTTTTTAAGGGGGCCTCAAAACGGGTCTCTATCGGGCTCTGTTTTGTGCACGGCAGAGGCGGTCTGTTTTTTTTCCCCGGACTGCTGTGACAGCAGGCACATCGATGTTTGCTTGGTGAGCGTTGTAGAGGAAGGGAAATCCTTTAAAGAGAGTAATTTTCTCTTTGGATTTCCCCTCTCTTTTTGAAACTCAGGAGCAGCAACATTGTCGTGGTGTCACCAGGGTTTTAAGGGGAAGTCTTTTCAATATTATATACAAGCCTTAGTTGCTGCTTATTTATCTTATGCAACTAGCAACCTTTGACAAAGCCAATAGTCCTGACTTGTAGGTATGATGTGACTTGTTGTATCATATACCTGGATGCAATGACAGGAACAGCAAAATACAAGTCAGGCGGCACACTGTGCTAAACACAGATTTTTAGCTTGTGTGTTTTAAGCCACGCCCTTAATTACATTGGCCACGCCCCTTTGAGAGACAACCCCCCCCAGTTTTTTCATCCCACTTAAAGCCCTGGATAGGTCCATGTTGTGAAGCCGAATATGAATAGTTGGAAGCAAAATTTCCTTCCGACAACCGTTGTAGCTACATATTATGAGCTTAAAGCAAGCAAGGAAAGGAGAAACTGCTGCCAGAGTGTTTGGTAGTTGTTGAAGATGGTGGGCGTGGGGAGGAAGATGGTGAGTTGAACCGCACCGATGGGGTTGCGTTCTCTGCCGTGCACCTGACCGCCACTGTTCTTACCAGCTCTCGGCTCAGCCTAGTCATTCAGCCGGGAGACTTGAGCGTGTGAATTCATGTGGGTGCCCGGCCCCTTCTCTGTATCTACTCTGTTGCGGATGGCTGCGTGATCCCGCTGGGTGTGCACTTCGCTGCGCTCCAGACCCGCTGCCGATAGAACCTTTGTCTACCTGCTGCTTTGCAGGCCCAGCTCGCACGGTTGGAGACTGACTGACTGGCTGTTCATGAGGATCTGCTGCCTGCTATCTTCAGCTCCAGAGTGGCTCAAGTTTATCTAACGTTATGGCACCAAAAAGGGAACTGTGCTGCGTGGTAGGCGATGAGCCCGTGGAGCTACTCAGGGGAGCAATATGGATGCCCCAGAGCAGGAGAGCAATAAGGAGGAAGAGGTCTGCTCAAAGGTAACAGGTCCTGTGAAATCGTATGTTGGGCGCCCAATTCTGAAAGTGTTGCCATCTGGAGCAGCGAAGGACTATCTACAGCATGTACCAAAGAACAGCCAGCTGTCGGCAACTCCCTATTAGTTGATGCATTGATGGCAGCAGCCTTGGCCGGAGGGAATGCTGTAGCCTCTTCCAGTCCCTTAGTTATCAGTAAAGGTGGTGGTCACGGGACAGAGCCTGTGGAGTTATCCTTGTTTTTTTTTTTTTTGATAAACACATTTTTATTGATTTGACAAGAGACACCAGCCATTCATCACGACACCATAAGAACACAGGAGTATAATCGTTCTGAACAACCCATTGTACAGAGACGGATGGATACAAAGCGATATACATTTGAACATTCCCTGTGAGACTAAACCATTCCCCCAAACCACTTCCCCCAGACCCTTCAGTATTTCTTAGGACCACCACGTGCCTCATACATGGTTTTTTCTTGCGTGGCACACCAGTCGACCCCGGTCCACCAGCGTCCAACGTTTGGGGGGTCAGGGCACTTCCTGGAGGCCGCTATGTCTCTTTTAGCCACCACCATTGCCGTAGTACAAAGCAATTTCTCATTTCTAGACCCATCCAGCCCGTCAGTGATACCCAGAATCGTGTGTTTTGGATCATTATCCTTGGTTTGTCAAGCTAACAGCTCCCAGCACCATCATGGATCCCACAGCATGCTGTTATCTACACCCCTGCACATGAATGAAAATGCTATTCTTATGGCAGATCACCATTGGACTGTATCACCAAACCTGTGAGTACTGTTTCAAATTCCTTTCCAGACCAGGTTTTGGTGGTTTAAACTGCCAGGGGTCAGGGCTAGGACTTCGGCAGCAGTCTGGCGACCTGGATATGCACATATGTGGCTATGAGCCCCTCCCCTGATCTATTTGTGGTTGCCCCTGGCACCGAGGTTTGGGTTGGCTCCTATATGGGCAGCCGTGAGGAAGGGGACCAACCTGCCCTGGTGGGCAGGGGTAATAGTAAACAGAAGTCTACGGAGCCGCATAGAATACATAAAAGTGGCAAAACTCTGAGGAAACAGCAAGCAAACGAGTCAGGAGCCTCTGGGGCAAAGGGTATCCCATTCAGGAGTTGGGTTACATCCAAGGGGGACGTGAAGGCACTTATCTCCCGTCTGTCAGCAGTTCAAGCATCCGCTGCTTATTATGAGCTTAAAGCAAGCAAAGAAATTTGAAACTGCTGCCCGAGTGTATGGTAGTAAAAGATGGCCACTGCTGGGTAGCAGTGGGTCCCTCACAGCCCTGGAACCACTGAACCTGCTGCAATAAAGAAGGCTATTCCTTAGTGGCAACATAGGGAGGAGCAAGCGATGAAGCAAAAATGAAAACAATGTAAAATGCAAGCAAATGAAACAAGTAAAAAATTGCAACCAAATGAAAATATATGCCAAGCCGTAGTCTGATGCCAGCTTCACATTTGCCAATTGCGGTATGCTGGTAGACTTGGCACAAACATCTGGCTTGTGTTAGATAATCCAGCAGTCGGGTAGGAGAACAGCTTGCAGTGTTGATGGGTTTCATTATATACGTGTATTGATTTCAGTCAGTGTTTGGAGATCGCTAATGAGATGCAGATCTCATGGTACTGCAACTTCGTGCAGCTCATGTTTATTTAGCTGGAAGATGTACAGGGATAAAGAGGCGCCAGCCAATAGACTGCAGCCTGGTTATCCCATAAGGATATCAGGCATGTTGGTTTGATTGGCCTTGTGACCGCCACATCACATCCTAGCAGTGGACCAGGTCATGCTGCTTTTGTGCACTGGCAAAGCAAAAGAACAGGCGTTGAGAGAGGTCTCTACCGGTCCCTCTTTTTGTGTAGTAGACGGCCCCCCTTAAGTATAAAAATCTAGAACCCAAAAAATACTTTGTTGACAGGCTTGGGGGAAAATCTGGCTCATGTTAGGGGGTAAAGGAAAGGAGGACAGGGACTAGGAAGAGAAAAGGGACCAGAGGACCAAGGAAACCAGAACTAGGTGACCAAGGAAACCAGGGACAGGTAGACAAGGACCAGGTCTCGAAGGGTAAGGAAAATCAAAAACAAGGGGGCAGGAAAAATAGAACTAGGTAACAAGAACTATGACCAGGTGGACCATGAACATGAGGCCCAGTGCTAGGTGGAGATGGGCCAAGTTGACCAAGGTCCAGGAAGACCGCAGTCACATCACTAGGACCTGCAATAACTAGAGCGTGAGATCAGGGAGGTCCAGAGACTATATTAATAGGTCTGCTTTGGCCTTGCATTCTAGGGAGGGCATGGGAGTCCAGAACTAAGTACAACAAAATCAGGAGCAGGTGCACTAGGGTAAATGGGACAAGGACAACCAAGACCAGTCTGTGTGGGCCTAGCTATGGAGGAGGGGCACCGGGAGAACCAGAACCAGGTGGAAAAGAAGCAGGTGGAAATGCTCCAGGTTCCTGAGGATCGGAGTCATAAGGATCTCTACAAGAACAATCAGAACAGGGCGTAAAAAGTCCTGGACATGGAGGAGCCAGGGTGCAGGATCAAGAGGGACAGGAGGTCTAGGACCAGGTGTACAGGGACCATGAGGACTGGAGTCAGTTGGCCAGTGACTACGCCAGGAGGATAAGGGACCAGGACAACCAGGGTATGCAGGACTGAGAAGACGGAGAGAGCCATAACCCGCGAAGACAAGAGCCAGGAGTCTCGGCTACAAGAACAAAGACGAGGAGGACAAAGAATACTAGGACATGGCCCAGAAGCACTCTGACCTCAAGAACGAGCTACAGAGACAGCAGGACAAGTGGGAACTTGAGGACTAGGATCAGGAGAAAAAGCAAGAACATATGGATCAAGACCTGGATATCCAGATGCTGATGGATGAGACCAGGACTCGAGGACCAGATATAGGAAAACCAAGGATCTGGATTAGTGAGAGTAGAATGAGGTCCAGCTGGACGACTAGTGTTGTGATATCCCTCTAGGGATGAGTGTTGCGCTCTATAAATACAGTAAATAAAAAAGAACCAGGACGGCGAAGTGTACAAGTACCAGCGCCCTGGAGGACGAGTAGAAGGAGAGCCTGTGGGACCAGACCAAGAAGGACCAGTTCCTGAAAGACCAGGACTCAGTGACTTATACTGCCTGGTGCCAACCAGAATTATACACTTTCCAAGTCAGTGCCTGCCCCGGTTTTCAGTTAGGACATCTGGTCACCCCTAACTCTAAGGAGTTTTGCCATCGATGTAACGTTTCAGAGTCATTCAAATACTGGGAACCCTTTACCAGGACTTCGGATTAAGTGCTAATTATTAAAGATTTAATATAAAGCACAACGAAATATAATTCAACTGTTAACGTCAGCATCACCATTATTTTCAAAATGCAGTTCCGCTTAATCCCCATCTATTCCAGGAAACACAAAATCAGTTCTGCAGTGTTTTCAGTCTGTCACTTAACTAGGAATTTTGCCAAGTTTGTTTTGGAATTTCCAAGCCCCCATTCCCCACCCCAACTCCACCCCCAAAAGATGAAAACTAGTGCTGCTGCTTTCACATTTATCCGGGGTCTCTTGTACCGGAGCCTTTCTTGAACCCAGATGATGCATCTCTCCTCCCTCTCAAGCACGTTGACACAAGAGGAAAGCAGCCTCTGCTGAAGGGCCGCAAGAAGAGGGTGGGCCCCACATCTGAGCCCGTGCACGGGGCGACCCCGCTCATCACTGCTGCATTAATGCCACAAATCACACACAGAAGCCGCGGCTGAATCGGGGATTTAATGAAGCACAAGATCCTGCGTGTGCCCCAATGGGAGGGTGTGTCTTTCCTCAGAACCTGAGGCGCCTGCGTAGTGAGGCAAGTAGAATCTACTACACATGCGCAATGGAGGGTGAATCTCCTGCGCATGCGTAGTGAGTATGAGTGAAGTCTGCCCATATGCAGTTAACGATCGAGTTCCCCCTTAACCCGAGAACATGGTTCAGTGCTGAGGATTGAAATATTTCCTAGTTAGCATGAAGGAACGTTTCAATTCTATTAAGTACCCAGAGGCGAGGATTATGCATATCTTTCTTCACTCTTTATTAATAGCAAGTTCAAAGGTAAAAGTAAAAACGAAATGGCAACAATACTACAACTCCCATGAACCACAGGGAGTGACCATGGTCACCAATAGTCCAATCCAGTAACAGTCCGATAATCTATATAACACATAACACATCGCAGTCCTTCCTCTTCTTTACTGAAGGAAGTTAAGCACAATGTTCCTCATTCCGTCTTTGATTCTGAACCTAAGAGGATTTGGTGAAAAAACTTGCCAAGAACGTACACCTTATAACAGGCATGCTATAACAGTTCACAACACAGCAAAGCATCTGAGCATAACTACAGTAACCACATCATTAGTTTATCAATTCCTAAGTACAACTACCATAGTCAAATACAATTTTTATAAAGGATCTGTTGTCGTACTTTAATCTCTGGGACCGCGTAGGGAACAGGGCCCTACCCCTGTCTATCTTGGTATTAGCAAACCGCAAATGGTAAATGCGGCATGTACGAGTGCTTTATATATCGTTCTAGCTATGAATGCACTGTGTACACGTTATTCTGCTTCACTACGCGGGTTCCATTTTGGAAGCAGTGGCCATCTTGTCATTGCCCTCACATAGGCTATAATGGAATAAATACGGGCCTCACAGTACATGGGCTTCTCCTCTGACTTCTCTGTGACCTGGGCAGCTGGCTCTGCTGCCCCAGGTCAAACCGGTCTCACGAGCTCCCCTTCCTCCGTCCACCTGTGATTAGCATCAGGGCTTGACCCATCATAAAACCCTTTCATTCTACACAACCCTCCGGCTAATCTCTTTCACACCTTCTTTTTCCCTGCTTTATGACTTGTTTCCCAAAACAGGAGATGCTCATGTTTATTGGGGGGTCTATTGATATCCGATGTGGGATCTGAACCTTACTGTGTAAATCATTGTGGGCTGGCCGAACTGGAATGTGGGACGGTCATCATGACTCTGCTTTTTCGTTTGTAATGTATACTTGTAATGGCCATATCATAAACCTAGGAATGTATGCTTGAGGCAAGGAAAAGGGTATTTAAGATGATGTCCGTTCCTATGATTTTCAGCAGTCTCCTGAGAACATACACGCTGTTGTACTTCTAGGATACCTGTAATTGGTCTGCAGCCAATAAATGAATCTTTGACTTCACCCAGAAGACTCTGTGTTTCTGTAGGTCTGGAACAGGGTGAACCCAGAAGTCATAGGGTGTGTGCCCCTGCACCGCTGGGAGTAAAATACCCGGTACTTCAGTTTGGCGCCCAACTCGGGACGATTTCAGCGGTACCGGTCCAAGCCAGAGGTTCGTGAGGAGCTTTGTGTGGAAATTCTGGAGGAAGGCCGCCACTTCATCGACCCCTGCATGTCGACGTGGTCCGAAAGTCTTTTCTGCGAGGTTCTCCGCGTCCCGACGGCTACGAAGGACTGCTGCCCTGATTAATCGACCTGTTTTGGACCCTTGACGAGTTTGAGAGAGCGAAACAATCGAGAGAGTCTTCTGGTGACGTCATCGATCGGCAATATTCAGTTAAGTATAAGTGGAGCGTCTCCCATTTGTTTTGGTATCCTTCGGGATCGTTTGATTTGGTAATTTTGGTAATTTGGAGTTTGCAAACGCCAAAGCCAGAGGACTCGTGTATTCACGAGAATATCGTAATCGATAATCCTTTGACGTTTGGATCTAGACTAGTGAGCGAAGATGCCTGGTTCTGGAATATTTGGTAAATTATTCTGTTTGGGTTGTGGAAAAGATTTCCAGCTAGAGGAATCATGTCCGGTTCCTCCGGTTGGAACTCCAACTTATGAGCTCTATGTAAAACATGGTGTAGGCCCCATTGCATATAACGAAGTGTGGATCCACTACACTAGGAAAGACGGTGTTTTAAAATGGCCCCAAAATGGTAGTTTCGATACCGATATTTTAGATAATTTGGAAATTAAATTGTTTAAGAAAAAAGCCCGGCCGGCGATGTTTGACTCTTTCCGCTTATGGCGAAAGGAAGCCAAACAAAAGGAAATTAAGCTAGCGAAAAAGAATAAGAGAGAGAAAGGTATGACAGTAATGCAAGCAGCTGTACAATTTAAAGACAATGAGGAGGAGCAGATGAGTGAGCAATTGCACAGGCAGCGCAAGTTAGGGATTGACAAATGTTACCCAGCTTTACCACATTCTAAGCAGAATGAGTTAGAAGAAAAGGAGAAAGATCCCCTGATGTCACATTTGTTGAGTTCGCCACCCCCGTATGCTCAAAATGCCACGGCACCTCCCCAGCTTGTGAATATGCCACCTCCAGTAAATATACTGCAAGCCTTGCCGCAACCGCCAGCTGCTTTGCAGCCGGCTCTTATCCATGTAGCGCAGCCCTCTCAAGGGCCGCCAGTTGTGCTTCCAACTGCCCCCGCACTTCCTGCGACTTTGCCTAATACAGCAGCTGCCTCTTCTGACACTCTTCCTTGCACCACTCCAGTACCTGTTTCTACATCCTCTTTTCTCCCCTCTGTTTTTCCCCCTGTTTCCGCCTCAACTTCTCCTTCAGCGCGACAGCGATTAGCTAATGTGGTTACTACATTAATGTCGCCTCTCTTTGAGTCATCTGGTGCGACTCCTGGTTTACAGCGTAAGCAATTGCGTAGCCAATTGCCTAACCCTGATGAGAAAAAGGTAATAGATAACATGGCGCGTAGATGGATTGTTTTCCCTTCACTGTATGATGTGGAATCAGTTGTCAACGTTTTCCATCAATGGGATGCCCCAAAACAGAGATATGTGTTTGAGAAAATGTGCGAAATTCTCTGAAGAATTGGAGGATAGTGGTAAAAATCCGAGCCCGCAGGAATTGTGTAGAGTGAGGTTTGATTTTGGAACTGGTATAATTGTGGACCGCGAAGTAGATAAAGCAGTTGCGGTTGTATTGTCCTTCAGGAATGATGATTGTCAACAGTCATTGTTGGAACAAGATGTCCTTGTGGGGAAAAAGGTAAAAGCGCGACAATACCCCATGAGAGAAGTTCCCCCGGTATGGAAGGAAGCAGTTGCAGCTGGTGCCGGTATCGCCGCTGTGCCAGCGCATTTCCAGCGTGTTTGGGTGCATGTTCCATGGAAGCGCTCTGAGGTGTTAGCACTTAAGCAGTCCTTACCTGATCCCCGTAAAAACCCAGCAGGTTATTATAAAGAGTTGTCACAGACGGCAGGGTCATGCGTTATGAATCTGGCCGACATAGACATGTTGTTTGGTAATGTTGTTCCACAGCCTCTATGGGGGTCAATTCGTAATGTAGATCACGATGCAGAACTAGGGGATACATGGGCTAATATTATTGCTGCTGATGCTAGACAAACTGGTGGCGCGAAACCAGAACCTTTAGTAGCTGAACTGCCTGGTAGAATCCTCACGTATATGAAGACAATAATGCCTGCGATGCGCGTAAATTGGGACAAGTTATCTGCATGTAAGCAGAAGAAAGATGAGACAGTGTCAGACCTCTTTACTAGGTTTGAAGAAACGTTTATTGATCACAGTGGGCAAGATATGAGTACTGAGGGTGGCCAACGGTTGTTTGTGGATAAGTTTGTGCAGAATTTACTTCCTGACCTGTGTAAAAAGTTGAAAGACTCAGAGAGTTCTTGGGCTGTTTCTTCTTCAGCGCAAATACTGGCTACTGCACAGTATTATGAAAATAGAGATAAAGACGAGAAAGATAGAACAGAGAAGAAAACGAAGGAATTAAAGACAAAGGTCCTTTTACAGCAGGCCTATCCGCCACGTGGAGGTCAGAACAATTATAGACAACCCCAAGGTGTCTATCACCAACCCCAACAGTTTCAGAACAACCAGCAAATGAACGGGTATTATCAACCACGTGTCCCTGTAGGTCCCAACCAATGTTCATACTGCAAAGAGGAAGGTCATTATAAATATAGTTGCCCTAAATTAATGCAGCGGAACGGTAATGCGTATGGCGCAAGAGGTAGGGGTGGTCAGCAAGCTCCTAGAGGCAGAGGGCGTGGAAATGCTCCCCAGAACGCGCGTCCTCTGCCGCCTCAAAGTACCATCAATAGCTTTGATCAGCAAGCTAACGCGACTAGTAATACGGCCCAGTATTATAATAATGATTATTATGCAGAGGACGGTGATGCAGAAAGTAATGATTACTAGGACAGCCATAGACAGAGAGAGGGAGTTGTTTCAGTGCCAGTGGATCAGAGTGGACCGTATGTTGAGGTGACTACAGCAAATGTAACGGAGCCTTTTCTGCTAGACACTGGTGCTGCAAAGAGTTCAATCATGCATTCAAAACTCCCTGGCGCACCTTTGTCTGGCGATATAAATGTTTCAGTAGGTTTTTCTGGCGCCCCAGTTAGGAACCCGATTTCTAGTCCCATGTCACTTTCTGTTGGACCTTGCGAGCTGAAAGCACCCCTGATCCTAACAACAGGTTGTGGTGAGAATTTACTGGGATTAGATTTGTTGAAAAGATTGCACGCTACACTGTATTGTTCTCCTTCAGGAGTACAACTTACATTAGGTAAGAAAGTGATTTCCCCAATGTACTTGTCTAAAAACACAATGCCGCCTGAATTGTCATCCCTTCCGGATGCCCTTTGGGCTACTGGTCCCAATGATGTGGGCCTCTTGGAGATACCACCATATGTGGTGACTTTAAAGGCTAATGTCAGACTGCCACGTATTCCCCAGTACAAGAGCTCTAATGAAGGGCAGAAAGCATTGTTAGACATTGTCAGCGACTTGATTAATAAGGGTGTAATTGAAGAGACAAGAGGCAACGTTTGCAATAGTCCGATTTTACCTGTCTTAAAACGAACGGACCCTTCACAGCCACCTGTTTACAGATTTGTGATCGATCTTAGAGAGGTTAATAAGATTGTTGTGCCACAGTTTCCAGTTGTCCCTGATATAACTGCCTTGTTAACGATGATTCCAGCCTCTGCTGCATGGTTTTCAGTGATTGATTTAAAGAATGCTTTCTTTAGCATCCCAATTGCAGAAGAGAGCAGAGACATTTTTGGTTTTAGTCTGGGAGGCCGAAGCTTCCGCTTCAAACGCGCTCCCCAGGGCTACTGTGAAAGTCCATCAATATACAGTCAAGCTTTGAAAGCGCAGCTTGATGCACTTGTTTTACCTAGTGGCGCTATCCTGATTCAGTACGTGGACGATTTACTAATCGCCGCGGATACTGAGAAGATCTGTAAAGAAGCCACATTGTCACTGTTGCGCCATTTATCCGCTTTTCATCACAAGGTGTCTCTCTCTAAGCTGCAATATTGTCGACAAGAAGTGACCTACTTAGGTCATCTCTTATCGAAGGAGGGAAGGAAACTGACCCCAGAAAGAATTCAAGCCATTGCACAGTTGAGTGTGCCGAAAACACAGAGAGAAGTACGTGCTTTCTTGGGCATCACTTCATACTGTAGGCATTGGATCCCTAGTTTTTCTTTGTTGGCAAAACCTTTAGTAGCCTTAACATGCAAAGACACCCCGAATCCTATCCCATGGTCTGAAGAGTGCCAGAAAAGTTTTGTGGAATTGCGCAATGCATTATGTTCAGCACCTGTGTTGGGCACTCCTGACTACAGTAAGCCTTTTACGTTGTATGTTCACGAGAAAGATGGATGTGCGTTGTCAGTGTTAACACAGCCTTTTGGCAACAGACCGCGCCCATGCGCATATTTTTCATCAACCTTGGACCCTGTAGCGAGGGCATTGCCAAGCTGTCTGAGAGCGACAGCTGCTGCAGCAATGTCTATCCGACAATCTGCTGGTTTGGTAATGGACAATACATTGATTGTTATGGTTCCACACGCAGTAGACACATTATTAAATAGGACCAAGACACAACACTTGACTAGTGCGCGATTATCAGGCTATGAGCTTACACTGTTAGCAAATCACATACACATAAAGAGATGTAATACGCTGAATCCAGCTACGTTATTGCCAGTCCCAGCAGACTCAGACGAGATTGAGCAACATGACTGTCTGTTCAGAACAGAAGAAGAGACGAAAGGGAGAGTAGATCTAAAAGATACTCCCCTGACTGAGTGTGATGGCACTTTATGGGTGGATGGTTCATGTTTCAAACTCCCTAATGGTGACACGACTGCTGCATATGCTATCACGACTTTACACACGGTTGTGGAAACTGCACGAGTGCCACATAATTCGGCCCAAGCAGCAGAATTAATCGCCCTCACGAGAGCATGCGTGTTATCTGAAGGAATGAGAGTAAATATATACACAGATAGCCAGTACGCCTTTGGCGTGGCTCATAATTTTGGGCGACTGTGGAAGGAGCGTGGGTTCCTGACGTCGCATGGAGCTAAAATTCAGAATGGCAAGTTGGTGAATGATCTCCTTGAGTCACTGACCCTACCGTTGCAAGTTGCGATCATGAAATGCAGTGCGCACAGGAAAGTCACCGATGATGTTGGACGTGGGAATGCGTTTGCTGATGAGACCGCGAAAGAAACAGCACAGAATGTGAAGACTAGAATGTATGTTGCAGGCCCCGCAAGATGGGTTAATGATGTGGGAATGTGTGAGAACACAATAGAGAGTGTGAGGTCGCTTCAGGCTGAAGCCACAGAGAAAGAGTTAAGCAAGTGGAGAGAAAGTATGGGTAAGTTGGATGAGAATGGTTGTTGGATTGATCTGACAGAACATAGGCGATGGTTGTTACCTGACGCATATGTGCTTCCAGTGGTTACTATGGCACATGGAATGGCACACATCAGTACGAAAGGAATTTGTAAGTTGTTGGCTCCAGTATGGCAGAATGCTGGGATTCCCAAGTGTGCAGAGAATGTGGTCAAGAATTGCATGGTATGCTTGAAGTACAACCCTGGTAGGGGAACCCCAACTCCAGCTGGTCACTTTGCACCCCCATCATGTCCATTCGAAGTTTTGCAGCTGGACTTTATTCATATGGAAAGATGCAACAACCTGAAATATGTACTGGTGGTTGTTTGTGCCTTCTTAAAATGGATAGAGGCTTATCCTCTGAAAGATAACACTGCCCTATCCACAGCCAAAGCCCTTGTAAAGGAATTTTTCCCTAGGTTTGGGATGCCAAGAATGGTGTGGTGTGATAATGGAAGTGAGTTTGTGGGTAAAGTGATGAAGAATGTATGTGAAGGGCTAGGGATAAAGCAGAAGTTCCATGCTGCAAATCACCCCCAATCAGCTGGATTAGTAGAACGCTACAATGGAGCCTTAAAGCTCCAGCTGGCCAAAATTCAGGCGAGCACCGGTCTTAAATGGCCTGACGCTCTGCCTTTAGCACTCCTGTCCACCAGAATGACCATACACTCACGAGTGGGACTTAGCCCTCACGAGGTCGTTTTTGGCCGTCCGGCCAACGTATGGGGTGTACCGAGGCCTACGAAGTTTAGTGAGATTGAGCATCCAGTACTACTCGATTACCTGTATGATTTGACTGTTAAACTGCGTGTTTTGCACCAACAGGTACATGATACTCTTCCCCAAGCTTCTGAACCTCCCGGACACCCTATCAACCCTGGCTCGTGGGTCCTGATCCGAAATTTCCAGCGTAAGAGCAACGACGAGCCTCGCTGGATCGGCCCTCACCTTGTGCTCCTGTCGACAAGGTCAGCGGTGCGAGTAAAAGGGAAGAAGCACTGGATCCATGGTACCCACTGCAAAGTAGTCCCTTTGCCTCTGCCATATGACCAGTGGGTCAAGGAGGGTATCGCCGACTCTGAGACAGACACTGTACCTCGTTTTGTACCATTCAGTGACGCACGCATAAGAGACACAGTTTCAGACCAAGAGAGTGACAATATTCTGCAAGAAGCTGTGCCACCATCAAATCGATTGGACACCACTGAGCCTGAACTTTTGTTTCAAGACCAAACAGCACCTGGCCGTCTCCGCTATAATTTGAGACCAAGGCCCATGGACAAATAAAGATTTCCTTACTATTTCCTTTTTGACATTTTTGCTCTCCCATCTGAAGGACTTTCTTGATTTTTGTTTTTCGAACCACCATCCGGGTTCTGCCGCAGGGTCGCGGTGCCAAGACTTTGGGGTACAGGCCGAAGACGTTAGGTCAACGGTTCTGGTTGGTCTAGGGCGTTTCCCTGGACTGACAGGCGTACCCCTTAGCAGAAGAAACTCATCCGCCGCGAGCGGCCCGAGTAGAGGATGGAGTTTTTAAAGATGGAGAGACCGATTGAGGAAATGAACTTTAACGCAAGGATGTGTAGAATTGTAAAAAGTAAATGTTTTGTATTTTTGTGCCTTTTTACACTGTGTAGTATCATGATGTTTATTGTAGGATTTGTGTTTTTCTCCGCTCAAAAGCCCATTACACCCACTGAACAGCCTATACCTCTTTCTACTGCCTCCTCTCACTCTTTTCACCCTTTGCCTGAGCACGAACAGACCAGACGATCAGAGTTCGTAAATAACTCGTTTATCCAGCTCTTGCACCAGCACCAACTAGTAATGAATACGACCAATTGCTGGGTGTGCGGGTTAATGCCACATACCATTAACAAGGGTATTCCCTACCTGGTGCTGCCGTATAGTTACAATGGATCGTCATGGGCATTCCAGACCATGTTTCTCTATGCTCTAGATACGTACTCCCCTCGCCAACCGCGTTCCATTAGACCTATCACCAATAATAAGGCTTTGATGAAAGGAGTTGCCGATATGAGTAGGGATATTGATGCATACTCATCCATTCCCAAAGAAGAGTTGAGACCTTATGTAGGATGGAACGCGACGGGGTATAGTATTAGTCTGGGTGAAAGACAGCGAAAAATCTCATCTCCAATCTGGGTCGTACCCCACATGGGTCGGTTCTGCTTACAGGGTAATGGTCAGAATCCTAGAGCTCAACTGGGAAGAAGTGACTGTACTGAAACGTACACCTTCCCGTCACAGTTTTCTCCTGCGTTTTTGGCTGCCAAGGGTACATATTTCATCTGTAATGACCGAGCATATACATGGCTGCCCCCTGATTTCTCGGGCACATGTTATATTGCGAACTTGCTACCGCCGACATTTACTGCTGCCTCTGACTATCACAAGACCAGAGTTGTGAGAGGTGTGATTAGTAAGGAGGATACTGCCGGTCAGGAAGCGGGAGATTTCTTTTTTGGTTTCCTGCCGTTTTGGGGACCTATGGTGAATAGTAGGAACCTGAGACAGCTGACACGTGTGGTTGAATCCACTGTCAATGTAACGGCTGGTGCCCTTGGTAATCTGACGGCTGAGCTCAAAGCGGATCGCCTTATGACTTTGCAGAACCGCATGGTTCTAGACGTTATTCTTGCAGACCGCGGTGGGGTATGCAAGGTCATCCAATCTAGTTGCTGCATTTTCATACCAGATAATGCTCCAACAGTGTATCAAGCCATCTCCAAACTCCATAAAATATCTGAATCCATACACGTGGATAAGGGAGACTGGTCACTGGTGGGGTGGTTCTGGGAATTGATATCTGCCTGGGGTTGGAAAGTTCTGATGGTCATTGGAATGATCTTAGCCATTCTTTTCCTGTTCTGTCTGTGTATACAGTGTGCTCCTACGATATGTGGCCTCTGTGCTACCTTATGTATAAGGAAACCTGTATCGAGGGACGAGCTAAGTAATAGGATGATGCTACAGCAACATCTCCATGACTTTGTGAACATTGACCTGGACTCGGATTAAGATGAGTATAGTGATTGCCTATGTAAGGGCAAAAGGAGGGTCTGTCGTACTTTAATCTCTGGGACCGCGTAGGGAACAGGGCCCTACCCCTGTCTATCTTGGTATTAGCAAACCGCAAATGGTAAATGCGGCATGTACGAGTGCTTTATATATCGTTCTAGCTATGAATGCACTGTGTACACGTTATTCTGCTTCACTACGCGGGTTCCATTTTGGAAGCAGTGGCCATCTTGTCATTGCCCTCACATAGGCTATAATGGAGTAAATACGGGCCTCACAGTACATGGGCTTCTCCTCTGACTTCTCTGTGACCTGGGCAGCTGGCTCTGCTGCCCCAGGTCAAACCGGTCTCACGAGCTCCCCTTCCTCCGTCCACCTGTGATTAGCATCAGGGCTTGACCCATCATAAAACCCTTTCATTCTACACAACCCTCCGGCTAATCTCTTTCACACCTGCTTGTTCCTGCTTTATGACTTGTTTCCCAAAACAGGAGATGCTCATGTTTATTGGGGGGTCTATTGACATCCGATGTGGGATCTGAACCTTACTGTGTTAATCATTGTGGGCTGGCCGAACTGGAATGTGGGATGGTCATCATGACTCTGCTTTTTCGTTTGTAATGTATACTTGTAATGGCCATATCATAAACCTAGGAATGTATGCTTGAGGCAAGGAAAAGGGTATTTAAGATGATGTCCGTTCCTATGATTTTCAGCAGTCTCCTGAGAACATACACGCTGTTGTACTTCTAGGATACCTGTAATTGGTCTGCAGCCAATAAATGAATCTTTGACTTCACCCAGAAGACTCTGTGTTTCTGTAGGTCTGGAACAGGGTGAACCCAGAAGTCATAGGGTGTGTGCCCCTGCACCGCTGGAACGAAATAGCAGCAATACTACAACTCCCATGAACCACAGGGAGTGACCATGGTCACCAATAGTCCAATCCAGTAACAGTCCGATAATCTATATAACACATAACACATCGCAGTCCTTCCTCTTCTTTACTGAAGGAAGTTAAGCACAATGTTCCTCATTCCGTCTTTGATTCTGAACCTAAGAGGATTTGCTGAAAAAACTTGCCAAGAACGTACACCTTATAACAGGCATGCTATAACAGTTCACAACACAGCAAAGCATCTGAGCATAACTACAGTAACCACATCATTAGTTTATCAATTCCTAAGTACAACTACCATAGTCAAATACAATTTTTATAAAGGATCTGTCAGGTAGAGAACATTTCACTTAGCACCACAGTACATAGCATTGCATTGAAGTTGTCCCCCTTTTCCTCCAAGGGCGGGTAGCATGGGAGTGCATGCCTGGGGGGGATAATTCTCACCTCCGCGTCCTTAATAGAATTGAAACTTTCCTTCATTCTAACTAGGACATTTTTCATTCTATGTTAGGCCCGGAGATGAGGATTATGGACGTTTAAAGCTTACCACCAGTGCGTCTGTGTCGTAGATTGGTTTAAAACAGAAACTCTTGAAGGCTGAGACCGAGGACTAATCTGCCGCATTCATGATATCCTCTAGTCTGCCTCCTATCTGGACAGCTTTAGAGGCCTTATCTCCCCTGGTGGAGTGAGCTCCAAAACCAGTGTCATCAATGCTGGCCTTTGCCATGATCCATCTCACCCATCTGGCAATGGTCGGAGAGGACACGGCCTTCTAAAGCTTTTTGATGGCAGTCAAGAGTTGCCGTTCTCCTGGGGGGTGAACCTCCAGAGCCATGTCCTAGTATTTCTTAAAGAACAAAACACCTAGTCCTCCCTGGATTTAGTTTAAATGACACAATTTTTTATATACCCTTTCATGAATTGAAACACAAAAGATGGGGCTTTATAAGTTGCCTATTATTCAAAAAGTTTTTTATTTATTACACATTCTTTTATTGTGTGATGGAGACAAACGTAACAAATACAAACATCTATATACAATATAAATGACAATACAATACAATGAACAGCACCCTAGGCAATTTAAACATCCAATCATCTACCATACTTGGCCAAACCATTCATACCAATAGGCTGACTCATACTCTACTAAACTAGAAGGCCCTTCAACAACTACTCCCTTTTGGGACACAGATAATTTATCCGTGTCAAACTTTTTAAGACAATTATTTTCTTATTAAACACTTAGAACCCGAAGAAAACATCAAGGGCAGGACTTTTTGTGTGGAGTGTGTAAAGGACCAACTGGTCGACTGGTCTACGCGTTTCAAACCTCTAACATTATGAGGTTCTCATCAGGACCCATAAATTCTGAAAAGAAAATCAAAAAAAAAGAATAAAAAATGATAACTCTCAATTTTTATTTGGCATTTACAGAACTTGAGCCAGCCCCCATTCTCAGCCTGGCATACCCACCTTATGAATATTTATGCACGTGTGGTCTTAGCCTGCTTAATATCCAAAAGATTATTCAATCAGCTAGTGCCTGGAGCTGAAAACAACGAAATATGACAATAAACCTACTCGTCAAATACTTCACACATTTGACGAGTAGGTTTATTGTCATATTTCGTTGTTTTCAGCTCCAGGCACTAGCTGATTGAATAATCTTTTGGATATTAAGCAGGCTAAGACCACACGTGCATAAATATTCATAAGGTGGGTATGCCAGGCTGAGAATGGGGGCTGGCTCAAGTTCTGTAAATGCCAAATAAAAATTGAGAGTTATCATTTTTTATTCTTTTTTTTGATTTTCTTTTCAGAATTTATGGGTCCTGATGAGAACCTCATAATGTTAGAGGTTTGAAACGCGTAGACCAGTCGACCAGTTGGTCCTTTACACACTCCACACAAAAAGTCCTGCCCTTGATGTTTTCTTCGGGTTCTAAGTGTTTAATAAGAAAATAATTGTCTTAAAAAGTTTGACACGGATAAATTATCTGTGTCCCAAAAGGGAGTAGTTGTTGAAGGGCCTTCTAGTTTAGTAGAGTATGAGTCAGCCTATTGGTATGAATGGTTTGGCCAAGTATGGTAGATGATTGGATGTTTAAATTGCCTAGGGTGCTGTTCATTGTATTGTATTGTCATTTATATTGTATATAGATGTTTGTATTTGTTACGTTTGTCTCCATCACACAATAAAAGAATGTGTAATAAATAAAAAACTTTTTGAATAATAGGCAACTTATAAAGCCCCATCTTTTGTGTTTCAATTCATGAAAGGGTATATAAAAAATTGTGTCATTTAAACTAAATCCAGGGAGGACTAGGTGTTTTGTTCTTTAGTATTTCCGGCTCAGTTCTGCTGGTTTTTTGAGCCAAAGCCCAGTTTTGGTTTGTTGCTAGTATTTCTTAAGGCATCTAACCACAAATAGTTTGGGATTATCCAGGGAAAGCTGGGTAAGATACCGACCTGGTACTCTTCTTTGTTCTCCTGGAGCTGTTCAAGGTGACCCCTTCGGGTGAAAAAATTCTAGCCGACAGATCTAGAGCCCGCACAGCCAAAGCTCTCTTACACGAGCTGAGACAGAGCAACATTGCCAGCTTCGCTGATATCTCCTTCCTGGAGAGATATTGATTGTCGGGCCAGAATGTCAGCAAACGTAGGACCAGGTTGACGTCCCACAAGCCCGCATATCTGGGTTCCAGGGGACGGGACATCCTAAAACCCTTGAGGAGTTTACTTGCTAATCAGGACTACAGCCTATCTGCTTTCACTCTAAATTGATTCCATGTACTTTATGTATACTCCAGATTGGATACTGGGGTACTCTTATGGGTCCCTAGTATATGGTACACTATGTACCAAGGGCATAGGTACGCCAGAGGCCTACCCGGGGCTGCAGCATGTATTATGCCACACCTGGGCAGCCTTCCAAAATGGCACCACAGGTCTGCTACTGCAGCCAGGGTAAGGTGGTGCATGCACCCCTTACTGTGGTATAGGTTACCTATATCACTTCTGATCACACATGTATAAACCTATAAGTCACCCCTATGGCAGGCCTTAACGATCCTGAAGGCAGGGTGCTTGGTCTTCATGTGAGAGGGTGCTCATGCATGAGCAGAGCCCCTCTGCAGCATTCGGAATCTATTCTCTGAGGCTGTATGTGATGCAGCCAAGTGCATTATATCCTCGCGGTAAATGCTAACTTTGGAATGGCTGCACAGAGACATGTTGTGTTTGGTGTCAAACACATTAGAATCATACCTCCCCACCAGTAACTGGTGGGGGAGGTATGATTCCACCCTACTAGAGGGAGAAGCATGACTGCACCGGTACACCGGTACCAGCTTAACAGAACCCGGGCACCAAATAATGGATGCTGCCAGCCACAGACACAAGTCTGCCCTCCTGCTGCTGGACGAAACTCCGGCAGGGGAAGGCCTGAAAATAGATTTCCTGTCACAGGGACAGGCTTTAGTGTATTGGGGCTGGGTGGGTGCACTCCAAGAGTGCTTTGATGTCTGCACTGGGGGCACATTTGGTGTCCCTGTGCATAGTCCAGTTCAAACCAGTCCAAGGGGGCTACCAGCCCCATCTCTGGCGTGAAACTGGACAAAGGAAATGGGTGTAGCCGCCCCTCTTTCCTGACCCTCCCATAGGTGGGTCCCCAGAGTATGTCCAACCCCTTCCTTGGGTATAAAGTAGGAACCCCTGGCTACAGGACTTTAGATATTTCTGGACGAAACTCTGACACTGAATCCTGGAAATTCGACGATCTACATGACTAAATAACTGAAGAATTTCCCCTTGGAATAAAGGAGTTACACCCTTGCTTGGCAGGCACCGAAAAGACGCATCTGTCCAGTTGGCATCTCCAAAGCTCCTGAGGACTCCGAAGACTTTTGCCACACAGGAAGCTGGTTTCCAACCGTCCCCGAGGCTGACCTGAGTTCTCAGCAAACCTGAGATGCGTAACCCTCGTGGGGACCGTGCAACCCGAACCCCTGGACACCGCAACCATTTGCAGCTGCACAAGTCTCCCGGCAATTCCCGAGGCTGTGCTTTGTGCTACTTGTAGTCCAGACCCCGAGCAGCGATTGCACTGAAGATCACTGGCCTACACTCTCCTAGTGTTCCGTGGACTGGTTCCAAGTACTTCCTCCCGTTGCGCCTTCGCGATCCCTCGTCCTTTGACTTGTGGGTCCTTGAGAAGGGCAACTGTACTTTCAGCGGCCTTTCCTGGTTGCTCCAGAAGTTCCCTGACTCTCCATCGCTTGAGGAGTCCCCTGGACCTCGCTGGTGCACACCGAAGCCTTTGTTCTCTCAACTCGTGAGTTGCCATTGCTAAGGCTTCTTGGTTCCAATCCGGTAACTGACACCCCAGCACTCGACATCCTTAATGGGACAGCTCGCCTGCGGATCCTGGTCGTCGTCGATGTCTCCTGGTCCTCGTGGCAGCAGAGTCAAGCTTCACCTCTTCACCTGAAGCACCCGACATCGGTAGGCATTCGCCTATCGTGCCCCTGGTCACTGGCTAGTGACCCAGACTCTGTCCCCTCTACCTTCAGATTCGTCTCATCTGCGATCCAGGCTTGGATCTCTTCGGACACTTTCCTCCTTCACGGCAGCAGTACTTTGCAGCAACTCACCATTGAAAACGACGAAGACTCCCGACACCATTTGACACCTATGCACCCGTCTTCCCAGGGTTAGGTAACAAGAGTACTCCGGTGCTCCCGTATGCGTTGACCTTAGAACCTCCTAAGTCCAAAAGAGTTTGTTCCTAGTTATCCTCTAAGTGTCCTTAAACTCTAATTTCTCAACCGCGACTTTCTCATAGCATTGTACGGGGCTCGCGCCTGTGTTCAGACACTGCACGCGTCCCCCGTGGGTCTCCTGTGTCACTACCTTGGGTGGTTCTGTTGGGTCACAGCAATCCTACGTGCTCTAGGCACTGTGTCTAGTCAAGTTGTGGTTCTTATACAGCTTATTTAGTATATGGTTCAGCCAACCCCCCACCCCCCCCCCCCCACACCCCTCCCCCCCACCCGGGGCCTGTGGTATACTGTGCTAGTTTACTGTGTTTTATTGATTGCAACATATGTGCTTTGACCTCTAACCTCATGAAGAGATTAGTAGGGAGTGAGTGGACATAAATACATATATTTTATTTATATACCTTGTGTGGATCTCCTTTCATTTGGTTATTCAAGAGATTATAGACTGGTAAAACAAGCTGCTTTAGATATCTTCAAGACTTAGCCTGAAGGCTGCTCTCCATAGCTACCACTAGGATAGCTTTCAATAAAGATTGTCCTTAACCTATCATCAATTTGGGTTGTTTGGACTGGTAGAAGGTGCCCTCTAGAACTAGTGGACAGCATATACCAGGCCAACTTCTCACACCGCCTAAGCGATTGACACATTGCACTGCCATCGTGTTATCTATCCTCAACCGTACGCAGCAGGATAGCCTGTCCCTCATGAGGGATTGCATAGCAAACGAGCCTGCCAGAAGCTCGAGGCAATTGATGTGGAGGGTGAGTTCCTCCTCCGTCCATCTGCCTCCCATGTAGATCGAGCCGCATCTGTTTCCCCAACCCAGACAGCGGGCGTCTGACTCTATCACCAGGTCTGGAAGGGATCCGAAGATGCCCGCCCGTTCCAGGCTTCCATGTGGTCCATCCACCACTACATCTTCGTCCTGGCTTCCATCGTCAAAGTCACCATCTCTGAATAGGTAATGCCCCTCCGAGCCCGGGAAGATAGCTTGTATCGAGGACAATAATAAGCCAACAGTCCTGGCCAGTTGCCAAGAAATCATGTCCCTCCGGAGGACCTTCCTCAGTTCTTTTTTGATCTTGTTTATCTTCTGGCCCGGTAAGCTCAGGGTCACCACCCTGGAGTCTATTCAAAATCCTAGAAAGGTCATGGTCTGTTAAGGCGTCAGATTCGACTTCTATTGGTTTATGTCAAATCCCAGTTCTTGCAGGAAATGTATGGTGGTGTTCAGGTGAGCTATTAGGTGGTTCCGTGATTGGTCCAGGTAGATGATTAACCTGATGCCCAGAGTCCGGAGGTACTACACTACTGGCTTGAGGAGCTTCTTGAAGCACCAATGTGCCGAAGATAGGCCGAACAGGAAAGTCTTGATCTCGAATATTTGCCCTCTCCATTCGAATTGGAGATATCTGCAGTGAGGTGGGAAGATGGGACCCGTCAGGTAGGCGTTTTTTGGATCCAGATGCGCCAAACAGTCATCTTGCAGCAGCATGTCCCTGAGGAAGTGAATACCCTCCATCTTGAAGTGGCGATAAACCAGCAACTTGTTGAAACACCTGAGGTTGATCACCGGGCGGATACCCCGTCCATCTTCTCTACCAGAAACAAGTTGCTGAGGAAGCCACTGGGATGAGGGTGGGAGAAGCATATATTAATCCACATTTATAAAGCGCGAACAATCACCCGTAAGGGTCTCTAGGCGCTGGGGCCGTCAGGAAGATTAAGCGAGCCATTGCCCAGAGTCACATGGTGCTGGGCTAATCTGCTGCCGGGGATCGAACCGTGATCCCCAGATTCCGGAGTCAGTCGCCCTGTCCGCTGCGCCACACCTCTTCCCACTCTTGGCCAGAAGGTCCCGTACCTTTTGGTCTATTAGGGACATCTCCTGGGTGGAAAAGGCCAGAGAGCAGGGTCTCACTGTTTGTGATGGGGTTCCGTAGAATTCTATGTGGTGTCCTTGGACGGTCTCCAGTACCCACTGGTCCTCTGTTTTCTCTGCCCATTTGTGCGCGAAAAGGCGTAACCTCCCCTTCCCCCCAAACAGAGAGGTGATAACAGAACAGGGCTTACCGTTGTTCCCATTGTTGTTGGATCCTCCTCGAGGTTGATTATGTTTCCCTCGACTGCCACCGCAGGAGGGAAAGAAGGTTCCATGACGGCCATCGAGCCATCTCTTGTTCCTCTTCGCATGGGCTCTGTTAGGGCCTTGGTATGATTGGCGGCCGGAGTAGCAACCCCTGCCTCTTCTGGCCCCTCCAAAAACCTTTGCCGGGTAGATCTTTTTTATTGAAGACTGAGGGCTGAGAACGCGGCAACAAACTTTCCTAGTTCTTTGACGAAAGGGTCGCCAAACAGGGTACTCTATGCTATGGGGCCTGCCTCTGAGGTTGAAAGTTCTCCCAGCTTGGGGTCGATTTTGATCAGAAGGGAGCAGCGTTGTTCTGCTGAGAGGGCGCAGTTGGCGTTGCCCAGGAGGCAGATCGCTCTCTGTGCCCAGCATGCAACGTCCTCTGTGGGGAGAGGATTCCCTTACTCTCTAGCCTGTTCCGCTAGTTTGATGATCTTGGTTAAGGGCCCCATCACGTCCAGGAGCTTGTCCTGGCAGGCTCGCCATGACCGGTCTACACCTCTCTTAGGATTCCTCATGTACTTGGTGAAGAAGGTGAATAATTTGGGCTTTATCTCTGGGGTCGCTGTCACCTCATCGTCAAGGGAAGGTCTGGGACATTCCACCCTTAGGCTTGCCCTAACTTCTTTACTGAGAGGCTGGCGGCACTTGCTCGCCACATACACTGTTACTTTCTTCTCCGGGACCCACTCTGCGGAGCGTGGTTGATAGATCCCTTCTGTGTCAAACATGTCACTAGTGGCATTGTCTCCCTCAGCAGAGTCTGAACAGGTTGAATGTGGGTGCCAGAATCTGCCCGAGTTCTGTGCCTCATCAGAGGAGGCTTCATCATCCTCAACATCACCCTCACCCATATCGAGGAACCCCTCTTTGGGATCTAAATCCATTGCGATGTCATCGCCCATTACTCCGAGTATTTCTTCCTCCCGGTAGGGTGCATCCTTAAGCTTGTGCGCTCTCTTGTGGAAGACTTCAGTCAAACGGCTAAAGCCTTCCACGTGCCCCGTGTTACGCTTGCCGGCCTTGCGTGTGGGGACTGAGGTCACCCCACTAGGCCCAGCCCCCTGTCCCCCAGTATACGCCTGTATACATGGGCCGACAGTTTGGCGACACTCTTCTGCAGATGGGCAAGCGCCTGAGATATGGCTTGGGTAAGGATCTTCTTTAAGGGTGAGAGCACCAATACATACTAAGGTATATAAATGGGCAGCCCCCTTCGCTGGTGCTCTGAAGTGGTATTCCAGGCAGTAACCAATTTCAGGGGTGTACGCTGCCTGCCGCACTTGCTGTGTGTCACCACACAAAAGTTTTAATTGGGCTTAGCCCTGTTTGTCTTACCGCCTCCGCGGTGTCAGGTGAGGGTTGGAGAGAGGAGGCACACAGCGGGAGTATGCTTCACCTCTCTTCAGCAGTACGTGCTGCCAGAGCGCTGTCCGAGCTTCTCTGCGGTGGGATGAATGGGTTAGGAGGTGCGAAACAGTGCCATGTTGTCTACCCGCGCTGTACTAGGTAGACATGCTTGGGCGGTTTGCCTGCCGCGCGTGGAGCCTGAAGCAAGAAGGCTGTAACTCAAACAAAAAAAAGTGGAGCGAAAGCTCATGTAGAAAGGCATCAATTTTTTTAACTGGTTGAGTGCTCATGACGAGCTCAGCTCGTCATGAGTCACAGTGGAGCTGTGCTCATGACGAGCTGAGCTCGTCATAACGGCCGCGGCCCGCCCACGTGTGATTAATTCCCCGCTGTGTGGGAGAATTAATCAGTGGGCGGGGTCTTGACGAGCTCAGCTTGTCATGAGCACAGCTCCACTGTGAGTCATGACGATCTGAGCTCGTCACGAGCATTGCAGCGCCGTGGCCCCCCTCCCCCACACCCCCGCACCGCGGCGGAATTACCCCCGCAGGGAAGGTGTTAAATAAGCAGTAAAATAAATAATGCTACGCCAGAAATGCCCACTTTCCCTCTAACTATAGTCAGTAAGGAATCTAAAGGCGACTTAACTGACAACGTGAAGTGAAGAAAGAGGAAGGCCTGCGATGAGTTGTGTTATATAGACTATCGGACTGTTAATGGATTGGACTATTGGTGACCATGGTTACTCCCTGTGGTTCATGAGAGTTGTAGTATTGTTGCTGTGTTGTTTTTACTTTTGCCTTTGAACTTGCTATTAATAAAGAGTGAAGAAAGATATGCATAATCCTCACCTCCTGTCCTGTCATAGAATTCCCATGTCTGGAAGAAAACTGTGTTCACGGCCCAGGTTGTATCCATGCTAGGTTAGACTCTTTAGAGGCTGCGCCCTCTCTGCAAGGCTGTCCACACAGTCTATACTCCGTGCCAAAATCCGATACTTCCACAAGTTCTACTATAGGAAGAATGTATTTTCTAAGTGCATGCACAACTGTGACGAGTTGTAATACGCATGCGCAGTTGTAGGTGGTCTTTACTACACATACGTCATGTTCCACGCATGAGCACTTGTGATTCATCATATCTTGCAATGCGCAGTTGTTCATGATCAAGTTCCTCTTGACCGATGCACGTGCTTTAGTCCCACATGTCCAGGGAAATAACAATGTCTGCGGTCCCTGCTGTGCCCTCTGTGCCAGACTCACGCAGGCTGGCCCCGGACAGTCTACACTCCATGCCTCGCTCCTCACAGGTTGTGTTCTCTCTCTTTATTTATTTATGCGTTGCTATATAACGCAAACGTTACCCAGAGGTGTCAGAGCACTTTGCAATTGAGCAAAGTAAATTGCATGAGGCAGGAGAGTAGCATGGTAGTAGGTAAAACTACTTATATTTACAACAGTTACTCTCACTGCCAAACCACCCCTCCCTTTCCACCAGCTGTCTACCTTCTGTGCCAGGATGCCCCTCCCTTAGGCTGTCTACTCACTCTGCCAGACTGCCCCTCCCTCTCCTCTGGCTGCCTGCCCTCGGTACCAGGCTGCCCCTCCCTCTCCACCAGCTGTCTGCCCTCTGTGCCAGGCCGTCCCTCTCCATTGGCTGCCTTCCCTCGGTGCCAGGCCGCACCTCTCTCAGGCTGTCTACCATCTATGCCAGGCCGCCCCTCCCTCTGCTCCAGCTGCCTACCCTCTGTGCCAGGCTGCCCCTCCCTCAAGCTGTCTACGCTGTCTGCTAGGCCGCCCCTCCCTCTCCATCGGCTGTTCACCATCACTCCCTGCCTCTCACAAACCGCATGCATAAGGAGAGTTTAGGTAAGAAATGGCCTTGAGGGCAGGATGGGCTCTGTCAGGGATGTATTATACAGGACAGTTACAACCACCACAAGGGACCCCTGTGGAGTGTGACTGGTTGTAGGAGGCTGGCTTAGCATATGGTGCACACATATCTCACTGAAGCACCTTGCACTAATCCAAGCAAACTTTCTGGTGATTTTAGTGGTCTAAGACAACCATAGACAGCTCTCTTAAGTGGTAGCTGTGGAGAGCAGCCTTCAGGCTTATCCTGAAGGAGTGTTAAGCAGCTTGTTTTATAAGATCTAATCATGTAGTGTAGGTTAAATGAAAAATAACCACAAAGTGTATATATAAAAGTGTTTATTTACCACACAACCCTCACTAACACATTGGTTTATTCCTAGCCACAAATACACATCAATACTTAAATTGCAAATAAGGTAAGTAGCACAAAATACAGTGATCTCCAGGGGAACACCGAACTATATCCTAAAAAAGTGGAATGCGAACTGTGACCGAAGTCAGGACTTGGACCAGGAGACTCAATGGAGGACTTCAGAAAAGATGCCGCTGGCGTGGATTTAGGCCCAGATCTCTGTACTGGGGTGAATTTATGACATTGTTCTGCATTCTGTCCATCAACTGTTTTTGCATTTGTCACCCCGAGTGGGAAGGTTATGCCCAGACATGGGTCCCGTGCTCTCTAAGCCACTGGAATCAAGCTATCCTGGCTGAAGAGGGGTGAAACCCCAAAACCGGTCCTAGCATGCTTGTTTCCAGTCCAGGGAGGACCTGGCTTGGCAGTTCGGGCTGGACTGTTCCCATGAGGCACAGGGTCAAGACTGATTTGCATATGACTGGGTTCAAACTGGAACGGCGGGGTGAGCAAGAAAATGATGGATTTAGGCCCAGATCTCTGTACTGGGGTGAATGTATGACATTGTTCTGCATTCTGTCCATCAACTGTTGTTTTTGCTGGCGAAGGCTTGGCAATTCGTCCTGTGGATTCCAAGGGTGGATTCTTGAAGAGGAGAACTTGCAAGCAAGGGGACAGGAAGCACGGAAGAGCAATACCCACCAATGTCAGAAGGTTTAGGTGTAATGACAGTGACCTTGTAGCTGTGAGGACCAGGTGACACTGAGGAAGATCAGGAGCCATGCACAAGCTGTTCCATGCCAGAAGTCAAGAACCAAGGGGTCAGTGTCCTGCAGTAGCACTATCAAGCTTTGGCTTGTACAGCATGCATAGAAAGCGAAGAAGGAGCAACGTTGGGGCCAGCAAGGTCCAAGGGACACACCACAAGCAGGAGAGTCGTAGCTGGTCCAGAGCAAGCAGGGGAGCCAACTGAAGCAGGGGAAGGCTCTCGAAGGACCCACAGGCCGAAGGCAGAGGAGTCACAAGAGGACCTCGAGCAGCTTACTAAAGATGAAGGCCCGCGATGCAGAGGATGTTGTGAGGACGCTGTTCTTGGCAGGACAAGAGGCTGGAGCTTCTTGTAGCCCGAAGATCTCTGGAGTGCTGAGCCAAAAAGCCTTGGCAACGACAAGCTGACGCGATGCACAAGGGTTTGGTCCCAGCGGTTCTGACGAGGGACACTGGCCTCAAAATTGTAGAGCGGACAGGTTAGGCCTCGACGGAGTAAGAGAGCCACCACCTGTGTTGCTGAGCCTTTTGAAGTCTGTGGGACATACGGAGCAGCAGACCGCTCAGCTTCGTTGTGCTACCTGCAGATGCAGGGGAGTGACTCCTTCACTGCAAGGGAGATTACTTCAGGTGTCCTTGTTGCCCACAGGTCTGTTTAAGATCCTAGAAGAGGCACAGACACAGATGACCAAGAAGACTTGCAGAGCAGCAGGAGTCTTCCTTGATGCAGTCTCGGTTCCGGGTAGAGTTCAGCGAAGTCCAAGCGGCCAGACTGTCGACGAGTGACGTGGTTTCTGGCTTGAGTCTTGTCCCATGACAAATCTGAGGACCCACTCACAGGTAAGCCCTTAAATACCCTAGGAAAGGAGTTAGGACGACTCGGGGGTCCCTCATAGAGGAGGGGCTGGACAGAGGGTAGGATACTTCCATGTAATCTGTCCAGTTTTGTGCCTAGAGCAGGAGCCAAGGGCTCCCTGAACTGGCTCAAACCTGATTATGCAAGGAGGGCACCAAATGTGCCCTTCAAAGCAGTCTGGTGGCGCTGGCAATCGTCCCCACCCCAGCCCAATACACTAAGTCCTGTCTGTGAGGTGGTCACACTTCCTTGTGACAGGAAACCTATTGTTCTACCTTTTCCTGCTCGAGCTCAGCTCAGCAGCAGGAGGGCAGAATCGTGTCAGGGGTCGGCAGCAGCACTAGCTTGCTGACAGACCCTGGAAGGCTGTTACTTGGAGTACTCGGGGCTTCCCGGAGGAGCCCCCTAGTGCATGGAATCATACCTCCAACACCGTTAATGGTGTTGGGGGTATGATTCCAACATGTTTGATACCAAATATGCCCAGGTTCGGCTCAGCCACTACATAGTTAGCCATCGCTATATGTATTAAAATGATTTGCTGCACTTACAAAGCCTGAAGCATTGACTCTGGGGTGTGTACGGGTGTCCTGTTCATGCAGAGGCACCCACACACTTACAACCCAGCACCCTGCCTTCAGAATTAAAAGGCTGCCTAAGGGGTGACATCGTTTTTTTTTATAACTCTTTTTTTATTGAAAACAGGGCATGACAATCCAGAATGATTGCATACATAAGCAATGATGACAGGACAGTAATACAGGCTAGGCGACAAACACAGGCACAAGATCAAGCAATAATTAATCACAGTTCCCCCGTACTCAGACCCCGTGTGTCAGCACCTTCTCTTGTCAGCGGGGGCACGCATATCCCTCCCCTATAGTTATTCCATTTTTCCCAGATCTGCGTCCACTTGGTGGGGCATCCCCAAGCTTCATAAATGGTCTTTTCTGTAACCATGCACCAGTCCATATCTTTACCCCATTGAACAAGACGTGGTGGGTCCCTTGCCTTCCACTTTCACACTATGTTTCGCCACCATCAGTCCCAGAGTTACCCATATTCGCTCCTTGGAGTTCAAGTCCGTCGGGCCCCAGACACTCAAGATACCCAGCTTGATGTTGCAGTCAATCTTTTGCCCCAACACCTCTTCCATGCGTCCCGCCACTGCCGACTAATACCTTTGGATAGACACACTCCCAGAGAATGTGGTGATGTTAGGTAAAGTAAAATATTGTCCGCTTATAACGTAATGCGGTCCTCCCAGCTTAGTGTCCACTTGAGTCCTCTGATAAGGGGATCTCTCCGAATCCACTTGGCCATTTGCTCAAGGGTCAGAGCAAAAAGCAGCGGGGACAGGGGACAGCCCTGTCTGGTGCCTCTGCTGAGTGCGAAGGTGCAAGATTTTCTATTGTTGACTACAATTTGGGCCAGCGGTTGTTGATACAGGAGCCAAACCCAACTAATATCTCCCAGGCCCAGTCCTAGTTTCTGAAGTACTGCAAACATATAGGGCCACTCGATAGTGTTGAATGCCACGGCTGGATCAAGAGATACCTCCACCGCATCTTCACTGTGAGAAGTTGGCCTGGCATATGCTGTCCTCTAGTTATAGGGGACACCTTGCACCAGTCCAATTCGACTTTTATGGTGATAGGTTAAAAGACAACCTTTAAAGAAAGCTATCCTAGTGGTAGCTGTGGAGAGCAGCCTTCAGGCTAAGTCTTGAAGGAGTGTTAAGCTTATTGTTTTACCATGGATAACCTCTTGAATGACCAAATGAAAGAGTAGTCCACACAGGTGTATATTCAAAATATATGTATTTATTCTGAGAACAAATCCCACTAGACTCTTGTGAGGCTGGAGGTAAAGATACAATTCAATAAAGCATTTATAATCACAATAAATAGCACTGGAATCACTGGGCCCCAGGGGGGGACCAAACCATATATAAAAAAAAAATGGTATAAGAACCACGACAGTTCTGCAGACAGTGCCTAGGGCACTTAGGATCGCTGGCCCCTTACAAAACCACCCAAGGTAGTGAGGGAGGGGACCCACGGGGAACGTGTGCAGTGGTGAATCTACAGTCGGGATCCCTATTAAACCCTATGGGAAATGTCGTGGTTGGAAATTACAAGAATCTAGACACTTCAAGTAGGAGTTCAAGTTCAGGAGTTTTAAGTTAAGCTCGTGGAGGGCCCACACCCACGATAGTACCAAGGTACCACTGTTACCTGCCCCAGGGAGGCCGGGTGCATAGATCGTTTTCGGTGTCGGGTCGACGTCTCGTTTTCAATAGAAAAACGTGAAGAACTGCTGCTGGCGTGAAGCGTCGTCGATGTCGTGCGGGTTGACGATGTAGATCTTGAAGGAAAGGACCTGAAAGCAGTGGGGACAGAGTCTGGGTCACTAGCCAGTGACCAGGGGCCTCAGGAGAAAGAGCCCTTCAATGTCGAGTGCTTCCTGGTCGAAGACGGGTGTAGGAGAGTAGGGTCTGCTTTCTATGTTCACCCCCACTTTTTGCTTTTGCTTTACTGGTTTTTGACTTGGATGTGGCTGTGGGCCTGCTAATCAGACCCACAGCCCTGCTGTTCTCTCTCTAAATTGATACTATGTACTTTAGGTGCATAACCCATTTGGATAGGATCACCTTATTGGCCCCTGTACAGTGTACCTTAGGTACCCAGGGCATAGGTGTACCCTAGGCCTACCAGGGGCTGCAGCATGTATTATGCCACCCCTGGCCTGGCCTTCCATTATGACACAACTGGCTGATCACTCAGCTGGGGCAAGGTCGTGTAATCACTCCTTGCTTAGGTGTAGTATTCCTATACCTATCTTACATATAGACACATGTGTACCTATCAGCCACTCCTGTGGCAGGCCTTAACAATCCTGGAGGCAGAGTGCTTGGTAACATGTGAGATGGTGCTCTAGCATGAGCTCAGCCTGTCTGCAGCTTTCGGAACCATGTCCTTATAGCTGTTCAATGATATAGCCTACCATATACTCTGAAAGTGCCTTATAATCTTAAACGGTTATGGTAACTATGGTCTGGCTTTATCAAAACATGTCGTGTAAGGTGTCTAACACTTTGGAATAATACCCCCATCCCATTTCTGGGGATGAGGATATTATCCCTCCCTTCTAGAGGGAGAAGACATGTTATAACCTACTTACCCGGTTAAAGTTAACCAGAGCCCCAGCATCAAAAAATGGATGCTGCTGCCACGACACAAGTCTGACCTCCTGCTGCTGGGAGCGATCCCGGCAAGGGAGGCTTGGACAATAGGTTTCCTGCCTTGGGAGGTGCGAGCACCACCCCAGACAGGCCTTAGTGTATTGGGGCAGGGAGGGATGAAAGAAACGAGACACTGCCTGGGGCACACAAGGTGCTCCATGCATAGTCCAGTTCAAACCGCTGCTGGGGCACACCAGCCCCAGTCCTGGCGCGAAACTGGACAAAGGGAAGGGGGTGTAACCACCCCCCTCCCAGGTCCCACCCATAAGGCGTGACCTAGCAGGCAACCCAGCGCCCCAGATTAGTATAAGAGTGGTAGCCGGGCCCCAGGAGATTAGATTATCCTGAACCTGCAACTTGAACAGAAACTCTGGACCTTCGACATTCGACGAAAGAAGAAGACTGAAGAATCTCCCTTGTGGCCAAGGAGTGACTACCCTGTGCAAACAGGCACCATCAAGAGACTACCCTTTGCTTTGCTGAAGTTCTACGAGGGCCCGACTGCAGAGCCCGACCAAAGCCTTGACTTCCAGACTTCTCCGACCCTGATCCACATCCACAGCCGAGCTGAGATCCGTGGAGGCGACGAGAGACGTGGGACCGGCTACCTGGGAAAAGTGGCGAGTATCTTCCAGCGCAGCTTCTGAGGTACCCTCGAAGTTGTGCACCGGGATTGAGAAGCCCCAACCCCAAGCACCATATGCACCGAAGATCAGCCCCCCACACTCCACGAGTCCTGCGTGGGGCCCTTCTGCATTTTCCTGCTTGCCGCGTCTGTCCGGTTGCTTGCCCGTTGGCTAGTGGCCTTTGTGACGACACACCTTGAAATCTTCACTGCTGGTTTGGCTCCTCCAGACTGGCTCCCGCTTCTTTGCAAAAGAGAAGCACCCCAGACCTTCCTGATCTGCACCAGAAGCAAGTCCTCCGTTCTTCGTGGGTTCCGCTTGCCAAGGCTTGGTGAGTCCTAGTTCGACTTCGACGCCGCCGACAGCAAGAGCCTTCGTGGGACAGCTCGCCTCCTGGTCCTGGTTGTCCTCGACGTCTGTTGGTACCCGTGGCTGCAGCGACAAGCTTCACCCTTCACCTGCAATCTTCACGACATCGCCTGGTTCCTTCCTGGTTCCACGTGGTCACTGGCTAGTGACCTTGACTCTGTCCCTCTAGCTGCTTCAGAAGTGTCCTTAAACTGTTAATTTCTAACTGCTAGTAATTCTATCGACTTTTACGCATTACGCGTGAGTGTTTCCACTCTGCACCTGAATCCCGTGGGCCTCCCACTTCCTAACTGTTGCTAGTGTATTGTAGCCCCAGCGATTCCCTAGGCCTAGGCCTATCCTATTTCCGTGACAGTGGTCCTTATACCACTTCTTTAGTATATGGTTTACGTGGCCCCTAGGGCCTAACTGTATTACTTACCTGTGTGACTTAATGTATGCTTGAATAAGACTGTGTTGTACTTACCTCTAATCTCATACAGAGTGCTGAGGGTTTGACTAGAATAAATACACTTTATTTTATATATATATCTGTTGTGGTGTCCTTTCATTTGGTATTCAAGGGATTATATATGGTATCACCGCTGGCTTCACATGCCATTCAGAGTTTAGCCTAAGACTGCTCTTGTCCATGCTACCACTAGGATAGCTGGTCTATAAGGTTGACTTTACAACCAATCACCATAAGGGTTGTTTGGACTGATATAAGGTGTACACTAGAACTAGTGACATCATACATCAGGCCAACTTCTCACATTGGTGAGCAGCGGTTGGGATCTGAGCTTGCTGTTGTAATACCATTGTAATCTTGAGATACTAAATTGAAAGATCACACAGATATTGTTTAGGTACATATAACATAGATTATAATACTTAAGTCCTACTGGACTTAGTGGTTGTAGGTTGAAGGGAGTAACACACCATGACTACAACTACCAGAGAGGTTTAGTAGAAACAACTAGTGTAGGTAGGTGCACACACCACACCCTCACTAGATCATGTCTCTGGGAGGAGATCAAGTAGATGCTCTCTCAGGAGGGGCAGGTCTGAAAAAGACCCCCTCTAGATATGATACCCTAACTTTTCAGGAGATGAGACAATTGTGTACCTCCAGAAAGTTAAAACAGGGTGCACCTACCCTCCTTCAGCTAGTACAACTCCTAGAGGAGTATGATACTCTTAGGGCCTCACAGGCTAGTACCCTAGGTACAAAGGAGGGTCTACCCACCACAGATGAGTCAGATGGGACTTCAGATGAAGAGGTAGACAGCCAGGGCCAAGTAGGAAGACTTAGCCAGGCTAACCTAAGCTTACATGGGAGTTTGCATGGGGTCCCCCCATACAGACCCCCAAGTGGGCTTAACCAGAGAAGCAGGAGAGACAGATCCCCTTCAAAGAAATCCATCCACTCCCATGTCTCTAGCATCTCTAATGCCTCTTCTCACAGGGGAATGACTTCCCCCGAGAGAAAGTAGCATGAAGCCAGAATGAGGGAAGCTAATCTGAGGATTCAGAGGGAAGAACTTGCCCTTGCCAAGGAGAAGCTTGCTCTGGCCAGAGAGCAAAAGTTAAGTGGGTCAGAACCCACTGGTGGCAGCAATATCCCTAAGGATAGAGACAGGCACTATGATAATAGAAACCTGAGCAAGATTGTCCCTCCCTACAAGTGTGGGGATGACATCCACAAATGGATAACTGCTTTGGAGAGAGCTTGCAAAGTACAGCAGGTACCCCAAAGTCAGTGGGCAGCTATCTTGTGGCTCTCCTTCTCTGAGAAAGGTAGAGACAAGCTCCTCACAGTTAGTGATGAGGATGCAGATAATTACACTGTCCTGAAGAGTGCTCTAATTGATGGGTTTGGCCTAACCACTGAGCAATACAGGTTGTTGTTCAGGGATACCCAGAAGACACAGACTCAGGACTGGACTGACTTTGCAGATTGTGCCACTAAGGCTCTGGAAGGCTGGCTAGTGGGAAGTAAGGTTAAGGACTATACAGGATTGTATAATTTGATCATGAGAGAGCAAATCCTTAACAACTGTCAAAACCAGCTACTGCATCAACACCTGATTGATTCTGATCTGACTTCTCCCCAAGAATTGGGAAAGAAGGCAGATAGATGGGTCAGGACTAGAGTTAAGCAGAAAAACCAGAACCAGGGCAGTGATCAGAAAAAGGCAGACCAGAAGTGTAATGACCAGAAACAAAAAGACCAGAAGTCTTCACCAGGCCCCCAAAAGGCTCAGGGGGAGGGTGGTCCCAAAAGGGATAAAAAGAAAGATGGCCAAAAGAAACCATGGTGCAACTATTGTAAGTCCAACTCACATTGGTTTAGTGAGTGCACCAAAAAGGATAAGCCCCCAGCCACCATTGCCCCTAAGGCAACTGTACCCCCTAATCCAGCTGTAAGTGGTGGTTCCCAGCAAAAGGGTGTAGTAGGGTTAACCCTGGGAACTGAGGAGGATTCTGGCCTAGTCAGAATACCTACTCAGGCTGTTCTGATCTGTGATGGGGACTTGGCTTTGTCCTCTACTGTAGGCCCCAGTAACCTGGGCAAGTACAGACAGACTCCTTTTATCAACCAGAGAATGGCTCAGGCCTACAGGGACACTGGGGCCTTTGTGGACCCTGGACAGATCATACTAGGTGAGAATTACCTAGTGACCAACGCTAGCAATGCCACTACCTCCCATAGTGTGGCTATTGTTAACTTCTCCTGGGGAGGGGTAACTGGCCTCAAGAAAGTTGTTCTTAGTTCAGACCTTCCTGTGGAGTGTTTACTGGGCAATGATCTTGAAACTTCAGTTTGGTCTGAAGTGGAGTATAGGACCCATGCAGAAATGCTGGGGATAGATGCACATGTCCTTGCTGTGACCAGGTCACAGGCCAAAAAGTGCACCACTGAACAAGTGCTGGATCCTGAAACTATGGACCAGTCACAACCCAAGAGAAAGAGCAGTAGGGTAAAGGCTGTGCCTTCCCCCCTGCCTCAGGCACTGGATCAGCCCTCACAGGAGGATGATTCTGAGAGCCCGGAAGGAACTGTCCTAGAAGAACTTGAACCTGATCAGATTGAGTTTCTTGGGACAGGGGGACCTTCAAGGGCAGATCCGAGGCAGGCTCAATTAGACTGCCCCTCTCTTGAACCCCTCAGACAGCAGGCTGCTGCTGAGGCTGCAGGGAATGCTCAAGGTACCCATAGAGTGTATTGGGATGAAGGGCTGCTGTATTCAGAGGCTAGAGACCCCAAGCCTGGTGCATCCAGGAGGTTGGTCATACCACTGAAGTTCAGAGGCTTCCTTCTTACCTTGGCCCATGATATTCCCCTTGCAGGACACTTAGGCCAGAACAAGACTTGGGACAGGCTTGCCCCTCACTTTCACTGGCCCCATATGTCAGAAGATACCAAGGAGTTTTGTCGCTCCTGTGTCACCTGCCAAGCCAGTGGCAAATCAGGTGGCACCACAAAGGCCCCCCTCATACCACTACCTGTGGTGGGGGTTCCCTTTGAAAGAGTGGGCATAGATATTGTAGGACCAATGGACCCACAAACAGCATCTGGGCACAGATTTATACTGGTGATAGTGGACCATGCCACCAGGTATCCAGAAGCTATTCCCCTGAGGACCACAACAGCTCCTGTTGTGGCAAGGGCCCTGCTTGGAGTATTCTCCAGAGTGGGCTTTCCAAAGGAGGTCATTTCTGACAGAGGTGCCAACTTCATGTCAGGATTCTTGACTGCAATGTGGAAGGAGTGTGGTGTGAACTACAAGTTCACCACACCCTATCACCCACAGTGCAATGGGCTTGTTGAGAGATTCAACAAGACCCTAAAGGGAATGATAAAAGGTTTACCAGACAAGCTTAGGCGAAGATGGGACATCCTTTTACCCTGCCTTCTGTTTGCTTACAGAGAGGTCCCACAAAAGGGGGTTGGCTACAGCCCTTTTGAGCTTTTGTTTGGGCATCCTGTAAGAGGACCCCTATGTTTAGTAAGGGAAGGATGGGAGAGACCTCTCAGACAACCCAAACTTGATATAGTGGATTATGTACTTGGTCTCCGCTCCAGGATGGCAGAGTATATGAAGAAGGCTTCCAAAAACCTTGAGGCAAGCCAAGAACTCCAAAAAGCTTGGCATGACCAAAAGGCTGTGCTGACTGTTTACCAGCCAGGACAGAAAGTGTGGGTGTTGGAGCCAGTGGCCCCAGCAGCACTCCAAGACAAATGGTCTGGACCCCACACTATTGTTGAGAAAAAGGGAGAAGTCGCCTACTTGGTGGACCTTGGGACTCCCAGAAGCCCCCACAGGGTGCTTCATGTCAACAGATTGAAAGCATATGTTGACAGGGCAGACATGGGCTTACTCATGGCTACAGATGAGGGGCAGGAGGAAGAGAGTGACTCTCTCCCAGACCTGTTGACTCAGAACCCTGATGATGGCTCAGTTGATGGTGTGGTCTTTTCTGACAGCCTCACTGTCCATCAGCAACAGGACTGCAGGCAAGTTCTGCAGTCCTACAGACCTATGTTCTCTCTGACCCCAAGTCAGACAAACTGGTGCACCCATGAGGTGGACACTGGTGACAGTCTGCCTGTGAAGAGTAAAATCTACAGGCAACCTGACCATGTCAGGGACTGCATAAAAGTTGAGGTACAAAAGATGTTGGAGCTGGGAGTCATTGAACCTTCAGAGAGCCCTTGAGCTAGTCCTGTAGTCCTTGTGCCAAAACCTCACACCCAAGATGGTAAGAGAGAGATGAGGTTTTGCGTGGATTACAGAGGTCTCAATGCTGTCACTAGGACAGATGCCCACCCAATACCTAGGGCAGATGAGCTCATTGACAGACTGGCAGCTGCTAAGTTTTTGAGCACATTTGACCTGACAGCAGGCTACTGGCAAATCAGACTAGCTGAGAATGCAAAGGCCAAAATTGCTTTCTCGACCCCAGGAGGACATTATCAATTTGTGGTAATGCCCTTTGGTTTGAAGAATGCACCTGCCACTTTCCAAAGGTTGGTGAATCAAGTCCTTACTGGGTTGGATGATTATTGTGCAGCTTATCTTGATGATATTGCTGTCTTTAGCTCCACCTGGGAGGATCACCTGGTCCACCTGAGGAATGTTTTAGAGGCCCTGCAAAAGGCAGGCCTCACTATCAAGGCCACTAAGTGCCAGATAGGGCAGAGCAAGGTTGTATACCTGGGCCACCTAGTTGGTGGGGGTCAGGTTCAACCACTGGAGAGCAAGATCCAGACCATAAAGGACTGGACTCCTCCAACTACCCAGACTCAGGTCAGCTTTCTTGGGCCTGACTGGGTACTACAGAAAGTTTGTTAAGAACTATGGGTCCATTGTGACACCACTTAATGACTTGACCTCCAAGAAAATGCCAAAGAAAGTTCAGTGGACAGTAAGCTGTCAAAAAGCATTTGATGACCTGAAGCAGGCCATGTGCAGTGCACCTATTCTGAAAAGTCCAGACTACTCCAAAGACTTTATTGTCCAGACAGATGCTTCTGAGTTGGGTGTGGGAGCTGTTCTTTCACAACTTAATATAGATGGTCAAGACCAGCCCATTGCTTTTATAAGTAGAAGGCTGACCCCTAGAGAGAAACGTTGGTCAGCTATTGAGAGGGAGGCCTTTGCTGTGGTTTGGGCCCTGAAGAAGCTGAGGCCATACTTGTTTGGCACTCACTTCAAGACCATAAGCCCCTCTTGTGGCTAAATCAGATGAAGGGTGAAAATCCCAAACTTCTTAGGTGGTCCATTTCCCTACAGGGGATGGACTTCACAGTGGAACATAGACCTGGGACTGACCATGCCAATGCAGATGGACTCTCCAGATATTTCCAATTAGAACATGAATACTCAACTGGTCAAGGTTAGTTTAATGTCCCTAAGTTTGGGGGAGGGTTGTGTAGGAGAGTAGGGTCTGCTTTCTATGTTCACCCCCACTTTTTGCTTTTGCTTTACTGGTTTTCGACTTAGATGTGGCTGTGGGCCTGCTAATCAGACCCACAGCCCTGCTGTTCTCTCTCTTAATTGATACTATGTACTTTAGGTGCATAACCCATTTGGATAGGATCACCTTATTGGTCCCTGTACAGTGTACCTTAGGTACCCAGGGCATAGGTGTACCCTAGGCCTACCAGGGGCTGCAGCATGTATTATGCCACCCCTGGCCTGGCCTTCCATTATGACACAACTGGCTGATCACTCAGCTGGGGCAAGGTCGTGTAATCACTCCTTGCTTAGGTGTAGTATTCCTATACCTATCTTACATATAGACACATGTGTACCTATCAACCACTCCTATGGCAGGCCTTAACAATCCTGGAGGCAGAGTGCTTGGTAACATGTGAGATGGTGCTCTAGCATGAGCTGAGCCTGTCTGCAGCTTTCGGAACCATGTCCTTATAGCTGTTCTTTGATATAGCCTACCATATACTCTTAAAGTGCCTTATAATCTTAAACGGTTATGGTAACTATGGTCTGGCTTTATCAAAACATGTTGTGTAAGGTGTCTAACACTTTGGAATAATACCCCCATCCCATTTCTGGGGATGAGGATATTATCCCTCCCTTCTAGAGGGAGAAGACATGTTATAACCTACTTACCCGGTTAAAGTTAACCAGAGTCCCAGCATCACAAAATGGATGCTGCTGCCACGACACAAGTCTGACCTCCTGCTGCTGGGAGCGATCCCGGCAAGGGAGGCTTGGACAATAGGTTTCCTGCCTTGGGAGGTGCGAGCACCACCCCAGACAGGCCTTAGTGTATTGGGGCAGGGAGGGATGAAAGAAACGAGACACTGCCTGGGGCACACAAGGTGCTCCATGCATAGTCCAGTTCAAACCGGTGCTGGGGCACACCAGCCCCAGTCCTGGCGCGAAACTGGACAAAGGGAAGGGGGTGTAACCACCCCCCTCCCAGGTCCCACCCATAAGGCGTGACCTAGCAGGCAACCCAGGCAACCCAGCCCCCCAGGTTAGTATAAGAGTGGTAGCCGGGCCCCAGGAGATGAGATTATCCTGAACCTGCAACTTGAACAGAAACTCTGGACCTTCGACATTCGACGAAAGAAGAAGACTGAAGAATCTCCCTTGTGGCCAAGGAGTGGCTACCCTGTGCAAACAGGCACCATCAAGAGACTACCCTTTGCTTTGCTGAAGTTCTACGAGGGACCGACTGCAGAGCCCGACCAGAGCCTTGACTTCCAGAGTTCTCCGACCCTGATCCACATCCACAGCCGAGCTGAGATCCGTGGAGGCGACGAGAGACGTGGGACCGGCTACCTGGGAAAAGTGGCGAGTATCTTCCAGTGCAGCTTCTGAGGTACCCTCGAAGTTGTGCACCGGGGATTGAGAAGCCCCAACCCCAAGCACCATCTGAACCGAAGATCAGCCCCCCACACTCCACGAGTCCTGCGTGGGGCCCTTCTGCATTTTCCTGCTTGCCGCGTCTGTCCGGTTGCTTGCCCGCTGGCTAGCGGCCTTTGTTACGACACACCTTGAAATCTTCACTGCTGGTTTGGCTCCTCCAGACTGGCTCCCGCTTCTTTGCAAAAGAGAAGCACCCCAGACCTTCCTGGTCTGTACCAGAAGCAAGTCCTCCGTTCTTCGTGGGTTCCGCTTGCCAAGGCTTGGTGAGTCCTAGTTCGACTTTGCCGCCGCCGACAGCAAGAGCCTTCGTGGGACAGCTCGCCTCCTGGTCCTGGTCGCCCTCGACGTCTCCTGGTACCCGTGGCTGCAGCGACAAGCTTCACCCTTCACCTGCAATCGTCACGACATCGCCTGGTTCCTTCCTGGTTCCACGTGGTCACTGGCTAGTGACCTTGACTCTGTCCCTTCTGCTTGCAGGTATCCTCTCTTCTTGATCCCAGCCTTGGGATCCACCGGACACTCTTCACTGACTGCCTGTCAGCAACTTTCCTTCAGGCATCCATAGAAGTCCACGACGAAACCCGACGCATGTTCACACCTATGCACCCGCAGCCTGTGGGCTAGGTACCTTGGGTACTTCGGTGCTCACAAGGGTAGTGACTATCCTAGCGTCTAGTTTCTGAGTCTCGACTCTCTAGCTGCTTCAGAAGTGTCCTTAAACTGTTAATTTCTAACTGCTAGTAATTCTATCGACTTTTACGCATTACGCGTGAGTGTTTCCACTCTGCACCTGAATCCCGTGGGCCTCCCACTTCCTAACTGTTGCTAGTGTAGTGTAGCCCCAGCGATTCCCTAGGCCTAGGCCTATCCTATTTCCGTGACAGTGGTCCTTATACCACTTCTTTAGTATATGGTTTGCGTGGCCCCTAGGGCCTAACTGTATTACTTACCTGTGTGACTTAATGTATGCTTGAATAAGACTGTGTTGTACTTACCTCTAATCTCATAAAGAGTGCTGAGGGTTTGACTAGAATAAATACACTTTATTTTATATATATATCTGTTGTGGTGTCCTTTCATTTGGTATTCAAGGGATTATATATGGTATCACAGCTGGCTTCACATGCCATTCAGAGTTTAGCCTAAGACTGCTCTTGTCCATGCTACCACTAGGATAGCTGGTCTATAAGGTGGACTTTACAACCAATCACCATAAGGGTTGTTTGGACTGATATAAGGTGTACACTAGAACTAGTGACATCATACATCAGGCCAACTTCTCACAACGGGTAGCTTGGATCAGCAGCCACGGGCTCCAGGAGGTGTCAAGGAAGGCCAGCTGCTGGAGGGCGACTGTCCCACGAAGGATGAGGGTCGCTGCGGTGTTAGTGTCCGGATTGGATCCACTAAGCCTTGGCAACCGCAACCCACGCAAGAATCAAGAAACAGCTACGGTGCAGACCCACGAGGCCTGAGCGAGGTCTCCAGCGAGGAGACTGAAGTGCAGGCCTGGAGCAACCAGGGGAACTCTTGAAAGTGAAGATTGACCTCCGCCAGGGCCCACCAGTCGAGAGACAAGGGACTGCGGGAGGCAGCAATTTGGCGTGCGTAAAGATGCTCCCACGGGTCGCCGGAGCGGGCTTGGGCGTCGATCTTTGGCACAGGTAATGCTGAGAGGTTTGCTCACAGATGGGCCAAAGCACAACTTACCCACTTGTCGGGTTCGTGTGCTGGGCAAGAGGTGTCCGGTGTCCTGGGGGTATTGGGTATCTCGGCACCCACGGGGTCCACGGTGCTCAGCCTTGCTGTGCACACTCACTGGCCTCTGGGATGCTTGGGAACCCACCTCAGGGTAGGCAGAAGTCTTCGATGTCCGTAGGAGCAGCAGAGTGCCAACCGGGTCACTTGCAGTGTTTCAGGTGCCTGCCAAGCAGGGGGGTAACTCCTTTACCCCAAGGGAGATTTCTTCCATCAGCTGAGCGGCAGCTCGTCGAAGTTTCAAGTCTTTGAAGCAAAGTTCTCGTCCAAGATTAATCTGAGGCTCTGGGGACCCTGCACCCGCCTTTATCCAGAGATTAGGGGAGTGTCTGAATCAGGGCCCACCAATGAGAGTTCAGGCGGGAAAGGGTGGCTACTGTCATGGTTCCCGGCAGTGCGCGGCGCGTTACCTCTTTGCGCATGCGGGATCGGACCTTTTCCTTCCTGTAACGTAGCGGGCGGTTGGCGGTCTAGTTTCCAGACCGGAACCGCTGCTACGTGATCCGAGCGCTTCCGGGAGACGCTGCTTAAACCGCAGCGGAGTCCGCCGGCTCAGCGCTTCGGATTAACGATGACGTCGTTCCTGTTGTATTGCAGTCCCGGATCACACGGAAAGTGGGTGCAGGCTGGAAGGCATCTACTGGACAACGCACCCTGCGCTCTCTAGCAGGTATTCCAGAAGTCCGCGCTGGAGCGCATTTTGAGCACGAGAGCATTTGTGGGGGCATTGCTAGTCCGCGCTGGAGCGCATTTGAGCACGAGAGCATTTGTGGGGGCATTGCTAGTCCGCTCTGGAGCGCATTTGAACACAAGAGCATTTGGGGCTTTGGCAGAGACCGCGCAGGAGCGCATATCGAGAGTCTTTGCTGGACACCGCGTATGAACACGCACTGAAGGCAATTAGCAGATACCGCGCATGAACGCTTTTGTTTTTTCTTTGACACAGCGCAGGAGCGCTTTAATCAATTATACTTTGTAGCGCATGAACGCTTTGTTTTTTCTTGGCACAGCGCAGGAGCGCTTGGGTTTTCTTTACACAGCGCAGGAGCGCTTGGGTTTCCCTTTACACCGCGCAGGAGCGCTTATGATTGTTTATACCTTGTGGCGCAAGAACGCTGATTATTGTCCCTCCTGACAGTAAGAAGGGTGCAGATCGCGCTGAGCGCTTATCGTTTTGGTTTCAGCCATTCTCCTTCATGCTGTCCTTCACCAGGTAATTGTCCGAGCCCCAGGCGCATAAGAGGTAACTTAGATAGGGGGTGGTTCGTTCCTAGTCTAATTGGTCTCACTTGTCTTCCTTCACCAGGCAGAGTCGAAGGCTGTCACATCCCAGGGAGGTTCCCGGTTATCTGTTGTCCTTCCTCATCCTCATCCCTACCTTCTTTGGCTGCCTTCCCCGTTCCATCTCCATCCCCGCTGGTGTACAATCCCTGCTGAGGTGAGGTGGGTACGGGGACGATAGCTCATGTCGTGTCTGTGAGAACGCTCCGCAAGCCACAGGTGAGCATTGTGGGGTATCTGACAGCTACACCCTCTCCCCTTTGTGTGTTTCCTGCCAGGGCAGGGGACAGGATGCCCCTGAACCGGTTCGAGGCGGTGTATGCAGAAGTAGGCACTGGAGAAGCCTACGTGCAAGTCTGAAAGAAATCTTATGGTGCACCCACCCAGTTCCAATCCACATAGTCTGTCTGGGGAGGTGGGGACACCTCCCTGCAGCAAGATCGCTTTTGTCCAGCTGCCGTGGCTGGAGTTCTGCCCAGCAACAGGCAGCCAGAGTCGTGTGGGTGGCGGGTAGCATTCATTTTGTACTATGTGTGCTCTTTTAAATTGGTGTCCTAAATCTGCTGCTTTTACCATATCACCCCTCTAGCAGGAGGGAATCATGCCCTCACTCCCATGGCTGGATTGGGGGTATGATTCCAAGATGTTTGACACCAAACATGACATGGTTCTGTGCAGCCATTCTCAAGTTATCACGCAATCGCGATTACTTATAATGCGCTTAAGAGTATATGGTATGGCTGCACTACAAACAACCTCGCAATCATTTTAACGAAAGTTGCAGAGGGGCCCTACTCAGGAAGGGGTTCCCCCTCACACATATCTCAGCACCCTGCCTTGTAGGATTAGCAAGGCCTGCCTTAGGGGTGACCTATGAGGATATATGTGTTGTATTTAAGTGGGATACAGGGTACCTATATCCCTGTAAGGGGTGCAAGCACCACCTTACCCAGACTACAGTAGTGGTCTGGTGGTGTCAGTTTGTATGGCTGTCCCAGGGGTGGCACAGTAAGTGCTGCAGCCCCTGGTAGGCCTCTGAGGGACCCATGCCCTGGGTAGCCTAGGGTACCATCTACAAGGGGCTCATAGGATGTCCTCAGAATCCAATTGGTCTGTACCTAGGGTACTCACATCGCTTTAGAGAGGAAGAAGATAGGCTGGGGTCCTGGATAGCAGTGCCACAGCCTGGCTAGAGTAAAAAAACTGTCAAAACATCAGCAAAAAGTTGGGGGCAACTATGCAGTCGATGCCAATCTCCTACATTCACTGATTGTCACGGCTCGCCCTAGCACTCCATGGGGTCTGCGCAGGTTGAGGGAGGTGTTCCTGGCTCGCGCTTAAAGCCTGATTGGTCCGGGTGGACTAAGTTTGTGATGGCCCTCAGTAAACGAGAGGTAAGGACCTTCGCCAAGACTTTGGCTTCCCCATTTAGCAGTGGTATCGGTCTGTAGGAGGAACAACTGTTTTTCGCTTTACCTTCCATATGGATAGCACAATCATTGCCAGTCTCTGGTCAGTGGGTAGTAGTCCCGCTACCTTACTCTCGAGAAACATTTTACTGAGATAGGGAGCAATCTTACTCGATGTGAGTTTAAACAATTCAATGGGTAAGCCATTGGGGCCCGTTGCTTTGCCTCCGCGCAAGTCATGGATGGAACTTTTCGACCTCCGTACTAGTTATCTCTTGATCAAGATCAGAGCGTTCTTCTTCAGTGAGTACCGGGAGCGAGATATCTTTCAGGAAGGAGGTTGCCTCCTCCTCCGTGTGCGGGGACCAAGAAGTATAGACGGTCTGGTAATACTGGCCGAAGGCATCAGCAATATCTTGTGGAGCAGTAAATAGTTCACCCGATTCCGTCTCTATCTCAACTACAATTCGGTCTCTGCGGTCTAGCCAGGACAGTAGTTTTCCAGCCTTGTCTCCTACATCGTAAATTCTGCTATGTGTGGCTCTGTGCTGGGTTCTGGCTGCATCAGTGGCTAAGTCGGTATATTCCTTGATTTTAAGGCGCAAAGCCTGTTGTACCTCTTCCGAGTTTTGCATCCGAAATTTCCCCTCGAACTACAATATCCCACCTTCCAGTATGGTCATGCCTCCTCGTTTCTCCTTCCGTGATCCCGTAATTTGAGCCAGGGCCTCCCCCCGAATTGGTAATAGAGATCGGATTCACTCGTGATCTTGTCCCTTATTTGGGGAACCTTAAGATACCATGGGTTAATCAGGGCCGTTCTGCCCGTAGTGGGCTCTCCCACCTCCAGTCGGCACCAAATGGGCGAGACATCTGCAATACCCCTGGCTAAATGATGTATTTCATTAATACTATCCATCTGGTGCATCATCGTTAATATATAGTCAATCCGGGACATGCTACGTTGTGCCCCTGAGTAGAAAGTGTACTACTGTTCCACAGGATGTAGTCTCCTCCAAACGTCCACCAGGCTGGTGCCCCCAGGAAGCTATGGATCTGCATTCGGGAGGAAGGCAGGACCTTTTGGGGCCAGCGATCCAGGGTGTCAGAGACAATGAAGTTAAAGTTGCGTCCGATCAGTAGCCTGCCCTCCGGCAACTCCAGAAGGAGACTCCCAAGGTCTGCAAATGCTTGGACATGCAAACCCTGCGGCACATAGACAGAAACCAGGTTAATATTGCGCCCCACCCATGTCCCTGAGGTCGCTACAAATCTGCCTAGGCTATCTGTTCGAATATGATCAATCGTCATGGGAAAGGATTTCCGCATCATTATTCCCACTCCCCTAGAGCCAGACCCAAATGCGGAATGCGCCACCAGCTTAAACCCCCACCTCGACATTGCTTTGCAGGCATTTCCGAGCAAGTGCGTTTTCTGTAATAAAATCACGTCCGGGAATGCTGCTCTAAAAATTCGAGCACTACTCCCCTCTTGATCTTGTCCCCCAGTCCGTTCACATTCCAAGACAGCAATTTGAGCCCTTGCTTAACTGCAGTAACCATTATTGTCTGGGTTGTAATTCTGCGGTCGCGTGAGGAGCTCCCCGTCGGCACCACCGGTATACACTGTTCCCACTACACGACCCACCCTGTTGTACATCAAAGCATTGTTGCTAAGTATGCCAAGTAAAATGTTACTGGGATCACCTATTTTGTCATCCCTGTCTATAACATAACTGAACTGAATTCAACTTCCCTCCCCCACCTCCCGGCACGAGAATGTGGTGATCTCTTGTTACCCCTCAGGTTATGTCTTGCGACGGAGAGGCTATGTGCACAGGATCCCACCCCATTGAACATGTACAACGTGTCCCCCTCCTTGCCTCCCTGCACGGCGGATCCGGAACCACCCGACACCCCAAACTTGCAGAGTGTCTATCGCCCACCCCTAGAACTTTAAGGTGCATGTGGCCAACCGGCCACCCATTCGAGACACTAAAGGCAAGTGTTGGAGCTATGAATCAATATACCCATAATTACATCATTACATAACGAATTGGCAGTCTCTCAACAGCGAATCATTCACTAGATCGTGGTCTGGCTGCGGGTATGTTAACTGAGAGGATCCGGCCACTGCCCATCCCCAAAGAAGTGTGGTTGTGGGGCCTTCACATTTACAACAATGTATACAGACCAGTTCTCAATCTTCTCCTGTTGCTGCTTCACTTCCACCCGGTGGGGAACTATCCTCTGGATCTCTCTGCGCCTTCTCTCATCCATTTAGTTGGTTTCGGTTTCCTTTTTGCCCTGCCAGGCCCCAGCCGTCCAGCCATTCCCATCGCTCCTCGGGAGTGGCGAAGAACCAAACCTTCCCTTCTGACTCTACTCTCAATGTTGCCGGAAAAAGCATTACGTATTTAACATTCTTGTCTCGTAGCGCCTTCTTTACTTCTAAAAACTGCATCTCTGCCATTGCACCCTGAGGGTGAAGTCCGGAAAGAAAGTTACCTTGCTATTCTGAAATTCGATTGGGGGTGCTGTCTGAGCTGTCTGCAGGATGATGTCTCTGTCTCTATAGTTAAATATTCTTGCAACTATATGTCTCGGGGGAGGGGAGGGGGGCACTGTTCGGTCTGCCCCCAGGCACCCTGTGCGCGCTCTCGACCATGAAGAATTTTGACAGTCAAGTTGGTTTCATGTAGGTAGTGACTAGGTTCTCAACAAACAAGTCCGTAGATGGTTCCTCTGCTCTTTCTGGAGCCCCAGTATGTGGACATTATTACGCTGTGAGCGTCCCTCATACTCGTCCAGTTGCGCCTCCAACCTCACACTCAGGGTATGGAGATCGTCCACCCTCCGCTGCAGGGCGATCGTATCGGTAACAAGAGAGCACGCTGTCGATTCTACGTCCTTGAGTCTGGAATTCATGAAACGCATGTCTGCCCTGATAAGAGACCTCTGATGACACAATCCTGGACTCCAATGACGTCCTGACCGTCGTTATGGCTGTAAGGATATCCTGCAGTGTTGGTTCTTTTGCCCCATCCGCTGTCTGCTGCTTCTCAGTTGAGGCTTCGCTACCCTTGTGGGTGGGGCCAGGGCCCTTGTCCCAGGCATATTTTTTCAGTTTAGCCTGCACGGAGGCCTTAGAGTTACGACCCCCGGCCATGACCAGGCCTTCGCAAGACCAAATGTAAGTAAGGGGATAAGCAGTCAGGCAATACCTCTGTGGTGTGTGGTACAACTCTGCTGGCTGGTGCCCTCCCTCTAGTGTTGTGCGTGGTTCAGTTGAAGTTTTCAATTCTGCCCCTGTGTCAAAGTAAGTATATTGGTACCGGAGGGTGTGCAGGTGCAGGACTCCCGGCGGGGTCGTAGGCGTTCTACTAAATCTCTGGCAAGCACGCCAGCCGCAGGACAGGTTATTCCAGTGTCTATGCCCACCGCTCCCCGCCGCTCACGGATCAAATAGGCCCAAGCTCCCTCACTGTGCTGTCTTCAAAGGGCTTACGTCTGCTGTTGCCTTTTGATAGCGGTAGTGGCGAGGCCAGGCAGTAGGAGACTCTCACCTCTGCAACTGCCTCTACGACTCACTGGTGACCGGATCCCCTTGCTGCGTCAGGATCATCACCGCTCCTCAGTGCGCAGTGTTTCGGAGGACGCAGGGATTCCGGATTGGTCCGAATCTGCAATGGCCACCTCCTGTAACTCCTGGGTTGGCCTCTGCTGCAGTCTGAAGGATCACGCCACCTCCGCTGCGGGAGAAGCCCACAGGGGGCATCGTCCTCGCACAATTTTATGATCCACCGGCCCCGGGAGTTCAAGCCAGACCCAACGCCAGGATTACGCGTCCCCTACTGTGGTACTGTAAATTTCGGAACCATGTTGGTAGCATGGTCCTACCCTGCCGATTTTGGTATCAGCGAACCGCAAATGACTAATGCGGTATGTATGAGTGTTTTTGTCACGTTTCCCCGATGAACTTACCGTGTATGCAACATTACATACTAAACCCTCGGGTTCCATTTTAAAACGGTAACCATTTTGTGGTTGCCCTCACATAGGCTGCGCACTGAGGCCATGCCTAGGCCTAAAGGACACGCAATCTTTCTGTGACTCCTTTGTGACCTGTGCAAACTGACTCCGCTGCCCGGGGTCAGTCCTGCCCGGCCGGTTCCTTTTACTGCGGCCTTATGGGATTAGCATCAGGGCCCAACACATCATAAAGTCGTGTATCCCACGCGACTCCTGACTAATCCCTTTCACACCTGACTCTGTTTCCTACTTTATGGCTTGTTTTACGGGGAGGAGGTGTCCGTTTTATTGGGGTCTGCTGATATCTGATGAGGGTTCTGAGCCTCGCTGGGTAAATAATTATGTTCTGACCGAGCTGAAATGTGGGATTATCATCATGACTGTGCTCTTTCTTTGAAGCGAAAATATGTGAACGACCACTTGTAAAATAGGGGCGGTGTTGCCCAGAGCGTAATATTGTGTATATAAGAAAAGACTGGTTTTTGGTTGGGAGCAGTCTCCTGAGAACATACACCGTGTTGTACTTCTCGGACACCTGTGATTGGTCTGTAGCCAATACATACGATCTTTGACTTCACCTAGAAGACTCTGTGTGTGAGAAGTTGGCCTGGTATATGATGTTACTAGTTAAAGTGACAACCTTGTACCATGCCAAGCAACCCTTATGGTGTGGTTGTAAGTCAACCTTTTCGGACTAGCTGCCCTAGTGGTAGCGTAGGCTAAGCAGTCTTTGAGGCTAAACTCGTTAAAGCGTGTTAAGCAGGCTGTTTTACCAAATGCAACCCCCCTTTATACCAATGAAAGGACACCACACAGATATATATTCAAAATATATATGTATTTATTTCTCAAAGTATCCCCTAGACTCTTTATGAGCACAGGAGCACAAATCGTTAAACAAGACAATGTTATAATATACAGAAGTTGCGCTTTATATGGATGGGCCCTGGTGGCCACTCAAACCATATACTAATATAGTGGTATAAGTACCACGAACAGGGAAAGGAAAAGGCCTAGTGCCTCTAGAATCGCTGGGCCTACAAGGAGCTAACTTCAGTTAGTGACCAGGAGGTCCACGGGTCGCGTGTGCAGTGAGGAAAGTTACACGCGGGCTCCCATAGGTTTTCAATGGGTGCGTAAAAGTTACAAAGTTACTGCAGAAAGGGTCTTCTGAATGGACTACGATCTTAAGATTTGAAACACAGACACTAGAGATGATTCTCTACACTTGGGCACCGGAGTGCCAGCTTTACCTCACCCACGGGAAGCGGGTGCATAGGTCTCGATGTGCGTCGGGTTTCTTCTATCGATACAATGGAGCCTGATGACAAAGATGCTGCAGGCGGTCGGTCCAGAAGAGATGCGTTGGATCTAAGGGTGGATCGGAGCTGTAGAAGACCTGAAAGCAGAGGGGACAGTGTTCACAGTCACTAGCCAGTGACCGGCGTGGCACCAGGTAGGTACCAGGCGATGTCGGGTGCAAACAGGCAAAGAGGTGTAGCTTGTCTCCGCAGCCACGTGGTCCCTGAAGGTCGACGACGTCCAGGAGTCGAGTCACGAGCTGTCCCACGCAGGCTCTCGCTGTCGGCGGTGTCGGCGACTCGAAAGAAGCAAACAAGCCTTGGCAAAGGCAGGAGTCGTGGAAAGAGAGGAAAGCTGATTGTTCTGACCAGCAAGGTCAGAGGGGCTGCTCTTTTGGAGAGCAGCTAGGGCCAGTCTGGAGCAACCAGACCAGCGTCGTTAGTTTCAAGTTTCGTCGCCAAAATGGCCACTAGCCAACGGGCCAGGGACCGGGCAGGCGCGTCGAGATGCAAAGTGCAGAGGGGCCCCACGCAGATCGTGGAGATGCTGGAGGGCTCACCTTTGGTGCAGATGCTGCTCGATGGTTGGGCTTCTCAGGACCCAAAGCACAACTTGGAGGGAGCCTCTGTCGCTGCGCTTGCAGCTTGTCGTCGGTCTTTGAAGATGGCTGGCTCCACGTGTCTCAGTGCCTCCACGGGTTCCTTCTTCTCAGGGACTGTGGATCGGGCGGTGAGAGGTCTGGAGATCCAGGTCTTGTCGGGCTCTGGGCTCGGGCTCCGGCAGGAGGCGGCGGCAAAGCAGACGTTCAATAGCTGGTTGGTGCTTGCGTTAGCAAGATGGTCACTCCCTGACCATAGGGGAGATTTCCTTCAGTCCTCTGTGCAGCAGAACGTCGAAGTTCCCGTCTTCTTCTTGTGGTTAAGTTGATTCCAGGATGTCTGAAGTCTTAGGACACAGCTCCTACTTTTAAGCGGATTCTAGGGGCCGGACTACCTGCTAGGTCCCTCCCTAAGGGTGGGACCAGGAAGGGGGGTGGTTACACCCCCAATCCTTTGTCCAGCTCGCCCCAGGTCCGGGGCTGGTGTGCCCCAGGACCGGTTTGAACTGGCATATGCACCGAGGCTCCTTGTGAGCCTCCGGCATGTCTGGTTTCTTTCAAGCCCTACCTGACCAATACACAAAATCCTGTCTGGGGTGGTGCTCGCACCTCCCCTGGCAGGAAACCCTTTGTCCTCACCTCCCAAGCTGGAAGGACTCCCAGCAGCAGGAGGGCAGACTTGTGTCTGTGGTGGCAGCATCCATTTTGTGGCGCTGAGGCTATGTCTGATTTTACCCGGGTTTCAGGTACTGTACATGTCGTGTCCCTCTAGAAGGGTGGAATGCTAACCCCGTCGCCAGAATTGGCGAGGGGTTAGTATTCCAATTCGTATGACACCTTACTCGACATGTTTTGATAAAGCCAAACCAAAGGTAGCATTTAACCGCGAGGTTCATAATGCACTTAAGAGTATATGGTATGACGATATCTGGAAACAGTAGAGGGAAGTTGTTCCGACCACTGCAGACAGGCTCAGCTCATGCCAGAGCACCATCTCACATGGAACCAACTTACCCCAGCAGAGTGATCAGCCAGTTGTGTCAAATTTGTTAGGCCAGTCCAGGGGTGGCACAATACATGCTTGGCACAATACATGCTTCAGCCCCTGGTGGCCTTAGATACACCAATGCCCTGGGTACCTAGTGTACACTGGTACAGGGGCTCACAGGGTGATCCACTTCCAATTGGTTATGCACCTAGGGTGCATAGTGTAAATTTAGTAGAGAGAACAGCAGGCTGGTGGTCGGATTGGCAGGCCCACAGCCTCAATATGTCAAAAACCAGTGAAGCAAAAAGCAAAAATTTGGGGTGACCATAGGATAGCAGACCCTACTCTCCTACACTGTGTTTCTGTGGTCTGAAACAGGAAGAACTTGAAGTCTTCGGGTGTGTCCCCTGGCACTGCTGGGTTGGTTCTGAAAAACCCAGTACTTCAGTTGGCGCCCAATTCGGGGCGATTTCAGCGGTACCGGTCCAAGCCAGAGGTTCGTGAGGAGCTTCGTGTGTAAATTCTGGAGGAAGGCCGCCACTTCATCGACCCCTGCATGTCGACGTGGTCCGAAAGTCTTTACTGCGAGGTTCTCCGCGTCCCGACGGCTACAAAGGACTGCTGCCCCGACTATCGCCCTGTTTTGGACCCTTGATGATTTGGTAGAGCGAAACGATTTAACGAGTCTTCTGGTGACATCATCGATACCTCAGTTAAGTATAAGTGGAGCGTCTCCCAGTCCTTAGTTTGGTTTGGTATCCCTTTGGGATCGCTTTGATTTGGAACTTGCAAGTGCCAAAGCCGAAGGACTCGTGTATTCACGAGACTATCGTATTCGATAATCCTTTGAAGTTTGAAACTAGACTAGTGAGCGACGATGCCTGGTTCCAGTATATTTGGAAATTTGTTTTGTTTGGGTTGTAATAGGGACTCCCGATTAGAGGATTCGTGTCCGGTTCCTCCAATTGGAACTCCAACGTACGAGCTTTATGTGAAACATGGCGTGGGCCCCATTGCGTATAATGAAGCATGGATCCGATACACCAGGAAGGATGGTGTTTTAAAATGGCCCCAAAATGGTAGTTTCGACACAGAAATCCTAGATAACTTAGAAGTTAAATTATTTAAGAAGAAAGCCCGGCCGGCGATGTTTGATTCTTTCCGCCTATGGCGAAAGGAAGCCAAACAGAAAGAAATTTAATTAGCGAAGAAAAATAAAAGAGAGAAAGGTATGTCGATAATGCTAGCAGCCTTACAGTTTGAAGATAATGAGGAAGAACAAATGAATGAGCAGTTGCGCAGGCAACGTCAACTAGTGATTGATAAATGTTACCCAGTTTTGCCGCCCCTTCAGCAAGATGCGTCAAAAGAAAAGGAGAAAGATCCCCTAATGTCACATTTGCTGAGTTCACCACCCCCGTATGCGCAGAGTGCTACAGCACCTCCGCAACCCTTAAATGTACAGCCTCTAGTTAATTTGCCGCAAGCTTTCCCGCAGCCGCCAGCTCCTCCTCATCCGGCTCCTATGCCTACGGCGCAGCCCTCTCAAGGGCCGCCGGTTTCGCTGCCTATCTCTGCTGCGCTTCCTGCGACTTTACCTAGTACATCAGCTGCCTCCCTCGGCGCTCTCCCTGATACGACCCTTGTACCTGTATCTGCACCCGTTTTTCTTCCCTCTGTCTTTCCCCCTGTTCTTGCCTCAACTTCTCCTTCTACACGACAACGAATAGCTAGCGCGGTCACTAGTTTTATATCGCCTCTCTTTGGGTCATCTAGTACGACCCCTGGTTCACAACGTACGCAGTTGCTTAGTCAGCTGGCAGGTTCTGAAGAGAAAGAAGTATTAGACCGCATGGCATATAAATGGATTGTTTTTCCTTCAAGATATGATGTAGAGTCTGTTGTAAATGTTTTTCATCAATGGGAAGCACCAAAACAGAGATACGTTTTCGAGAAAATGTGTGAATTCCTCTGTGAGGAATTGGAAGATCATGGTTTGGACTTAAGCCCGCAGGAATTGTGTCATGTACGGTTTGAATTCGGAAAAGGTACGATTGTGGGTCCCGATGTTGAGAAAGCAGTTGCGACATTATTGTCTTTTAGGATCGAGGGTCCTTCTCAGTCACTGTTTGGACATGACTCCTCTGATAGGAGGGTTAGACAATACCCTATGAGAGAAGTCCCTCCGGTATGGAAGGACGCGGTTGCGGCTGATGCCGCTAACGGTATTGCTGGTATGCCAGCTCATTTCCAGCGTGTTTGGGTACATGTTCCTTGGAAGCGATCAGAAGTTTTAGCCCTTAAGCAGACATTGCCTGACCCCCGTAAAAACCCCGCAGGATATTATAAGGAGTTATCACAAACCGCAGAATCGTGTGTCATGAACCTAGCTGACATAGATATGTTGTTCGGGAATGTCGCAGCCTTTATGGGGATTGATTCGTAATACAGATCATGCTGCAGAACTAGGTGGCACATGGGCTAATATCACTGCTACAGACACTAGACAAGTTGGTGGTGCGAAACCTGAGCCCTTAGTAGCAGAACTCCCTGGTAGAATTGTTACCTACATGAAGACTTTAATGCCGGCGATGCGTGTGAATTGGGATAAATTATCCGCATGCAAACAAAAGAAAGACGAAACAGTGTCTGATTTCTTCACCAGGTTTGAGGAAACATTTATCGACCACAGTGGTCAAGACAAGAGTACGGAAGGTGGTCAACGGTTATTTGTTGATAAATTTGTGCATAATTTGCTTCCCGAGTTGTGTAAGAAATTAAAAGATTCAGAGAGTTCTTGGGCTGTTTCCTCATCAGCGCAAATACTGGCTACTGCACAGTATTACGAAAATAGGGATAAAGATGAGAAAGATAAAGCAGACAAGAAAACAAAAGAGTTAAAAACGAAGGTTCTGTTACAGCAGGCCTACCCACCACGCGGTAGTCAGAGTAACTATCAGCAACCTCAGCAATTTCAAAGAAACATACAAAGGTTCGAATATTCCCAACCGCGTGTTCCTGTGGGTCCCAATCAGTGTTCGTATTGCAAACAAGGTCATTTTAACCCCTTCGATGCTCATGACGGAACGGTTCCGTCATGAGCATCGGTTGAGCTGTGCTCATGACGGAACCGCTCCGTCATGAGCACAGCCCCTGGGGGAAGCGCTGGCGCTCCCCCCCTGGGGCACCGATCGTGCCCCCACAGATGGGGATGGCAGCGGAAGAGTTTCCGCTGCCACCCCCGAGCCCCCCCACGCTTCCTGGTGACGTCAGCGCGCACAGCGCGCGCTGGCGTCATCAGGAAGCGTTGGACGCGCTGGAATTCATTTCTTCCAGCGCGTCCAACGAGGAAGGTAGGTGTTTTGCTGCAGTGTGGCGGGGGGGGGGCGGAATTCCAGGGCCTTGAGGCATCGGGGGAGAGGAAAGAGTATTTCCTCTCCCCTGATGTCTCAATGCTGGGCATTCCTGTTCCACGATCGCGCACAGCGTCGCGATCGTGGGACAGGAATGCCCCCACTAGACCCCAGGGATGTTGTATTCGGCCATTTGGGAAGCGACCCCTTGGGCAAGGGTCGCTTCCCTGGGGGACAATATTGTAACAGACTTTTCTACCCCCCCTGGGGCAGATCGGTCCACTTTCGTTCCGTTTCTGCCCCCAGGGGGGCAGAAAAGCCCACTAGACACCAGGGATGTCGTAATGGTGAATTTGGAAGCGACCCCTTGGGCAAGGGTCGCTTCCCTGGGGGTTAAATTTTGGCAAAGACTTTTCTGCTGGGGGCAGATCGGTCCACTTCCGGTCCGTTTCTGCCCCCGGGGGGGGGCAGAAAAGCCCACTAGACACCAGGGAATTTTGATATATTGATATGGGAAGCGACCCCTTGGGCAAGGGTCGCTTCCCTGGGGGTGAATTTTTGCAAAGACTCTTCTGCCCCCCCTGGGGGCAGATCGGTCCACTTCCGGTCCGTTTCTGCCCCCAGGGGGGGCAGAAAAGCCCACTAGACACCAGGGATGTCGTAATGATGATATGGGAAGCGACCCCTTGGGCAAAGGTCGCTTCCCTGGGGGAGAATTTTTGCAAAGACTCTTCTGCCCCCCCTGGGGGCAGATCGGTCCACTTCCGGTCCGTTTCTGCCCCCAGGGGGGGCAGAAAAGCCCACTAGACACCAGGGAATTTCGATATATTGATATGGAAAGTGATCCCTTGGGCAAGGGTCGCTTCCCTGGGGCTGAATTTGGGAGAATTTGTGCACAGACTTTTCTGCCCCCCCTGGGGGCAGATCGGTCCACTTCCGGTCCGTTTCTGCCCCCAGGGGGGGCAAAAAAGCCCACTAGACACCAGGGAATTTCGCAATTTTGTTATGGGAAGCGACCCCTTGGGCAAGGGTCGCTTCCCTTGGGGAATCATTTTTGCACAGACTTTTCTGCCCCCCCTGGGGGCAGATCGCTCCACTTTCGCTCCATGTCTGGCCCCAGGGGGGGGGCAGAAAAGTCCACTGGACACCAGGGAAGTAGTGTAAATAAAAATGGAAGTGACCCCTTTGGCAAGTGTCGCTTCCAGGGGGCAATTTTTATAATATGTATTTGGCCCACCCGCCCCGGGACAGAGTAGCCTTTTTTTTCCTGCTGTTTTCTGCCCCACCTGGAACATAACGATTGACCATTTGGGTAGTAACATAGAATGTTGTTATGTTTATTGTTTTTGTTTTGTGAATTGCAATGGTAATGTTTTTTTTTTTTTACTTTTTTGTTCTAGGTGAAGGCTTTTGCTCTTTTGAGTTTGCCGTGTGTTGTATCTTCCCCTCTTTCTTCCCTCCTTGGTACCTTCCGTCCACCCCCTCCTTCCCTCTTACCTTGGTATCTTCCGAAGCTCTCCTTAGAATGTTGACAACCTGCTCATGTCAGAGAGCAGATGACTTGGAATAAAGTGACAGTTGAACTCCCACTGGTCTCGTCACTTCATTTACTACACTGGCGACGATCCTGCGAGGGGGGCAGGACAAGTCATTTCCCCTTTTTACGTTTACGCTCTCAAACTGCGTGTGACCTCCTGGACTCCGCTTATCCTAAGATTCAACTACTGGCGTGCTGTGTCAGCGGATTGGGCGAGTTGCTGTGGCTGTCTGACTTTCTGTGTGAGAAGCATACTCGTACCAATAAGACTGTGTCTGATGGTGCCTGTGAAGGGTTCCTTTGTCAGTGACGCGAGCGTCATCGTCCCTACCGAAGTCTGAAGTGCACCGCTGGTGCTCCGGGGGCTCTGCGCAAAGGTGACCTGGCTGTCAGGACTTTCCAGCGAGGTCTGTTCCTGTTTCACGACTCTTCTCGGTGGAGGTATTCCCCGTGCTACGACGGCTGCAGCTGTTTGGCGCCTGTCAAGGGTTCCCCTCAGCGTGTCCTCGTCTCTACGATCTTTAGAGGCGCATGCTGGTGGTCCGGGGGCTCGGCGATTCTTCACCGAGGTAGGAGTGGAACACCGCTGCGTTTGGTACCGGGGACTCGGCGCGAGTGCCGGTTGTTGGACGTCCTCCTCAGCGAGGTTGGTGATTTGAGGAATTTCCCCGTGCTGGCAGAAGGTATCCCGGCACTCCAGTAGCACCAGCATCCTGTGGGGCACCCCTTTTCACCTCATCTCGCAGCTGTTCCGGGGGATTCCAGCGCTCCCTCAGCTGACGAGGAATTTGTGGTCGACGCGCCTCATCACGCCCACAGAAGGCGGGAAGCAGAAGTGCTCTGCTGGGTCCTGCCGCCCTTTGCCATTTCGTCAGGTTTCTACGAGATTCCTCCGCGTCAGCGCCGTGAAGTCTCCTGAACTCCCTCAGCTGACGAGGGGGGGGGTGAAGGTGACGCGCCTTCGCACGCCCACTACAGAGTGGAAAGCAGCTGGTTCCGCTGGGTCCTGGGTGTTCCCATCAGTTTCCAACAAGCCGCAGGCGCTGAGCTCGTTCTGGGGAAGGCACGATCGACAGCAACATCCAATACTGGATCACTGAGGTACGTCAAGTGGTGGTTCCAGTGAGTTCGTTGTTGGGGTTAAATCCAGCCAAGTTGAGGCAGCTTTTAGGGACTTGTGACCACTTGGCTGACTTTTATCTCACGTTAGCCCCTGCTCTTTACGGCATACTGTGACTCTTTCCTTTTGGGCCAATTGGTGTTGTACTCGGCGTACTCCAGCTTTGTAGGACATTACTGTGCTTCGTGGGAACTGTACCAGGGGTGGAGTATTTGCATACCCAGGATTTCAAGGCTACCGCCTTTCTACATTATAGAAGTTCCTCGTCCTAGTAAGCGGAATTGAACTGTTGGGGACTCCATCCTCCCAGGCACCTTGCCAGTTTATCTCCCATCCTCTTTCCCTCTCTCCTCATAATGGGTACCCCGGGAATAAGCCAACCACCCTCATTTCTCAATGAATATGGCGACCCTGACATCCATTGGAAAGAATGGACAAAGCTGTTCGAGTCATATTTGATAGCTATGGGGGGGGAGAGATTTTCTGCATTACGGAAACAGCATATTCTCCTTCACAACATGGGGGTACATGGTCGCAAGGTATATGAGACTCTCCCAGAACCGGAGTTGGAGGAAGATGAGGACCTTGATGTGTATGAGGTTACCATGCTAAAATTAGGTAATCATTTTGGGGACAAAATAAATGTAGTTCTGGAACGCCATAAGTTCTTCAGTAGATTACAAGGGAAGAACGAATCGGTAAAAAACTACATTTCCAATTTGAGAGGTCTTACCCAAAGGTGTGATTTTGGGGAGCTCAATGACTCCTTGATACGTGACCAGTTAGTCAGGTGCACAAGCAACAGTAAAATACAAGAGAAGTTGCTATCCAAAAACCCGTCGTTGGAGGAAGCGGTGTCTATTGCCCAGTCTATTGAACATACGGCAAAGTGCATGAAAGAAATAAAGGTATCTGATGAAGTGGTTGCGGCAGTTCAGGCAGAACCTTCCAGTAAGAATATCTCCAAAGTCAGGAGCAAGGGTGAGTCATACAGTAAATCTCAAAAAGATCACTTGGACCTCAAATGCTACAGATGTGGGAGCAGCAATCATCTGGCCAACAATCCCATGTGCACAGCTCGCAATGCCCACTGTAAGAAATGTAATAGAAGAGGACATTTAGCCAGAGTGTGTAGGGACAGTGACAGCACCCAAGTTAAAGCCGTCAATGATACCAACATTGAGCAGCCAAGATTCACATTCCAAGTAAAAAGCACGTGTGGCAGTATCCCTTTTGAATACCCAAAATGCAGCATTACTATCAACGATACATGCATTGAAATGTTCGCAGACTCATGCTCTCCATTCACCTTATTAAACATGGAAGATTACAGGAAAATCAAAGGGGATTCAGGCATGCAAATCTCTAAACCTGACATCACACCCCAGGGGTACACCAAAGACCCCATTCCATTGGTAGGCATGGTGGAGACTGAAATAAATTTCAAAGGGAGATCCACAGTAGGCAAGATCTACCTGGTCAGCTCGGGTTCCAACCTCCTTGGGTGGCGTCACCAGAGAGAACTGGGGGTAATCCTAGATCCAAATGGTAAGGAACAAGTCAACGTAGTCAATGGCGCCACGGGGGAATCACCCCTATGTGACGAATTCCCCCACCTTTTCTCCAACGAGCTGGGAGTCTTGAAGCATTTTCAGCATAGAATAAAGATCAGACAAGGGGCGAAACCTGTGGTACATAAGACTCGCCAAGTTCCCTTACTGTTAAGACAGCCTCTCAAAGAAGAACTCGATAAACTCTGCCAACTTGGAGTCATTATACCCATCGACGCTTCAGAGTGGGTATCCCCAATTGTGATAGCATCTAAGGCCAATGGTCAGGGCATTCGCCTATGCATCGACTTACGCAGTCTCAACGAAAACATCTGGGTCGAACGGTTTCCGCTTCCCAACATCAATGAAATGTTGAGTACCATGGGGAAGGCTAAGTTCTTTTCAGTCATAGACCTTTCAATGGCATATTACCAAGTAGATCTTCACCCTGAGTCTAGACCTCTTACTGCATTTGCAACTCCATTTGGCACCTATATGTTCCTAAGGATGCCTTTTGGCCTGGCATCAGCGGCTGCCGTCTTCCAAAAAATGATGCAAAAGGTATTGGAGGACATTCCTAACTGCATGTGCTTTCAAGACGATGTTCTAGTCTACGGGGCCGATGGAGAAGAACATGACCTCATTTTCAGAAAAGTATGTTCCAGGTTATCTAATGCAGGTTTATCGGTTAAAAAGGAAAAATGCAGGATCAAAGTCATGGAGGTAGACTACCTGGGACACAATCTTTCCTTTGAAGGGATAAAACCCAAGATGAGCCTAGTTCAAGCAGTGGAAAACGCTCCTCTTCCCTCTAACAAGGAGGAGCTCAAATCCTTTTTAGGGTTGGTGGAGTATATGGCCAAGTTCATACCAAAGTTTTCAGAGAAATGCGAGCCCCTACGAGAACTATTAAAGAAAAAGAGTGAATTCATATGGGAAGAGATACATTCTCACTCTGTAAATGCTCTAAAAAAGGAGATTGTGGGTTCACGTGCTTTGGGACCGTTTGACCATAGGAAGAGAACCATCCTATGCACGGATGCATCCAACAAAGGGCTTGGAGCCACCCTATCTCAAAAAGGGGAAGGTGAGGAGACCATCATTGCCTTTGCCTCTCGTACTTTGAGTCCTCCTGAACGGAACTACTCCGTAATTGAGAGGGAGGCGTTGGCCTGCTACTGGGCCATCAACCATTTCAAGTTTTTTTTGTGGGGCAGTAAATTTACAGTCCGCACGGACCACAAACCCCTAACACACATCTTTTCAGCCAAGAAATCCCTCTGTGAATCACCCAGGATAGCAAAATGGGTCTTGGGACTGGAGAAATTCAGTTTCAGAATTGAATACTTGCCAGGGAAGGACAATGTCCTAGCAGACTACTTATCCAGGTCCCCGGTAGAAACTAACACCGTGGAAGACTTTTTGGATTCCCCCATTCTCGCGATTCATCTGCCTTCCTTTTCAAAAGAAGAATGGAATAACGAAATGAGCAAAGATCCTATAATGGAGGCACTAAAGAATTTAATCATAAAGGGGTGGCCAGAGAAATGTGGGGATGTGGCAGAAGAGTTGAAGGAATTCTGGGAAGTCAGGAATGAGCTTACCATTCAGGAGGACAGAATCTACCGCAATGCCAAGGTTGTGCCACCCGAGACTTTGAGAGACAGAATAGTAGACCTTGCCCATGAAGGCCATTTGGGAAGAAGTATCACCAAAAGCAAAGTAAGAAACAACTTTTGGTTCCCAAAGATGGACTCTAGAGTGGAGCTAAAGGTAAAAGACTGTTTTAGCTGTGCCAAGAGTGATAAATCCAAGTCCTTACGTAAGGTTCCCCTTTCACCGGTGGAAGTACCTGTTGTTCCATGGACCAAGTTGGCCATGGACATTATTGGCCCCATGGATGCACTAGGTCCACTGAGAAGGTTCATGTTTGTGTTGGTGGACTACACCTCCCATTGGGTCAATGTCAAGTTCACCCCTTCCACCACTACCAAGAACCTTGTGGCATTTTTGGAATCGGTATTCTCATTTGAAGGTATTCCATCTACCTTAGTAACTGACAATGGGGTGCAGTTTACATCAGATGAAATGGTGACCTTCCTAAAGGAACACAACATCAAGCATGAGAAAACGGCCCTCTACTGCCCTAAGGCCAATGGCTTAGTAGAAAGGATGAACCGTATGATTAAGGAACATATACAACTGGCAACGTCTAACGGATTCAACGTAAATGATTCGCTTAAAGACTGTTTGTGGGCCTACCACACTGCACCCAACCTTGTAACAGGAATCTCTCCCTTCGTAATGTTAAGAGGGAGAGAACCAGGCACCAAGTTAAACCCTCTCTGGCTAGAAGGGGGTAAGAAGGTTGTATATGACAAGTCAGAAAGTCAGGCTAAGGTGCAGCAACATCAATCCCGCTACAAAGGCTGGTACGATAAGAAACATGGGGTGAAGGATTTGGAACCTTTGGCCAATGATGCTGTAATGATAAAGAAACCCACCAGGGTTAAAGTGGGACAGAGTAAATTTTTCCCTTCTCAGAACGTCAAAGGGAGGGGGAAGAATGTGGTGGAATTGGAGGATGGTCAAGTTTGGAGTGGAGATAGAGTAGCTAGGTAACTGCTCCCTCCATGTTCATCGTTATGTTGGGTAAGGAGATGTGTTGTATCTTCCCCTCTTTCTTCCCTCCTTGGTACCTTCCGTCCACCCCCTCCTTCCCTCTTACCTTGGTATCTTCCGAAGCTCTCCTTAGAATGTTGACAACCTGCTCATGTCAGAGAGCAGATGACTTGGAATAAAGTGACAGTTGAACTCCCACTGGTCTCGTCACTTCATTTACTACACCGTGTTTCTGGCGGTTCTGCTGTTTGTGTAGTTTGGTAAGAGACTCTTTTTTGTACAATGTAAATGTGTTTGATTTCTCTGCATGAATTTTTTTTGCAAATGGTGTAATAATAGCAGTATGTTTGTTTTTGAGTGTCAAAAACTTTTTGCATTGGTGCTCGATGTGTATTTTGTTGTCTTGTGAGTAATGTGTTTTTTTTTTCTTCTTTCTAGTTTGATATCGTTGGTTTTTGCTGTGTCACTGCAGAGTTAGTTTCTGGTGAGTGCAGCTGTCTCTTGTAATTGGATTGTATAGTTTTTGAGTACATTGATCTTTGTGATAAAGGTACACATTTCTTTACTTACTTGGTTTGCACATTGTTGGTTGTTGTTGACTTGTTTGTGCCGTCTTCTATCTTAGTAAGTAAAATGGCTAGCCGCAGGATGACTGCTCAGCAGGTTGTTGGTTTGCTGTTTGAGTCTTCCTCTGATATTGGTTCAGAGACTGACTCTGCATCTGAGGGAGAGGAGGCAGGGGACGATTCTGGCAGTGAGTTGTCTCTCCGTATGGAGTCATCGGATGATGAAGATACTCTTAGTGCGGATGAAGTGCCTGTGTTAGAGGAGGAGACTGATGTGCCGCTAGTGCGGCAAGAGGCATCTGGGTTGCAGGCTGGGGCTGCAAGGCTTCCCGTTGGTGTAGTGCGGCAAGAGACATCTGGGCTGCAGGCTGGGGCTGCAAGGCTTCCCGTTGGTGTAGTGCGGCAAGAGGCATCTGGGCTGCAGGCTGGGGCTGCAAGGCTTCCCGTTGAAAGTGATGACCTCTGGGTTGCCCCTGGCATGGTGCAGCCGGCATTGCTAGAGTTTACTGGTGTTCCAGGGTCTAGAGTGAATACTGAAAACTTTTTGCCGGTCAATTTTTTTCAGTTGTTTATGGATGATGTGTTTTTTGCAGAGATTGTTGAGCAGACTAATTTGTATGCCGAACAGTTTTTGAGGGACAACTGTGCCAGTCTTAAGCCACACTCTAGAGCTACCCGGTGGACTCCCACAAATGTTGAAGAGATGAAGAAGTTCTTGGGTTTAACTTTTTTGATGGGCTTGCTAAGGAAGCCATCAATGGCTTCATATTGGTCTAGCAGTCCCTTGATGGCAACGTCTATTTTTCCGGCAGTCATGACTCGTGACAGGTATTTGCTTCTGCTTCGGATGATGCACTTTGTTGATAATGGTTTAGCGTTGCCACGAGATCACCCTGATTGTGACCGTCTTTTTAAGATTAGGCCTGTCCTTGATCACTTTGTTGATCGATTTCCTGAGATCTATGCTCCTGGGAAACAAATTGCAGTGGATGAGTCTTTGGTGTTGTTCAAGGGCCGCTTGGTTTTTAGGCAATACATTCCTAGTAAGAGGGCACGCTATGGAATAAAAGCTGTATATGCTGTGTGACAGTAGGACTGGATATGTCTCTAATTTCAGGGTGTACACCGGTAAGGAATCTAGGTTTAATCTCCCTGGTTGTCCGTCCACTTTTGGAGTGACTGAGAAAATTGTTTGGGAACTTGGAAGAGGATTTTTTAACAAAGGCCACCATTTATATGTAGACAACTTCTACACTGGTGTGCGGTTGTTCAGGGAATTGGCCAAAGTGGACACTCTTGCATGTGGCACAATCCGCTCTAACCGTAAAGGTTTCCCGAAAGAACTTGTGTGTCAAAAGCTTGTGCGGGGACAGTGCAGTGCGTTGCGTTGCCAGGAGCTTCTTGCTGTGAAGTTTACTGACAGGAGAGATGTCTACATGCTGACTACCATCCATGATGAAAGCACTGCACCTGTGACTGTTTGGGGTCAGGTCGCTGAAGCGCGCAAACCTGTGTGCATTTTAGACTATAATAGGCACATGGGTGGTGTTGACAGAGTAGATCAGAGGTTGGAACCTTACACTGCTCTTCGTAAGGCTTACATTTGGTACAAGAAGTTGGCTATCCATCTTTTCCACATGGCAATGTTTAATGCTTTTGTTGTGTTCCAGGATTCTTGCCCTGAGTCAAAGATGACTTTTGCTAAGTTTCAGGAGTCTGTAATAGGCAGCCTTGTTGTAGTGGAACAGGCAAGTGTTCCTAGAGTTGGACTGGTGGAGGATGTTGCTAGATTGAAAGAACGCCACTTTCCAGATCACATTCCTCCCACACCCGCAAAAGATTTTCCCAGTAGGAGATGTAGAGTCTGTTGGCGAAAAGGTTTGCGGAAGGAGAGTCGTATGTACTGCCCCGACTGTCCTTCTCATCCTGCACTGTGTCTCTCTGCTTGTTTTAGAGCGTACCACACCCGAAAATTTTTTTGGGAGGATTCTTGAGTGGTAAAGTGAACTGCCTGGTCTGTATTCTTTGGATAATTTGATTCTGTTTCAAGGTTGGTGTTAGTGCAATGTATTTAGTTGCTGATTTTCTGTTAGAAGATTTGTATCTATTTGCAATTTGTTTGTGTTTTTTTTAAAAAAAATCCTAAATGTGATGGCGGTGTTTGTTGGCTTGCGCTTGGCTGTTGGTGTGTGTGGACTGGCACTTGGTTGGTGGTGTGCGTGAAATGGTGCTTGGCTGGCGGTGTGCATGGACTGGCGGTGTGCGTGGACTGGTGCGTGGCTGGTGGTGTGCGTGGAATGGTGCTTTGCAGGCGGTGTGCGTGGACTGGTACTTGGCTGGCGGTGTGCGTGGACTGGTGGTGTGTGCGGACTGGTGCTTGGCTGGTGGTGTGCGTGGACTGGAGCTTGGCTGGCAGTGTGCGTGGAATGGTGCTTGGCATGCGGTGTGCGTGGACTGGTACTTGGCTGGCGGTGTGCGTGGACTGGTGGTGTGTGCGGACTGGTGCTTGGCTGGTGGTGTCTGTGGACTGGCGCTTGGCTAGCGGTGTGCGTGGACTGGTGTTTGGCTAGCGGTGTGTGTGGACTGGTGCTCTGCTGGCTGTGTGTGAGTATTGACTTTCTGCTGGTCACTACACACACTGCTAGCTGAGTGCCACTCCACGCAATCCATCAGCCTGTGTAGTTGCTGTGTCTGGATTGTGGGCGTGTGAAAGTGATGGGCCCTTGAATGGCGCTGTGTGCTGGTGTGAGTTTTGTTATGTGATGGGCCCGCGGCTGGCGGTGTGAATGGTTTTGTATGTCTCACACGTATGAAAGGTGTGTGAATGGCCTGTAAAGAGGTTGGTGCCTTGTCGTGGCTTTACAGCTCACGAGCTGTGAGTCAATGGTTCAGTTTCTCGCCCTTTCAATTATTACCAGTGCATTTCATTTCTGTGAAATCACTTGCTAATACAATTGTATCTACTGAACCATCACTCACCCTCGTGCCAAATCCAACCAGTATGTGTGTGTGCTTGCGGATTAGATGGCTGTGCAGTAATATTTGTCTTTCTGAAGCAGGGTGTACCTTGTCCCTTTTTGGTGAATTTTGTAATGTGTTGCTTTTGTGCCTGGTGGTGCGAATGGTCTTGTTTGTATCACGTATGAAAGGTGTGTGAATGGCCTGTAAAGTGGTTGGTGCCTTGACGTGGCTTTACAGCTCACGAGCTGCGAGTCATTGGTTTGGTTTTTGGAGAATTTAATTATTGACAGTGCATTTCATTTTTGTGAAATCTCTTGTTAATAAAATTTAATACACTGAACCATGACTCGCCCTCGTGCCAAATCCAACCAGTAGGTGTGTGTGTTTGAGGAATAGATGGTTGTGCAGGAATCTTTGTCTTTAGTTTCTCTGGCAAGGTACACTTTCCATGCAAGAATAACCCACCAACTGTAGATATTGTCGAAAACCCTTGGGAGTTCATGGTGATGTCTCTCTAGTGAATTGAAAAATATTTTTTATCCCCATTGTCCTGTAAACCTCAAACTGTCTGCCACATTTTCTTTGCAGTATTATTCCAAAATTCTCACGCTGTAGTAACAATAGTTAATCTGGTTTTGCAAGGGGGGTTAATTTGGTTTTTTGCCCGGTGCTCGGCGGCCATCTAGGGAAACCTACCAAACCCACACATTTCTGAAAACTAGACACCCGGCGGCTTCCAGGGAGGTATGGCTTGCGTGGATCCCCCAACGTTTCCTTACCCAGAATCCCCTGCAAACCTCAGTTTTTGCTCCAAAAAATCACTTTTTTCACACATTTTGGGGTGGGAAAGTAGTGGCATCACCGGGCTCACACAAATTTACCACCACCCAGCGTTCCCCCAGGTCTCCCGGTAAAAATGGTGCCTCACTTGTGTGGGAGGCCCAAGTACCCGCGGCAGGCAAGGGCCCAAAACGTAGTGAGGCGACATCAAAATGGCCTATCGCAAAACCACCTGGTTTTGCAAGGGGGGTCACTTTGGTTTTTGGCCCGGTGCTCGGCGGCCATCTAGGGAAACCTACCAAACCCACGCATTTCTGAAAACTAGACACCCGACGGCTTCCAGGGAGGTATGGCTTGCGTGGATCCCCCAACGTTTCCTTACCCAGAATCCCCTGCAAACCTCAATTTTTGCTCAAAAAATCACTTTTTTCACACATTTTGGGGTGGGAAAGTAGTGGCATCACCGGGCTCACACAAATTTACCACCACCCAGCGTTCCCCCAGGTCTCCCGGTAAAAATGGTGCCTCACTTGTGTGGGAGGCCCAAGTACCCGCGGCAGGCAAGGGCCCAAAACGTAGTGAGGCGACATCAAAATGGCCTACCGCAAAACCACCTGGTTTTGCAAGGGGGGTCACTTTGGTTTTTGGCCCGGTGCTCGACGGCCATCTAGGGAAACCTACCAAACCCATGCATTTCTGAAAACTAGACACCCGGCGGCTTTCAGGGAGGTATGGCTTGCGTGGATCCCCCAACGTTTCCTTAACCAGAATCCCCTGCAAACCTCAGTTTTTGCTAAAAAAATCACTTTTTTCACACATTTTGAGGTGGGAAAGTAGTGGCATCACCGGGCTCACACATATTTACCACCACCCAGCGTTCCTCCAGGTCTCCCGGTAAAAATGGTGCCTCACTTGTGTGGGAGGCCCAAGTACCCGCGGCAGGCAAGGGCCCAAAACGTAGTGAGGCGACATCAAAATGGCCTACCGCAAAACCACCTGGTTTTGCAAGGGGGGTCACTTTGGTTTTTGGCCCGGTGCTCGGCGGCCATCTAGGGAAACCTACCAAACCCACGCATTTCTGAAAACTAGACACCCGGCGGCTTCCAGGGAGGTATGGCTTGCGTGGATCCCCCAACGTTTCCTTACCCAGAATCCCCTGCAAACCTCAGTTTTTGCTCAAAAAATCACTTTTTTCACACATTTTGGGGTGGGAAAGTAGTGGCATCACCGGGCTCACACAAATTTACCACCACCCAGCGTTCCCCCAGGTCTCCCGGTAAAAATGGTGCCTCACTTGTGTGGGAGGCCCAAGTACCCGCGGCAGGCAAGGGCCCAAAACGTAGTGAGGCGACATCAAAATGGCCTACCGCAAAACCACCTGGTTTTGCAAGGGGGGTCACTGTGGTTTTTGGCCCGGTGCTCGGCGGCCATCTAGGGAAACCTACCAAACCCACGCATTTCTGAAAACTAGACACCCGGCGGCTTCCAGGGAGGTATGGCTTGCGTGGATCCCCCAACGTTTCCTTACCCAGAATCCCCTGCAAACCTCAGTTTTTGCTCAAAAAATCACTTTTTTCACACATTTTGGGGTGGGAAAGTAGTGGCATCACCGGGCTCACACAAATTTACCACCACCCAGCGTTCCCCCAGGTCTCCCGGTAAAAATGGTGCCTCACTTGTGTGGGAGGCCCAAGTATCCGCGGCAGGCAAGGGCCCAAAACGTAGTGAGGCGACATCAAAATGGCCTACCGCAAAACCACCTGGTTTTGCAAGGGGGGTCACTTTGGTTTTTGGCCCGGTGCTCGGCGGCCATCTAGGGAAACCTACCAAACCCACGCATTTCTGAAAACTAGACACCCGGCGGCTTCCAGGGAGGTATGGCTTGCGTGGATCCCCCAACGTTTCCTTACCCAGAATCCCCTGCAAACCTCAGTTTTTGCTCAAAAAATCACTTTTTTCACACATTTTGGGGTGGGAAAGTAGTGGCATCACCGGGCTCACACAAATTTACCACCACCCAGCGTTCCCCCAGGTCTCCCGGTAAAAATGGTGCCTCACTTGTGTGGGAGGCCCAAGTACCCGCGGCAGGCAAGGGCCCAAAACGTAGTGAGGCGACATCAAAATGGCCTACCGCAAAACCACCTGGTTTTGCAAGGGGGGTCACTTTGGTTTTTGGCCCGGTGCTCGGCGGCCATCTAGGGAAACCTACCAAACCCACGCATTTCTGAAAACTAGACACCCGGCGGCTTCCAGGGAGGTATGGCTTGCGTGGATCCCCCAACGTTTCCTTACCCAGAATCCCCTGCAAACCTCAGTTTTTGCTCAAAAAATCACTTTTTTCACACATTTTGGGGTGGGAAAGTAGTGGCATCACCGGGCTTGTTAGACCTGGCACCTTGGCGTGAGTCTCCCTTCCTCTTTTTGTCACTGTGCCTCATGTGTTTTTATGGTGTTGGCCGCTCAGCGCGCTGTGCCACTGCCAACCAGTGTCGCGGCGCGAGTGCTCCCTATGTAAATTGTATATGTTGGTTGGATTCCATGATTGGATTGTTTGATTTACTATCAGACCCCAGTAAAGTGCGCCAGGAGCGCCAGGGCATGTAAAGGCAAACACCGCTGGTGGGCTTGCAGCACGGGTTGTGCCACCCACAGATGCGGCCGGTAAAATACGTCTAAGGTCTGCCATCGCAGAACCTGCGTGCAGTCTGGTACTGACACGCCGACCGACAAGTGCCCACACTTGCCGGTCCCTGAAACCTTCCCTTAGCTGCATGTTAGTCACCCCTCTGGTAGGCCCACGGGCAGGGTGCATTGTACGCCTAAGGTAGGACAAGCCTGGATGCGTGGCATGTCCTAGTAGTGAATTACCGCCATCTTGTTGTTCACTACTGCAAGGCTACCCTGTTCTCATAGGCCAGTATGGGCGGCCTGGATCATTACACCCTATGATCCTAACCGACCCAGGGAACATGGTAGAAGATCGAGTTTAGTATGCCTGAACTCGGAATAATAAGGTACATCTTTTCGCAAGGTTTATTTTAATATTCCGAATTTGCAAATGCCGCTTTTAGAAAGTTGGCCTTTGCTTGCCTAAACCTTTCAGCCGCCTCTGCGTGATGTGTATCTGATGTCTGGCTGGTATGAGTGACAGGGCTGGGGGAACCCAGATGGGCAGGGCTAGGTAGCCTGGTAATGAATAGGACGATCGACAGGTAGATGGGTGGGAGGGGTGCTCCTAGGCTCTGAATAGGACAGTGCTCTGCTACCTCAATGCCGGCTCCGCCCCCTGTGGAGCGTCTGATGACTCTGCCCTGCACTCTGAAAGGAGAAGCCTGCATCACGTAAACAAAGTGCTCAGAAACCGGACTGAACTAGGCAAGGGCCCCCCTGGCCTGGGAGAACAAAAGATTTGTGGTATAAATGGAGGAGCCCTGCTCCTAAGAAACTAGATCCGCTTTTGACCAAGAAGAATCTCTGCCTGAGGAGGAGGCACCGGGAAAGCTGTAGGAGGAAGACTGTCCCTATCCTGGGGGATTGGCCTGCAGTGGTGACCTTGCTGCCAAAGGAGAGAAGAGAAACTGTTGCTGAAGACTTTTACTTTACTTTTACTTTCAAGACTTGTGCTTTTCCAAAACGATCTCCAAGGGCTTGGAACTGAGCTTGCCCCCTGAACTGAGCCCCAGGACCATTGGGCTCTACCTGATCTTCACTCGCCTGCTGCTGGACTGTGGTGTCCTTTCCCTCGCCGGAGCTGTGACCCTCGTGCCCAGTCCCTCCCTGAGCCGTGACCAGGACTGCTTAGCCGCCCCCGCCTTGGGAAGAGCCTCGCTCGATCGGAGCCGCTCCCCCTACGCTGTGCTGGGCTGCCCCGTCACCTCGCTCGTTGGAGGCTCGCTGTGCACCTTCACCCTCCCGCCGGAATCGGCGTTTGTGAGCATCTCCAAGCCTCGGACGGCCCGGACGTATCTGCGTGCCCGGCTGCCCCGCTTTGTTCACACGCCACCTGCAACAACCCGCTCTTGTCGTGAGCCTGAAGATCAGACACCCTCGTGAAGTGTGGGAGCCCCGGACGCCGCCTCGCTCTTCCGTCGAAGAGCCGCTGAAATCCCGCACCCACCTTTGCGTCAAGAAACAAGGTACTGTACTTACGACCTCGACCGCGAGCTCGCATCGGATCCAGGGTCCGCAACGTTCTTATTTCCCTGTCATCTGCTGTGTGCTCCCTGGGCGCTGCCTCAGCACGAAGTACGCTGAGGCCTACAGTTACCTTGTGCCTGCCTAAAGAACTTTCCGTAACACAAAGAGAACTTTACCGTATTCCTGCGAATTGTGGCCCCATCAGTTCAACGTTACTGGGCCTTGTATTTGAATCTGCTGAAACTACATAAAAGCTTATTTTTATATACTTCCTGATTGGTGTCCGTTTGTGGTGCATGCAAGGGGTTTACTGTATGTGTAATTGCACTTGCTTAACCGTGTACGCCTGAGACTTAGCCTAGACTGCTCGCGCCACGCACCTAGAGGGTGAGCAGGGGTTATTCTGGGGAGTCATCCTTCGCCCTGACAAGAAGTAAAGGGTCCCTGCTTGTTGTGGGTTCACACCTGCGTCAACCAGAGCCCCCTCATTTCTAACATTGGTGGCAGCGGTGAGGATTTACGGATTTGCATTTGTGGTTTGCGTATAGTGAATCACTGATCACCACGTAGTGAGAGCAGACCAGTAACACAGCCACAAGGCTAGCATTTGTTTTTGTTTTGCCAAGAGTCTCCGTTGCTAGAGCCATGCCTGGTTCACTTTCAGCCGGAAGGGCGGCTTCCATAATCTCTGGATTTGAAGACGTAGATTGGGAGGAAGACGCACTTCAGAATCGTACCAATGAAGACTTGAAAGGTCTTTGCTCCAAGTTCAGGATTGCCCAAACTGGATTGAAAAACAAGACCCAATTTGTGAAGGCGCTGAGGGCCTGGTATGAGTCAAAGGCACCAGAGAATCAGGTGGAAGTGGTTCCACCAGAAAGTGTCCATGAGTTTGGCAGGTGCCTGTCGCCAGAAGAGTTGGCAGACAGGGCCGCAACCCGGGCACACGAGGTGGAAATGGCAAAACTTCATGGGCAGATGGATATGGAAAAACAAAGATTAGCCATGGAAGAAAAGAAACTACAGTTAGAGCATGACATGAAGCTGAGGGAGCTGGAGCTGAAAGCAAAAAGTCTGGAGCTTAATCCCTCTGGTGGCAGCACACCGCCAGTACCGGCGGAACCAAGAGTTTATATTCCCAAGGATGTAGTGAAGGAGTTCTTCAGGAATGACGACATCGGGCAGTGGTTCAGAGCCTACGAGGTAGCCATGTCTTCCCACCGGGTCCCTGAGAAAGATTGGGGAGCGGGGTTGTGGGGAAGGTTCCTGAGTGAAGGGCGGGACACACTGTTAGATTTACCTGTTGATGTTCGTAATTCGTATGCCCATATGAAGGAAGCATTGATGGCTAGGTATGGGTTGACCCCTGAGTTATATAGATAGAGGTTCAGGGGTTGCACTAAGATTCCCAATAGTACGTATGTGGAGTATGTGACTTTCTTTTGCAGAGCGCTGGATGGTTGGGTAAAGGGTAGTAAGGTGAATGATTATCAAGGGCTTCTTGATCTAATGGCATGGGAGCACTTGTCCAGTAATTGTTTTCCTGAGCTACGCCAGCACCTGATAGATAGTAAGCTGACTAACCCGAGGAAGCTTGCTGAGGAGGCGGACCGCTGGGTCAGTACCAGGGTCCACAAGGGTACCGTGGGAGATTCCGCCAAAGGTGGGCAGGGTCCCCAGCAGAAGAGTGGGGGGGACAGGGGTAAACAGAAGCAGTTCCAAAAAGGGCCCCAAAATAGTCCCCAAGGGAACCAAGGGAAGGGTTCTCAGCCTCCCCCACCCCAGAAACCGACCGGGGCCCCGACAGGTCCTCCTGTTCAAAAGGGGCCCGTAAGATGTTACAGGTGTAACAATTTGGGGCATTTTGCCTCTGATGTAAAATGTCCATTGTTTGGTAAACCAGCACCCACTGGTGCTCCATCCCGGCAGGTGACTAGTGTAGCCTTGGGGGAGGAGAGGGATGTCCAAGGTGGGTGGGGTCCCGCAGAGATGTCCCTGGTCTCGCTAGGAGACCGTGAAGTGGTCCCTCCAACCCAGCTGCCTGAGAACACTAAGAAGTACAGGCAGTGGGTGACCATAAATGGCCATAGAGTGGAAGCTCTTAGAGATACAGGAGCCAGTGTGACAGCTGTCAGGTGTCACCTGGTGTCTCAGGAGCAGGTGGTCCCCAATGCATTCTATCCCGTTGTTGCCGCTGACAACACAGAGAGACACTGCAAGGTGGCTCAGGTTCCCTTTGAGTGGGGGGGGGTCTCTGGTACTCTTCAGGTAGCTGTGAGGCCCGCCATGCCTGTAGACTGTTTGTTAGGGAACGATTTGGAGAGCTCACCTTGGGCTAAGGTGGAGCGGAGTGCTCACCTGGAGATGTTGGGTATGCCGGATTGGGCGTGTGTCACCACACGGTCCATGGCAGCCAGTAGAGGTACTCAAGAGGTCCTGGAGCCTGAGAGGGAGGCCCAGGAACCGGCCTCAGAGAGAAGGAGCAAGGGGCGCGGGAAGCCGGCCCCTGAAGTTCTCACGGTCCAGGAGGAAGCAGACCTTGAGGGGGATGCCCTGGAGCCTACAGGGGAGCAGATAGCTGAACTGGGAGACCTGCCGGAGCTGACCCATTGGCAGCAGGAAGGGGGTCCCACCAGGGAGGACTTTTGCAAGGCACAGAAGGAGTGCCCTTCTCTCGTGGGTATGCGGCAGCAGGCTGCAGACCAGGCCGCAGGTGATCAGTCAGGATCACATTTCGTTTACTGGGAGAACGGCCTCCTATATACAGAGCCTAAGGTTGCTGAGCCTGGGTCAGCCCGTGCGCTGGTGGTACCCCAGGACTTCAGAGCCTTCCTACTGGGGCTGGCTCACGATGCGCCATTGGCAGGGCATTTGGGGCAGGACAAGACCTTTGAAAGGCTTGTCACCCACTTTTATTGGCCTCAAATGCGCAGGAGTTCAGATACTCACTGCAGGACATGCCAGACTTGCCAGGCAAGTGGAAAGAGTGGAAGGAAGCAGAAGGCTCCACTCCAGCCATTCCCTGTGGTCGGTACCCCATTCCAGCGAGTAGGGATTGACATTGTAGGGCCACTGGACCCCAGGACAGCGATGGGCAATAGGTTCATCCTGGTCCTGGTGGACCATGCCACCCGGTACCCGGAAGCCATTCCTCTAAGGACAGTGACGGCCCCCGTGGTGGGACGGGCACTGATGGGAATTTTCTCCCGAGTGGGATTCCCTCTAGAGGTGGTGTCTGACCGAGGTACCAATTTCATGTCCAAGTACATGAAATCTCTTTGGCAAGAGTGTGGTGTAACCTACAAGTTCACCACACCTTACCACCCCCAAGGAAACGGGTTGGTTGAGAGATTCAACCGAACCCTCAAAGGCATGATAATGGGCCTAGAAGGAGCCATGAGGCGTAAGTGGGACGTCTTCTTACCATGCCTTCTCTTCGCTTACCGTGAGGTGCCACAGAAGTCTCTGGGGTTCAGTCCCTTTGAGCTTCTGTATGGTCACCCAGTCAGAGGACCTCTAAGTCTGGTCAAAGAAGGCTGGGAGCAATCTCCCAGGAAGCCTCCCCAGAATGTATATAGTTACATGCTGGCCTTCAGGAATCAGACTAGGCGATTCAGGCAACTTGCTGAGGCAAATCTGGAAGCCAGCCAGGAGGAGATGAAGCGGTGGTACGACCAGAATGCCACTCTGGTAGAGCTTCAGCCTGGACAGAAAGTATGGGTCTTGGCCCCCGTGGAGCCGTGTGCGCTCCAGGATAAGTGGACCGGTCCCTTTGAGGTGGTGGAGCGCAAGAGTCCTGTTACCTACGTGGTGGACCTGAAGTCTCCTAGGAACCCCTTAAGGGTCCTACATGTCAACCGCCTCAAGCCCCACTTGGAGAGGTCCCAAGTGGGCATGCTCTTGGCAACAGATGCTGGGATGGAAGAGGAGACAGAACCTCTTCCTGACCTCCTGTCAGCCAAGAAGCAAGATGGGTCAGTGGATGGTGTCATCCTCTCTTCCACCCTGACCCCTGAGCAACAGGATGATTGTCGCCAGTTGCTGGGACAGTTTTCTGACCTGTTTTCCCTGGTCCCTGGTGTCACTGATTGGTGCGTCCATGATGTGGACACTGGGGATAGTCCACCTGTGCGGCACAAGGCCTACAGGGTGACTGACAGGGTGAGGACCCGCATCAAGGAGGAGGTCTCCAAGATGTTTGCCCTCGGGGTAATTGAGTCTTCTAGCAGTCCTTGGGCCAGCCCCGTGGTCTTGGTCCCAAAGGCTGCAGCGCCGGGAGCCACACCCGAACTCCGGTTCTGTGTGGACTACAGAGGACTCAATTCGGTCACTAGGACCGACGCACACCCCATCCCCAGAGCTGATGAGCTCATCGATCGGCTAGGGGCTGCCAACTACCTCAGCACGTTTGATTTAACGTCTGGGTATTGGCAGATCGCCTTGACCGAGGGGGCCAAAGAGAGGTCAGCATTTTCCACCCCAGATGGGCACTACCAGTTCCGGGTCATGCCATTTGGGATGAAGAATGCCCCTGCCACCTTCCAGAGATTGGTCAACCAGGTGTTGGCTGGGCTGGATTCGTTCAGTGCAGCCTACCTGGATGACATCGCCGTGTTCAGCTCCACTTGGGAGGAACACTTGCGTCACCTCTGGGAAGTGTTGATGGCGCTGCGCAAGGCAGGCCTCACGATCAAGGCGAGTAAGTGCCAGATCGGGCAGGGTTCCGTGGTGTACTTGGGACACCAAGTTGGGAGTGGCCAGGTGGCACCCCTTCAGCCCAAGATAGAAACCATCCTGAATTGGGAGGCGCCCAAAACCCAGACGGAGGTGAGAGCCTTCCTAGGTCTCACCGGGTACTACAGGAGGTTTGTCAAGGGGTATGGCAACATGGTTGCCCCCTTGACAGCGCTGACTTCGAAGAAGCAGCCCAGGAAAGTGATCTGGACTGACACCTGTCAGAAAGCTTTTGAGGCCTTGAAAACTGCTATGTGCACGGCGCCCGTGCTCTTGGCTCCCAACTTCTCCAAAGAGTTTATCGTTCAGACAGACGCTTCAGAGCATGGTGTGGGGGCTGTTCTTTCACAGATTAATGAGGAGGGCCTAGATCAATCCGTAGCCTTTCTTAGCAGGAGGTTACTTCCACGGGAACAAAGGTGGAGTGCTATTGAGCGTGAGGCATTTGCTGTGGTCTGGGCGCTGAAGAAGCTAAGACCCTACTTGTTTGGGTCTCACTTCCGGGTTCAGACGGACCACAGGCCCCTCAGATGGTTGATGCATATGAGGGGTGAGAATCCAAAGCTGTTGAGGTGGTCCATTTCCCTACAGGGTATGGATTTCACGGTGGAACATCGCCCTGGTACAGATCACGCCAATGCTGACGGTCTGTCCAGATTTTTCCGCCTTAGTGATGAGGAACTCCCTGGGGTAGGGTAGTTCTCCCCACTTTTCAGCTGGAGGGGACACGTGTTAGACCTGGCACCTTGGCGTGAGTCTCCCTTCCTCTTTTTGTCGCTGTGCCTCATGTGTTTTTATGGTGTTGGCCGCTCAGCGCGCTGTGCCACTGCCAACCAGGGTCGCGGCGCGAGTGCTCCCTATGTAAATTGTATATGTTGGTTGGATTCCATGATTGGATAGTTTGATTTACTATCAGACCCCAGTAAAGTGCGCCAGGAGCGCCAGGGCATGTAAAGGCAAACACCGCTGGTGGGCTTGCAGCACGGGTTGTGCCACCCACAGATGCGGCCGGTAAAATACGTCTAAGGTCTGCCATCGCAGAACCTGCGTGCAGTCTGGTACTGATACGCCGACCGACAAGTGCCCACACTTGCCGGTCCCTGAAACCTTCCCTTAGCTGCATGTTAGTCACCCCTCTGGTAGGCCCACGGGCAGGGTGCATTGTACGCCTAAGGTAGGACAAGCCTGGATGCGTGGCATGTCCTAGTAGTGAATTACCGCCATCTTGTTGTTCACTACTGCAAGGCTACCCTGTTCTCATAGGCCAGTATGGGCGGCCTGGATCATTACACCCTATGATCCTAACCGACCCAGGGAACATGGTAGAAGATCGAGTTTAGTATGCCTGAACTCGGAATAATAAGGTACATCTTTTCGCAAGGTTTATTTTAATATTCCGGGTTTGCAAATGCCGCTTTTAGAAAGTTGGCCTTTGCTTGCCTAAACCTTTCAGCCGCCTCTGCGTGATGTGTATCTGATGTCTGGCTGGTATGAGTGACAGGGCTGGGGGAACCCAGATGGGCAGGGCTAGGTAGCCTGGTAATGAATAGGACGATCGACAGGTAGATGGGTGGGAGGGGTGCTCCTAGGCTCTGAATAGGACAGTGCTCTGCTACCTCAATGCCGGCTCCGCCCCCTGTGGAGCGTCTGATGACTCTGCCCTGCACTCTGAAAGGAGAAGCCTGCATCACGTAAACAAAGTGCTCAGAAACCGGACTGAACTAGGCAAGGGCCCCCCTGGCCTGGGAGAACAAAAGATTTGTGGTATAAATGGAGGAGCCCTGCTCCTAAGAAACTAGATCCGCTTTTGACCAAGAAGAATCTCTGCCTGAGGAGGAGGCACCGGGAAAGCTGTAGGAGGAAGACTGTCCCTATCCTGGGGGATTGGCCTGCAGTGGTGACCTTGCTGCCAAAGGAGAGAAGAGAAACTGTTGCTGAAGACTTTTACCTTACTTTTACTTTCAAGACGTGTGCTTTTCCAAAACGATCTCCAAGGGCTTGGAACTGAGCTTGCCCCCTGAACTGAGCCCCAGGACCATTGGGCTCTACCTGATCTTCACCCGCCTGCTGCTGGACTGTGGTGTCCTTTCCCTCGCCGGAGCTGTGACCCTCGTGCCCAGTCCCTCCCTGAGCCGTGACCAGGACTGCTTAGCCGCCCCCGCCTTGGGAAGAGCCTCGCTCGATCGGAGCCGCTCCCCCTACGCTGTGCTGGGCTGCCCCGTCACCTCGCTCGTTGGAGGCTCGCTGTGCACCTTCACCCTCCCGCCGGAATCGGCGTTTGTGAGCATCTCCATGCCTCGGACGGCCCGGACGTATCTGCGTGCCCGGCTGCCCCGCTTTGTTCACACGCCACCTGCAACACCCCGCTCTTGTCGTGAGCCTGAAGATCAGACACCCTCGTGAAGTGTGGGAGCCCCGGACGCCGCCTCGCTCTTCCGCCGAAGAGCCGCTGAAATCCCGCACCCACCTTTGCGTCAAGAAACAAGGTACTGTACTTACGACCTCGACCGCGAGCTCGCATCGGATCCAGGGTCCGCAACGTTCTTATTTCCCTGTCATCTGCTGTGTGCTCCCTGGGCGCTGCCTCAGCACGAAGTACGCTGAGGCCTACAGTTACCTTGTGCCTGCCTAAAGAACTTTCCGTAACACAAAGAGAACTTTACCGTATTCCTGCGAATTGTGGCCCCATCAGTTCAACGTTACTGGGCCTTGTATTTGAATCTGCTGAAACTACATAAAAGCTTATTTTTATATACTTCCTGATTGGTGTCCGTTTGTGGTGCATGCAAGGGGTTTACTGTATGTGTAATTGCACTTGCTTAACCGTGTACGCCTGAGACTTAGCCTAGACTGCTCGCGCCACGCACCTAGAGGGTGAGCAGGGGTTATTCTGGGGAGTCATCCTTCGCCCTGACAAGAAGTAAAGGGTCCCTGCTTGTTGTGGGTTCACACCTGCGTCAACCAGAGCCCCCTCATTTCTAACAGGGCTCACACAAATTTACCACCACCCAGCGTTCCCCCAGGTCTCCCGGTAAAAATGGTGCCTCACTTGTGTGGGAGGCCCAAGTACCTGCGTCAGGCAAGGGCCCAAAACGTAGTGAGGCGACATCAAAATGGCCTACCGCAAAACCACCTGGTTTTGCAAGGGGGGTCACTTTGGTTTTTGGCCCGGTGCTCGGCGGCCATCTAGGGAAACCTACCAAACCCACGCATTTCTGAAAACTAGACACCCGGCGGCTTCCAGGGAGGTATGGCTTGCGTGGATCCCCCAACGTTTCCTTACCCAGAATCCCCTGCAAACCTCAGTTTTTGCTCAAAAAATCACTTTTTTCACACATTTTGGGGTGGGAAAGTAGTGGCATCACCGGGCTCACACAAATTTACCACCACCCAGCGTTCCCCCAGGTCTCCCGGTAAAATTGGTGCCTCACTTGTGTGGGAGGCCCAAGTACCCGCGGCAGGCAAGGGCCCAAAACGTAGTGAGGCGACATCAAAATGGCCTACCGCAAAACCACCTGGTTTTGCAAGGGGGGTCACTTTGGTTTTTGGCCCGGTGCTCGGCGGCCATCTAGGGAAACCTACCAAACCCACGCATTTCTGAAAACTAGACACCCGGCGGCTTCCAGGGAGGTATGGCTTGTGTGGATCCCCCAACGTTTCCTTACCCAGAATCCCCTGCAAACCTCAGTTTTTGCTCAAAAAATCACTTTTTTCACACATTTTGGGGTGGGAAAGTAGTGGCATCACCGGGCTCACACAAATTTACCACCACCCAGCGTTCCCCCAGGTCTCCCGGTAAAAATGGTGCCTCACTTGTGTGGGAGGCCCAAGTACCCGCGGCAGGCAAGGGCCCAAAACTTAGTGAGGCGACATCAAAATGGCCTATCGCAAAACCACCTGGTTTTGCAAGGGGGTCACTTTGGTTTTTGGCCCGGTGCTCGGCGGCCATCTAGGGAAACCTACCAAACCCACGCATTTCTGAAAACTAGACACCCGGCGGCTTCCAGGGAGGTATGGCTTGCGTGGATCCCCCAACGTTTCCTTACCCAGAATCCCCTGCAAACCTCAGTTTTTGCTCAAAAAATCACTTTTTTCACACATTTTGGGGTGGGAAAGTAGTGGCATCACCGTGCTCACACAAATTTACCACCACCCAGCGTTCCCCCAGGTCTCCCGGTAAAAATGGTGCCTCACTTGTGTGGGAGGCCCAAGTACCCGCGGCAGGCAAGGGCCCAAAACGTAGTGAGGCGACATCAAAATGGCCTACCGCAAAACCACCTGGTTTTGCAAGGGGGGTCACTTTGGTTTTTGGCCCGGTGCTCGGCGGCCATCTAGGGAAACCTACCAAACCCACGCATTTCTGAAAACTAGACACCCGGCGACTTCCAGGGAGGTATGGCTTGCGTGGATCCCCCAACGTTTCCTTACCCAGAATCCCCTGCAAACCTCAGTTTTTGCTCAAAAAATCACTTTTTTCACACATTTTGGGGTGGGAAAGTAGTGGCATCACCGGGCTCACACAAATTTACCACCACTCAGCGTTCCCCCAGATCTCCCGGTAAAAATGGTGCCTCACTTGTGTGGGAGGCCCAAGTACCCGCGGCAGGCAAGGGCCCAAAACGTAGTGAGGCGACATCAAAATGGCCTATCGCAAAACCACCTGGTTTTGCAAGGGGGGTCACTTTGGTTTTTGGCCCGGTGCTCGGCGGCCATCTAGGGAAACCTACCAAACCCACGCATTTCTGAAAACTAGACACCCGGCGGCTTCCAGGGAGGTATGGCTTGCGTGGATCCCCCAACGTTTCCTTACCCAGAATCCCCTGCAAACCTCAGTTTTTGCTCAAAAAATCACTTTTTTTCACACATTTTGGGGTGGGAAAGTAGTGGCATCACCGGGCTCACACAAATTTACCACCACCCAGCGTTCCCCCAGGTCTCCCGGTAAAAATGGTGCCTCACTTGTGTGGGAGGCCCAAGTACCCGCGGCAGGCAAGCGCCCAAAACGTAGTGAGGCGACATTTGGGATAGGCAATGTTGATGTCGCCTCACTACGTTTTGGGCCCTTGCCTGCCGCGGGTACTTGGGCCTCCTACACAAGTGAGGCACCATTTTTACCGGGAGACCTGGGGGAACGCTGGGTGGTGGTAAATTTGTGTGAGCCCGGTGATGCCACTACTTTCCCACCCCAAAATGTGTGAAAAAAGTGATTTTTTGAGCAAAAACTGAGGTTTGCAGGGGATTCTGGGTAAGGAAACGTTGGGGGATCCACGCAAGCCATACCTCCCTGGAAGCCGCCGGGTGTCTAGTTTTCAGAAATGCGTGGGTTTGGTAGGTTTCCCTAGATGGCCGCCGAGCACCGGGCCAAAAACCAAAGTGACCCCCCTTGCAAAACCAGGTGGTTTTGCGGTAGGCCATTTTGATGTCGCCTCACTACGTTTTGGGCCCTTGCCTGCCGCGGGTACTTGGGCCTCCCACACAAGTGAGGCACCATTTTTACCGGGAGACCTGGGGGAACGCTGGGTGGTGGTAAATTTGTGTGAGCCCGGTGATGCCACTACTTTCCCACCCCAAAATGTGTGAAAAAAGTGATTTTTTGAGCAAAAACTGAGGTTTGCAGGGGATTCTGGGTAAGGAAACGTTGGGGGATCCACGCAAGCCATACCTCCCTGGAAGCCGCCGGGTGTCTAGTTTTCAGAAATGCGTGGGTTTGGTAGGTTTCCCTAGATGGCCGCCGAGCACCGGGCCAAAAACCAAAGTGACCCCCCTTGCAAAACCAGGTGGTTTTGCGGTAGGCCATTTTGATGTCGCCTCACTACGTTTTGGGCCCTTGCCTGCCGCGGGTACTTGGGCCTCCTACACAAGTGAGGCACCATTTTTACCGGGAGACCTGGGGGAACGCTGGGTGGTGGTAAATTTGTGTGAGCCCGGTGATGCCACTACTTTCCCACCACAAAATGTGTGAAAAAAGTGATTTTTTGAGCAAAAACTGAGGTTTGCAGGGGATTCTGGGTAAGGAAACGTTGGGGGATCCACGCAAGCCATACCTCCCTGGAAGCCGCCGGGTGTCTAGTTTTCAGAAATGCGTGGATTTGGTAGGTTTCCCTAGATGGCCGCCGAGCACCGGGCCAAAAACCAAAGTGACCCCCCTTGCAAAACCAGGTGGTTTTGCGATAGGCCATTTTGATGTCGCCTCACTACGTTTTGGGCCCTTGCCTGCCGCGGGTACTTGGGCCTCCCACACAAGTGAGGCACCATTTTTACCGGGAGACCTGGGGGAACGCTGGGTTTTGGTAAATTTGTGTGAGCCCGGTGATGCCACTACTTTCCCACCCCAAAATGTGTGAAAATAGTGATTTTTTGAGCAAAAACTGAGGTTTGCAGGGGATTCTGGGTAAGGAAACGTTGGGGGATCCACGCAAGCCATACCTCCCTGGAAGCCGCCGGGTGTCTAGTTTTCAGAAATGCATGGGTTTGGTAGGTTTCCCTAGATGGCTGCCGAGCACCGGGCCAAAAACCAAAGTGACCCCCCTTGCAAAACCAGGTGGTTTTGCGATAGGCCATTTTGATGTCGCCTCACTACGTTTTGGGCCCTTGCCTGCCGCGGGTACTTGGGCCTCCTACACAAGTGAGGCACCATTTTTACCGGGAGACCTGGGGGAACGCTGGGTGGTGGTAAATTTGTGTGAGCCCGGTGATGCCACTACTTTCCCACCCCAAAATGTGTGAAAAAAGTGATTTTTTGAGCAAAAACTGAGGTTTGCAGGGGATTCTGGGTAAGGAAACGTTGGGGGATCCACGCAAGCCATACCTCCCTGGAAGCCGCTGTGAGAAGTTGGCCTGATATGTAGTGCTCACTATTCTAGTGATCACTGTGTATCATTCCGAACGACCCTTATTGATGATTGGTTGTAAGTCAACCTTATAGACCAGCTATCCTAGTAGCGTGGATACGAGCAGTCTTAGGCTAAACTCTAGAGGGCGTGTTAAGCCAGCTGTTTACCATCACATATACCCCTTGAACACCAAGTGAAAGGACACCACACAAGTTGTTATGAAAATAAAAGGATATTTATTTCTAACAAGACTACCCTGGCTCTTTATGAGTCAGGGAGCTAAGCACACTACAAAACTCTTAGGAAAATACTTCAGTTGCACAATTTACACAAATGCCCGAGGGGCACGAGGAACCATCTACACTAACAGTGAAATGCGAATGGTTAGAGTTTGGAGATACTGATTCCGGAGTGATCCGATCAGTGGGACTAAACGAAAAAGGAGCTGGACACTTGTAGAGCGAACCTGCGATGGAGCACCGAGATGCTCGAGTTACCTAGCCCGGAGGCTGCGGCTGCGTGAAGTTCGTCAAGATGTCGGGAGTCCTCGTGTAGTCTCAGGAGCCTGAAAGAAGAAGTTGCTGGCAGGCGACCAGTGACGATGTTCAGAGCGATCCAAGCCTGGATCGGTGGTGAAGGAAAACCTGAAAGCAGAGGGGACTCAGTTCTCAACCGCTAGCCAGCGATCGTGTGGGTACCTGGAGGGTACCGGCTGAAGTCACCTCGACCAGGTGAGTGGGTGACGTCGGACTCGGCTGTTCCTCGGACCAGGAGGCGCGGCGGCGACCAGGATGGAGGGCGAGCTGTCCCACGAAGGTGTCTGCTGTCGATGATGCTGGGCCCAGGAAGGGGCAGCGGATCTTGGCAGTGGCCACCCAAGCGGGGGAGTCAAGATGGCGTCGGGAGTGGACCAGGAGGGTCCGTGGTACTCCTCCGTTGAAGGGGAGCAAGAGCCAGTCTGGAGCAACCAGACTAGTGATGAAACAATCGTGGTGCGTCGTGAAGAGGGCCACAAGCCGGTCGGCGAGTGGTCGAACAACGCGGTGAACAACAAGGAGCGGAAGGGCCCCCACGCAGATCTCGGGGATGCTGGGGAGGCAGACTTCGATGCTGGAGCTGCTCAGGGTTAGGGCTTCTCAAACCCTAGGTGCACTCACTCGAGGGTCCCTCGGTGGGCGTGCTAGATAAGCGTCGTGCAGGTTCTGAAGATAGCCGGTCCCGCAGGTCTCGTCACACCTACGACTCTCAGCTGAGCTGATGAGGGAGGTAAAAGGTCAGAGATGGCAGGGACTCGGGTCTCGTCGAGCTGGGCAGTCTTGATCCGTAGGAGAGACTTACAACAAACCGCAAGCGCTTAGATGGTGCCTGCTGGTGCAGGGTGGCTACTCCTTAGCCACAAGGGAGAGTCTTCAGAAATAGTCAAGAGTTCCTTTCGTGGAAAGTGGTTCGTGATTCGGAGTTATCCGATTATCTGATTATCCAATTTGGGAAGGGGACTCGCTCCTACCTTTATTCTAAGAGAAAGGGGCTGGCCCGTGACTAGGTTCTACCTATGGGTGGAGCCAGGAGGGGGGTGGTTACACCCCTGTCCTTTGTCCGGCTTCGCGTCAGCTCAGGGGCTGGTGTGCCCCCGAAACTGGTTTGAGCCGGGCTATGCACAGTGAGCACCGGGGTGCCTCTGGCAATCACCTTCCTTTCAGCCCTGCCTACCTGGGATACACAAACCCTGTCTGGGATGGTGCTAACACCGCCCTCGACAGGAAACCCTTTGTCCAAGCTCCCTTTGCTGGAAGGTCCCCCAGCAGCAGGAGGTCAGACTTGTGTCTGGTGGCAGCATCCATTTTGTGATGCTGAGGCTTGAGTCAACTTTAACCGGGGTTCAAGGTTACTTCCATGTCGTGTCCCTCTAAAAGGGGGGAATGCTAACCCCGTCGCCGGGGCTGGCGAGGGGTTCGTATTCCCATTCGTATGACACCTTACTCGACATGTATAGGTGAGGTGAGGCCAAAGTTAGCAATTGCATTAAAAGTAGTTGGCCCGCGTCACCATGGAACGGCTATTAGGACTTGGTTCCGCAAGCCGTCGACGGGCTCAGCTCGCGCCAGAGCACCGTGCCACATGATTCCCTGCACTCTGCCTTCAGGATTGATAAGGCCTGCTATAGGAGTGACTGATAGGAATCCATGTGTCCATTTTTAGGGTTTAGGTGTAGGAATACTACACCTACAGCAACGGGTGATTACACCACGTGGCCCCAGCTGTCGTGCAGCCAGTTGTGTCAGATTTGGGCGGCCATTCCAGGGGTGGCATAATACATGCTTCAGCCCCTGGTAGGCCCTGGGTACACCGATGCCCTGGATACCTGTGGTATGCCGAGACAGGGACTGACAAGGCGGCCCAGTTCCAATTAGTGGATGCACCTAATGTACATGTGATAATTTCGAGAGAGAACAGCTAGGCTGTGGGTCTGATTGGCAGGCCCACAGCCGGGGAAAGTCGTAAACCAATGAAGCAAAAGCAAAAAATCTGGGTGATCATAGGATTGCAGACCCTACTCTCCTACATGACCCCCCCCCAAACTTTGGGACAATAAGCTAACCTTGACCAGGTGAGTCTTCTTGCTCTAAGTGGAAATACCTGGAGAGCCCATCTGCATTGCCATGATCAGTGCCAGGTCTATGCTCCACTGTGAAGTCCATCCCCTGTAGGGAAATGGACCACCTAAGTAGTTTGGGGTTTTCACCCTTCATTTGATTTAGCCACAAGAGGGGCTTATGGTCGGTCTGAATCTTGAAGTGAGTGCCAAACAAGTATGGCCTCAACTTCTTCAGGGCCCAAACCACAGCAAAGGCCTCCCTCTCAATAGCTGACCAATTCTTCTCTCTGGGGGTCAGCCTCCTGCTAATAAAAGCTATGGGCTGGTCATGACCATCAAAATTCAGTTGCGATAGAACAGCTCCCACACCCAGCTCCGAAGCGTCTGTTTGGACAATGAATGGTTTGGAGTAGTCTGGACTCTTTAGGATAGGTGCTGTGCACATGGCCTGCTTTAGGTCATCGAATGCCTTCTGACAGCTTGCTGTCCACTGAACTTTTTTTGGCATCTTTTTACTTGTCAGGTCGTTTAGCGGGGTCACAATGGATCCATAATTTCTGACAAATTTCCGGTAATAACCAGTCAGGCCCAAGAAAGCTCGAACCTGAGTCTGGGTGGTTGGAGGAGCCCAGTCCTGGATGGCCTGTATTTTGCTCTCCAATGGTTGAACCTGGCCTCCACCTACAAGGTGGCCCAGGTATACAACCTGTGTCTGCCCTATCTGGCACTTGGTGGCCTTGATAGTGAGGCCTGCCTTCTGCAGGGCCTCTAACACTTTCCTCAGGTGGACCAGGTGATCCTCCCAGGTGGGGCTAAAGACAGCGATATCGTCCAGATACGCCGCACAGAAGTCGTCCAACCCAGTGAGAACTCGATTCACCAGCCTTTGGAAGGTGGCAGGTGCATTTTTCAAACCAAAGGGCATTACCACGAACTGATAATGCCCACCCGGGGTAGAAAATGCTGTTTTGGGCTTGGCCTCCTCAGCTAACCTGATTTGCCAATACCCAGCTGTCAGGTCAAACGTACTTAAGTAGTTGGCCGAGGCCAACCGGTCGATAAGTTCGTCTGCTCTTGGTATCGGGTGGGCGTCAGTCTTAGTGACCGCATTGAGACCTCTGTAGTCCACGCAAAACCTCATCTCTTTCTTACCGCCCTGGGTGTGAGGTTTCGGCACGAGCACTACGGGACTAGCCCAGGGGCTGTCCGAGGGTTCAATGACTCCCAGCTCCAACATTTTCTGCACCTCTGTCTTGATGCAGTCTCTGACATGATCAGGTTGCCGATAGATTTTACTCTTTACGGGCAGACTGTCCCCAGTGTCGACCTCGTGGGTACACCACTTGGTCTGACTGGGTGTCAGAGAGAACATATGTCGAAAGGATTGAAGAACCTGTTTACAATCCTCTTGTTGATGTCCAGAGAGGCTGCCACAAAAGACAACACCATCTACTGATCCATCGTCAGGGTTCTGAGAGAGCAGGTCCGGGAGAGGGTCACTCTCCTCCTCCTGTCCCTCATCTGTGGCCATGAGCAAGCCCATGCCCTCCCTGTCGACATATGCCTTGAGCCTGTTTACGTGGAGCACCCTGTGGGGGCTCCGGGGAGTTCCCAGGTCTACCAGGTAGGTGACCTCTCCCTTTTGCTCAATGATCGTGTGGGGCTCAGACCATTTGTCTTTGAGTGCTGCTGGGGCCACTGGCTCCAGCACCCACACCTTCTGTCCAGGCTGATACACAGTCAGGACAGCCTTTTGGTCGTGCCAAGCTTTCTGTAATTCTTGGCTCGCCTCAAGGTTTTTAGACGCCTTTTCCATGTACTCCGCCATCCGCGAGCGGAGACCGAGCACATAGTCCACAATGTTTGATGCCGGCTTTCTGAGAGGTCTCTCCCATCCTTCCTTTACCAAACAAAGGGGTCCCCTTACAGGATGTCCGAACAGAAGCTCAAAAGGGCTGTAGCCAACCCCCTTCTGCGGGACCTCTCTGTAGGCGAACAAGAGGCAGGGTATCAGGACATCCCATCTCCACCGAAGCTTTTCAGGTAGTCCGTGAATCATCCCTTTTAGGGTCCGGTTGAATCTCTCAACCAGCCCATTGCATTGTGGGTGATAGGGTGTGGTGAACTTGTAGTTGACACCACATTCCTTCCACATAGCAGTCAGATATCCCGACATGAAGTTTGCACCTCTGTCTGAGACGACCTCCTTAGGGAAGCCCACTCTGGAGAACACTCCAAGTAGGGCCCGTGCCACCACAGGTGCCGTAGTGGTCCTAAGGGGAATAGCTTCAGGATACCTGGTGGCGTGGTCCACCACCACCAGTATAAACTTGTGCCCTGATGCTGTCTGGGGTTCCATTGGTCCGACAATGTCGATCCCCACTCGTTCAAAGGGTACCCCCACCACTGGTAGTGGTATGAGGGGGGCCTTTGTCGTGCCACCTGACTTACCACTGGCTTGGCAAGTGACACAGGAGCGGCAAAACTCCTTCGTATCTTCGGACATGTGGGGCCAGTGAAAGTGTGGAACAATTCTGTCCCAAGTCTTATTCTGGCCTAAGTGACCTGCAAGGGGAATCTCGTGGGCCAAGGTGAGAAGGAAACCTCTCAGAGACAAGGGGATGACCAGCCTCCTGGCCGCACCAGGTTTGGGGTCTCTTGCCTCAGAGTACAGGAGTCCATCGTCCCAGTACACTTTGTGGGTACCCGTGGCGTTCCCTGCAGCCTCAGCAGCGGCCTGCTGTCTGAGGGGTTCAAGTGAGGGGCAGTCTAACTGTGCCTTCCCCAGGTCTTCCCTGGAGGGTCCCCCTGAGCCCAGAAACTCAACCTGACCAGGTTCAAGCTCTTGCGGCTCAGTTTCCCTCAGTTCTTTAAGGTCAGCCTCCTCGGAGACTTGATCCACGACCTGGGGCAAGGGGGAAGGCGAAGCCTTACCCTTACTGCTCCTTTTCTTGGAAGGTGTCTGGTCCGTTCTTCCAGGATCCAGCACCTGTTCAGTGGGGCATCTTCTGGCCTGTGACCTGGTCACAGCAAGGACATGTGCTGGCAAACCTAACATTTCCATGTGAGTCCTCTGCTCCACTTCTGACCATTGTGACGTTTCCAAATCATTGCCCAACAGACATTCTACGGGGAGGTCTGAACTAACCACAACCTTTTTCGGGCCACTTACCCCTCCCCAGGAGAAATCAACAACTGCCATACTGTGATTGGTAGTGACGTTGCTGGCATTGGTCACTAGGTAACTGGTACCTAGCATGATCTGTCCCGGGTCCACGAAGTTAGGCGTCACCATGGTGACACTGGCACACGTGTCCCTGTAGGCCTGAGCCCCTTTTCCATTTATCAAAGGTGTCTGTCTGTATTTGCCCAAAGTATTGGGACTGGCATCAGGGGACATATCCATATCCCCTGTACAGACAAGGACGGCCTGAGTGAGCGTGCCGACTAAGTCGTCACTCCCCTCGGTTCCCAAGGTTAACCCAACTAATGCCTTAGGAGGCGCACTACCACTGCTGACTGTACTAGGGGGCGCAGGTGCCTTAGGGGCTGCAGTGGCAGGAGTTTGCCCTCCTTTCTTGGTGCACTCACTAAACCAGTGAGTCTTACTTTTACAGTATTGGCACCACCTTTTTGACTGGCCTTCTTGAGTCTTCTTCTTCTGTGAAGCCTGACCCCCACCCTCTTTGGTTTGTTGGGGACCTGTCGAAGACTTCTGGTCATTTTGTTCGTTCTTGTTACCCTTTTGGTCTGCTTTCTTCTGACCACCCTGGTTCTGATTCTGGTTCTGCTTGACCCTTGTTCTGACCCATCTGTCTGCCTTCTTTCCCAATTCTTGGGGAGAGGTCAGATCCGAGTCGACAAGGTGCTGATGCAACAATTGGTTCTGACAGTTGTTTAAAATCTGTTCTCGCATGATAAGATTGTACAATCCTGTGTAATCAGTAACCTTGCTACCCAGCAACCAGCCTTCCAAAGCCTTAGTGGCACAATCGACAAAGTCAGCCCAATCCTGAGACTGAATTTTCTGGGTGTCCCGGAACAGCACCCGGTACTGTTCCGTGGTTAAGCCGAACCCATCAATCAGTGTGTTCTTCAGGACTTGGTAGTTGTTAGCATCCTCAGCTCTGGTAGTGAGGAGCTTGTCCCTTCCTTTACCTTCAAAGGAAAGCCACAGTATAGCTGCCCACTGACTTGGGGGGACGCACTGGACAGTGCAGGCCCTCTCCAAGGCAGTTATCCACTTGTGGATGTCGTCCCCTTGTTTAAAGGGGGGCACTATTTTACTCAGGTGTCTAGTGTCTATACCCCTGTCTTTCTCTCTATTGAGAATGCTGCCACCAGTGGGATCTAACCCACTTAATTTCTGCTCTCGGGCTAAGGCAAGTCTTTCTTTGGCGAGGGCAAGTTCTTCCCGCTCGATCCTCAGATTGACCTCCCGCATCTTCGCTTCATGCTCCCTCCTCTGAGGGGAAGTCATTCCTCTCTGAGAAGGTGCCTGAGAGACATGTGTATGAACCGATCTGCCAGAGCCTCTGGAGAGAGACCTAGCTCGTCCGTTCCCAAGGTTAAGCCTGCTTGAGCGTGGGCCCGGGGCTCCCCCAGTTCCATTCTCATGCCTGCTTAAGTTGGTCCTTGTAAGCCTGCCGACTACCACTGGACCTTTGTCTGCCTCGTCTCCCGATAACTCGTCCTCGTCCTCGTCCTCCTCCTCTGTGTGGAGGTCGAGGTCTGGGTCACCGAGGGTTCCCTCTAAGGGAGGCATGTTCCCATCTGCACTGGGGGGACCTGGGTTAGAGGACCTCCTAGCATCGTACGCCTCTAAGAGACCTATCAGTATTGCGATGGTAGGGTTAGAACCCTGGTTTAGCTTCCTGGAGGCACACAGTTGTCTCATCTCCTTGAAGCTAAGAGTTGCATATCGTGACACGACCTGTGGAGGGTCACTGACCACTAAGGGAGTCCCTGCAGACTCTCCGTGGACCGACATGCTTTTCTAGTGAGGTGTAAGTGTTGCACCTACCTACACTATGGGTTTACCTACTGATCCCTTGCTAAGAGTCGTAGTCAGGGTGTGCTAAGCCCTGTTACACTACAACAGCCGGTTCAGTAGAACTCGGAGTATTCTAAGTTAAGTTATATGTACCTGGGTACTTATGTGATCTTTCACTGCGATATTCTTAGGATACGTGTGTGGTAAAACAACAGCAAGCTCAAATCCCAACCGCTGCTCACCAATGTGAGAAGTTGGCCTGATATGTAGTGCTCACTATTCTAGTGATCACTGTGTATCATTCCGAACGACCCTTATTGATGATTGGTTGTAAGTCAACCTTATAGACCAGCTATCCTAGTAGCGTGGATACGAGCAGTCTTAGGCTAAACTCTAGAGGGCGTGTTAAGCCAGCTGTTTACCATCACATATACCCCTTGAACACCAAGTGAAAGGACACCACACAAGTTGTTATGAAAATAAAAGGATATTTATTTCTAACAAGACTACCCTGGCTCTTTATGAGTCAGGGAGCTAAGCACACTACAAAACTCTTAGGAAAATACTTCAGTTGCACAATTTACACAAATGCCCGAGGGGCACGAGGAACCATCTACACTAACAGTGAAATGCGAATGGTTAGAGTTTGGAGATACTGATTCCGGAGTGATCCGATCAGTGGGACTAAACGAAAAAGGAGCTGGACACTTGTAGAGCGAACCTGCGATGGAGCACCGAGATGCTCGAGTTACCTAGCCCGGAGGCTGCGGCTGCGTGAAGTTCGTCAAGATGTCGGGAGTCCTCGTGTAGTCTCAGGAGCCTGAAAGAAGAAGTTGCTGGCAGGCGACCAGTGACGATGTTCAGAGCGATCCAAGCCTGGATCGGTGGTGAAGGAAAACCTGAAAGCAGAGGGGACTCAGTTCTCAACCGCTAGCCAGCGATCGTGTGGGTACCTGGAGGGTACCGGCTGAAGTCACCTCGACCAGGTGAGTGGGTGACGTCGGACTCGGCTGTTCCTCGGACCAGGAGGCGCGGCGGCGACCAGGATGGAGGGCGAGCTGTCCCACGAAGGTGTCTGCTGTCGATGATGCTGGGCCCAGGAAGGGGCAGCGGATCTTGGCAGTGGCCACCCAAGCGGGGGAGTCAAGATGGCGTCGGGAGTGGACCAGGAGGGTCCGTGGTACTCCTCCGTTGAAGGGGAGCAAGAGCCAGTCTGGAGCAACCAGACTAGTGATGAAACAATCGTGGTGCGTCGTGAAGAGGGCCACAAGCCGGTCGGCGAGTGGTCGAACAACGCGGTGAACAACAAGGAGCGGAAGGGCCCCCACGCAGATCTCGGGGATGCTGGGGAGGCAGACTTCGATGCTGGAGCTGCTCAGGGTTAGGGCTTCTCAAACCCTAGGTGCACTCACTCGAGGGTCCCTCGGTGGGCGTGCTAGATAAGCGTCGTGCAGGTTCTGAAGATAGCCGGTCCCGCAGGTCTCGTCACACCTACGACTCTCAGCTGAGCTGATGAGGGAGGTAAAAGGTCAGAGATGGCAGGGACTCGGGTCTCGTCGAGCTGGGCAGTCTTGATCCGTAGGAGAGACTTACAACAAACCGCAAGCGCTTAGATGGTGCCTGCTGGTGCAGGGTGGCTACTCCTTAGCCACAAGGGAGAGTCTTCAGAAATAGTCAAGAGTTCCTTTCGTGGAAAGTGGTTCGTGATTCGGAGTTATCCGATTATCTGATTATCCAATTTGGGAAGGGGACTCGCTCCTACCTTTATTCTAAGAGAAAGGGGCTGGCCCGTGACTAGGTTCTACCTATGGGTGGAGCCAGGAGGGGGGTGGTTACACCCCTGTCCTTTGTCCGGCTTCGCGTCAGCTCAGGGGCTGGTGTGCCCCCGAAACTGGTTTGAGCCGGGCTATGCACAGTGAGCACCGGGGTGCCTCTGGCAATCACCTTCCTTTCAGCCCTGCCTACCTGGGATACACAAACCCTGTCTGGGATGGTGCTAACACCGCCCTCGACAGGAAACCCTTTGTCCAAGCTCCCTTTGCTGGAAGGTCCCCCAGCAGCAGGAGGTCAGACTTGTGTCTGGTGGCAGCATCCATTTTGTGATGCTGAGGCTTGAGTCAACTTTAACCGGGGTTCAAGGTTACTTCCATGTCGTGTCCCTCTAAAAGGGGGGAATGCTAACCCCGTCGCCGGGGCTGGCGAGGGGTTCGTATTCCCATTCGTATGACACCTTACTCGACATGTATAGGTGAGGTGAGGCCAAAGTTAGCAATTGCATTAAAAGTAGTTGGCCCGCGTCACCATGGAACGGCTATTAGGACTTGGTTCCGCAAGCCGTCGACGGGCTCAGCTCGCGCCAGAGCACCGTGCCACATGATTCCCTGCACTCTGCCTTCAGGATTGATAAGGCCTGCTATAGGAGTGACTGATAGGAATCCATGTGTCCATTTTTAGGGTTTAGGTGTAGGAATACTACACCTACAGCAACGGGTGATTACACCACGTGGCCCCAGCTGTCGTGCAGCCAGTTGTGTCAGATTTGGGCGGCCATTCCAGGGGTGGCATAATACATGCTTCAGCCCCTGGTAGGCCCTGGGTACACCGATGCCCTGGATACCTGTGGTATGCCGAGACAGGGACTGACAAGGCGGCCCAGTTCCAATTAGTGGATGCACCTAATGTACATGTGATAATTTCGAGAGAGAACAGCTAGGCTGTGGGTCTGATTGGCAGGCCCACAGCCGGGGAAAGTCGTAAACCAATGAAGCAAAAGCAAAAAATCTGGGTGATCATAGGATTGCAGACCCTACTCTCCTACATGACCCCCCCCCAAACTTTGGGACAATAAGCTAACCTTGACCAGGTGAGTCTTCTTGCTCTAAGTGGAAATACCTGGAGAGCCCATCTGCATTGCCATGATCAGTGCCAGGTCTATGCTCCACTGTGAAGTCCATCCCCTGTAGGGAAATGGACCACCTAAGTAGTTTGGGGTTTTCACCCTTCATTTGATTTAGCCACAAGAGGGGCTTATGGTCGGTCTGAATCTTGAAGTGAGTGCCAAACAAGTATGGCCTCAACTTCTTCAGGGCCCAAACCACAGCAAAGGCCTCCCTCTCAATAGCTGACCAATTCTTCTCTCTGGGGGTCAGCCTCCTGCTAATAAAAGCTATGGGCTGGTCATGACCATCAAAATTCAGTTGCGATAGAACAGCTCCCACACCCAGCTCCGAAGCGTCTGTTTGGACAATGAATGGTTTGGAGTAGTCTGGACTCTTTAGGATAGGTGCTGTGCACATGGCCTGCTTTAGGTCATCGAATGCCTTCTGACAGCTTGCTGTCCACTGAACTTTTTTTGGCATCTTTTTACTTGTCAGGTCGTTTAGCGGGGTCACAATGGATCCATAATTTCTGACAAATTTCCGGTAATAACCAGTCAGGCCCAAGAAAGCTCGAACCTGAGTCTGGGTGGTTGGAGGAGCCCAGTCCTGGATGGCCTGTATTTTGCTCTCCAATGGTTGAACCTGGCCTCCACCTACAAGGTGGCCCAGGTATACAACCTGTGTCTGCCCTATCTGGCACTTGGTGGCCTTGATAGTGAGGCCTGCCTTCTGCAGGGCCTCTAACACTTTCCTCAGGTGGACCAGGTGATCCTCCCAGGTGGGGCTAAAGACAGCGATATCGTCCAGATACGCCGCACAGAAGTCGTCCAACCCAGTGAGAACTCGATTCACCAGCCTTTGGAAGGTGGCAGGTGCATTTTTCAAACCAAAGGGCATTACCACGAACTGATAATGCCCACCCGGGGTAGAAAATGCTGTTTTGGGCTTGGCCTCCTCAGCTAACCTGATTTGCCAATACCCAGCTGTCAGGTCAAACGTACTTAAGTAGTTGGCCGAGGCCAACCGGTCGATAAGTTCGTCTGCTCTTGGTATCGGGTGGGCGTCAGTCTTAGTGACCGCATTGAGACCTCTGTAGTCCACGCAAAACCTCATCTCTTTCTTACCGCCCTGGGTGTGAGGTTTCGGCACGAGCACTACGGGACTAGCCCAGGGGCTGTCCGAGGGTTCAATGACTCCCAGCTCCAACATTTTCTGCACCTCTGTCTTGATGCAGTCTCTGACATGATCAGGTTGCCGATAGATTTTACTCTTTACGGGCAGACTGTCCCCAGTGTCGACCTCGTGGGTACACCACTTGGTCTGACTGGGTGTCAGAGAGAACATATGTCGAAAGGATTGAAGAACCTGTTTACAATCCTCTTGTTGATGTCCAGAGAGGCTGCCACAAAAGACAACACCATCTACTGATCCATCGTCAGGGTTCTGAGAGAGCAGGTCCGGGAGAGGGTCACTCTCCTCCTCCTGTCCCTCATCTGTGGCCATGAGCAAGCCCATGCCCTCCCTGTCGACATATGCCTTGAGCCTGTTTACGTGGAGCACCCTGTGGGGGCTCCGGGGAGTTCCCAGGTCTACCAGGTAGGTGACCTCTCCCTTTTGCTCAATGATCGTGTGGGGCTCAGACCATTTGTCTTTGAGTGCTGCTGGGGCCACTGGCTCCAGCACCCACACCTTCTGTCCAGGCTGATACACAGTCAGGACAGCCTTTTGGTCGTGCCAAGCTTTCTGTAATTCTTGGCTCGCCTCAAGGTTTTTAGACGCCTTTTCCATGTACTCCGCCATCCGCGAGCGGAGACCGAGCACATAGTCCACAATGTTTGATGCCGGCTTTCTGAGAGGTCTCTCCCATCCTTCCTTTACCAAACAAAGGGGTCCCCTTACAGGATGTCCGAACAGAAGCTCAAAAGGGCTGTAGCCAACCCCCTTCTGCGGGACCTCTCTGTAGGCGAACAAGAGGCAGGGTATCAGGACATCCCATCTCCGCCGAAGCTTTTCAGGTAGTCCGTGAATCATCCCTTTTAGGGTCCGGTTGAATCTCTCAACCAGCCCATTGCATTGTGGGTGATAGGGTGTGGTGAACTTGTAGTTGACACCACATTCCTTCCACATAGCAGTCAGATATCCCGACATGAAGTTTGCACCTCTGTCTGAGACGACCTCCTTAGGGAAGCCCACTCTGGAGAACACTCCAAGTAGGGCCCGTGCCACCACAGGTGCCGTAGTGGTCCTAAGGGGAATAGCTTCAGGATACCTGGTGGCGTGGTCCACCACCACCAGTATAAACTTGTGCCCTGATGCTGTCTGGGGTTCCATTGGTCCGACAATGTCGATCCCCACTCGTTCAAAGGGTACCCCCACCACTGGTAGTGGTATGAGGGGGGCCTTTGTCGTGCCACCTGACTTACCACTGGCTTGGCAAGTGACACAGGAGCGGCAAAACTCCTTCGTATCTTCGGACATGTGGGGCCAGTGAAAGTGTGGAACAATTCTGTCCCAAGTCTTATTCTGGCCTAAGTGACCTGCAAGGGGAATCTCGTGGGCCAAGGTGAGAAGGAAACCTCTCAGAGACAAGGGGATGACCAGCCTCCTGGCCGCACCAGGTTTGGGGTCTCTTGCCTCAGAGTACAGGAGTCCATCGTCCCAGTACACTTTGTGGGTACCCGTGGCGTTCCCTGCAGCCTCAGCAGCGGCCTGCTGTCTGAGGGGTTCAAGTGAGGGGCAGTCTAACTGTGCCTTCCCCAGGTCTTCCCTGGAGGGTCCCCCTGAGCCCAGAAACTCAACCTGACCAGGTTCAAGCTCTTGCGGCTCAGTTTCCCTCAGTTCTTTAAGGTCAGCCTCCTCGGAGACTTGATCCACGACCTGGGGCAAGGGGGAAGGCGAAGCCTTACCCTTACTGCTCCTTTTCTTGGAAGGTGTCTGGTCCGTTCTTCCAGGATCCAGCACCTGTTCAGTGGGGCATCTTCTGGCCTGTGACCTGGTCACAGCAAGGACATGTGCTGGCAAACCTAACATTTCCATGTGAGTCCTCTGCTCCACTTCTGACCATTGTGACGTTTCCAAATCATTGCCCAACAGACATTCTACGGGGAGGTCTGAACTAACCACAACCTTTTTCGGGCCACTTACCCCTCCCCAGGAGAAATCAACAACTGCCATACTGTGATTGGTAGTGACGTTGCTGGCATTGGTCACTAGGTAACTGGTACCTAGCATGATCTGTCCCGGGTCCACGAAGTTAGGCGTCACCATGGTGACACTGGCACACGTGTCCCTGTAGGCCTGAGCCCCTTTTCCATTTATCAAAGGTGTCTGTCTGTATTTGCCCAAAGTATTGGGACTGGCATCAGGGGACATATCCATATCCCCTGTACAGACAAGGACGGCCTGAGTGAGCGTGCCGACTAAGTCGTCACTCCCCTCGGTTCCCAAGGTTAACCCAACTAATGCCTTAGGAGGCGCACTACCACTGCTGACTGTACTAGGGGGCGCAGGTGCCTTAGGGGCTGCAGTGGCAGGAGTTTGCCCTCCTTTCTTGGTGCACTCACTAAACCAGTGAGTCTTACTTTTACAGTATTGGCACCACCTTTTTGACTGGCCTTCTTGAGTCTTCTTCTTCTGTGAAGCCTGACCCCCACCCTCTTTGGTTTGTTGGGGACCTGTCGAAGACTTCTGGTCATTTTGTTCGTTCTTGTTACCCTTTTGGTCTGCTTTCTTCTGACCACCCTGGTTCTGATTCTGGTTCTGCTTGACCCTTGTTCTGACCCATCTGTCTGCCTTCTTTCCCAATTCTTGGGGAGAGGTCAGATCCGAGTCGACAAGGTGCTGATGCAACAATTGGTTCTGACAGTTGTTTAAAATCTGTTCTCGCATGATAAGATTGTACAATCCTGTGTAATCAGTAACCTTGCTACCCAGCAACCAGCCTTCCAAAGCCTTAGTGGCACAATCGACAAAGTCAGCCCAATCCTGAGACTGAATTTTCTGGGTGTCCCGGAACAGCACCCGGTACTGTTCCGTGGTTAAGCCGAACCCATCAATCAGTGTGTTCTTCAGGACTTGGTAGTTGTTAGCATCCTCAGCTCTGGTAGTGAGGAGCTTGTCCCTTCCTTTACCTTCAAAGGAAAGCCACAGTATAGCTGCCCACTGACTTGGGGGGACGCACTGGACAGTGCAGGCCCTCTCCAAGGCAGTTATCCACTTGTGGATGTCGTCCCCTTGTTTAAAGGGGGGCACTATTTTACTCAGGTGTCTAGTGTCTATACCCCTGTCTTTCTCTCTATTGAGAATGCTGCCACCAGTGGGATCTAACCCACTTAATTTCTGCTCTCGGGCTAAGGCAAGTCTTTCTTTGGCGAGGGCAAGTTCTTCCCGCTCGATCCTCAGATTGACCTCCCGCATCTTCGCTTCATGCTCCCTCCTCTGAGGGGAAGTCATTCCTCTCTGAGAAGGTGCCTGAGAGACATGTGTATGAACCGATCTGCCAGAGCCTCTGGAGAGAGACCTAGCTCGTCCGTTCCCAAGGTTAAGCCTGCTTGAGCGTGGGCCCGGGGCTCCCCCAGTTCCATTCTCATGCCTGCTTAAGTTGGTCCTTGTAAGCCTGCCGACTACCACTGGACCTTTGTCTGCCTCGTCTCCCGATAACTCGTCCTCGTCCTCCTCCTCTGTGTGGAGGTCGAGGTCTGGGTCACCGAGGGTTCCCTCTAAGGGAGGCATGTTCCCATCTGCACTGGGGGGACCTGGGTTAGAGGACCTCCTAGCATCGTACGCCTCTAAGAGACCTATCAGTATTGCGATGGTAGGGTTAGAACCCTGGTTTAGCTTCCTGGAGGCACACAGTTGTCTCATCTCCTTGAAGCTAAGAGTTGCATATCGTGACACGACCTGTGGAGGGTCACTGACCACTAAGGGAGTCCCTGCAGACTCTCCGTGGACCGACATGCTTTTCTAGTGAGGTGTAAGTGTTGCACCTACCTACACTATGGGTTTACCTACTGATCCCTTGCTAAGAGTCGTAGTCAGGGTGTGCTAAGCCCTGTTACACTACAACAGCCGGTTCAGTAGAACTCGGAGTATTCTAAGTTAAGTTATATGTACCTGGGTACTTATGTGATCTTTCACTGCGATATTCTTAGGATACGTGTGTGGTAAAACAACAGCAAGCTCAAATCCCAACCGCTGCTCACCAATGTGAGAAGTTGGCCTGATATGTAGTGCTCACTATTCTAGTGATCACTGTGTATCATTCCGAACGACCCTTATTGATGATTGGTTGTAAGTCAACCTTATAGACCAGCTATCCTAGTAGCGTGGATACGAGCAGTCTTAGGCTAAACTCTAGAGGGCGTGTTAAGCCAGCTGTTTACCATCACATATACCCCTTGAACACCAAGTGAAAGGACACCACACAAGTTGTTATGAAAATAAAAGGATATTTATTTCTAACAAGACTACCCTGGCTCTTTATGAGTCAGGGAGCTAAGCACACTACAAAACTCTTAGGAAAATACTTCAGTTGCACAATTTACACAAATGCCCGAGGGGCACGAGGAACCATCTACACTAACAGTGAAATGCGAATGGTTAGAGTTTGGAGATACTGATTCCGGAGTGATCCGATCAGTGGGACTAAACGAAAAAGGAGCTGGACACTTGTAGAGCGAACCTGCGATGGAGCACCGAGATGCTCGAGTTACCTAGCCCGGAGGCTGCGGCTGCGTGAAGTTCGTCAAGATGTCGGGAGTCCTCGTGTAGTCTCAGGAGCCTGAAAGAAGAAGTTGCTGGCAGGCGACCAGTGACGATGTTCAGAGCGATCCAAGCCTGGATCGGTGGTGAAGGAAAACCTGAAAGCAGAGGGGACTCAGTTCTCAACCGCTAGCCAGCGATCGTGTGGGTACCTGGAGGGTACCGGCTGAAGTCACCTCGACCAGGTGAGTGGGTGACGTCGGACTCGGCTGTTCCTCGGACCAGGAGGCGCGGCGGCGACCAGGATGGAGGGCGAGCTGTCCCACGAAGGTGTCTGCTGTCGATGATGCTGGGCCCAGGAAGGGGCAGCGGATCTTGGCAGTGGCCACCCAAGCGGGGGAGTCAAGATGGCGTCGGGAGTGGACCAGGAGGGTCCGTGGTACTCCTCCGTTGAAGGGGAGCAAGAGCCAGTCTGGAGCAACCAGACTAGTGATGAAACAATCGTGGTGCGTCGTGAAGAGGGCCACAAGCCGGTCGGCGAGTGGTCGAACAACGCGGTGAACAACAAGGAGCGGAAGGGCCCCCACGCAGATCTCGGGGATGCTGGGGAGGCAGACTTCGATGCTGGAGCTGCTCAGGGTTAGGGCTTCTCAAACCCTAGGTGCACTCACTCGAGGGTCCCTCGGTGGGCGTGCTAGATAAGCGTCGTGCAGGTTCTGAAGATAGCCGGTCCCGCAGGTCTCGTCACACCTACGACTCTCAGCTGAGCTGATGAGGGAGGTAAAAGGTCAGAGATGGCAGGGACTCGGGTCTCGTCGAGCTGGGCAGTCTTGATCCGTAGGAGAGACTTACAACAAACCGCAAGCGCTTAGATGGTGCCTGCTGGTGCAGGGTGGCTACTCCTTAGCCACAAGGGAGAGTCTTCAGAAATAGTCAAGAGTTCCTTTCGTGGAAAGTGGTTCGTGATTCGGAGTTATCCGATTATCTGATTATCCAATTTGGGAAGGGGACTCGCTCCTACCTTTATTCTAAGAGAAAGGGGCTGGCCCGTGACTAGGTTCTACCTATGGGTGGAGCCAGGAGGGGGGTGGTTACACCCCTGTCCTTTGTCCGGCTTCGCGTCAGCTCAGGGGCTGGTGTGCCCCCGAAACTGGTTTGAGCCGGGCTATGCACAGTGAGCACCGGGGTGCCTCTGGCAATCACCTTCCTTTCAGCCCTGCCTACCTGGGATACACAAACCCTGTCTGGGATGGTGCTAACACCGCCCTCGACAGGAAACCCTTTGTCCAAGCTCCCTTTGCTGGAAGGTCCCCCAGCAGCAGGAGGTCAGACTTGTGTCTGGTGGCAGCATCCATTTTGTGATGCTGAGGCTTGAGTCAACTTTAACCGGGGTTCAAGGTTACTTCCATGTCGTGTCCCTCTAAAAGGGGGGAATGCTAACCCCGTCGCCGGGGCTGGCGAGGGGTTCGTATTCCCATTCGTATGACACCTTACTCGACATGTATAGGTGAGGTGAGGCCAAAGTTAGCAATTGCATTAAAAGTAGTTGGCCCGCGTCACCATGGAACGGCTATTAGGACTTGGTTCCGCAAGCCGTCGACGGGCTCAGCTCGCGCCAGAGCACCGTGCCACATGATTCCCTGCACTCTGCCTTCAGGATTGATAAGGCCTGCTATAGGAGTGACTGATAGGAATCCATGTGTCCATTTTTAGGGTTTAGGTGTAGGAATACTACACCTACAGCAACGGGTGATTACACCACGTGGCCCCAGCTGTCGTGCAGCCAGTTGTGTCAGATTTGGGCGGCCATTCCAGGGGTGGCATAATACATGCTTCAGCCCCTGGTAGGCCCTGGGTACACCGATGCCCTGGATACCTGTGGTATGCCGAGACAGGGACTGACAAGGCGGCCCAGTTCCAATTAGTGGATGCACCTAATGTACATGTGATAATTTCGAGAGAGAACAGCTAGGCTGTGGGTCTGATTGGCAGGCCCACAGCCGGGGAAAGTCGTAAACCAATGAAGCAAAAGCAAAAAATCTGGGTGATCATAGGATTGCAGACCCTACTCTCCTACATGACCCCCCCCCAAACTTTGGGACAATAAGCTAACCTTGACCAGGTGAGTCTTCTTGCTCTAAGTGGAAATACCTGGAGAGCCCATCTGCATTGCCATGATCAGTGCCAGGTCTATGCTCCACTGTGAAGTCCATCCCCTGTAGGGAAATGGACCACCTAAGTAGTTTGGGGTTTTCACCCTTCATTTGATTTAGCCACAAGAGGGGCTTATGGTCGGTCTGAATCTTGAAGTGAGTGCCAAACAAGTATGGCCTCAACTTCTTCAGGGCCCAAACCACAGCAAAGGCCTCCCTCTCAATAGCTGACCAATTCTTCTCTCTGGGGGTCAGCCTCCTGCTAATAAAAGCTATGGGCTGGTCATGACCATCAAAATTCAGTTGCGATAGAACAGCTCCCACACCCAGCTCCGAAGCGTCTGTTTGGACAATGAATGGTTTGGAGTAGTCTGGACTCTTTAGGATAGGTGCTGTGCACATGGCCTGCTTTAGGTCATCGAATGCCTTCTGACAGCTTGCTGTCCACTGAACTTTTTTTGGCATCTTTTTACTTGTCAGGTCGTTTAGCGGGGTCACAATGGATCCATAATTTCTGACAAATTTCCGGTAATAACCAGTCAGGCCCAAGAAAGCTCGAACCTGAGTCTGGGTGGTTGGAGGAGCCCAGTCCTGGATGGCCTGTATTTTGCTCTCCAATGGTTGAACCTGGCCTCCACCTACAAGGTGGCCCAGGTATACAACCTGTGTCTGCCCTATCTGGCACTTGGTGGCCTTGATAGTGAGGCCTGCCTTCTGCAGGGCCTCTAACACTTTCCTCAGGTGGACCAGGTGATCCTCCCAGGTGGGGCTAAAGACAGCGATATCGTCCAGATACGCCGCACAGAAGTCGTCCAACCCAGTGAGAACTCGATTCACCAGCCTTTGGAAGGTGGCAGGTGCATTTTTCAAACCAAAGGGCATTACCACGAACTGATAATGCCCACCCGGGGTAGAAAATGCTGTTTTGGGCTTGGCCTCCTCAGCTAACCTGATTTGCCAATACCCAGCTGTCAGGTCAAACGTACTTAAGTAGTTGGCCGAGGCCAACCGGTCGATAAGTTCGTCTGCTCTTGGTATCGGGTGGGCGTCAGTCTTAGTGACCGCATTGAGACCTCTGTAGTCCACGCAAAACCTCATCTCTTTCTTACCGCCCTGGGTGTGAGGTTTCGGCACGAGCACTACGGGACTAGCCCAGGGGCTGTCCGAGGGTTCAATGACTCCCAGCTCCAACATTTTCTGCACCTCTGTCTTGATGCAGTCTCTGACATGATCAGGTTGCCGATAGATTTTACTCTTTACGGGCAGACTGTCCCCAGTGTCGACCTCGTGGGTACACCACTTGGTCTGACTGGGTGTCAGAGAGAACATATGTCGAAAGGATTGAAGAACCTGTTTACAATCCTCTTGTTGATGTCCAGAGAGGCTGCCACAAAAGACAACACCATCTACTGATCCATCGTCAGGGTTCTGAGAGAGCAGGTCCGGGAGAGGGTCACTCTCCTCCTCCTGTCCCTCATCTGTGGCCATGAGCAAGCCCATGCCCTCCCTGTCGACATATGCCTTGAGCCTGTTTACGTGGAGCACCCTGTGGGGGCTCCGGGGAGTTCCCAGGTCTACCAGGTAGGTGACCTCTCCCTTTTGCTCAATGATCGTGTGGGGCTCAGACCATTTGTCTTTGAGTGCTGCTGGGGCCACTGGCTCCAGCACCCACACCTTCTGTCCAGGCTGATACACAGTCAGGACAGCCTTTTGGTCGTGCCAAGCTTTCTGTAATTCTTGGCTCGCCTCAAGGTTTTTAGACGCCTTTTCCATGTACTCCGCCATCCGCGAGCGGAGACCGAGCACATAGTCCACAATGTTTGATGCCGGCTTTCTGAGAGGTCTCTCCCATCCTTCCTTTACCAAACAAAGGGGTCCCCTTACAGGATGTCCGAACAGAAGCTCAAAAGGGCTGTAGCCAACCCCCTTCTGCGGGACCTCTCTGTAGGCGAACAAGAGGCAGGGTATCAGGACATCCCATCTCCGCCGAAGCTTTTCAGGTAGTCCGTGAATCATCCCTTTTAGGGTCCGGTTGAATCTCTCAACCAGCCCATTGCATTGTGGGTGATAGGGTGTGGTGAACTTGTAGTTGACACCACATTCCTTCCACATAGCAGTCAGATATCCCGACATGAAGTTTGCACCTCTGTCTGAGACGACCTCCTTAGGGAAGCCCACTCTGGAGAACACTCCAAGTAGGGCCCGTGCCACCACAGGTGCCGTAGTGGTCCTAAGGGGAATAGCTTCAGGATACCTGGTGGCGTGGTCCACCACCACCAGTATAAACTTGTGCCCTGATGCTGTCTGGGGTTCCATTGGTCCGACAATGTCGATCCCCACTCGTTCAAAGGGTACCCCCACCACTGGTAGTGGTATGAGGGGGGCCTTTGTCGTGCCACCTGACTTACCACTGGCTTGGCAAGTGACACAGGAGCGGCAAAACTCCTTCGTATCTTCGGACATGTGGGGCCAGTGAAAGTGTGGAACAATTCTGTCCCAAGTCTTATTCTGGCCTAAGTGACCTGCAAGGGGAATCTCGTGGGCCAAGGTGAGAAGGAAACCTCTCAGAGACAAGGGGATGACCAGCCTCCTGGCCGCACCAGGTTTGGGGTCTCTTGCCTCAGAGTACAGGAGTCCATCGTCCCAGTACACTTTGTGGGTACCCGTGGCGTTCCCTGCAGCCTCAGCAGCGGCCTGCTGTCTGAGGGGTTCAAGTGAGGGGCAGTCTAACTGTGCCTTCCCCAGGTCTTCCCTGGAGGGTCCCCCTGAGCCCAGAAACTCAACCTGACCAGGTTCAAGCTCTTGCGGCTCAGTTTCCCTCAGTTCTTTAAGGTCAGCCTCCTCGGAGACTTGATCCACGACCTGGGGCAAGGGGGAAGGCGAAGCCTTACCCTTACTGCTCCTTTTCTTGGAAGGTGTCTGGTCCGTTCTTCCAGGATCCAGCACCTGTTCAGTGGGGCATCTTCTGGCCTGTGACCTGGTCACAGCAAGGACATGTGCTGGCAAACCTAACATTTCCATGTGAGTCCTCTGCTCCACTTCTGACCATTGTGACGTTTCCAAATCATTGCCCAACAGACATTCTACGGGGAGGTCTGAACTAACCACAACCTTTTTCGGGCCACTTACCCCTCCCCAGGAGAAATCAACAACTGCCATACTGTGATTGGTAGTGACGTTGCTGGCATTGGTCACTAGGTAACTGGTACCTAGCATGATCTGTCCCGGGTCCACGAAGTTAGGCGTCACCATGGTGACACTGGCACACGTGTCCCTGTAGGCCTGAGCCCCTTTTCCATTTATCAAAGGTGTCTGTCTGTATTTGCCCAAAGTATTGGGACTGGCATCAGGGGACATATCCATATCCCCTGTACAGACAAGGACGGCCTGAGTGAGCGTGCCGACTAAGTCGTCACTCCCCTCGGTTCCCAAGGTTAACCCAACTAATGCCTTAGGAGGCGCACTACCACTGCTGACTGTACTAGGGGGCGCAGGTGCCTTAGGGGCTGCAGTGGCAGGAGTTTGCCCTCCTTTCTTGGTGCACTCACTAAACCAGTGAGTCTTACTTTTACAGTATTGGCACCACCTTTTTGACTGGCCTTCTTGAGTCTTCTTCTTCTGTGAAGCCTGACCCCCACCCTCTTTGGTTTGTTGGGGACCTGTCGAAGACTTCTGGTCATTTTGTTCGTTCTTGTTACCCTTTTGGTCTGCTTTCTTCTGACCACCCTGGTTCTGATTCTGGTTCTGCTTGACCCTTGTTCTGACCCATCTGTCTGCCTTCTTTCCCAATTCTTGGGGAGAGGTCAGATCCGAGTCGACAAGGTGCTGATGCAACAATTGGTTCTGACAGTTGTTTAAAATCTGTTCTCGCATGATAAGATTGTACAATCCTGTGTAATCAGTAACCTTGCTACCCAGCAACCAGCCTTCCAAAGCCTTAGTGGCACAATCGACAAAGTCAGCCCAATCCTGAGACTGAATTTTCTGGGTGTCCCGGAACAGCACCCGGTACTGTTCCGTGGTTAAGCCGAACCCATCAATCAGTGTGTTCTTCAGGACTTGGTAGTTGTTAGCATCCTCAGCTCTGGTAGTGAGGAGCTTGTCCCTTCCTTTACCTTCAAAGGAAAGCCACAGTATAGCTGCCCACTGACTTGGGGGGACGCACTGGACAGTGCAGGCCCTCTCCAAGGCAGTTATCCACTTGTGGATGTCGTCCCCTTGTTTAAAGGGGGGCACTATTTTACTCAGGTGTCTAGTGTCTATACCCCTGTCTTTCTCTCTATTGAGAATGCTGCCACCAGTGGGATCTAACCCACTTAATTTCTGCTCTCGGGCTAAGGCAAGTCTTTCTTTGGCGAGGGCAAGTTCTTCCCGCTCGATCCTCAGATTGACCTCCCGCATCTTCGCTTCATGCTCCCTCCTCTGAGGGGAAGTCATTCCTCTCTGAGAAGGTGCCTGAGAGACATGTGTATGAACCGATCTGCCAGAGCCTCTGGAGAGAGACCTAGCTCGTCCGTTCCCAAGGTTAAGCCTGCTTGAGCGTGGGCCCGGGGCTCCCCCAGTTCCATTCTCATGCCTGCTTAAGTTGGTCCTTGTAAGCCTGCCGACTACCACTGGACCTTTGTCTGCCTCGTCTCCCGATAACTCGTCCTCGTCCTCCTCCTCTGTGTGGAGGTCGAGGTCTGGGTCACCGAGGGTTCCCTCTAAGGGAGGCATGTTCCCATCTGCACTGGGGGGACCTGGGTTAGAGGACCTCCTAGCATCGTACGCCTCTAAGAGACCTATCAGTATTGCGATGGTAGGGTTAGAACCCTGGTTTAGCTTCCTGGAGGCACACAGTTGTCTCATCTCCTTGAAGCTAAGAGTTGCATATCGTGACACGACCTGTGGAGGGTCACTGACCACTAAGGGAGTCCCTGCAGACTCTCCGTGGACCGACATGCTTTTCTAGTGAGGTGTAAGTGTTGCACCTACCTACACTATGGGTTTACCTACTGATCCCTTGCTAAGAGTCGTAGTCAGGGTGTGCTAAGCCCTGTTACACTACAACAGCCGGTTCAGTAGAACTCGGAGTATTCTAAGTTAAGTTATATGTACCTGGGTACTTATGTGATCTTTCACTGCGATATTCTTAGGATACGTGTGTGGTAAAACAACAGCAAGCTCAAATCCCAACCGCTGCTCACCAATGTGAGAAGTTGGCCTGATATGTAGTGCTCACTATTCTAGTGATCACTGTGTATCATTCCGAACGACCCTTATTGATGATTGGTTGTAAGTCAACCTTATAGACCAGCTATCCTAGTAGCGTGGATACGAGCAGTCTTAGGCTAAACTCTAGAGGGCGTGTTAAGCCAGCTGTTTACCATCACATATACCCCTTGAACACCAAGTGAAAGGACACCACACAAGTTGTTATGAAAATAAAAGGATATTTATTTCTAACAAGACTACCCTGGCTCTTTATGAGTCAGGGAGCTAAGCACACTACAAAACTCTTAGGAAAATACTTCAGTTGCACAATTTACACAAATGCCCGAGGGGCACGAGGAACCATCTACACTAACAGTGAAATGCGAATGGTTAGAGTTTGGAGATACTGATTCCGGAGTGATCCGATCAGTGGGACTAAACGAAAAAGGAGCTGGACACTTGTAGAGCGAACCTGCGATGGAGCACCGAGATGCTCGAGTTACCTAGCCCGGAGGCTGCGGCTGCGTGAAGTTCGTCAAGATGTCGGGAGTCCTCGTGTAGTCTCAGGAGCCTGAAAGAAGAAGTTGCTGGCAGGCGACCAGTGACGATGTTCAGAGCGATCCAAGCCTGGATCGGTGGTGAAGGAAAACCTGAAAGCAGAGGGGACTCAGTTCTCAACCGCTAGCCAGCGATCGTGTGGGTACCTGGAGGGTACCGGCTGAAGTCACCTCGACCAGGTGAGTGGGTGACGTCGGACTCGGCTGTTCCTCGGACCAGGAGGCGCGGCGGCGACCAGGATGGAGGGCGAGCTGTCCCACGAAGGTGTCTGCTGTCGATGATGCTGGGCCCAGGAAGGGGCAGCGGATCTTGGCAGTGGCCACCCAAGCGGGGGAGTCAAGATGGCGTCGGGAGTGGACCAGGAGGGTCCGTGGTACTCCTCCGTTGAAGGGGAGCAAGAGCCAGTCTGGAGCAACCAGACTAGTGATGAAACAATCGTGGTGCGTCGTGAAGAGGGCCACAAGCCGGTCGGCGAGTGGTCGAACAACGCGGTGAACAACAAGGAGCGGAAGGGCCCCCACGCAGATCTCGGGGATGCTGGGGAGGCAGACTTCGATGCTGGAGCTGCTCAGGGTTAGGGCTTCTCAAACCCTAGGTGCACTCACTCGAGGGTCCCTCGGTGGGCGTGCTAGATAAGCGTCGTGCAGGTTCTGAAGATAGCCGGTCCCGCAGGTCTCGTCACACCTACGACTCTCAGCTGAGCTGATGAGGGAGGTAAAAGGTCAGAGATGGCAGGGACTCGGGTCTCGTCGAGCTGGGCAGTCTTGATCCGTAGGAGAGACTTACAACAAACCGCAAGCGCTTAGATGGTGCCTGCTGGTGCAGGGTGGCTACTCCTTAGCCACAAGGGAGAGTCTTCAGAAATAGTCAAGAGTTCCTTTCGTGGAAAGTGGTTCGTGATTCGGAGTTATCCGATTATCTGATTATCCAATTTGGGAAGGGGACTCGCTCCTACCTTTATTCTAAGAGAAAGGGGCTGGCCCGTGACTAGGTTCTACCTATGGGTGGAGCCAGGAGGGGGGTGGTTACACCCCTGTCCTTTGTCCGGCTTCGCGTCAGCTCAGGGGCTGGTGTGCCCCCGAAACTGGTTTGAGCCGGGCTATGCACAGTGAGCACCGGGGTGCCTCTGGCAATCACCTTCCTTTCAGCCCTGCCTACCTGGGATACACAAACCCTGTCTGGGATGGTGCTAACACCGCCCTCGACAGGAAACCCTTTGTCCAAGCTCCCTTTGCTGGAAGGTCCCCCAGCAGCAGGAGGTCAGACTTGTGTCTGGTGGCAGCATCCATTTTGTGATGCTGAGGCTTGAGTCAACTTTAACCGGGGTTCAAGGTTACTTCCATGTCGTGTCCCTCTAAAAGGGGGGAATGCTAACCCCGTCGCCGGGGCTGGCGAGGGGTTCGTATTCCCATTCGTATGACACCTTACTCGACATGTATAGGTGAGGTGAGGCCAAAGTTAGCAATTGCATTAAAAGTAGTTGGCCCGCGTCACCATGGAACGGCTATTAGGACTTGGTTCCGCAAGCCGTCGACGGGCTCAGCTCGCGCCAGAGCACCGTGCCACATGATTCCCTGCACTCTGCCTTCAGGATTGATAAGGCCTGCTATAGGAGTGACTGATAGGAATCCATGTGTCCATTTTTAGGGTTTAGGTGTAGGAATACTACACCTACAGCAACGGGTGATTACACCACGTGGCCCCAGCTGTCGTGCAGCCAGTTGTGTCAGATTTGGGCGGCCATTCCAGGGGTGGCATAATACATGCTTCAGCCCCTGGTAGGCCCTGGGTACACCGATGCCCTGGATACCTGTGGTATGCCGAGACAGGGACTGACAAGGCGGCCCAGTTCCAATTAGTGGATGCACCTAATGTACATGTGATAATTTCGAGAGAGAACAGCTAGGCTGTGGGTCTGATTGGCAGGCCCACAGCCGGGGAAAGTCGTAAACCAATGAAGCAAAAGCAAAAAATCTGGGTGATCATAGGATTGCAGACCCTACTCTCCTACAGCCGCCGGGTGTCTAGTTTTCAGAAATGCGTGGGTTTGGTAGGTTTCCCTAGGTGCCGGCAGGGCTAGGGTTCAAAATCTACAGCTAGTCACTTTGCCAAAAAAAGGGTCATTTTTCGCTGCAAAACCACGTTGCGTTTTGTGCCGTTTCCTGTCGCGGGCACTAGGCCGACCCGCACAAGTGAGGTACCATTTTTCTCTTAGGACTTTGGGGAACGCGGGGTGGGTGGAAATTTGTGGATCCACGCAGATTCCAGAACTTTCCATCACAGAAATGTGGGGAAAATGTGTTTTTTTTGTCAATTTTTTACGTTTGCAAGGGATTCTGGGTAACAGACCATGGTGGGAGGCAGTCAAGTCACCCCATCCTGGATTCCCCTGGGTGTCTAGTTTTCAAAAATGTATAGGTTTGCTTGGTTTCCCTAGGTGCCGGCAGGGCTAGGGTTCAAAATCTACAGCTAGTCACTTTGCCAAAAAAAGGGTCATTTTTCGCTGCAAAACCACGTTGCGTTTTGCGCCGTTTCCTGTCGCGGGCACTAGGCCGACCCGCACAAGTGAGGTACTATTTTTCTCGTAGGACTTTGGGGAACGCGGGGTGGGTGGAAATTTGTGGATCCACGCAGATTCCAGAACTTTCCATCACAGAAATGTGGGGAAAATGTGTTTTTTTTGTCAATTTTTTACGTTTGCAAGGGATTCTGGGTAACAGACCATGGTGGGAGGCAGTCAAGTCACCCCATCCTGGATTCCCCTGGGTGTCTAGTTTTCAAAAATGTATAGGTTTGCTAGGTTTCCCTAGGTGCCGGCAGGGCTAGGGTTCAAAATCTACAGCTAGTCACTTTGCCAAAAAAAGGGTCATTTTCCACTGCAAAACCACGTTGCGTTTTGCGCCGTTTCCTGTCGCGGGCACTAGGCCGACCCGCACAAGTGAGGTACCATTTTTCTCGTAGGACTTTGGGGAACGCGGGGTGGGTGGAAATTTGTGGATCCACGCAGATTCCAGAACTTTCCATCACAGAAATGTGGGGAAAATGTGTTTTTTTTGTCAATTTTTTACGTTTGCAAGGGATTCTGGGTAACAGACCATGGTGGGAGGCAGTCAAGTCACCCCATCCTGGATTCCCCTGGGTGTCTAGTTTTCAAAAATGTATAGGTTTGCTAGGTTTCCCTAGGTGCCGGCAGGGCTAGGGTTCAAAATCTACAGCTAGTCACTTTGCCAAAAAAAGGGTCATTTTTCGCTGCAAAACCACGTTGCGTTTTGCGCCGTTTCCTGTCGCGGGCACTAGGCCGACCCGCACAAGTGAGGTACCATTTTTCTCGTAGGACTTTGGGGAACGCGGGGTGGGTGGAAATTTGTGGATCCACGCAGATTCCAGAACTTTCCATCACAGAAATGTGGGGAAAATGTGTTTTTTTTGTCAATTGTTTACGTTTGCAAGGGATTCTGGGTAACAGACCATGGTGGGAGGCAGTCAAGTCACCCCATCCTGGATTCCCCTGGGTGTCTAGTTTTCAAAAATGTATAGGTTTGCTAGGTTTCCCTAGGTGCCGGCAGGGCTAGGGTTCAAAATCTACAGCTAGTCACTTTGCCAAAAAAAGGGTCATTTTTCGCTGCAAAACCACGTTGCGTTTTGCGCCGTTTCCTGTCGCGGGCACTAGGCCGACCCGCACAAGTGAGGTACCATTTTTCTCGTAGGACTTTGGGGAACGCGGGGTGGGTGGAAATTTGTGGATCCACGCAGATTCCAGAACTTTCCATCACAGAAATGTGGGGAAAATGTGTTTTTTTTGTCAATTTTTTACGTTTGCAAGGGATTCTGGGTAACAGACCATGGTGGGAGGCAGTCAAGTCACCCCATCCTGGATTCCCCTGGGTGTCTAGTTTTCAAAAATGTATAGGTTTGCTAGGTTTCCCTAGGTGCCGGCAGGGCTAGGGTTCAAAATCTACAGCTAGTCACTTTGCCAAAAAAAGGGTCATTTTTCGCTGCAAAACCACGTTGCGTTTTGCGCCGTTTCCTGTCGCGGGCACTAGGCCGACCCGCACAAGTGAGGTACCATTTTTCTCGTAGGACTTTGGGGAACGCGGGGTGGGTGGAAATTTGTGGATCCACGCAGATTCCAGAACTTTCCATCACAGAAATGTGGGGAAAATGTGTTTTTTTTGTAAATTTTTTACGTTTGCAAGGGATTCTGGGTAACAGACCATGGTGGGAGGCAGTCAAGTCACCCCATCCTGGATTCCCCTGGGTGTCTAGTTTTCAAAAATGTATAGGTTTCCTAGGTTTCCCTAGGTGCCGGCAGGGCTAGGGTTCAAAATCTACAGCTAGTCACTTTGCCAAAAAAAGGGTCATTTTTCGCTGCAAAACCACGTTGCGTTTTGCGCCGTTTCCTGTCGCGGGCACTAGGCTGACCCGCACAAGTGAGGTACCATTTTTCTCGTAGGACTTTGGGGAACGCGGGGTGGGTGGAAATTTGTGAATCCACGCAGATTCCAGAACTTTCCATCACAGAAATGTGGGGAAAATGTGTTTTTTTTGTCAATTTTTTACGTTTGCAAGGGATTCTGGGTAACAGACCATGGTGGGAGGCAGTCAAGTCACCCCATCCTGGATTCCCCTGGGTGTCTAGTTTTCAAAAATGTATAGGTGTGCTAGGTTTCCCTAGGTGCCGGCAGGGCTAGGGTTCAAAATCTACAGCTAGTCACTTTGCCAAAAAAGGGTCATTTTTCGCTGCAAAACCACGTTGCGTTTTGCGCCGTTTCCTGTCGCGGGCACTAGGCCGACCCGCACAAGTGAGGTACCATTTTTCTCGTAGGACTTTGGGGAACGCGGGGTGGGTGGAAATTTGTGGATCCACGCAGATTCCAGAACTTTCCATCACAGAAATGTGGGGAAAATGTGTTTTTTTTGTCAATTTTTTACGTTTGCAAGGGATTCTGGGTAACAGACCATGGTGGGAGGCAGTCAAGTCACCCCATCCTGGATTCCCCTGGGTGTCTAGTTTTAAAAAATGTATAGGTTTGCTAGGTTTCCCTAGGTGCCGGCAGGGCTAGGGTTCAAAATCTACAGCTAGTCACTTTGCCAAAAAAAGGGTCATTTTTCGCTGCAAAACCACGTTGCGTTTTGCGCCGTTTCCTGTCGCGGGCACTAGGCCGACCCGCACAAGTGAGGTACCATTTTTCTCGTAGGACTTTGGGGAACGCGGGGTGGGTGGAAATTTGTGGATCCACGCAGATTCCAGAACTTTCCATCACAGAAATGTGGGGAAAATGTGTTTTTTTTGTCAATTTTTTACGTTTGCAAGGGATTCTGGGTAACAGACCATGGTGGGAGGCAGTCAAGTCACCCCATCCTGGATTCCCCTGGGTGTCTAGTTTTCAAAAATGTATAGGTTTGCTAGGTTTCCCTAGGTGCCGGCAGGGCTAGGGTTCAAAATCTACAGCTAGTCACTTTGCCAAAAAAAGGGTCATTTTTCACTGCAAAACCACGTTGCGTTTTGCGCCGTTTCCTGTCGCGGGCACTAGGCCGACCCGCACAAGTGAGGTACCATTTTTCTCGTAGGACTTTGGGGAACGCGGGGTGGGTGGAAATTTGTGGATCCACGCAGATTCCAGAACTTTCCATCACAGAAATGTGGGGAAAATGTGTTTTTTTGTCAATTTTTTACGTTTGCAAGGGATTCTGGGTAACAGACCATGGTGGGAGGCAGTCAAGTCACCCCATCCTGGATTCCCCTGGTTGTCTAGTTTTCAAAAATGTATAGGTTTGCTAGGTTTCCCTAGGTGCCGGCAGGGCTAGGGTTCAAAATCTACAGCTAGTCACTTTGCCAAAAAAAGGGTCATTTTTCACTGCAAAACCACGTTGCGTTTTGCGCCGTTTCCTGTCGCGGGCACTAGGCCGACCCGCACAAGTGAGGTACCATTTTTCTCGTAGGACTTTGGGGAACGCGGGGTGGGTGGAAATTTGTGGATCCACGCAGATTCCAGAACTTTCCATCACAGAAATGTGGGGAAAATGTGTTTTTTTTGTCAATTTTTTACGTTTGCAAGGGATTCTGGGTAACAGACCATGGTGGGAGGCAGTCAAGTCACCCCATCCTGGATTCCCCTGGGTGTCTAGTTTTAAAAAATGTATAGGTTCGCTAGGTTTCCCTAGGTGCCGGCAGGGCTAGGGTTCAAAATCTACAGCTAGTCACTTTGCCAAAAAAAGGGTCATTTTTCACTGCAAAACCACGTTGCGTTTTGCGCCGTTTCCTGTCGCGGGCACTAGGCCGACCCGCACAAGTGAGGTACCATTTTTCTCGTAGGACTTTGGGGAACGCGGGGTGGGTGGAAATTTGTGGATCCACGCAGATTCCAGAACTTTCCATCACAGAAATGTGGGGAAAATGTGTTTTTTTTGTCAATTTTTTACGTTTGCAAGGGATTCTGGGTAACAGACCATGGTGGGAGGCAGTCAAGTCACCCCATCCTGGATTCCCCTGGGTGTCTAGTTTTCAAAAATGTATAGGTTTGCTAGGTTTCCCTAGGTGCCGGCAGGGCTAGGGTTCAAAAACTACAGCTAGACTCTCGCAAATAAAGTGTAAATTTTCAGTGTGAAAATGTGGTGCGTTCACCTTAGGTTTTGAGCCACTTCCTGTCGTGGGCACTATGCCTACCCACACAAGTGAGGTACCATTTTTATCGGGAGACTTAGGGTAGTTCAAATTTGTAAAGCAACTGTTATTACCTATTGATTTTTGATGCATTTCTCCCTTCCAAATGAAAGACATTGTGTAAAAAAAAAATCATTTTGAATAATGACCAATAATTGTCATGCAAATATGAGTATTCCCAATTTCGAAAATGTGCAAATATGCACTGTTTCTAAACTCTGTAATTTGTTCCCATTTCAGAAATACATAGGTGACTTTCATACCGATTTTTCCATGTATACATTTTCCCACAATAATTGCTATATACCCGGACCAAAAAAAAAAAACATTACAAAATGCTGCTCAGTTTTCTACTCTGGGTTCGTTGGGCTCTTGGTGAACCTACAAGTCCTATATGTCCCCACAACCAGGAAGGTCTACCGGATGTAACGGTACATTGCTTTCAAAGAGATGTCATAATTCGAAGAAGTTACAGGTGAAAACGTTGACTCAAAAGGCTGCTTTTTTCAACAAATTTTTAATTTTTCCTATATTTACCTGTAAATTTCTATAAAGAAACCTTGATGGATCTACACAAATGACCCCTTGCTGAATTTCCAGGATCCATTATTGTTTTTGTACCCATTTCTACCGTTAACTGGAAGGAGGTTGAAAGCACAAAAAATAGCAAAAATAGGGTATGTCCCAGAAAAATGCCAAAACTGTGTAAAAAATATTGGTTTTCTAACAAAATTCTGTCATTCCCTAAAAGCTGGAGAAATGGTGATTTCAGCCCCACAAACCCTTTTTTGATACCATTTGCAGAGAAAAACCCAGAAGCTTTCATTTGCAGCCCGTTTCTCCCATTTTTCACAAAAAAAAAAGAATGTTGCTGTATTTTGACTAATTTCTGGGAACCCTCTAGGAGAATCCACAAACCCTGGGTACCTTTAGAATCCCCAAGATGTTGGAAGAAAAGGACGCAAATTTGGCGTGGATACCTAATGTGGTCAAAAAGTTACAGAGGCCTAAGCGCGCACTACCCCAAATAGCCCAAAAAAGGCTTAGCACAGGAGGGGAAAAGGCCTAGCAGCGAAGGGGTTAAGTATAGTTGTCCTATATTGTCGCAGCGCACGAATAATGCTTATGGCACGAGAGGTAGAGGTGGTCAGCAAGCTCCTAGAGGTAGAGGGCGTGGGAATGTTCCCCAGAACGCGCGTCCTCTTCCACCTCAAAATACGATGAATAGTTTTGATCAGCAAGCCAATGCAACTGGTAGGACAGCTCAGTACTATAACGATGACTATTATGCGGAAGATGAAAATGCGGAAGGTAATGATTACTAGGACAGCCATAGACAAAGAGAGGGAATTGTTTCAGTGCCACTGGACCATATGTTAAGGTGACTACAGCGGGTGTGTCAGAGCCTTTTCTGTTGGATACTGGTGCTGCAAAGAGTTCAATTATGCACTCAAAACTCCCTGGCGCCCCTTTGTCTGGCGAAATGAATGTTTCAGTAGGTTTTTCTGGCGCCCCGGTTAGGAACCCGATCTCTAGTCCTATGCCCCTTTCTGTTGGACCTTGTGAGCTGAAAGCACCCCTTATCCTAACGACAGGATGTGGTGAAAACCTGTTAGGATTGGATTTGTTAAAGAGATTACATGCAACATTATATTGTTCCCCCTCGGGAGTACAACTTACACTGGGTAGGGAAGTGATTTCTCCAATGTATTTGTCGAAGAATAAACTGCCAGTTGAATTGTCATCTCTTCTGGATGTCCTTTGGGCTTCTGGTCCTAACGATGTGGGTCTCTTGGAAATACCAATGAAGAAAGGGAACCTCTTATCTGACCTGTCTTATTCTTGTAGAGTTAATCTCTTGTATACTATGAAAACCCCCAAGGTGCAAAGTTACTCAGAAAACATTTTCATTTTTTTATATAAGATATTTATTATTTACTTTTTACTGCTTGGTTCTCAGTGATTGATTTAAAGAATGCTTTCTTTAGCATTCCGATTGCAGAGGAAAGCAGGGATATTTTTGGTTTTAGTTTAGGAGGTCGCAGCTTCCGCTTTAAACGCGCTCCGCAGGGCTACTGTGAAAGTCCATCAATATACAGTCAGGCTTTAAAAGCGCAGCTTGATGCAATCGTTTTACCTAGTGGTGCTACCCTTATTCAGTATGTTGACGATTTACTAATCTCCGCGGATACTGAGGAGATTTGTAAAGAAGCTACATTGTCATTGTTGCGTCATTTGTCTGCCTTCCATCACAAAGTGTCTCTCTCAAAACTGCAGTATTGTCGACAAGAAGTGACCTACTTAGGTCATCTCTTGTCGAAGGAGGGAAGGAAACTGACCCCAGAAAGAATTCAGGCCATTGCACAATTGAGCGTGCCAAGAACACAGAGAGAAGTGCGTGCTTTCTTGGGTATTACTTCATACTGTAGGCAGTGGATCCCGAGTTTTTCTTTGCTGGCAAAACCTTTGATAGCATTAACATGCAAAGATACACCGAATCCCGTCCCATGGTCTGAAGAGTGTCAGAAAAGTTTTTCGGAATTGCGTAATGCATTATGTTCAGCTCCTGTGTTGGGTACCTCCGACTACAGTAAACCTTTTACATTGTATGTTCACGAGAAAGAAGGTTGTGCGTTTTCAGTGCTGACACAGTCTTTTGGAGACAGACAGCGTCCGTGTGCGTATTTTTCGTCGACTTTGGATCCAGTAGCCAAGGCATTGCCAAGTTGTTTGAGAGCCACAGCGGCAGCAGCTGTGTCTATTCGACAGTCTGCTGGGTTAGTAATGAATAACACGTTGATTGTAATGGTTCCGCATGCAGTGGACACATTATTAAACAGGACCAAGACACAGCACTTAACTAGTGCTCGATTGTCAGGGTACGAGTTGACACTGCTAGCGAGTCATGTGCACATAAAGAGGTGCAATACGTTGAATCCAGCTACATTATTACCGATTTCAGCAGACACAGACGAGATTGAACAGCATGATTGTCTGTTCAGAATAGAAGAAGAAACAAAAGGGAGAGTGGATCTTAAAGATACTCCCCTGGTTGAGTGTGATGGTACCTTATGGGTTGATGGCTCGTGCTTCAAGCTTCCGAATGGTGATACGACTGCTGCATATGCTGTCACGACTTTGCACACGATTGTTGAAACTTCACGTATACCACATAATTCGGCTCAAGCAGCAGAATTAATTGCACTTACAAGAGCATGCGTGTTGTCGAAAGGAATGAAAGTGAACATATATACTGACAGTCAGTATGCCTTTGGCGTGGCCCATAGTTTTGGGCGCTTGTGGAAAGAACGTGGGTGCCTGACTTCGCATGGAACTAAGATTCAGAATGGTTAGTTGGTGAATGATCTCCTTGAGTCGTTGACCTTGCCATTACAAGTTGCGATTGTGAAATGCAGTGCACACAAGGTTATTGATGATGTTGGTCGTGGTAATGCATTTGCAGACGAAATCGCGAAAGAAACAGCAAAAGATGTGACGAATCGAAATGTATGTTGCAGGCCCTGCAAGATGGGTTGGTGATGTTGGAATGTGTGAAGACACGATTGAGAGTGTGAAGTCCCTTCAAGCTGAAGCCACAGAGAAAGAATTGAGCATGTGGAAAGAAAGTAAGGGTAAATTGGATGAAAATGGTTGTTGGATTGATTTGTCAGAACACCGGCGATGGTTGTTACCTGATGCATATGTGCTTCCAGGGGTCACGATGGCACATGGAATGGCGCATATCAGTGTGAAAGGGATTTGTAAGTTGTTGACTCCAGTATGGCAGAATGCTGGAATTCCCAAGTGTGCAAAGAATGTGGTCAAAAATTGCATGGTATGTTTGAAATACAATCCTGGTAGGGGAACCCCAACTCCAGCTGGTCATTTTGCACCTCCAACGTATCCGTTTGAGGTTTTGCAGCTAGATTTCATCCACATGGAAAGGTGCAACAATTTGAAATATGTACTTGTTGTTGTCTGCGCTTTTTCAACGTGGATAGAAGCATATCCCCTAAAAGACAATACTGCCTTATCGACAGCTAAAGCCCTTGTCAAGGAATTCTTCCGTAGGTTTGGAATGCCAAGAATGGTATGGAGTGATAATGGGAGTGAATTGGTGGGACGAGTGATGAAGAATGTATGTGAGGGACTAGGTATAAAACAGAAATTCCACACTGCAAATCACCCCCAATCAGCTGGACTAGTAGAGTGTTACAATGGCACATTGAAGCTCAAATTAGCCAAGATCCAAGCGAGTTCTGGTCTTAAATGGCCTGACGCTCTGCCCTTAGCACTCCTATCAACAAGAATGACTGTGCATTCACGGGTGGGACTTAGTCCCTACGAAATCGTGTTTGGCCGCGCGGCCAATATATGGGGAGTGCCAAGGCCTACAAAATTCAGTGAGATCGAACATCCAGTACTGCTTGATTATTTGTATGAATTGACGGCTAAATTGCGTGTTTTACACCAACAGGTGCATGATACTCTGCCTCAGGTCTCTGAAACTCCAGGATATCCTATCAATCCTGGATCATGGGTGCTGGTCAAAAACTTTCAGCGGACGAAAAATGACGAACCCCGTTGGACCGGCCCCCATCTCGTCCTTCTTTCCACGAGATCGGCTGTTCGAGTAAAAGGGAAAAAGAACTGGATACACGGCGTTCACTGCAAGAGGGTCCATTTGCCTTTGCCTTACGACCAGTGGGTCCAGAAAGGGATCGCTGACTCAGAGACTGAGACTGTGCCTCGTTTTCTGCCGTTTAGCGATGCACGAGTAAAAGGAACGCTTTCTGAGAAGGAAAGCGATGACATCTTGCAGGAAACTGTGCCACCGTCAATTCAATTGGACACTATAGAGCCTGAACTCTTGTTTCAAGACCAAACAGTACCTACAAGAAGTCGCTACAATTTGAGGCCGAGAACTATGGACAAATAAAAATTATTTTTCTTTGATATTTTTTGAGAAGTGCAGCTCTCTCTTCCATCTGAGAAACTTTCTTATTTTTGTTTTTTCGAACCGCCATCCGGGTTCAGCTGCAGGGTCGCGGTGCCAATACTTTGGGGTACAAGCCGGAGACGTTAGGTCAACGGTCTGGTTGGTCTGGGGCGTTCCCTGGACTGACAGGTGTACTCCTTAGCAGAAGACACTCATCCGCCGCGAACAGCACGATTAGAGGATGGAGTTTTTCGAGATGAAGAGACCCGCTGCGGAAATAAATTTTAAGAGCAGAATATGTAAAGCAATGAATAGCAAACGTTTTGTAATATTATGACTGTTTGTCCTATTTAGCATGATGATGTTTTCTGTAGGTTATGTATTATTGTCTTTTCAAGTGCCGTGTGCACCCACTATACAGCCCATACCTCCTCCTACTGTTTCCTCACACTCTTTCCACCCTCTGCCTGAACACGAACAAGCTAGACGTTCTGAGTTCGTAAACAATTCATTTATTCAACTCCTGTACCAGCACCAACTAGTTATGAACACAACAAATTGCTGGGTGTGTGGTTTGATGCTGCATACCATTAATAAGGGTATCCCATATCTAGTGCTGCCGTTTAGCTATAATGGGTCATCATGGGCATTCCAGACTATGTTTCTTTTTGCGCTTGAAACCTACTCCCCGCGACCACCGCGTTCCACTAGACCTAGCACGAACAATAAGGCCTTGATGAAAGGAGTTGCTGATATGAGCAGAGATATCGATGCATATTCATCTATTCCCAAGGATGAGTTGCGAGCTTATGTGGGTTGGAACGCGACGGGGTATAGCATTAGTCTGGGCGAGAAACAGCATAAAAGTTCATCCCCGATTTGGGTCGTACCCCACATAGGTCGGTTCTGTTTACAAGGTAATGGTCAGAATCCAAGAGCTCAATTAGGGAAGAGTGACTGTGCTGAAACGTACATTTTCCCATCACAGTTTTCCCCTGCGTTTTTGGCTGCCAAAGGTACATACTTTGTTTGTAATGATCGAGCATATACATGGTTGCCCCCTGATTTCTCGGGCACGTGTTATGTTGCAAATTTGCTACCGCCGACATTTACTGCCGCCTCTGATTATCACAAGACCAGAGTTGTGAGAGGCGTTGTTAGTAAGGAGGATACTGCCGGTCAGGAAGCGGGAGACTTTTTCCTGGGTTTCCTGCCGTTTTGGGGACCAATGGTCAATAGTAGGAATCTGAGACAACTTACTCGTGTAGTTGAAACCACTGTTAATGTAACGGCTGGTGCCCTTGGTAACTTGACAGCTGAGCTCCAAGCGGATCGCCTCATGACGTTGCAGAACCGTATGGTTCTAGATGTCATACTTGCAGACCGTGGTGGGGTATGTAAGGTTATCCAATCAAGCTGTTGTATTTTCATACCAGATAACGCTCCGACAGTCTATCGAAGCCATCTCCAAACTGCATAAGATTTCCGAATCCATTCATGTGGATAAAGGAGACTGGTCGATGATGGGGTGGTTCTGGGGACTGATATCAGCTTGGGGATGGAAGATTCTAATAGTCACTGGGACGATCTTAGCCATTCTTTTCCTGTTCTGTCTATGTGTACAGTGTGCTCCTGTAATGTGTAGCCTCTGTGTTACATCATGTGTAAGGAGACCTGAATCAAGGGACGAGCTGAGCAATAGGATGATGCTACAGCAACATCTCCATGGCCTTATGAATATAGACCTGGACTCAGATTAGTATGAGTATAGTTATTGCCTATGTAAGGGCAAAAGGAGGGTCTGTGGTACTGTAAATTTCGGAACCATGTTGGTAGCATGGTCCTACCCTGCCGATTTTGGTATCAGCGAACCGCAAATGACTAATGCGGTATGTATGAGTGTTTTTGTCACGTTTCCCCGATGAACTTACCGTGTATGCAACATTACATACTAAACCCTCGGGTTCCATTTTAAAACGGTAACCATTTTGTGGTTGCCCTCACATAGGCTGCGCACTGAGGTCATGCCTAGGCCTAAAGGACACGCAATCTTTCTGTGACTCCTTTGTGACCTGTGCAAACTGACTCCGCTGCCCGGGGTCAGTCCTGCCCGGCCGGTTCCTTTTACTGCGGCCTTATGGGATTAGCATCAGGGCCCAACACATCATAAAGTCGTGTATCCTACGCGACTCCTGACTAATCCCTTTCACACCTGGCTCTGTTTCCTACTTTATGGCTCGTTTTACGGGGAGGAGGTGTCCGTTTTATTGGGGTCTGCTGATATCTGATGAGGGTTCTGAGCCTCGCTGGGTAAATAATTATGTGCTGACTGAGCTGAAATGTGGGATTATCATCATGACTGTGCTCTTTCTTTGAAGCGAAAATATGTGAACGACCACTTGTAAAATAGGGGCGGTGTTGCCCAGAGCGTAATATTGTGTATATAAGAAAAGACTGGTTTTTGGTTGGGAGCAGTCTCCTGAGAACATACACCGTGTTGTACTTCTCGGACACCTGTGATTGGTCTGCAGCCAATAAATACGACCTTTGACTTCACCTAGAAGACTCTGTGTTTCTGTGGTCTGAAACAGGAAGAACTCGAAGTCTTCGGGTGTGTCCCCTGGCACCGCTGGGTTGGTTCTGAAAAACCCAGTACTTCACTACACTCCAGCAAGCAGGCCTCAACAATGGCGGACTCCACCCCTTGCCTCCGCTTTTGGGCTGAGCAGTCTCAGGGCCACTCACGTTCTTGGCATCCCGCCAGGCGTTATCGCGGCTTTTCCAACGTCTCACCGGAGCCTGTAGGCGCTCCGCTCCGACCCTCTTGGTAAGTTGATCAGCTGCAGGCTCCACTTGTCGCACATGATTTCCATGCTGCGGGAATGAGTGCAAATGTAGACCGGGCCTGTGCGCCCCTCCCCCACCTATGAAGCAGCTGCCACAGGCTGAAAACGTCATCGAGTCTTATCTCGGCCAATTCGCACATAAACCGGCAATGCCTCGATTCAAAAGACTCACGCTGGGTTCTTGTGCACAAATCTGTCACTTATGCCTCTTCATGTACAGATAATTGAGCGCATAGTCACCAGAACGAGTGTGCTCGGACGGAGCTGTCTCAAGGTGCGGCCATGTTGCTCGGTGGTAGGCCACGCCCCGACTTATAGGTTTTAAGTATAGTGACCTCAGAAGTAAGAAAATGTATATCTGTCGGAAGTGGTGCTAGCACCAGCTTACACAGTCTGCAATCGCAGGCCTGTAGTCACAGTTTGAGTGGGCTGTCATGGTTGCCACAGTACATACCGCAGCCCATGTGAGACCTGTGGTGTACCTACGCCCTGGGTATACCAGTACTATATACTAGGGAAAAATAGGGGTACACCAGTAGCCAATTGTGGCAGTACAGAAGTCCTTGCCATAGTCGAATTTAGGAAAGAAGCACAGTGACTGGGGTCCTGATTAGCAGGATTCCAGTCAGACTAGGCAAAAACTCACTGACACCAGGCAAAAATTGGGCATAACCATGCTAGAAGGATTGCTCCTTACTACACTGGTGCACTGTGCTATGCATTGCTTTACCACCATTTACTTCCTGCATAACATGTCTGGTCAGAGGGCTGTCTTTTCCCTGAAGCTGGTTGCCAATTCTTGCAAAGTGAATGCTCTGACATGTTTTTCTTGAAGGTAAATCTTTATTGCAGCATTGTTGTTAAGATGGTAGAGGTGGGCAAGCCACTGAAAGCTCGAGCCAGGCTCGAGCTTGAAGCCTGTCTCTGGTTCAGGTCGAGGTCCTGTTATAACCATGAGCCTATAACGAGTCGAGCTTTCAAGTGACTTCTGCCTGCCACCCTCGTACTACCCAGGGTGAGACGTAACATCAGACCTGCTGTCAAGAATTCCTGTCATGCGAGGGGAGGAAAAAGGTAACCAGCGAAAACGGACTACATCTCCCAGGATGCTTAGCGGTTGAGAGGTTATGTAAACAGGAGAGCTGTTACATAACTCAAGCAAAACACGCCCTTATGTAAAACAGGAGAGCTGTTACATAACTCAAGGAAAACACGCCCTTATGTAAAACAGGAGAGCTGTTACATAACTCAAGGAAAACACGCCCTTATGTAAATAGGAGAGCTATTACATAACTCAAGGAAAACACGCCCTTATGTAAACAGGAGAGCTGTTACATAACTCAAGGAAAACACGCCCTTATGTAAACAGGAGAGCTGTTACATAACTCAAGGAAAACAACGCCCTATAAAGGGAGGAACCGGGAGGTACAACGCTGTCGGATATTGTGTTTACAACCGACGTACCTGCTTAGTGAAGAGCAGTGTTCCGGAGTGGTGCTCCAGTAAGGCAAGAACGGAGGTAGGTCGAGTCGTTACTCCCTGGGCCGTGTCTTGCCCCATCGTCACCTGTGAAGGACCCGGAAGCTCTACCGGATAACTATTGAGCTTCGCTTTTTGACTCGGCTGAGTCAAAGCGCAGTGGCGCTTTTGCTGGTTGGAGTCGTAACTCCCAGCCCGACCAGAGATACAGGGACTGCCAGCTGTAACGCACACCAGGAGGTGTTTGCCGCGTTACAGACTCGGAAGTCCACAGGATCGATCGAGCGGCTGCTCTCGGTTCAGTCTTCTTTGCTTGTGATTGGGGTATCGGTGACGCATCACCAGGAGGTGACTCCGCGTCCCGGTGCAGTCTAAGGAAGAGGTTGAGCGGCTGCTCCCTTCAGGTAGAGACCCCGGCTGGGTGTTTCCCTGACTCCTCGATTCTCCCCAACACTCTTCGTGCCCCTCACAGCCTACCGATTGGCATTGTCGGCCATTTCATTTCTGCCCTCTGTTGGCATACGCCGGGATCGGCGTATATGCAGAGGACGGTTAGGACCATCCGTGCTGTGGGCTGGTAACGTACTTAGCCTGGAGGATTCCAGTGACTATAACCTTTGTTTATTCCTTGTATTATTTTTGCCTTCATTAAAATAACTAAACCTTCACAAGTGGTTGCGTTCTCATTATCGTGTCTGTTAAACGATCCTGAGACGTTCAGGGCGTTACAAAATATCCGACCTTAATAAACACTAACTGTCTCCCGGTCGATAACAGACATGGCAACACTTGATGATGTGCTGGCGGCTTTAGCGACCGTGCAAATTGAATTGGCTGCCTCCAGGCAAGAAACAGCCGATGTAAAAGCCAGACTGGATGCTATCCAATTGGACCCGCTCACGCCCAGCACCTCCCTCACGAACCAGACCCCTGCGGTAGTAGTGGAAATGCCGGTAGCCGTCCCCTTGGCAACACCAGAGAGGTACAGTGGGGATCCTAACACAGTGCAGGTATTCCTCACACAAGTGGCGCTACATCTATCGTGCAAACCAAGGGCGTTCCCCACGAGTCAGGCTCGTGTGGCTTTCCTTATATCCTATTTGGCTGGAAACGCGGCACAATGGGCCGTACCTCTGGTGAGCAGGGATGACCCCATCTTATGTGATTGGGGTGCTTTTCACGAGGAATTCCTGAAGGTCTTCGACAGAAGGGCTGACTCGTACACGGCGGACCGTGAAATGCTTGAGTTGAGACAGGGATCCAACGACCTGGTGCAGTATCTCAACGCGTTCCGAAGGCTGGTTGCGGAAACCAAGTGGCCTGTTGCTAAACAGACGGCGCTCTTCCATCACGGGCTGTGCGATGAGCTCAAGGACGCCGTGGCTCATATTGACCCACAACCCAAGACATGTGAGGGCCTTATCAACCTGGTATTACGGCTGGAACATAGGCTAAGTGAAAGAAAGGGGGATCATGGGAGAAAAGGAAAATCCCTTCCATCCTATGTGACAGTGGGAAGTCCTGAAACTTCCACCGCATCCAAGGGAGAACCCATGGACATCGGCGCAATACGAGCGAGCCTCACAGCCACGGAGAAAGAGTCACGCCGTAAACAAGGATTGTGCCTATATTGTGGCAAAAAAGGCCACTACGTACGTGAATGCCCTGCCAAACCGAAGACGTCACGTTATCGGGCCAACCGGTCGGTAACAGCCGTGGTGGACGTACCGGCGGAAAACTAGAGGACTCCCAGACCAAAGAAGGGGCATCTCGGAGTCACTCATCCATCCCTTCACTTTCCAACTCGGTCACTAAGGGACAACGACACCTGTTTCTCACGGTGCACGTGGGAGTGCATGACCAGTGGATACCCGTTGTGGCCATGGTGGATTCAGGGGCCACTGGCATGTTTATGGACCACAACGAGGCATGCAGGCTAGGGCTAGTGCTTCTTCCCAAAGCTGTACCCGAAGACGTCTATGCTGTAGACGGAAGGCGATTGGTGACGGGGCCCATCGGGCAGCACACGGGGGTCCTTCCGATGAGATGTGGGAGGAACCATTTGGAACAAATCGATTTTAACATCATCCGAGCGCCCCAATATGGCGTCATATTGGGATTGCCGTGGCTACAGAAACACAACCCCTCTGTGGATTGGCCAACACATCGCATCGAACTGACGTCACCGTATTGCATCCTGCATTGTGGAATAGGAACGGAATCCCTTGACGCAGATGAGAGCGGGAGTCAGACGGTGGCTACAGCGGCAGAAAAAGATGTGGCTCTCCCCCAGGCTTATCACAGTTTTGAGGATGTATTTGATGAGGTGAAGGCGGAAGTGCTACCACCACATAGACAGTTTGACTGCCAGATCGACCTGGTGCCAGGGGCCAGCGTTCCCAGCGGCAGGCTGTATGCCCTGACGGAGCCTGAAAACGTGCATCTCCGGGGGTACCTGGATAAACTCCTCAAGCTAGGATTCATCCGCCCGTCCAAGTCTCCGGCCGCCTCGCCACTCTTCTTCATCCCGAAGGCTAATGGGGAGCTGAGAGCCTGTGTGGACTTTAGGGCATTGAATGCGATAACCGTAAAGAATCGGTACCCCTTGCCTCTCATCAGTGTACTCCTGGAACAGGTCAAGAAAGCTCGTATCTACACCAAGTTGGATTTGAAAGGGGCATACCATCTGGTGCGCATGAGGGACGGAGACGAGTGGAAGACCGCCTTTAAGACCAGGTTCGGCCTTTTTGAGTACCTCGTCATGCCGTTCGGTCTGTGCAACGCCCCGGCAGCCTTTCAGTACTTTTTGAATGAGGTATTCAGAGAGGAGTTGGATATCTACGTGGTCGTATATATCGACGACATCCTCATCTATTCGTCCAGTGTGGAGGAGCACGTACACCACGTCAAAGCTGTGCTCCAAAAGCTGAGGGAAAACATGCTGTTTTGTAAACTCAGCAAGTGTGACTTCCACGTCACATCCGTGGAATTCCTCGGAGTGATGCTGAGTCCAGAGGGACAGGAGATGGCAGAACGAAAGATCAAGGCGGTGAAAGAATGGCCGGTGCCCCAAAGCGTGAAGGACGTCCAAAGTTTCATTGGCTTCGCCAACTTTTACAGGCGGTTTATAGATGGATTTTCAGGATTGGTGGCCCCAATCACACAGCTACTGAGGAAGTCCAAGGAGTTTGTCTGGTCCCCTGAAGCGAACAAAGCCTTTGAGGCCCTGAAAAGCGCCTTTGGTAAGGCACCGGTGTTGGCTCACGCCGATCCGGATCTCCCCTACGTGGTGGAAGCGGACGCATCGGATGTGGCGCTGGGGGCTATCTTGTCCCAACGCAACCACGACACAGGGGTGCTTCATCCCGTTGCGTACATGTCCCGCAAACTCAACGACGCCGAACGCAACTACCATATTGCGGAGAAGGAGCTTCTCGCAATCAAGGACGCCTTCACCGAATGGAGGCATTGGTTGATGGGGGCAAGACATGTGGTATCGGTGTACACGGACCATCGGAACCTACAGTTCATGACGGCCACAAGACACCTTTCTCCCAGACAGCTGCGGTGGATGATCTTCTTTGCGGGGTTCAACTTCCGCATCACATATCGGCCGGGGACGGAAAACCGGAAGGCGGACGCCCTGTCCCGTCAATCTGCAGTTAAGGAACCATTGCCTGCGACCGAGCATTCCATCATTTCCCCGAGGTTGGTATTGGGGGTTATCCAACCGGATACTTTCCTGAGGGGAATAAAGAGAGGGATCAGGTCATTCGCATGGCGGAGGTGGCTCCTCAGTCACAGAGAATGGCAGCTGAAGGACGGGATACCCCTGAAGGGCAGGTGCCTATTGATACCCACGCCTAGGCTAAGGAAACAAGCATTCATCTGGTGCCATGACTCTCCATGCGCAGGTCATTTGGGCTTTGAAAAAACGGTGGCTAGCATGGGACGGCATTTCTGGTGGCCAACCATGAGAGTGGATGTCAGGAGGTGGGGACAGGAGTGTCCTACGTGTGCTACCATGAAGGCCGACCATGGCCGAACCCAAGTGCTCTTACATCCACTTCCGACCCCGGATAGACCATGGGATAGCATATCACTGGACTTCGTGGTGGGCCTACCGGTAGACCAGGGGATGACGGCAATACTGGTGGTGGTGGATTACTTGACGAAAATGGGGCACTTCATCCCCTGCAAGAGAGTCCCTACGGCCGGGGAATTGGCGTCACTACTCCTAAAGAATGTGGTACGACTGCATGGATTACCTGGGGTGATCGTGTCGGACCGGGGGTCGCAGTTTACTGCGCAATTCTGGAAGACTTGGTGCACTGCGCTGCATGTTAAGACCGCCCTGTCCACCAGCTACCACCCTCAAACGGACGGCCAAACCGAGCGCCTGAACCAAACGCTCAAACAGTATCTGCGATGTTTTGTGGACCAGGGCAGGGAAGAATGGGTCGACTTGCTATGGGTTGCAGAGATCGCCTATAACAACGCCACTCACAGCTCCACACAGTCATCTCCGTTCTATAGCAACTATGGCCAACATCCCAGGTTCTTGCCATTTCTACATCCGTTCAGAGAGGACAGGATTCCCGCCACAGCGGACAGGGTGGCACACATAAAAGACACGTTGATGCGCTCAAGGGCTGTCCTAATAGAGGCCAAGAGAAGATACAAGGCTGGGGCAGACAGGAAGAGAAGGCCCGGGCCACTGTACCGCACTGGAGACTACGTCTGGATATCCACAAGAAACATGAGGTTTCGAAAGAACAGTGTGTTCCATCCCAAGTACATGGGCCCCTATCGAATTACCAAGTGTATGGGTCCCGTGAACGTGAAGGTGTGCTTGCCCCAGTCATTGCGGATACACCCTGTCTTTCATGTATCATTGCTCAAACCAGCACCCTCCAAGCCGTCTGGGACACCTAGGCCGGTATGCGTGGAGTCGGAGGTGGAGTATGAAGTGTCGGGCATACGGGCGTCCCAATGGCGCAGGGGGAAGCTGTGGTACCTGGTTGCGTGGAAAGGCTATGGCCCGGAGGAGCAGTCATGGGAACCGGCTGAAGGGGTTCATGCTCCGCGCTTGGTCTCCTTGTTCCATCGGCGTTTTCCTGCCAGCGCTGGACCCGTGGGGAGCCGCTGAGAGGGAGGATGTACTGTCAAGAATTCCTGTCATGCGAGGGGAGGAAAACGGTAACCAGCGAAAACGGACTACATCTCCCAGGATGCTTAGCGGTTGAGAGGTTATGTAAACAGGAGAGCTGTTACATAACTCAAGGAAAACACGCCCTTATGTAAAACAGGAGAGCTGTTACATAACTCAAGGAAAACACGCCCTTATGTAAAACAGGAGAGCTGTTACATAACTCAAGGAAAACACGCCCTTATGTAAATAGGAGAGCTGTTACATAACTCAAGGAAAACACGCCCTTATGTAAACAGGAGAGCTGTTACATAACTCAAGGAAAACACGCCCTTATGTAAACAGGAGAGCTGTTACATAACTCAAGGAAAACAACGCCCTATAAAGGGAGGAACCGGGAGGTACAACGCTGTCGGATATTGTGTTTACAACCGACGTACCTGCTTAGTGAAGAGCAGTGTTCCGGAGTGGTGCTCCAGTAAGGCAAGAACGGAGGAAGGTCGAGTCGTTACTCCCTGGGCCGTGTCTTGCCCCATCGTCACCTGTGAAGGACCCGGAAGCTCTACCGGATAACCATTGAGCTTCGCTTTTTGACTCGGCTGAGTCAAAGCGCAGTGGCGCTTTTGCTGGTTGGAGTCGTAACTCCCAGCCCGACCAGAGATACAGGGACTGCCAGCTGTAACGCACACCAGGAGGTGTTTGCCGCGTTACAGACTCGGAAGTCCACAGGATCGATCGAGCGGCTGCTCTCGGTTCAGTCTTCTTTGCTTGTGATTGGGGTATCGGTGACGCATCACCAGGAGGTGACTCCGCGTCCCGGTGCAGTCTAAGGAAGAGGTTGAGCGGCTGCTCCCTTCAGGTAGAGACCCCGGCTGGGTGTTTCCCTGACTCCTCGATTCTCCCCAACACTCTTCGTGCCCCTCACAGCCTACCGATTGGCATTGTCGGCCATTTCATTTCTGCCCTCTGTTGGCATACGCCGGGATCGGCTTATATGCAGAGGACGGTTAGGACCATCCGTGCTGTGGGCTGGTAACGTACTTAGCCTGGAGGATTCCAGTGACTATAACCTTTGTTTATTCCTTGTATTATTTTTGCCTTCATTAAAATAACTAAACCTTCACAAGTGGTTGCGTTCTCATTATCGTGTCTGTTAAACGATCCTGAGACGTTCAGGGCGTTACACCTGCTTACTGTGGAAGTGGGGGAACCAGATTTGAGTCTGCCCATCGGCTTAACAGCCTGTGATTCTGGCCAATCACTTTTCCTCCCTGTGGCAATAAACCATGCGTAAGTAAGAAATCCTAGATGAAGCTCAGCATAGTTTCAGATTGAACCATAGTACTGAAATTGCTCTGGAGGTCACCTCAGAAGAGATCAGAACTATCTTGGATAATGATAGAAAAGAGTTTATGGTTCTCCGATACCTGCGGCCTTCAGTACAGTGAGTCATTCATGGTGTACTCATCGATTGTTTAGTGCTTCAGGTGAGTTGGTGGGTGTCTTAACTCTTCAGCCACGAGGTCCAGGAGGCGTCGACAAAGTCCACGAGACGTATTCGAGCTGTCCCACGAAGTCTGTTGAGTGCTTCGGTGTCGGCGACCAGATTGGACCCAACCAGCCTTGGCAACGGCAAGTCACAGGAATTCAGAGAAAGGACTGCAGTGCAGACCAGCAAGGTCTGAGGGACTCACCCAGCGAGGGTAAGTGAGGGCACGTCTGGAGCAACCAGGTAAGCCCAATCAGAAAAGGAGTCACCTTTGTGGGGACCTGCTAGCCAACGGGCTAGTGATCGCGAAGGAGCCTCGAGCAATCGCACTTGAAGCTGGCCCACGGGTCACTCATGGAGTGGAGGCCAACAATCTTCGCTGCAGGAGGTGCTCAAGGCTGGGGCTACTCGGAGCCCAAAGCAAAACTTCGAGGAGGACCAGGAAGATAGTGTTGCTGCAAATGTTCACGGTGTCCAGGTGTCATGGTTCCACGTCACCCACTATAGCCACGGGCCTCAGCTTTGCTGTGGACTCAGGGTAGCCTCGGGGAAGTCTGGAAATCTACCTCTGGGGATGCAGAGACTTCGGTGTCCGGCGGGAGCTTCAGAATTGCAGACCGGTCAGTTGCTTCTTTGGTGCCTGCCAAGCAGGGGAGTCCCCCCTTGACCCCAAGGGAGATTTCTTCAGTCTTCTAGTCAGGATAGAACGTAGAAGGTCCAGGATATATGTTGCAGAGTTTCGTCCAGGGTAATCTAAAGTCCTAGGGACTGGATTCCTATACTTGTACTAAGTTTAGGGGATGGACTAACTCTAAGGCCCCACCTATGGGTGGGCCAGGAAAGAGGGGTGGCTACACCCATTTCCTTTGTTCAGTTTTGCGCCAGAGCAGGGGCAGGTAGCCCCTGCAACCGGTTTGAACTGGAGTATGCACAGGGACACCAAGTGTGCCCCCAGTGCAGGAGTTCAAAGCACCAGAGAGTGCTCCCGCCCAGCCCCAATACACATCAGCCTGTCTGGGGAGGTGGTTACACCTCCCCTCGACAGGAAACCTATTGTCCAGGCCTCCCCTGCCGGAGTTTCGGTCAGCAGCAGGAGGCCAGACCCGTGTCTGTGGCAGAGGCATCCATTTTGTGAAGCCAGGGCTCAGGAAAGTCCTACCAGGTTTAGCCAGTGTGAATATGTCTCTCCCTCTAGAAGGATGGAATGCTACCCCCGCCACCAGAACTGGCGGAGGTAGTATTCCAAAGCGTTTGACACCAAACACGACATGTTTTGATGCAGCCATTCCAAAGTTAGCATTTACCGCGAGGTTATAATGCACTTAAGAGTATATGGTATGGCTGTATCACAGAACAGCCATAAGGAAGTATTTCCGAAAGCTGCAGAGGGGCTCAGCTCATGCTTGGGCACCCTCTCACATAAAACCAAGCACTCTGCCTTCCGGATTGTCAAGGACTGCCATAGGAGTGGCTTATAGGTTTATATGTGTCTGTATAAGGTAGGGATATAGGTAGTCTATACCACCGTAAGGGGTGCAAGCACACCCTTACCCAGGCTGCAGTAGCAGACCTGTGGTGTTATTTTGGCGTGCTTCCCAGGGGGGGCATAATACATGCTGCAGCCCCTGGTAGGCCCCTGAGGTACCTATGCCCTAGGTACATAGTATACCATATACTAGAGGCTTATAAGGCACTCCAGAATCCATTTAGTTATGTACCTAATGTACATGGAAACCATTTTAGAGAGGAAGCAGCTAGGCTGTGGTCCTGATTAGCAGGGCCACAGCCAGACTAAGGTCGACAAACCGTAAAACACCAGCAAAAAGTGGGGGTACCCATGTGAAGCAGATCCTACTCTCCTACAACTCCCACCCCAGGCTCTGTCCCATGCCCCAGGCATGGGCTGGCCTTTCCCAGCCCAGGCCCTGGAACCGGTTCCTGCTTCTGAACCCAGCTGGGGAGGGGGGAGCCTCCACGGGCACCAGGGACCCCTGTCCCAGGCAGAAGGACCCTTGGCAGGCCGAGGGCTCACACAGGCGTCCTTCGGGCCTGGCCATCTGGTCGCACCTTTCTCCTTGGCCATCTGGTCTCGCGCAGTGCTTTCCAATGTGGCGACCTGGTGGCCAGGCGGTCCTCAGCCGGCGACCAGATGGGCTAGTGCTGGGCGAAAACCTCCCCCCTGCCCAGGGCTCCATTCTCCAGGCCCGCCGTGTTGTTTCAAGCAAAGAGCTTCCACCCCACATATACCGTCCGGCTCGAGGGCCTGCCGCCTGGCGGGAGGCCCTTCAACATACCCAGCAGAGCAAAGGCCGAGCGGCCCTGGCAGCTCGTGCCCCCCCCAGTGGTCCGACCTGAGCTGAAGGGGCCGGGTGGCACCAGGCCCTTGGACGCTGCCACCCGGCAGGTACGCAGGCCCTGCGCGCCACGCTGTCACCCCTCTCTGCCCAGCGCATTTTCGCAGCAGCTCGGAATGACTGTTCAGAGGGGTGACGCTGCCAGGCTTCAGCATCCTGGCGTCTCGCTCAGGCTGCGCCTTGTCCTCCCTTTCCCTTCCGGGGTAGACGGCTGGGGCCGCCGATGCTCGTGCGACTGCACCTCTCCACCCCTCCAGCGAGCCGAGAGGGAGGGGTGTGCAAAGGTTGCTGTTCGGAGAGATGGGCACACAGCTCCCGAATCCACCCCAGCAGCAGGTGCGGCTACCCGATTGATCCTGCCAGTAGCATATGCTTGTCTCAAAGATTAAGCCATGCACGTGTAAGTACACACGGCCGGTACAGTGAAACTGCGAATGGCTCATTAAATCAGTTATTGTTCCTTTGATCGCTCCATCTGTTACTTGGATAACTGTGGTGATTCTGGAGCTAATACATGCCGACGAGCGCTGACCTCCCGGGATGCATGCGTTTATCAGACCAAGACCAATCCGTGCTCGCCCGGCCGCTTTGGTGACTCTAGATAACCTAGGGCCGATCGCACTTCCCTGTCGGATGTCTGCCCTATCAACTTTCAATGGTATTTTCTGTGCCTACCATGGTGACCACAGGTAATGGGGAATCAGGGTTCGATTCCGGAGAGGGAGCCTGAGAAACTGCTACCACATCCAAGGAAGGCAGCAGGCGCGCAAATTACCCACTCCCGACTCAGGGAGGTAGTGACAAAAATAACAATACAGGACTCTTTCGAGGCCCTTTAATTGTAATGAGTACACTTTAAAGAGGATCTATTGGAGGGCAAGTCTGGTGCAAGCAGCCGCAGTAATTCCAGCTCCACTAGCGTATATTAAAGTTGCTGCAGTTAAAAAGTTCGTAGTTGGATCTTGGGATCGAGCTGGCGGTCCGCCGCGAGGCAAGCTACCTCCTGTCCAGCCCCTGCCTCTCTGTGCCCCCTTGATGCTCTTGACTGAGTGTCCTGGGGGTCCGAAGCGTTTACTTTGAAAAAATGTGAGTGTTCAAAGCAGGCCGGTCGCCTGAATACTTCAGCTAGGAATAATGGAATAGGACTCCGGTCCTATTTTTAGGTCGAGGACTACCGGTCTGCCGAAGGCAGAACCGGAAGTCGGAAGATTTAATGTTTTCTAGAGTGGCGATTTAGCCCGCCTCTCTTTTAGCTTCTCCTCCATTGGCTGGCTTCCTAAACGGAGGCCAGCTATTGGAGGAGAGAGCCGTCCCTCCAAATAGGCTCCGTCTTTTTCAGATTCGGGGGCGTGTTTTTTGGTGTTCTTTCCACTTTTTAGCAACGCCCTTTTTAGGCGTGTTTTTCTCTCCTCCTGCCAATGGCAAGAGGAGAGAAAAAGAAACACGCCCCCGAATCTGAAACCCTCACTGCGTTTCTCCGAGGCATTACTGCTTTGCATCGGAGAAAGGCAGTGGTGTGCTTGCCTTTTGCTCTGCCTTATTCCTGTGGTCCCAGCGTGTCCAGCGTTCCCAGCGTGTATCATCTCGGGTGCGCCCGAGGGCTTCAGTGCGCGTCTCCCGGAGAGCGAAAACAGTGCCAAGTGCCATCTTCCTTCAGACCCCGCAGGGTAGCAGGGAGGCCTATAGAGTTCCTGCACCTCCCTCCTGCATTCATGCTTTCAGGAGGTTGTGGGCTCCCTGCTCGTTTCCCGCCCTGAACAGCGTAAAACGTCAGCCTGTAATTGAAATGTCCGCCGCGGGTCTAGGAAAGAGGAGATAGAATCTACACGGCGAGAACCGTTGGGTTTGCTCTCTCTTTCGCAGCCGGGCCAACCGGTTTGACCTGGGGGTCCTGGTGCTACTGCGTTTGCTGCACTATTCATATCTGTAACCCTTGGTACGTCCAATCGTGGCAGGGACGGCTGTTGAGACCTCTATCACCCCCACCCCTCCCTGTGGGACCAACATAGTTGGTGCTGGCGTTTGGAAATTGTGACGTTTTTCCGGAAATCACTTTTTGTTGATGATTTCCACCCGGGCTTCTGGGTCGGTGTTGTCAGCACGACTTCGGTTGTGTGCATATGTCGAGATTGCAGTGCAGATGTTTTCCTAATATCCAAGCGTGGGTCTGGAGTCCTACAGAGGTGCGGTCCACGTGCCCCCACAATGGAGCACGCTGAAGAGCGCGATCGCTGCTGGATGAAACCGCACCTCCCCCTCCCCTCAGGCCTGGGAACCAAGGCTGGCAGAAGCTGCCCATCTGGCCAGGCGTGAAAAAGTGTGTCTCTTACAAATGCTCTTCACACGGGTAGCACAAGTGAGCCGGGGCGTCGGTCACACGTCTGGGGCACATGCAGGAACGGCAGGCCTCCTCTCCCCGCGGAGGTGTCACTTTCCCAGCACGCAGAAGGGCTTCACACCTCCAGCCGGGGCCTGCCAAATGTGCCTCTCGTCACCAGGTCTGTGAAAATAGGCCTGGAACGGACCTAAATCTGTTGAAAATGATCAGGTATTTTCTTAAACCTCTAAAATAGGTCACAGAGTGGAGCTCCTATTAGGGGTAGTGGTTCGAATCCCAGCCATGTCAATAAAATGGCTCTTAGGTAATAAGAACATCTATTATGATCTATTTCTATCTCACTCTCACTACCTCACTATATCACAACACACTCTCTCAAGACTTCACTACATCACTCTCTCACTACCTCGCAAATTCACTCTCTCTTTCTAACTCACTAATTCACTCTATCTCACTACCTCACTCTCTCTCTCAAATACACAAAGTCACTTACACTCACTCTTTCACTACATCACTCTATCAAATTGTGACGTTTTTCCGGAAATCAATTTTTGTTGATGATTTCCACCCGGGCTTCTGGGTCGGTGTTGTCAGCACGACTTCGGTTGTGTGCATATGTCGAGATTGCAGTGCAGATGTTTTCCTAATATCCAAGCGTGGGTCTAGAGTCCTACAGAGGTGCGGTCCACGTGCCCCCACAATGGAGCACGCTGAAGAGCGCGATCGCTGCTGGATGAAACCGCACCTCCCCCTCCCCTCAGGCCTGGGAACCAAGGCTGGCAGAAGCTGCCCATCTGGCCAGGCGTGAAAAAGTGTGTCTCTTACAAATGCTCTTCACACGGGTAGCACAAGTGAGCCGGGGCATCGGTCACACGTCTGGGGCACATGCAGGAACGGCAGGCCTCCTCTCCCCGCGGAGGTGTCACTTTCCCAGCACGCAGAAGGGCTTCACACCTCCAGCCGGGGCCTGCCAAATGTGCCTCTCGTCACCAGGTCTGTGAAAATAGGCCTGGAACGGACCTAAATCTGTTAAAAATGATCAGGTATTTTCTTAAACCTCTAAAATAGGTCACAGAGTGGAGCTCCTATTAGGGGTAGTGGTTCGAATCCCAGCCATGTCAATAAAATGGCTCTTAGGTAATAAGAACATCTATTATGATCTATTTCTATCTCACTCTCACTACCTCACTATATCACAACACACTCTCTCAAGACTTCACTACATCACTCTCTCACTACCTCGCAAATTCACTCTCTCTTTCTAACTCACCAATTCACTCTATCTCACTACCTCACTCTCTCTCTCAAATACACAGTCACTTACACTCACTCTTTCACTGCATCACTCTATCTCACTACTTCACTACATCACTCTGTTTCTATCTTAACCCCTTCCATGCTGCGCAAATTCCGCCGCTGTGCTGACGGAATCTTGCGCGGGCGTGGTCATGACGGAACGGTTCCGTCATGAGCACAGCTCAACCGTGGCTCATGACGGAACCGTTCCGTCATGAGCACCGAAGGGGTTAATACCTCACAACATCCCTCACTACCTCACTCTCTCTTTCACTACCTCAATCTTTCGCCATCTCACATCACTCACTGTTTCTATCTCACTACGTCAGAAAATACCTCGCTCACTAACTCACTCTTTCACTACCTCACTCTCTATCTACCTCACTCTCTCACTACCTCACTCTCTCTCTCAATACCTCACGCTCTCTCTATCTCACTACCTCACTCTCTCTCTGCTAATGCAATAGGTATCACATATGCAAAAAAAAAACTAATGCCAATAGAAATGACAATGCCATTTATTTAGGGGTACAAAAATGATAAAAAAAATAATGAGCAATACCAATAGCTCTACCTATAATATTGCCGAGACCATTGCATTGTAAATGCTTGTTTGGTTTTTGGAACTGGGGCCATGATTAAGAGGGACGACCGGAGGCATTCGTATTGTGCCACTAGAGGTGAAATTCTTGGACCGACGCAAGACAAACCATAGTGAAAGCATTTGCCAAGAATGTTTTAATTAATCAAGAACGAAAGTTGGAGGTTCGCATACGATAAGATACCGTTGTAGTTCCGACCCTAAACGATGCCGACTAGCGATCCGGCGACGTTATTCCCATGACCTGCCGCGCAGCTTCCGGGAAACCAAAGTCTTTGGGTTACAGGGGGAGTTTGGTCGCAAAGCTGAAACTTAAAGGAGTGGAGTGGAGCCTGTGGCTTAATTTGACTCAACACAAGACACCTCACCCGGCCCGGACACGGAAAGAATTTACAGATTGATAGCTCTTTTTCGATTCTGTGTGTGGTGGTGCATGGCCGTTCTTAGTTGGTGGAGCGATTTGTCTGGTTGATTCAGATAACAAATGAGACTCCTCCATGCTAACGAGTTACGTGACCCCCAACGGTTGGATTGAGCAATAACAGGACTGTGATGACCTTAAATGTCTGGGGCTGCACGCACGCTACACAGTGTGCGGATCAGCGTGTGTCTACCCTTCGCCGACAGGTGTGAGTAACCCGCTGAACCTTTTTCGTGATAGGGATTGGGGATTGCAATTATTTTCCATGAACTAGGAATTCCCAGTAAGTGCGGGTCCTAAGCTTGCGTTGATTAAGTCCCTGCCCTTTGTACATACCGCCCGTCGCTACTGCCGATTGGATGGTTTTGTGAGGTCCTCGGATCGGCACCGCCAGGGTTGGCAACAGCCCTAGCTGAGCGCCGAGAAGACGATCAAACTTGACTATCTAGAGAAAGTAAAAGTTGTAACAAGGTTTCCGTAGGTGAACATGTGGGAGGATCATTAACGACTGAGCGGTCCGAGCGACGGACAGCGCCAGCCCACAACCCTCGGCTGCCTCCTGCGAGCACACTTCAGGCACAGGGTCCAGCCCTGTCCTTGCGCATCCCGGCTGGCGGAGCAGTCTGTGGCCGCATGGGGCGCTTTGGTGAGGCCCGGGCCTCGGCGGGTCTTCCTCCTCCGGGGAAGGACCCGACTGACTGAGGGACGGGGGCGGCCCCTGTTCCCTACCCTCTCTCTGGGAGGGGCACAACTGTAGGCCCTCCTGAGACAGAACCGATGCTCACCCGGCACAACCCCCGTGGTGGGGGGAAACCAAATGGCAGTGCCTCCCCGGGCTGGGACTACCCCCTTCCTGAAAGGCCCTCCCGCGCCTGGGTCCCGGCCTATCCGGGCTTCGGGCGACGGAGGAATGGCCCTTCTTGTGTGGCAGGACGGCCTGGAAGAGAAGGAGCTGAGGGCCTGTAGGTGTGCGGGATGGGGGCATGCCTGGCTCTCCCCTTCTGGCGCCTTCGACCTGGGCAAGGTTGGGGTGGGTGTCCCACCAACCCGCCGGCACAGCTGGCGACGGATGGCTGACAGCTGATGTGCAGGTGGGGGACCCTCCCTCATGCAAGGTACCTGGCTTGACCCGGTCCCGGGCGGCCGAGGGGTTTGAAGACTCACGTTGTCCCTCCTGGTTACCCCGGGAGGGACTGTTGGCGGTGTGGCTGCTGCCTGCTCCCATCACTCTGGGAGCCCCCTTCGCCCGCGGGTGGGTGGGGGGGACTCTCAGGCAGAGCGCCTGGTAACGCTTTTTTCTACCAATGGTGCAGTCTGACTCCCAGAGAGGAAGCCTTGAATGGGGCGACTGGACCGTCTTGCCGTGCGGGAGGTGGATGGATGGCATCGCCATCCTCCCGCCTCTCCTGCGCCCTCAGGTGGGCAAATGTTTTCCAAAAGTTGCTTGTGACTTTCGGCTGTGGATCACTCAGCTCACGTGTCGATGAAGGACACAGCTAGCTGCGAGAATTAGTGTGAATTGCAGGACACATTGATCATCGACGCTTCAAACGCACCTTGTGGCCCCAGGTTTCTCCCGAGGCTACGCCTGTCTGATGGTTGCTTGATTGTCAATCGCCCCGGGGCTTCCCTGGGACGTGGCTGGGGCAGTCGCAAAGTTTAGCTCTGCTTCCCTTTGTCCCCCCACAAGGTCAGATCGCCTGCAGCAGGGTCCCTCACCCGGTCCTGTCATGGAGGTACTCCGCTGACGTGCCTAGCTTCTCCTCCCTGCTGCGGTGGGGATGGGGCTTTCGACCGGTGCGCCCTGGGCCCGTCCCGGGGTGCCTGGCTGTGTGCCGCTTGTGGTTTTCTGTGGTGTTTCACCGGTTGCCTGCGCACGTGCCTCGGGCACCAACTTCCACAGCCGGCTTCCCAGGGAGGGTAGAACCCCTGCCCTTCCAATCCGAGGAAAAGAGGGCATGCTGCCTCCCCTCCAGCGAGAGCAGGGGCGGCTGGCGGCCCCCGGCTCCCCCTACCCTTCGGTGTTTCTGACTACGACCTCAGATCAGACGTGGTGACCCGCTGAATTTATGCATATTACTAAGCGGAGGCAAAGAAACTTACCAGGATTTCCCCAGTCACAGCGAGTAAAGAGAGAAGAGCCCAGCGCCGAATCCCCGCCCGGCAGTGGGCACTGGAAACGTGACGTACAGAAGACCGATTCCCCGGCATTGCTCAGGGGGCCCAGGTCCTTCTGATCGAGGCTCACCCCGCGGACGGTGTTAGGCAGATAGCGGCCCCCGGTGCACCGGGATCGGGTATTCTCAGAGTTGGGTTGCTTGGGAATGCAGCCCAAAGCGGGTGGTAAACTTCATCTACGGCTACATACAGGCACGAGACCGATAGCCAACAAGTACCGTAAGGGAAAGTTGAAAAGAAGAGTTCAAGAGGGTGCGTGAAACTGCTGAGACGTAAATGGGTGGCGTCCGTGCAGTCCACCCGGAGGATTAAACACGCCGGGAAGGTCAGTGGCGCAGAAGTTCCGAATCCCCTCCGCGGGACCAGCACCCAGGGCATACCTGGCCCCCGCAGGGTGCATTTCCTCCATGGTGGTGCACGACCGGCTCCGGTTCGGCTGGGAAGGCTTCGGGGTGGCAGGTGGCCCTCCGCTCCGGCGAATGGTGTTAGAGCCCCCCCAGCAGCAGCTTTGCCGTGTCTGTGCGCCGAGGGAGATTCGACCGCCTCTGCGCCCTCCCCCGGGCACACGTTTACGGTCGCCCCTCGGGGTGTGCTGGGGCAGGGAAGGGGGGGACGGGGCCCCTGCTCCCAGGACAACTGTCGACTGTGCCAAACTGTGCTCAGTGTGCCCCAACCCAGTCGTGCCACCAGGCGGGGAGGTCCACGGTGGGCGACAGGGGTATGCGACAATATCGGTTACCCACCCGACCCGTCTTGAAACACAGACCAAGGAGTCTAACATGTGTGCGAGTCGGAGGGCCGAGCAAAACCCTGTGGCGCAATGAAGATGAGGGCCGGCTGAGGTGGGATCCCACCGCGCTTCAGCGGCAGGCGCACCACGGGCCGTCTCGCCGCTACATCGGGGAGGTGGAGCATGAGCATGCGTGATAGGACCCAAACTATGCCTGGGCAGGGCGAAGCCAGAGGAAACTGGTGGAGGTCCGTAGCGGTCCTGAGGTGCAAATCGGTCATCCGACCTGGGTATAGGGGCAAAAGACTAATCGAACCATCTAGTACCTGGTTCCCTCCGAAGTTTCCCTCAGGATAGCTGGTGCTCGGAGCCCCCAGTTTTATCTGGTAAAGCAAATGATTAGAGGTCTTGGGGCCGAAAAGATCTCAAGCTATTCTCAAATTTTAAATAGGTAAGAAGCCCGGCTCGCTGGCATGGAGCCAGGCATGGAATGGCAGTGCCTAGTTGGCCACTTTTGGTAAGCAGAACTGGGGCTGCGGGATGAACTGAACACCAGGTTAAGGCGCTTGATGCCGATGCTCATCAGACCCCAGAAAAGGTGGTGGTTGATATAGACAGCAGGACGTTGGCCATTAAAGTCGGAATCCGCTAAGGAGGGTGTAACAACTCACCTGCAGAATCAACTAGCTCTGAAAATGGATGGCGCTGGAGCGTTGGGCCCACGCCTGGACGTCGCTGAGAGCCGCGGAGGCTAAGCCGTGACGATTAGGAGGGCCGCTGTGGTGTGCACAGAAACCCAGGGAGAGGGCCCGGGTGGAGCCGCCGCAGGTGCAGATCTTGGTGGTAGTAGTAAATATTCAAACAAGAACTTTGAAGGCCGAAGTGGAGAAGGGTTTCATGGGAGCAGCAGTTGAACATGGGTCAGTCGGTCCTAAGAGATGGGCGAGCGCCGTTCAGAATGGACGGGCAATGGCCTCCGTTGCCCTCGGCTGATCGAAAGGGAGTCGGGTTCAGATACCCGAACCGGGAGTGGCGGAGGCGGAGGCCCTCAAGGCGTCCAGTGCGGTAACGCAAACGATCCCAGAGAAGGGGAGATTTCTCTTTTCTTTGTGAATGGCAGGGCGCCCTGCAATGGGTTTGTCCCAAGAGAGTGTCCCGAGCCTTAGAAAGTGTCACGGTTCCGGCGGCGTCCGGAGAGCTCTCGCTGGTCCTTGAAAATCCGGGGCAGATGGTGTAAATCTCACGCCGTGCCATACCCATATCCGCAGCAGGTCTCCAAGGTGAACAGCCTCTAGCAAGTTGGAACAATGTAGATAAGGAAAGTCAGCAAGTCAGATTCGTAACTTCGGGATAAGGATTGGGTCAGTCGGGCTGGGTGCGTGCCACGGCTGAACGAGGCACCTCCCTCCAGGGCGGCAGCAACTCTGGACGCGAGCCCGGCCCTTCCTGTGGATCACCCCAGCTGCGGTGGTTCCCTATCCCCGTGCCCCCTCCCCAGGAGCGCGGGGCCGGCGTTCTGCCTCGGCCGTCACCTCGCAGCTGACTTAGAACTGGTGCAGACCAGGGGAATCCGACTGTTTAATTAAAACAAAGCATCGCGAACACCCAAGGCAGGTGTTGATGCGATGTTATTTCTGCCCAGTGCTCTGAATTTCAAAGTGAAGAGATTCAATGAAGCGCTGGTAAACGGCGGGAGTACTCTCTTCCCTGTCCAAGGTGATGGTATAAAATACTTCGCAAGTAATCCAACCTCAAATTTTTGGATCAGCAAACATAATAAAAGAAAAGAAAATCAATACATAGCTGCGCTGATGTTGAGAGCAAATGTCCTGTATACTAGAGAAACCATCACTAGGGGAAGAAATCATACATTTGCTACTTGTAGATACTGTAAAGATGTGTGTGAAACAATTTCACATATTTCAGGTGCATGTCCTAAAACCAAGGACATAAGAATAATAAGGCATAACAAAGTGTTGGAATTGCTAATTGATAGAGCAAAAAGGTGTGGGTGGATGACATACAGGGAACCTCATGTCAAAAATAATCAAGGTGAACTAAGAAAACCAGATGCAGTGTTCACCAAAAATGGTACTGCTGTAGTGGTTGATGTTTCAATTCGTTATGAAAACTCACAGAATTCCCTTGAATTAGCGTATGAGAGTAAAGTTAAATACTATCTGGATCTATCACAGCAAATCAAAGATCTTACCCACTGTAAAACTGTAAAATTTCATGGCTTTATTGTCGGATGTCTGGGTATTTGGCCTCAATGTAATGATGTTGCTCTGGCTGATCTTGGTCTGCAAATGTCGTTCCCATTCAAGAAGAATGTTTGCCTGACTACATTAATGGACACTCTCAAAATGTGCCAAGTATTCATGGACAATTAAATTTCAGGCCAAACACTGAGATGTACACTATCGTACAGCACACATGTCACTCTTATAAAAAACGTATTATCCTAAAATGTTGATTCACTTATATTTACATGTGGTTCAACAGTTACATAATAGTTTATAGTTGACACAAGAATTATTATAGATGTGGATTTTATAGATGTGAAGTTTTATAGAAATTTATTTTCAAACTAGATGTGCAATTTATAGATGTGGATTTTTATAGTTGTGTGCTTATATTATAATGATTTAGATACAAATGTGTACATCATGAATATTGAAACGTCTTGAATTAAATAGGGCTCAAATAACTACATACACATAGTCACTACATATTGCATTGATTATTGATGTCCTGCTAAACAGGACTGTTTGTAGACAATTTTATATTGTTGGAATAGTACTGCAGGGTGTACTATCTCTGGCCTATACGTGACCCCAGATCCAGTGAGGACAGCTTAAAGTGTGGCTGTACTCCGGAGCGAAAAATGTTGTATTGTTGGAAGCAAAACCGATTTGACGCTGATGGGCAGCATAATAACCCAGAATGAGCCACCCTGAGGTGGTACAGATAGCCAAATGCCTCGTCGTCTAATTTGTGACACTCATGAATGGATGAACGAAATTCCCACTGTCCCTACATACCATCTAGCGAAACCACAGCCAAGGGAACAGGCTTAGCAGAATCAGTGGGGAAAGAAATCCTGTTGAGCTAGACTCTAGTCTGGCACTGTGAAGAGACATGAGAGGTGTAAGATAAGTGAGAGGCCCTCGGGCTGCCGGTGAAATACCACTACTCTTATCGTTTTTTCACTTACCCGGTGAGGCGAGCCCCTTGGGGCTCTTGATTCCGGCTCCAAGCGCCAGACGGGCGCGACCCACTCCGGGGACAGTGGCAGGTGGGGAGTTTGACTGGGGCAGTACACCTGTCAAACGATAACGCAGGTGTCCTAATGTGAACTCAGGGATGACAGAAACCTCCCGCGGAGCACAAGGGCAAAAACTCACTTGATATCGATTTTCAGTATGAATTCAGACCGTGAAAGCGGAGCCTCACGATCCTTCTGACTTTTTGGGTTTCAAGCAGGAGGTGTCAGAAAAGTTACCACAGGGATACCTGCATTGTGGCGGCAAAGCGTTGATCCTTTGATGTCGGCTCTTCCTATCATTGTGAAGCAGAACTCACCAAGCGTTGGATTGTTCACCCACTAATAGGGAACGTGAGCTGGGTTTAGACCGTCGTGAGGCAGGTTAGTTTTGCCCTACTGATGGTGTGTTGTTGCAGTAGTAATCCTGCTCAGTACGAGAGAAACCCTAGGTTCAGACATTTGGTGTATGTGCTTGGCTGAGGAGCCAGTGGTGCGAAGCTACCATCTGTGGGATTATGACTGAACGCCTCCAAGTCAGAATCCCCCCTAAACCTTAACAATACCGCCGTGCTGTGGAGCCTCGGGTGGCCTGGGATAGCTGGCCTCTCTCGGGGGGCCGGTGCGTAGAGCCGCTCTGTTGGGGACCGGAGCACGGACGGAAGGGGGCCGCCTCCATCACCCTTAGTGCACCGCATATTCGTGGGGCACCCGGTGCTAAATCATTCGTAGATGACCTGATTCTGCGTCAGGGTTTCGTAAGTAGCAGAGTAGCTACCTCGCTGCGATCTTTTGAAAGTGATCCTCTGAGCCAAGCTTTGGTCTCTCAGTGCGAGGGAACCAGCGGACACCCTCCTCCATCACACCCGGTGGTGGGACCCTCTGCCGCTGGGAGGGATGCAGAAGGGGTAATGTGAGCCTGCGGGAGTCTGCCCCCACCATGTGCCCTCTGGCAAGGGGGTCTCTTCCTCCTGTCCCTGCTCCACCGGGGTGCGGGAACAGGGCCACCATCCCTTGCAGGTCAGCAGGGTGACCAGATGGCCTGGGCCGGTCAGGCCCCCTGCCCACTGCTTCTGCGCAAGTCGAGCAGCGGCTTCGGAGCGCCTGGTCACCGTCGGACTGCAAGGGCGGCTGGGTTTGGCTGTCTCAGGCCGGATGGGCGCTGGGTCGTCCCAGGCCATCTGGTCGCCTGGTTGCGTGACCAGATGGCCCTGTAGGCAGTGTGACCAGATGGCCCTGCGGGCCGGGCGACCAGATGGCCGGCCTGGCTTACTCCAACTTTTGCCCTTCCCCAGGGTTCTGTAAGCCCCCACTATGTGTAGGCTTAATAGCTGAGGAAAATGGGCTCCCCGGGTAGGCCGGCAGGGAGAGGTCGTGGCCTGGGCTTAATCCTCCTTGGTTCATGCCCCGGAAAGGTGAAGGGAACACCCGCCCGAGTCAGCACCCTGACGCCCTAGGGTCTGGGTGTGAGGGGTGACAGTCAGTAGCTAGGGCAGGGTGGCTGCAGAGCGGGAAGGACTGCCTAGCTCCCCGCTGTATCCGTTGGGGACCGTGGGGGGTCCCCAATCCCCCCACTGTCCCGCCGGCTCCCCGCGTCCTGCAGGAGCTGGCATTGCATTTCCACAAGGGTAGCTGCTGACATGCAGCTCCCCTTATGGAAAAGCAATTCTGCTCTGCTTCATTGAAGCGAGAGCAGGTTTCCCTCCTCTCGCTTCAATGAAGCAAAGCAGAATTTGCAATGACAGGTCGGAAGCCACGCAGCTCCCGCCCTGTCATTGCAAACAGCAGTGTCCCGGGGTGAGCACCCCGGGACACTGCAGGACCCGGCCCTGTGGGGTGGCGGTCCCCAGGGCCATCACAGGCTCCTGTGGCCCTCCTCCCATCACATACACAGCCCGGGGAGGTGGTGATCGCCGGGGCTCGGGGGTTCGTAACGGACCCCCAAATTTACATTTTAGTGCCCCGGGGAGGTGGCGGTCCCTGGGGTGTGTGGGGGGCTCGAGCCCCCCCACACAGGTGTACGTTTTTGTTTTTAAAAACAAGCCCCAGGGTGGCGGTCCCCAGGGCTGCGGGGAGGGGGCCGTATGCCCCGCAAAATAATTAATAAAAGCCCCGGAGGGTGGCTGTTCCTGGGGCTAGGGGGGCCTTGGTGGCCCCCCACATATAAAATAAAACACAGCCCCGGGGGGTGGCGGTCCCCGGGAGGCCATGAGCCCCACGCAAATATTTAATGAAAGCCCCAGGGGTGGCGGTCCCTGGGGCTGCGGGGGCCTGCATCGGCCCGCGCAAGTTCAATTTTACATGCCCCCAGGACTTGGCCCACCCGGGGGCTAAATAATAACGAAGCAGGGGAGCCTGCGCTTTGTTTTTTGGGGGTTTTTTTGGCCGAAATTCGCGCTGGGTGCACGAATCTCCGTGATTTTTAAAAAAGGGGGTCAGGCCTAGGGGGTCAGGGTATTTCTACCCTGCCCTCTTTTCTTGTTTTACACATTTGTTTTTCAGTTTTCTTGTGCCTCGGTTACCGAGGCACAAGATGGCTGCCAACACTTCCTGGTTTGGAGTGTTGACAGCCAATTAGCATAAAGCTTGTGCTCGGGAGGGTGCGTGGATCCACCGCGCCTCTATATATATCGATATTTTTATTTTTTGATTTTCTCAGCAGCTACTGAACATATTTACACCATTTAAGAAAAAGAGTTCTTTCTGAGGCAAGGGCTACCTTTATGCCAAATTTGGTGTAATTCCGTTCAGCAGTTTGAGCTGTAGCCGTGTCTAAAGTTTGCTATGGGAAATGCATTTTTTGACCTCTTATTTTTTACCTTCTCAGGAACTACTGACTGGATTTACACCATTTAACAAAATGAGTTCTTTCTGAACCAAGGGCTACCTTTTTGCCAAATTTGGTGTAAGTCCGTTCAGCAGTTCGGGCTGTAGCCGTGTCTAAAGTTTCCTATGGGAATTAACATGGAGAAAACACGTTTTGGGACCCCCCTTTTTTTTCGGGCCCGCTTGCCGAATCACCCCGAAATTTTCAACATAGGAGCGGACCGGATTGCCCCACTAGTTTTGAAACATTTGTGAAGATTTGTCAACCGGCGTCAAAGTTATTGGGAAAAGAAAAATGCTTTTTGAATAGAAACAAGGTCCTAACTATAACTACCTACTGGCGACTGCCAGTAGATAACACACACATACATATATATATATATATATATATATATATATATATATATTAAAAAACCTCAGAAATTCACTGAAAAAACCATAGGTTTCAGGGGTGTTATAGTTAGCTGGACTTTTCACTTGTACAAAACCATTGAAATTCCCCCGTTATAGTTAGTTCAGCTAACTATAACTCATCATCCATTTAGACACTTATATACCCATTTATTCTTCCATCGACCTTGAGATATACATATATAAAACATATTTAATTTTCAGAAAAACACACATTCACTGGATGATGTCATCAGTGATGTCATCAGTGATGTCATTTGAGATGTCATCAGTGATGTCATGAGTGATGTCACTGACCATGTCATGAGTGATGTAATATGTGACGTCATCAGCAGTGCATTGCGGGCGCCCGAGTTATAGTTAGCTGAACTAACTATAACGGGGGAATTTCAATGGTTTTGTACAAGTGAAAAGTCCAGCTAACTATAACACCCCTGAAACCTATGGTTTTTTCAGTGAATTTCTGAGGTTTTTTAAATGCTAATTCCTAACTATAACGTGCCTGAAACCTATGGTTTTTTCTGTGAATTTCAAAGGTTTTTTAAATGCTAATTTCTAACTATGCCTACAGAGATAGGACATGTGAAGAAAGAAGAAAAAATGCACAGAAAGAAACAAAAGAAGTGCAGAAAGAAGCAACAGAAGTCCTCAAATACGAAGATAAGTGCAGGAAGAAGGATAACGTGCAGAAAGAACAAAAAGAAGAGCAGAAAGAAGCCTTGTTGCAAAATCATCCTGTACCCTCAACTTTTTCAGACGGATACTGGTGGTAACTGAGCCTGATTAACCAGTCCTAGAGCCAGTGCTATGTTAAAAGACACTTAGAATACAGTGAAAACACCTACATACACTAGGGAACATTATGCGTTGGGGTCCCCCTGTGATTAGCATGACCTCCTCTGTAAGCCCCTAGTATATAAGAGGGCATGGGGATTAAAACTACCTCTTAAAACAGGCCACAGGGCGTTTTTGCACACGTTAACTCAGGCCCCGTCCCCTCCCTTCACCACTGTGTAAACACGCCCTGTGTCCATTTTTAGTTGGGAGATTAAGTTCATTTGAATCCGGAGGGTCCCTGGGGTCCAACTAGCCCACTAGGTACCTCCAGTAAGTGCCACAGAGCTGCGTTGCAGAGAGGTGTAAAAAGTGGCACGGCCTGGACCACCTCTCTGCAATGCAGCTCAGTGGCGCTTACTGGAAGCACTTGGTGGGCTAGTTAGCCCCCAGGGGCCCTCAGTATTGAAGGGAAATTATATCCCCAATTTAAAACGTGCCATAGTGCGTGTTTGCACACGTCACCTCAGGCCCCGTCCCCTCCCTTCACCACTGTGTAAACGCGCCCTGTGGCTGTTCTAAGTTGAGAGATTAAGTCCCCTTGAATCCTAAGGGTCCCTAGGGTCAAACTAGACCACTAGGTACCTCCAGTAAGCGCCACAGAGCTGCGTTGCAGAGAGGTGTAAAAAGGGGCTTGACCTCAGAACACCTGGCTGCAGCGCAGCTCCCTGGCGCATACTGGAGATACCTGTTGGGGGCGCGTTTGCAGAGTGCTGCACGGAGGGGGCATGGCCTCCGGCACGATGCCAGTCTTTTATTTATTTTAGTTTTTTAAGAAGGGGGGCTGTTTGGTTCCCCTTCTTATTCTAATTTATTGGCCCTGATGACCCCATCCCCCAGGGCCAGTCTCCTAATTATATTTTTTTGACCCCAATCCCCAGGTCCGGCCACTGTTTTTTATTATTTTTAAAAAATATATATTTATAGACACACCTAGGACATGCTGGACAAACCATACGTACCTATCACCATGACGATTTGCGTGATGTTCATTAAAAGGCGACTATGCATGCAATGAATCCACGTGGAATGTATTTACACCACTAGTGAAGCTCTGACATGTCTGATGCCCTACCGTGCCTAATCCCGGTAGACACCCTTGTCGTTTATTTATACAAACTTGGGTAGCTATTGACGGGCACATTTAATACACATGCACACCAAGCCATTCAAAGGGGATTCGACAAAAATTCGACCAAAACTATGCAAGAAACCCCCCTCACGGTTAATAAAACACACATCCACTGCCGGATGTGTAATACTTTTTATTTTACTCTCTGGAAAGGGGACGAACATCACTTGAGAGTCACAGCGCGCTCCTGACAAGAGCCCAATGCTGTGTTACACCCACCATTGCCTGCCGTGTGCCTCACACCTCTGTGTTGTATTCCACTAGCTAGTGCATATGCTATGACACTCTCTAGCCCATGTGCACTGTAACACCACCCCGTGAATATGTCATGCCACACTTGTCTTCGCACGGGTTATATTGCCCCATCTAACCGGCCTTTCTCGATGCCTATGTTATAACGCACAGTGCTATGCCATACATATTACAATCTGGGATCCATATCTTTGTCACAGTGCATATGCAACCTTACACTCCCCAGCACATATTTTATATTACAACTTTAGAGACTAGTTAGGTTACACAACACTGCCCTGTGCATATTACACTCCAAGGCGCATATCGCATAGCACGCGCTAGTGCCTGTGCTATCTCGCGCTCTCCAATGAATCTGTCATTGCACACAATGTATTGCATATTATATTTCACGCCCGGTTCATCTTATATCACACTTTTTGGTGCATAGTTTATACCATACACTATATCTAGTTTTCATTTTCAATCGTGCTCTCAGGACTATGTTCTATATAACACTGTGTTCACCTACCCTTTTCACGGGCATTACATTTTGCGATAGGGGGTGGAGGGTCAGGGGGTGTTTCTGCCAAGTGAGCCCGGAGTCACAGTCACAAACGTCCTCTTCTTCCTGAATAAAAGTGAGATTATGCTGCATACTTGTTCATATTTTAAGTAGTTCGCACAGACACAATGTTTTAAAAACAATAAAGTTCCTAATACCCGCCTTCTCTGAACAGTTAGCTTGCTGCCCCATCCCCTTCCTCCCTATCCTCTGTTGTGTGAATCCATGGACTAGCCTCCTCCCTCCTGCCATGCATGGTCTGATGTGCTGCCACTGCCCTCAGTATGATGTACCAGTCCACTCCTCCTGCCCTCCATTGCCCAATTCTATGCCCCATCATTGACCTCCTGCTTAAACTCTGTGCTTAGCTTGCTGCCCCTATTCTCCTTCCCCCTGCCCTCCGATGTCTTTGTGCATGCCCCTGCTCCATCCTTTTTGCCCACCATGTCCCATGGACCTGCCACTCCTATCTACTCTGAGTGTTCTGTTGAGCTGCCACTCCCCTCCCACCTGCCTAGCATTGTCAGATGACTGTAACCTGTCCCTGTCACCTCCACCCTGCCTGTCCACATGCCATGCCCCTATCCTCTTCCTCCTGTCCTACATGGTCCATTGTACTGCCACACCCTTCTGCCCTCCCTGGTCTGTTGTGCTGCAGCTGCTCCTCCTGCCTGCCCCGTGTGGTCTGTTGTGAGGTCCCTTCCCCTGAACTTTCTTGTCTGTGCACAGGCCCTGACCCTCCCTTCTATCCTCCATCGTCCTTTGTGCATGCCCCTCCACCCTCCTTCTTGCCCATCATAGCCATTGTGCTGCCACTAACCCTCCCACTTGCCATGCATGGTCTTCTGTGCTGCCATGGCCCCTCCCACCTTCCCTGTGTGGTCAGTTAGCTGCCCCTGACCCCCTCCCACCTTCCCTCCATGGTCTGTGTGTATGCCATCACAGTCTCACTGTTGCTCTTCATGGTGTGTCTTGCTTCTAGTGCCCATCCTGCCTGACCTCCATGGCTATCTTGCTGCTCCTGCCCTGCCCCCTTGCCCCCAGCCCTACTCCCTCCCTCCTGGCTTGTCTGTTCCATTGTAATGCCCCTGATCCGTCCCTCCTGCCCTTTATGGTCTGTTATGCTGCAGCTTTCTCTCCTGTCTGTCCATTATGGTCAGCTAGCTACCATTGCCTCTTGCCCCTCTGCTCTCTGTTGTCCATGTGCATGGTCCTGTCCCCTCCCTCTTGCTTTCTATGGATTGTTGTGCTGCACTCCCGTCCCGCATGTGCTGTGTGGTGTATTGTGCTGCTGCAAACCCTGATGCCTGCCCTGCAGGGTCAGTTTGGTGCACCTCTCCATGTCCCTCCTGTCCTCTGTTATCCAAGTCCATGTCCCTATCCCATTTCCTTCCATGATCCAATGTACCATACTTGCGAACATTTTGAACTTGGTAAGAGGGAGATTTTGAAAAAAAACTGGGGTATTGATTTTCCCCTTTGAGTTACATTGAAAAAGAGGATATTGTAGACAAGAGACAGATCAAATAAAGCCCATTTGAGCTTAAAAACATTGGACGTTTCCTGGCTGAATCGGGTCTGTTGGCATGTATGGTTGTACTACCATTGCCTCTTCCTTCTGCCGACAATGGTCTATTACATTGCCACAGGCTTGAAGGAGGGTAGATTTTGTATCACAGGGGGCCCCTGGCCCGTTCTGTCCACACCTGAAGTATGAGACCCTTGTCCTTGCCCTGCCAGCTGCATTTGTAGGCCGTATTAAATTGACCAGCGGGTCCTGTGTTGCTATATAATTATCCTGAGACATCCTTACCACTCAGCCAGTATAAAACCCCTGTGTAGGCCCTTCTGTTCAATATGTAGGCCTCTTTGTTAAATTGACCATAGCTCTGCAATTTTAGTGTATAGCAGTCTGAAGGCAGGTCTGCGAGGCCTTCTGCTCCAAACCAGTAGCCCCCACCCTACCCGAGTGCTCCGTGCTCGGTATCAAAGTTCAACATCCCCCTGAAGCTGTCGACATACAGTAGGCTGCATCCTGGACTGGTACTTGCTTCCTGGGCAGGTTTCCCGCTTTTAAGGAAGTGGCAACCGCAGAGCGTCAAGTTAGGAGAACTGAGGAGATTTTATACATGAATATATTGAATTCCCGTACAATACCCATTATTTTCTGCTTGCTCTATGGAACTTACGATAAGCGATTGGCCTGAGAGACTGACCTTTTCACCCAGTCCATTGTCAGCATTAAGTGGGTAAATGACGAAATGTCTGGTAAAATCTGCAGACGAAGCTTTTGGGTAGCATACGTAGGTAGATGTAGCGTGCAAAGGAGCCCACAAAATGATATAAAAAGGGAGCACCCACAGATATCGACGGACTACCTCGCCGTCTGTATGTAGGTTAACAGGCAGTGCAGGTTTTTCCCAAGAGCTGGGAGCTCTTGTCTTCCTTTGCTTAAAATGTCTTGCTCTGCTTTGCTTGAAGTATCTTATTCTATTTTACCTATATGAAATGTCATGTTATGTTTAACCATTGTTCTCTTTACTTTTGCATTTAAAAGATTTTGTATTGTAATTGCAGGAATGCTTGCTCTAAGAGTAAACGTGAGTGTTCCTAGGTAACATTTTCCTTGGTGTAACTTGTTTCTCATGATGCATTTATAGATGTGTTTTCTCTCTCTCTCTGTCAGTACATTAATTGAGATACAGAGAATATCATGACAGCTGTATGATTATCTGGATTCTGTATTTTGTACTTTATGTCTCTATTCTGCGGTTTCTTTGAAGTTGCATCTTCTCATTAAACTGCCATTGTATTCTGCCTCCAATTCCATGTCTCATATGTCTGTTTTCTTCATTTTTGGAGCAAGCGTTCCTAGGCACCCCGGCTCAAATTAAGGTGCCCCTTTTGTCCCTGACTCACTCTCCTGCTCAGTTCTGTGGTGGCTCCCGGGGATCTGGGGACCGCCCCTAGCTTCCTTGACCCGTAATAGATCTTGCCTCCAACAGCCTCTCTTGCAAGTCCTGTATTGTTGGTTTGTTGCCCCTGCCCCCCTTTCCACTGCCCTCCATAGTCTGTTGTGCTTCCACGGCCCTTCCTGCCTGCTCAGTGTGGTTAAATTGTTGCCTTTGCACCCTCCTACCTGCCTTCAATTTTCAGAGTCCGTGCCCCTGGCCTCTGCCTCTCAACAGTATCCTAATGAACAACTAGATTGCTAACATTCTATATTTATTACAAAAGTGTGGAACGCCTGACATCTTGATGTAATCAAAACTGTAATACCTAGAGCATTTCCTTTAGAAATTACATATATGAGAGGGTCTTATTGGCATCAAAATTATGGTTAGTGCTCTAAAAGGCTAAAATAAGGACATATTTTCTGAGTTTTCAAATAGCGACAAAGCACTTTTAAATTATTTGTTATCTTTATGTTTTTTTATCCAGTTGACCACTTGATTAAATGTTGCACTTAGGGGAGATGATGTGGTGTTACTTCCAGAACTGCAGACTTTGCAACTGGGGAACCAGGTTGAAGTTTCTGCTTCAGCTCGACATTCTGTGATTCTGGTCAAATCACTTAGTCTCCCCATGTCTACAACCAAAATGAATGTGTTCTTGTGTGATGTAACCAATGCTCATGTAAAGCACTCCAATACCTGACAAGTCTGCACTATATAACACTGCAAAAACACAAAATAATAAGTGTTTTGCACACTTCTGTCATTGGGCTATATTTGGGCTACATCTGGGTGATTTTGGGCTACATTTGGGCTCTTTTGTCTCCGGTGGCCATCTTGGGAGATTTATTTGTTATGAAGTTTCCTAATTTCCTCATGTACTGCAGTCTCCTCAGTAGGAAATGCTTTCAGTTTTTTACTTTGATTCCATCATGAAGGTATTCAGATATGTCACACATTTGCCATAAATTCTGAATGTTAGCACTCTAGTTGCTCATTAGATCATTGTAGTAAAACTACTGCACCATGGAAGTCTGCTCCTGGTATTAAAAGTGCATGTTTCAGTCTGCATGTCAGAATTTTTTTAATGAAATAGAAGAGGATTTGAGAAGTCACTCAAAATGTGCCCTCATTTTCTTTCTTCAGCATTAATCATAATTTCTATGGCAAAATGAACCTCCTCATTGTGTTCCTTTTTTAATTAAATGTTTTAAGTGTTACCAGTTTATTCCAATCAAGATGGCTTCAGGTGTGCCATACTTTTGTCATAATGAAGACAGTAAGCGCTCTAGTTGTTTTTAAGAACATTCTGGGACATTCTGTCATTGGGCTATACTTGGGCTACATCTGGGTGATATTTGGGCTACATTTGGGCTCTTTTGTCTCTGGTGGCCATCTTGGGAGACTTATTTGTTATGAAGTTTCCTAATTTCCTCATTTACTGCAGTCTCCTCAGTAGGAAATACTTTCAGTTTTTTACTTTGATTCCATCAAGAAGGCATTCAGATGTGTCACACATTTGCCATAAATTCAGAATGTTAGCACTCTTTTTGCTCATTAGATCACTGTAGTAAAGCTACTGCTCACCAGGGAAAACTGCTGCTGGTATTGAAAGTGCATGTTTCAGTCTGCATGTCAGAATTTTTTAATGAAATAGAAGAGGATTTGAGAAGTCACTCAAAATGTGCCCTAATTTTTCTTTCTGCAGCACTAATCATACTTTTTATTGAAAAATGAACCCCCTCATTTTGTTCATTTTTAAATTAAATGTTTTAAGAGTTACCACTTTAATCCAAGCAAGATGGCTTCAGGTGTGCCATACGTTTATCATAAGTAGGACTGTTAGCGCTCTAGTAGTTCTTTGGAACACTCTGGGAAGCTGCAGTAGAACACAAAGGAATCAACTGACAGTCTCTGCCCTTGTTGGATGTACATGTTTTACTGAGAATGTCAGACTTCATTCTCACATGACTGAGAAAGATAATGTGAATTTACAGAAAATAAGCTCTCAGTTTAGCCTATAGATCACCTTCCAAACCTCTGTGGAAAAAGCATGAGAAAATATTTTTCTCTCAATCATGATATCCCAGCAGAAGGCTTTTTCACATGGTGAAATCACCTTAGAACATACCACAATTCCTAAAATGAGTATGGTACCATCAACAAATGATTTATAATGTAACTAAAGTCTTAAAACCTTCTATTAACTGCAATGCTTTTTAATGAGGTGCTATCATGTATATTGGTCCCAAGATGGCTGCCAACACTTCTTGGATGAAGTGCTGACAGCCAATCAGATCTCAGGATGAGATGTGTGGTTAGGCTCCGCCCACATATATATATGCTTTTAAATGCTATTTTCTCAGGATCTACTGAACAGATTTACACCAAACCTACAAAAGGCACTTCCTTGACCTGAGGACTACCTCTCTGCCAAATTTCAAGTAATTCTGTTCAGCCGTTCGGGCTGTAGCTGTGTCTAAAGGTCCTATGGAAAAATGCATGGGAAAAACGCGTTTTGGGACCCCCCTTTTATCTCAGCCCCCGCTTGACGAATCCCCCCGAGACTTTCAGGGTAGGAGCGGAGCGTAGCGCCCCACCTATTTTGAAAAATTCGCGAGGATTCGTCAACCGGCGCCAAAGTTATTCAAAATAGAATGTTGCGGATTTCCTATGGAAACGTGGTCCTAACTATAACTACCTACTGGCGACCGCCAGTAGGTAATATATATATGTATATATATATATATATATATATATATATATATATATATTTTTTTTTTTTAAACAACTGTTTTTGTTGTATATTGTTTTAATACACATCAAAAGGGGGAGACAGAGGTCAGGGAAACAGAGGACTCTGCCTCCTAAACAATTACTTGTATCAAACAAAGAGAGTCCAGCTGTATAGATTGGAATATCTTTCCACCCCATTTGATACTGCAGTGCACATTTCACGCGAGTGCAACCGCTCCTCGCACCTCCTAAATCAATTCAGCAAGTGACCTAGGGTTCGAGAGTGCCCTGGAGTGGACTGTGCAGGGGACCCGAGCCGGGGGCACAACTATCAAGGGGCGCTAAAACCCACCAGAAACAGCAATGGAGAGGGGCAGGACGATGGGCGCAAAATGGCCCAAGACGATGCAGACAAACAAGCTTGACTGCTATACCCTCCCTAAGGGCGTGATCCAGAGCCGGCAGTCGAGGGGTAGCCCTTCCAGTGATCCAGGAGGAGAAGATCAAGAACTTTCACTCAAGGATGTAATGGAGGTGATCTCCAGCATCAAAATCTTGTTGGAACTTAAAATAGACACTGTTGCCATCGACGTCAACCTGATCCGTGCTGACCTCACCATGCTCAAAGAAAAAGTCAAACAGTTGGAAATTACTACCTCCAGCCTGGTGGGAGATATTACTCAGCCCCAGGGGGACATACAGGACATTTGCTATTTTCGTAAATTTGCCAAACTCAAACTGGAATATTATGAAGGGCGTCTGTCTCGTAACAACTTGCGCATCTTAGAGGTGCTGGAGAAGGCTGAGGGTCAGTCTCCTGACCTCTTTGTGGAGGACCTCATTTTTCTACGACCTAAAGGCCTCAGCAAGTTCTTCGTTATTGAGAGAGCTCATAGAGTGCCCGGTGGATGTCCCAGGCCGGGGGCCCCCCCACGCCCAATATTGGCGAGAGTGCCGAACTTTAGAGACAGGTACACAATTCTCCAAAATGCCAGAGCGGGGGCTGCCCTCCGGTACGAGAATGCAGACATTTCCTTTTTCCCGGACTTTACACAACAAGTTCGAAACAGAAAAGGTCCTTCATCGCCGTAAAGCAGGCGCTCAGGGACAGGGGACTCAAGTACGCCATGCTCTTTCCGGCGCGCCTTCGCGTGGAGGCTGAGGGCAGAACATTGTTCTTCGAGCAACCAGAGGAGGCGGCGGACTGGCTTGAATTACGTAATAATCGAGCCACTCACGATCGCTCTGCGGTGGATGTCAATGCCCTCTGGCCCCATGGCTGAAAAGTCTGGGACGCCCTTTGAGGCTCATCGAGAGGTAACGGGGAGTGTGGTGGCTGACCATCGGGTGGGGTTACTCCCTCTCAGTGGTCGTCACACGTAACTGTGATGCGAGACTTTCCTAGGGAACTTTATAGTCAGTATGTTGGGGGCAGGGAGGCGGTATGGCACGGCCCTACATTTTCTACTTTTAGTTCAACTACAGGGCGACAGGCACTCTGCAGAGTTTCAAATGGGCAGTACCACACCCAGAGTGCAGGGCAGCAGGGTGGAGGGTTGTTGTGTTGGGGTTTTTTGTTCATACGTTATTCAGGTTCACACATCGGTACTTGTTGTTGGATATATGTCAGAGGATGTTACTATCTTTGCACTAACCAAATGGGTACACACGGAGATAAAGCTTTTAAGATTTTGAGATGGAATGTTAATGGACTTGGGGACAAACTCAAATGGAGCGTGGTGCTCCAGTACATTAAACCACTGGCCCCCGGCGTTGTCCTCTTACAGGAGACGCACTTAATCGGTAATTCATGTAAGGCGATGCATAGATGGGCATATAAGATGTTGGCACATGCGGGATTCACTTCTGGCTCTCGAGGCATAGGTATCATGGTGAAGAATTCCTTTCCCCTCGCTGTGAAAGCCACGTGGACGGATGATCGTGGCAGATACATTGGGGTGTCTGGCATGTGGGAGGGACGCCTTGTCACTTTTATGTCCGTATATATACCACCAGGACTACAAAACACCACCTTTACAGACTTAGGCTCTATTCTACTCACCATTCCAGACAGCCCAATAATCCTAGGAGGTGACTATAACGCAGTGGCTTCAGGCTTTCTGGATAGTTATCCCCCTCGGGAAATGGGTCCCTCCTCATGCTGGCTACCTGACTTTATAGACAAAATGTGGCTGGTGGATGGGTGGAGAACACATCATCCAGGTCAAGCTCAATACACCTTCTATTCGGGGGTCCATCAAAGTCTTTCCCGTCTGGATTACTGCCTCGTCCCCGTATCACAGGTGTCCCTTATACACAAAATCAGACACCTGGCCAGGGGCATATCTGATCACTCACCACTATGGATACATGTAGTCCTCAATCAGGTCACAGTGGGGAGGCTAGCCCCCATCAACCTATGGTATCTACAAGACCCGAAAATCCGTAAAGACCTCCTCAAATCCATAGATAACTATTTTATTGAAAATGAGGGGTCTGTGACCTCGTCCCAGTCATTATGTGAAGCCTTTAAATCTGTAATCCGTGGTCAGGCTCTGTCCTTGATCGCTGGAACAAAGAAAGAGAAACAAAGAAGTCATGGACATCGAGGCCGAGATTCATAGATAGGAGGGCGATTTAGAAGCAGGAGTGATGCCAGAAAAGCTTCATAGGCTAAACGTGAAGCAGCATGACTACAAGGCCTTAGTGACGGGTAGAGCCAAGGCACTGGGCAGGGAGTGATTGGGTAGAATCTATGACCTGGGGTACAAGGCAGGTAAACTAATAGCGTGGCATGACAAAAAGGAATGGGCGAGCAGGCTGTTGCCAAAACTTATGGTTGACGGAGACGCCTCAATTACGAGCCGCAAGACATAGTGGATAGCTTTGCCAACCATTTCCACGCAGTCTACACGACTATCTCCCCACACACCGAAGAGGAATCTCAGGACCTATTGCGTGACATCAGACTCCCCCACCTCACACTAGATGACCACACATACATGGATAGTGAATCGACAACAGATGAGATAGCGCAAGCAATTCAATCCATAAACTCCGGGAAGGCCCTTGGGCCCAACAGACTCCCCATTGAGTTATACAAACTCCGTCCTGACAAATTGGCACCATATTTGAAATCCATTTTTGAGGAGGCCAGGGAGAGTGGGACGCTACCCAGAGAGCAGAGGATCGCCACAATAGTCACAATGCATAAAGAAGGTAAGCCTAGGACTGACTGCGCCTCATACAGGCCTATTTCCCTCCTAAACGTCGAGCCCAAAATCCTGGCCAAACTTTTGGCTTCCCGCCTGGTTAAAGTGGTTGATACCCTAGTTCACCCGGATTAATCGGGCTTAATGCCGCACAGAAACACGGCCCTGAATTTGCGCTGGGTGCATGGTGTGGTGGGTAGGGTGCCTACAATCCAAGATCCAGCGGGAATCGTATCTCTAGACGCTACTATGGCGTTCGATACCATAGAATGGCCCTATCTCTGGGCAGTATTGACTAAACTGGGGTTCAGGCCAAAATACATCCAGTGGGTCCGTCTTTTATATAGCGAACCTTTGGCACAGGTTGTGGTTAACAATAAACTCTCCGCTACATTTCAACTCAGCCGGGGGACTCGCCAGGGTTGCCCACTCTCGCCACTTCTCTTTGCCCTGGCCCTGGAACCACTTGCGGCCTGAGACCCAATAATACGAGGGCTGAGGTGGTCCCCTGATTGGGAAGACCGCATCTCACTCTATGCGGACGATATGTTGCTCTACTTGGCCTCCCCTAGGAGATCCCTGATAGTGGTTTTAGACATTCTGGCTATATTTGGCAGATTCTCTAGCTTTACCTTCAACTGGGGTAAATCCCTTCTATCAGTCCTTAAAGGGGACCCACCTATCCTCCCAGGGCACTGCCCAATACAGGTCACCACCATTGGCTTGAAGTATTTGGGGATCTTTGTCTCCCTTGACTCATCATTCCGCTATACTCATAATCTTCTCCCACCCTTGCAAAGGCTCAGGAAGTATATCGCCAGATGGAAATCACTCCCCCTCTCTCTGTTGGGCAGAGTCGCCCTTTTCAAAATGATGTTGCTGCCCAGATTCCTATATGTCCTGCAAAACACCCTAGACCCAGTCCCTACACGGTACTTCAAGGAAGTGGAGGGCCTTCAGAGAGCACTGTTGTGGGAAGGAAGGCCACGTATAGCACTCAACAAGTGACGAGGGGCGTAATGTTCATGGCCCACTCGAGCTCCGGGAGAAGGGCCACCCACACTCCCAGATATTTGAAGGATTGCCTCCGCAGGGGGATGGTGGTTTGCCAGTCGAAGCACGCCCGAAAAGAGTGCAAGGGAACTAGGTTGGACTTTGCTGGATTAAGCCTGAGGCCAGAGACCTGTTCAAAGGCCGAAAGGGCGTCTTGACATCGCGGGCCAGAGCTCTCTGGGTCCGCCAGGAAACGGAGGAAGTCATCGGTGTACAGGGCAATTTTGTCGATCTGGTGCGGATCTCAGGCCCAGCCGCGGATGAGGGGGTCCTGACGGATGAGGGAAGCCAGGGGTTCCATTGCTAGTGCAAAAGAAGTGACGAGAGCGGCAGCCCTGGCGGGTGCCCCTCCGGATAGGGAATGCCTCCGAAACCACGCCGTTGATGAGGACCCTCATCTTGGGGGTGGAGTAGAGGACCCGGATGAGGCGTCGGAAAGGGAGGCCGAAGCCTATCCTCTCCAACACATCCCCCAGGTAGCCCCAATCCACCGTATCAAATGCTTTTTCAAAGTCTATAAAAAGCAGTGCAAGATACGGGGTGAGGAGATGGCGATGCGCAAGGGCGAGGTGGAAATGGCGTATGCAGTGTCAGGTCCCCCGATCGGGCATGAAGCCTCATTGATCGGGATGCACCAGTTCTTGTAAGTGGGGACACAGCCGTTGTTTTCCTTGCTTTATTAGGGGCTGCAGTAATCAGCTCACAATAATAATTAGTTTTTGCTTTCCTTAACTTGTTTTTGTATTAATTTAGTGCATTTGTAGATTGGTCTTATCTTCCTTAAGATAATGGTGCCTCCATTTCCTCTCCAGTTGCCTACACTTTAGTTTGGCATCTCTTAAAGTAATATCATACCAAGGGGCTGACACCTTTTTTTGGGTTTTTAAGGTAGTCAGAGGTATAGTTTCATCTAAGGTTTTTAAAATTTCCCCTTCAAATCTATGATAGTTCACTTCAATAGAGTCTACCGGAGAGAAGCGTGTTTTGTTAACAAAAGGTTTGGATAAAATATTGGAATGCTTGTGCCATGCTCTGCTTTCTACTGAGTGAACTGCTGACTTTCCAAGGGAGCAGTTCTTACCGACCTACAGGCAGAAGGTAATCAGTGAATGATCAGTCCAGCAAAGGGGGGTAATTTCCCCTACCGAGGTTAGATCCTCTGGGGAGAAAATGAGGTCCAGCATATGGCCAGCTATGTGTGTGGGGCCATGGACCTGTTGTTGGAGGCCGATAGTTTTGCAGGTATTGAATAACTCCTTATAAGCCACAGACAAGCCTCCTTCTGCCCAGAAATTAAAGTCTCCCAACAGAAAAAAGTTATTGTGCGTAAGCCACATGTTGGTAATGTTGTCTGAGAGAGAGGAAAGAGAAGAACTTTCTGTAGTAAGTGGCCTTTAACAGAGAATCCCTGTAGCCTTTAGCTGAAATCCTAACATTTCTATCTCCTCTACTTCGTCTAAGGGGAAAGTAGTGAAGTCCAAACTGTCACATTGTTACATACAGATGGGTCTGTGTAGTGAAAATATTAAACCTACCTGTTTTTATGCCATAATCAGGTCAGGAAAAAGGGAAGAAAAGAACCTCGATAGCCATCAAGGGTAAATTGGCTAAGCCGTATTTACATCATCAAAGCTACTCCCTTTCAATGAAAAGTAGCCTTCCCGCGGCTCCGATGATCTCAGTGGAGTACGGGAGTCTGTTTGCTTATGAGAGGGGGGCAGAACGTTGTGCAGGCGTCCTCGTGTTAGGAAAAGGCTAGAATGCTAAATTCTCCAAAATGGCCACTTGTGATGGAACTACTTCCTGGATCCTCGGGCCACACTTTATTTACATATTGGAGGCGAAGGGTGACAAATTCCAAAATGGATGTGTTCATTAAACTTGGAGTGAAAAAATCGAATGAAAGGAATAAAATATTACACGAAAAAAGGGTAAAGGAGACAAGGATATTCATTTGAAAATCTCCCTCTATAGACATACTCCTCATAGATATTATTGACACATTGTCAGGGAGGGTGCATATAAGGTGATTTATAGGAACGGTTTTGGAAAAATTCAATTTTCTTTTTCTATCTATCATTTATTCAGAAAAAAGGGATATTCTCATATCTCACAGTGAATGTTAAAGGGGAGTGAGTTTACTGTCCCTGTAATGTATGATGTTAAAACCTATTATTGTTAAAAATAGGCAAACAGGTGGATAACTTCTATCAAAGTTTTAGGTTGGGGACCCAAAAGGAAAATATGTAAAATTGAAAAATAGGTTGTATATGGGGTAAAGATCCATTCAAGGTAGCAGGAACATTTAGATAAGTGGACTCCAGGGTATATTGACATTCAACCCCTTGGAATGAGTTTGCAATCTGAACATCCAACGTTGTTCTTTTTCATACAGCTGAGAGTCCGTATGGATTTGTACAAGGATTGTCCAGTTGAAGTCTTGTACTGTATGTTTGTTCTCCATAAAATGTACAGATATTTTTGTAGTCGCCCGGTCACATCTCAGATTGCTGCGATGTTCGCAGATTCGCCTCTTTATAGATCGTTTTGTCATCCCAATGTAGTGGAGTTGACAAGGGCAAGTGATCAAATATACCACACCTTTTGAGTTAGAGTTGGTGATTTGTTTTTGTTCCCAAGTTGTGTTGTTGAAAGTCCCCAAATTTTTTTTTCGTCAGGTGGCAGACACTGCAGTCCCAGCATGGGTGGTGGCCTGTGAGGGGGTAGAGAAATCTTTGGGATATGACAGCGGTTTCCCTATTGCGTGGTCTTCTTAGGACTATTATGTCTCTAAGACTCCTCCCATATTTATTTTAAGAAAACTGTCTGTTTTCCATACTTAAGGGTGAAAAGATATTCCAATCTATACAGTTGGACACTCTTTGTTTGATATAGGTCAATATAGGAGGCCGAGTCCTCTGTTTCCCTGACCTCTCTCTCCCCCCTTTTGACGAGTATTACAGACAGCGCACTACTGTGGGAGCTTTGATAAATGTTTGGCTCACACATAAAAGGAAAGTTCCTTTTGTTCTCCTTCTCTCTTCATTTGAAACTGTCAGGGGAAAGACCCTCACACTCAGACATTTACAAACATGACGGAAATCTCTAGCCTCACTTTCTCAAAGGACGAAGAATAAAGGATCCTAGCAACCATCCCCCCTTTGAAGGTTTGAGCAATCAAGAACCTAATACAGATATCACAGACTGGGATGAATTGAACACACTGAGGCGAACCCAGATCAAGACCGCATTACATGGGGTAATGATGACAGAATATCTGAGGGCTAATGCAGCCCCACAGGGACTCATTGTAAAAAATGAACCATTCATTTTTCAACATTACAAAATCTTCAAAAAAGATTGGTCTTTAATCTTGTGGCACTGCACTAGAAATGGCGTATTCTGATAATAAAGACAGCGACACGTCTCTCCCAAGGACTAAAAACTGAAATCCAAACCATTGAAGTATGCTTGAAGAGCTACCAGTCGGTCAGTTCCCTCAAAAAAAGACTTGAACTGAACCAGACACGCAACAATTTTGAGACATCATTAAAACAAAGCAAATTCACCAAACTGAAAAAGGACACAAGCAGATTCAGCCACGAAAGGCTATGCCCCTTTATCCCGGATGACTACGTTCCATCAGGCAGAAACACAGGGTACAACACAGATGGAGATACATCTGACACAGGTTCGAATAGCTCTGGGTCTAGCATGAACAGCGGATCCAACTATCAAGGCAAATTACAGGAGCCCCAGAAATTGGGGACCACACCAAGCCCCCCTCCCATGTTTCTAATGCCTTTTTTCTATGGACCACCTGTAGCGCAGGACCCCCCCCCCATCATCCTATAACTTCTGGGATACAGCCACTCCTGTGGAATACCTGTATAGACAATTTAATCCTTTTTTTGGGACACGTCAAGGCCCCCGAAGGGGAAGAACTCGGAAGGGTACCCAGATGCACTGGGCCTCAGACCAAAAACAGAGCAGAGTATCAAACAGGAGCATGACAAATACACACAGCGACCAACCGGGGACAAGCAGATGACCAGTCTGGCAGTCAACCTCACAAACTATACTCTTACACCCCCACAGATGGAGATTTTTGAAAAGGAAATCGGTTTTGTTCCAAGAAAAAAACTAGAGAAGTTCAGACTACACTGTGAGATCAACAAATTTATCAGAAAACTTAAATTAAAAGCCTTATTTGCCAACAAACAGCCGGAAATGGACCTGAGAGATAATACTGGACTGAGAGTGAAATCCACTTTTACCCCACCAAACACATCGATACCAGTAGAACTTTTAGCTTTTGAGAAAGAGGTCCTTAAAGATATTGGCGACTTCGACCCGCTCAGCATGAAAGTATATCACAACACAATAAAGGAACAGAAACTAGTGATTAAAGACCTGATGGACAACAAGAACCTGGTCATTAAACAAGCAGACAAAGGTGGAGCCATAGTGACACAAAAAATGGAAGCGTATCGGACAGAATGTCTATGACTACTTCAAGACACTCGAAATTATGAGCGCCTCATTCAGGACCCCATAGCATCCTATGGAGTCCAAATCACCAGTATTACTGAGGAAGCACTTGCCCACAATTGGATTTCAAGGAAAGAAGCAGATTTTCTAATCAACAAGTCCCCTAAAATTCCGTATTTTTATACAATTCCAAAAATACATAAGAACATAACTCAACCTCCTGGACGACCCATTGTATCAGGAATCTGCTCAATATCGGAACCCCTGTCAAAATATGCAGATCCTTTCCTAAGAACGATTATTCAAAACACAGACACTTATCTAAAAGGTCCAAAAGATGTACTAAGACACTTACAAGAAAAATCATTCATCCCAGACACAAAACTCCTAATGGGTCTGGATCATGAAAGTCTATACACTAGCCTCCCACATGGTGAAACCATAAACATCATTGAAGTCGTGTTATTCAAAGTAGACTGGGAATACCGACCCCACCAATGTAGTGATGGAATGCTGCAAATGGGCATTAACCAAAACCTTTTTTCAGTTTGAGGACACTCTCGACCTCCAGAAGCACGGGACCAACATGGGAAGCACCTTTGCTCCAAGTGTTGCAGGACTTTATGTCCACCATCTGGAAAAACATAAGATACTAAACTCTACAAATCCATACCTGCCCCACATAGAAATGTGGAAGGGATATATAATGATGATATTCTCATTATCTGGCAAGGTAATGAAGAAACAGCATGGCTTTTTCTGACCTGGCTCAACAGACAAAACGATTTCCTCAAATTCACACATATGCTGTCAAACAAGGAACTAGTGTTCTTAGATCTGAATGTTATCTCTGACAACGGCAAGTTAAGAACAACCACACAAATTAAACCTACAGCTAAGAACTGCCTTTTGGTTTCTGACAGTTTTCACCCTAGACATCTGAGGGAGAACCTCCCGTTTGGACAGTTCCTCAGACTCAGACGGAATTTCTCTGAAATACAAGACTACAGGAATCGAGCAGAGGGTCTGTTCTCAAAATTACAGGAACAAAACTACCCTTCCAAAATCACTTCTCGAGCAATGAAAAGGGATAAAACAATAATAGAGAAGGTCTCCTTACATTTAAAAAAAACAACTCGTGTGGATAGACCAATATGCATCACTACCTACAACGTAGCATCCAACAAAGTAAGCAAAATAGTCAACAAACACAGGTGCATTCTAAACAGTAGATCTCTGAATTTCCCCAACAGTGGCGTAGCTAATGGGGCGAGGTCTGTCCCAGGTGGCACTATTTTGGGGGCGGCGGCCAGCAGCACTGGTGGCCCGTGGCTGCGGCTTTTATAATTTATTTGGGGACACTGACAGTGTCAGTGTCCCCAAATAAATTATATAAAGGCCGCTGCCAAGGGCCACCAGTGCCGTGTGGCCACTGTCCCAACAATGAGTGATGTTCAGTACACCCACCACACCCACACGTGCGGCTCTGACTGTCGCTGAGAACGCAGCACGAATATATGACATTACAACGCAAGCCATTACAACACATACTTTTACAACGCGGATTTTACTACGCAAGTACCATTACATTGCATATTTTTACAACGCATACCATTACACACAAAATAGTATTAATGCAGTAAAAGTTCCATTACAATGCATACCATTACAAAGCATATATATATATTTTTAAAGTATAATAAACCCCTGGGACGGGATACTGGGAAAATAGGGTTTTGGGTGGGGTAGTGTATTAACACACGGGTATTTCAAATTAATACCTGAGTATTAAACTTAATTCTAGAGTGTTAAAATTATTGCTCGTATACATTTTTCTTTTTTTCAATTTAAGATTTACTTACCTCTGGGACGGGGTGCAGGGAAAATAGGGGTTTTGGGTGGGGTAGTGTATTAATACACAGGTTTTTAAAATGAATACCAGAGTATTAAAATTAATACCCGGCTATTAATATAAATATTCGACCATTTAAAAAAGCAACGAAAATAACCTAAGAATACATTGAGAATTTAATATTTTAAAAATTAGATTAATTGTTAATAAAATGCATTTAAAAAAAAGTATACACCTAAAAAAAACTTAACACAAGTAACTGTAACAAAAAACAATGCTAAACATTAATCAAACTAAAATGGCTGCATAACTAATAAACTACCATTTTACTCTACACCTAAATTAAAGTCCTACTATGGTTCCTACGTTCCTCCGCTCTCGAATAGGAGGACGAACTTTTCAGGTACAAGTTGCCAAACTATGGAACGGCATGCCACTTACCTTAAGACAGACGCACGATCGCCTCTCCTTCAGGAAGGCCCTAAAAACCTGGTAACATAACATAACACCTTGACCCACACGTCGCCAAAATGGCGGACATGAAATATATATTTTTTTAAACGTACATTTTTGACATTGCTAAAAATAATTACACATTTTGTCAGCATTAACCTGTTCGCTGTGGCACAAAATTCCCCGCTGTGCAGGCGGATTCTACGCGTGCGGATCTCGGATGGCACCCAGCCGCATGACGTACATGCCCACCATGACGTCAGACAGCCGGGGGCTGACCGACGCATGGAACGCGTTAAAGGCATATAAAAAAAATGCACAAAACATATTTGAAAATAAATTAACGATCAACTCAAAAACCTATATAAGTAGGCGACCACCATTTTGAAAACACTGGTAAACTAACTTCCACAGAGTCCACATGCATTTTGCCTGCCCAGAAATTCGCCAAGTCTAACAGTGCCATCTACAGTAACAAGTAAGTCTGCCCTTAAAAAACTGTATTTCTCTAAAAAGCTAAAATATATCCTTAAATTAGCTAATAAAATACCATTTAATTATTTTCACAGCTTATACGAAATTTCAAAAAGACGTGATAAAAACACACTTCACGCCACAGTTATTCAAAATATAAACAATATTAATAAAACCTTAACATTTTTTAAAATATTTTGGAAGTAAACCCTTAAAATGTACATTGATAAAAAACTGTGCAAAAGCCAAACTCCATTTTTTTTATTCAAACAAACTACTTATAACAAGCTATTCCTTCCTGTGTTTTCCAAAGTTAAAAATGCTAAATGTTGAAGTGAGCCAATTTACTATTCCTACTCCGACAAATGCTTGCCTCAAAGACATTGCAGGAAAGTGGTGGGGACAAAATGACTATTCCTAAACCAACAGGTGCTTGCTGCAGGGAAAGTGTTGGATGGTGGTGGGGGCAAAATTACTATTCCTACTCAGACAGGTGCTTGCCACAGGGAAAGTGTTGGATGGTGGTGGGGGCAAAATTACTATTCCTACTCCAACAGGTGCTTGCCGCAGTGTCAGGTCCCCCGATCGGGCATGAAGCCTCATTGATCGGGATGCACCAGTTCTTGTAAGTGGGGACACAGCCGTTGTTTTCCTTGCTTTATTAGGGGCTGCAGTAATCAGCTCACAATAATAATTAGTTTTTGCTTTCCTTAACTTGTTTTTGTATTAATTTAGTGCATTTGTAGATTGGTCTTATCTTCCTTAAGATAATGGTGCCTCCATTTCCTCTCCAGTTGCCTACACTTTAGTTTGGCATCTCTTAAAGTAAGATCATACCAAGGGGCTGACACCTTTTTTCGGGTTTTTAAGGTAGTCAGAGGTATAGTTTCATCTAAGGTTTTTAAAATTTCCCCTTCACATCTATGATAGTTCACTTCAATAGAGTCTACCGGAGAGAAGCGTGTTTTGTTAACAAAAGGTTTGGATAAAATATTGGAATGCTTGTGCCATGCTCTGCTTTCTACTGAGTGAACTGCTGACTTTCCAAGGGAGCAGTTCTTACCGACCTACAGGCAGAAGGTAATCAGTGAATGATCAGTCCAGCAAAGGGGGGTAATTTCCCCTACCGAGGTTAGATCCTCTGGGGAGAAAATGAGGTCCAGCATATGGCCAGCTATGTGTGTGGGGCCATGGACCTGTTGTTGGAGGCCGATAGTTTTGCAGGTATTGAATAACTCCTTATAAGCCACAGACAAGCCTCCTTCTGCCCAGAAATTAAAGTCTCCCAACAGAAAAAAGTTATTGTGCGTAAGCCACATGTTGGTAATGTTGTCTGAGAGAGAGGAAAGAGAAGAACTTTCTGTAGTAAGTGGCCTTTAACAGAGAATCCCTGTAGCCTTTAGCTGAAATCCTAACATTTCTATCTCCTCTACTTCGTCTAAGGGGAAAGTAGTGAAGTCCAAACTGTCACATTGTTACATACAGATGGGTCTGTGTAGTGAAAATATTAAACCTACATGTTTTTATGCCATAATCAGGTCAGGAAAAAGGGAAGAAAAGAACCTCGATAGCCATCAAGGGTAAATTGGCTAAGCCGTATTTACATCATCAAAGCTACTCCCTTTCAATGAAAAGTAGCCTTCCCGCGGCTCCGACGATCTCAGTGGAGTACGGGAGTCTGTTTGCTTATGAGAGGGGGGCAGAACGTTGTGCAGGCGTCCTCGTGTTAGGAAAAGGCTAGAATGCTAAATTCTCCAAAATGGCCACTTGTGATGGAACTACTTCCTGGATCCTCGGGCCACACTTTATTTACATATTGGAGGCGAAGGGTGACAAATTCCAAAATGGATGTGTTCATTAAACTTGGAGTGAAAAAATCGAATGAAAGGAATAAAATATTACACGAAAAAAGGGTAAAGGAGACAAGGATATTCATTTGAAAATCTCCCTCTATAGACATACTCCTCATAGATATTATTGACACATTGTCAGGGAGGGTGCATATAAGGTGATTTATAGGAACGGTTTTGGAAAAATTCAATTTTCTTTTTCTATCTATCATTTATTCAGAAAAAAGGGATATTCTCATATCTCACAGTGAATGTTAAAGGGGAGTGAGTTTACTGTCCCTGTAATGTATGATGTTAAAACCTATTATTGTTAAAAATAGGCAAACAGGTGGATAACTTCTATCAAAGTTTTAGGTTGGGGACCCAAAAGGAAAATATGTAAAATTGAAAAATAGGTTGTATATGGGGTAAAGATCCATTCAAGGTAGCAGGAACATTTAGATAAATGGACTCCAGTGTATATTGACATTCAACCCCTTGGAATGAGTTTGCAATCTGAACATCCAACGTTGTTCTTTTTCATACAGCTGAGAGTCCGTATGGATTTGTACAAGGATTGTCCAGTTGAAGTCTTGTACTGTATGTTTTTTCTCCATAAAATGTACAGATATTTTTGTAGTCGCCCGGTCACATCTCAGATTGCTGCGATGTTCGCAGATTCGCCTCTTTATAGATCGTTTTGTCATCCCAATGTAGTGGAGTTGACAAGGGCAAGTGATCAAATATACCACACCTTTTGAGTTAGAGTTGGTGATTTGTTTTTGTTCCCAAGTTGTGTTGTTGAAAGTCCCCAAATTTTTTTTTCGTCAGGTGGCAGACACTGCAGTCCCCGCATGGGTGGTGGCCTGTGAGGGGGTAGAGAAATCTTTGGGATATGACAGAGGTTTCCCTATTGCGTGGTCTTCTTAGGACTATTATGTCTCTAAGACTCCTCCCATATTTATTTTAAGAAAACTGTCTGTTTTCCATACTTAAGGGTGGAAAGATATTCCAATCTATACAGTTGGACACTCTTTGTTTGATATAGGTCAATATAGGAGGCCGAGTCCTCTGTTTCCCTGACCTCTCTCTCCCCCCTTTTGACGAGTATTACAGACAGCGCACTACTGTGGGAGCTTTGATAAATGTTTGGTTCACACATAAAAGGAAAGTTCCTTTTGTTCTCCTTCTCTCTTCATTTGAAACTGTCAGGGGAAAGACCCTCACCCTCAGACATTTACAAACATGAAGGAAATCTCTAGCCTCACTTTCTCAAAGGACGAAGAATAAAGGATCCTAGCAACCATCCCCCCCTTTGAAGGTTTGAGCAATCAAGAACCTAATACAGATATCACAGACTGGGATGAATTGAACACACTGAGGCGAACCCAGATCAAGACCGCATTACATGGGGTAATGATGACAGAATATCTGAGGGCTAATGCAGCCCCACAGGGACTCATTGTAAAAAATGAACCATTCATTTTTCAACATTACAAAATCTTCAAAAAAGATTGGTCTTTAATCTTGTGGCACTGCACTAGAAATGGCGTATTCTGATAATAAAGACAGCGACACGTCTCTCCCAAGGACTAAAAACTGAAATCCAAACCATTGAAGTATGCTTGAAGAGCTACCAGTCGGTCAGTTCCCTCAAAAAAAGACTTGAACTGAACCAGACACGCAACAATTTTGAGACATCATTAAAACAAAGCAAATTCACCAAACTGAAAAAGGACACAAGCAGATTCAGCCACGAAAGGCTATGCCCCTTTATCCCGGATGACTACGTTCCATCAGGCAGAAACACAGGGTACAACACAGATGGAGATACATCTGACACAGGTTTGAATAGCTCTGGGTCTAGCATGAACAGCGGATCCAACTATCAAGGCAAATTACAGGAGCCCCAGAAATTGGGGACCACACCAAGCCCCCCTCCCATGTTTCTAATGCCTTTTTTCTATGGACCACCTGTAGCGCAGGACCCCCCCCCCCATCATCCTATAACTTCTGGGATACAGCCACTCCTGTGGAATACCTGTATAGACAATTTAATCCTTTTTTTGGGACACGTCAAGGCCCCCGAAGGGGAAGAACTCGGAAGGGTACCCAGATGCACTGGGCCTCAGACCAAAAACAGAGCAGAGTATCAAACAGGAGCATGACAAATACACACAGCGACCAACCGGGGACAAGCAGATGACCAGTCTGGCAGTCAACCTCACAAACTATACTCTTACACCCCCACAGATGGAGATTTTTGAAAAGGAAATCGGTTTTGTTCCAAGAAAAAAACTAGAGAAGTTCAGACTACACTGTGAGATCAACAAATTTATCAGAAAACTTAAATTAAAAGCCTTATTTGCCAACAAACAGCCGGAAATGGACCTGAGAGATAATACTGGACTGAGAGTGAAATCCACTTTTACCCCACCAAACACATCGATACCAGTAGAACTTTTAGCTTTTGAGAAAGAGGTCCTTAAAGATATTGGCGACTTCGACCCGCTCAGCATGAAAGTATATCACAACACAATAAAGGAACAGAAACTAGTGATTAAAGACCTGATGGACAACAAGAACCTGGTCATTAAACAAGCAGACAAAGGTGGAGCCATAGTGACACAAAAAATGGAAGCGTATCGGACAGATTGTCTATGACTACTTCAAGACACTCGAAATTATGAGCGCCTCATTCAGGACCCCATAGCGTCCTATGGAGTCCAAATCACCAGTATTACTGAGGAAGCACTTGCCCACAATTGGATTTCAAGGAAAGAAGCAGATTTTCTAATCAACAAGTCCCCTAAAGGGGGAGGAGCCTAGCGCGCATCCAAGATGGTCGCGTGAGCACAGGGCTCCCCGGACCCTTTCTGCTCCTCGGAATATATCCTGAGACTATCCTGATTTGGTGTATGGAATCTGGGAGATGAAGACCAGCTGATCATATATCTCTTTTCAAAACTCTAATCGGACCTGGGAATCCTGAGTTATCGTCGCCGAAACTTTTGGGACCCACCCGACGGAGGTGGCCGGGGTGAAGGTGACCCGTGGGGCCGGGCTGCAATTGAACAACAGCGGCCTCAGCGCGGTGCCAGTTACCGATTCAGCACTTTCGGTTTCGGTTTTGGCCTTCAGGAGATCAGCTGGCGTGCGTGCTCAAGGTGGCGAGGTGCCTCCCGGGCCTCTGCCCGAGGTTTGCTTTCATCTGCTACTGGCGGGTCTGACGCCTCCGGCCCCTACACCGACGGCTTGTGGTCCTTTTGCTGGCACCCGCGCACCCCTTGATCGGAGGTCCCATTGAGTGACTGCGCTCACATGGCGGGCAAAGGGGGTCCGGAGGGGCGCAGGACCAAGGCTTCACTGCGCGGGGGAGCGGTCCAGAGCAACAACATGGACCGCTATACCCAGGGCAGGAGGTCCCCGGGCGCTGCTGGCCTCTCCCCGGACGCTGCAGGGGGAGGCACGACCGTCGCTGCGGAACCTTCCCTGCAGGACATTATGGGCGCCATCGAGGGCATCAGGGAAACTATCGCGACGCAATATGAGGCCCTGGCCCGTAAGATCGACACTGTCGCGATCGATGTCACCCTGATTCGGGCCGACCTCTCTAAAACCAACGAGAAGGTCCAGGCCCTTGATGCACGGACCTCCACCCTGGGTGCGGAGGTGTCGGATCTGCGGGCCGCGCTTGGGGACATTAGAGTGGTCAACGACCATATGGCCCGGCGTCTTGAGGACTTCGAGGGACGGGCCCGACGCAACAATATCCGCATCATTGGGGTACCGGAGTCCTCCGACAGCCGCCCGGTGGACCTCGTGGTCGAGGAACTTATCCTGCAACAGCTGTCCCCGGTTGGCCTAAGCAAATTCTTCGCTGTGGAGCGGGCCCATCGAGTTCCGGGCGGCCGGCCGCGGCCGGGGGCCCCCCCGAGGCCTATCGTGGCTAAACTGTTCCACTACAGGGACCGCGATGCTATTCTGCAGGCTTCACGGACCCGTGGCCCGGTCCGCTACGAGAACTCGACCATCAATTTTTATCCGGACTTCACGCAACTGGTCCAGAAACAGCGGATGGGATTCCAAGGGGTGAAGCGCCGTCTCCGCGAGCTAGGCCTGAAGTACTCAATGATCTACCCGGCGAAACTTCGAGTGGAGCATGGAGAGCGGACTGCCTTTTTTGACTCTCCTGTGGCCGCAAGTGACTGGCTGGACTCGCTGCCGGACGGGGGTGGCCGGCCCGGGCCCTCTGGGGGCACCGCAGGTGACGGGTCCCCTTAGACTGACCTTTGGTCCTTACTTTTTGCGGCTTGGCACTGTACAGTTGGGTCTTACTTCTTTTGCATACTGTGCTTAACCAGGACCCGTGAGGGGTGCGGGCGGGTACGGGTCCCTTTCCTCCTCCGGGGTCTTTTTGTAGAATGGGGTTAATGGGGCGACAGGCACACTGCAAGTTGGGGGGGGTCTTTGGCCCGCAGGGGTGCAGGGTGCAGGGTGGGGGGCGTTGGACTTGGGGTGGGGTTGGGGGGGAAGAGGGGTTGTTTAGTTGTGTGTTTTTTGTTTACAAGGCGAGGTATTGATTTTTATCCATATTTGGGAGCGGTGCTGCGGGCTGGGGGCCTCTTGAGCTATTGGATGGGATGGGGGGAGACGGGTTGAGGCTTATGTCATGGAACGTCAATGGGTTGGGGGACCGTATTAAGCGGGGTGTTGTACTGCAATATTTGCGTCGTTTGACTCCTGATGTGGTGTTTCTCCAGGAGACGCATTTGGTCGGCAATGTCTGCCATGCGATGAACAGGGGGGGATACCGCCTCGTAGCCCATTCTGGTTTCACAACTGGCTCCAGGGGGGTGGGCATTCTCCTGCGAACCTCCCTTCCGGTGGAGATCACGAGGATAGTCTCGGATGACAGGGGGCGCTATGTGTGTTTGACTGGGAGGTGGGAGGGGCAGCCCCTTACCCTGGTTTCAGTCTACGTCCCCCCGGGCCTCCAGAACTCCACCTTCACTGACTTGGGTCGAATGCTGCTTGACCTTCCGGACGGCCTCCTGCTCATGGGCGGGGACTTTAATTCTGTGGTTTCGGGTGAACTGGATCGTCACCCACCAAGGACCCTCCCCGCTGCCCAGTCATGGCTGGGTGGGATGTTGGAGACCTTCGGCTTGGTGGATAGTTGGAGACTATTGCATCCGACCCAGTGTCAGTTCACCTTTCATTCGGGGGCGCATGGGAGTCTCTCCAGGTTAGACTACTTTCTTATGCCTGCGGCGCAGACTGGTCGGATTCGAGAGGTCAGACACCTGGCGCGTGGTATCTCCGACCATTCTCCGCTGTGGCTTCTCTTTGACACCGGGTCGCGGTCCGCAGGTCGGATAGCTCCCATTAACCCCTGGTACCTGCGGGACCCTGTGACTCGTGACAGCCTGGTTAAGGCCATGGACCAATACTTCAGTGAAAACGAGGGGTCGGTGTCGTCTGCGTTGTCCCTTTGGGAAGCCTTTAAAACTGTGCTACGCGGACACGCCCTCGCCCAGATAGTGGTGGCCAAGAAGGTTAGGAGCGAGGCGGTGGTGAAGCTGGAGACTGACATCTCGGGGCTGGAGTCGGCCCTGGAGGCGAATGTTACTCCAGACGGACTACATGCCCTTAGCCTGAAACAGTTCGAATACAGGTCCCTGGTCACTGACGCGGCCAAAACTATGTATAGGGAGCGGCAGGGCCGACTGTATGACGCGGGGGACAGGGCGGGTAAGTTGATTGCGTGGCTGGACAAAAAAGAGAGAGTGAATCGTGTGGTCCCCGAGTTGCGTGCTGCGGATGGTGTGTGTGTGACTGAGCCGGATGAGATTGTGGAATGCTTCGCTGATCACCTCCGGGCGGTGTACTCCCCGGTGACTGACAGGGACGAGGATGACTCTCGCCTCCTACTGAGAGATATTGCTCTGCCCGGCCTGTCCGTTGAGGACCGGGAGCGGTTGGACGCCCCCTTATCGTCGGATGAAATAGCGACCGCGATTCGTTCCCTTCGCTCGGGCAAGGCTATGGGTCCTAACGGGCTGCCCATTGAACTATACAAATTGCGTCCTGATAAGCTTGCGCCCTTCCTCGGCCGCATGTTCCGCGACTCTCTTGCGGCGGGTTCCCTTCCTGCCGACCAGCGCTTGGCCACTATAGTCGTTATTCCCAAGGAGGGCAAGCCTCGTGACCGCTGTACCTCTTACCGGCCTATTTCACTGCTCAATGCGGAGCCTAAAATCCTGGCGAAAGTCCTGGCCAATCGATTGTTGAGTGTAGTGTGCGACCTTATTCATCCGGACCAATGCGGCTTTATCCCGCACCGCAACACCGCTCTTAACTTGCGGCGTCTGCACGGGGTCCTCGCCAGGGCGGAGTTCCTCCCCGAACCGGCCGTGCTGGTTTCTTTGGATGCCACGATGGCATTTGACACTATTGAGTGGCCATTCCTCTGGGCCGTCTTGGAAAAATTCGGCTTTGGAGAGGGATTTATTGGCTGGGTGAGGCTCCTTTACACGGGACCCATGGCTCAAGTGGTGGTGAATGGGCGGGTCTCTCGGCCCTTTGCCCTTGGCAGGGGCACGAGGCAGGGGTGCCCGTTGTCCCCGTTGCTTTTTGCTCTCGCCCTGGAGCCACTCGCTGCCTGGCTCCGTTGGGAGCCCTCGCTTAGAGGGATCCGGTGGGGCCCGGGCTTTGAAGATCGGGTCTCGCTGTATGCGGACGACATTCTCCTGTACCTCACCTCACCGCGGCAGTCACTCAACGTCCTCTTTGACGTTCTGACCTCCTTTGGGAACAATTCGGGTCTCACGATCAATTGGTCTAAATCCTGCGTTTATCCCATCGCTGGTGGTCCTCCTCTCCTGCCGCCTCGGCTCCCGATACAAATATCTCTGAGCGGCTTTAAGTACCTGGGGATATACGTTTCGCTGGACCCGGTGGCTCGCTACGAGCAGAATCTTCTGCGTCCACTTCGGCGGCTGCGGGAGGACACGGCCCGGTGGTGCAGGCTGCCCCTGTCCCCGCTGGGTCGGGCCGCGCTGTTTAAAATGATGTCCCTTCCCAGGTTCCTCTATGCACTCCAGAACTCCTTTGACGTTATCCCAGTGGCCTACTTTCGGGAGGTGGAGAGCCTGCAGAGGAGACTGGTGTGGAACGGCCGGGCGCGTATTGCTCTTGCCAAGCTCACTCTCCCCTGGTATGACGGGGGCATCGCGCTTCCTGACATTCGCAGGTACTATTGGGCCTCGCAGCTATCTGCCATTAACCACGCCACGTATGCGCCCGGCTTGAATCCGGCGTATGAGATGGACAAGTTCCTGCTTCCCGGCGGGAACTACAACAGGGCACTTTATTCCCGCCTGGCTGACCGGACCCTTACGGGTCCTACTAAGATTGCTGTGCGGACCTGGAGGGCTGCCACTGCGGCCACGGGCTGGAGTGAGCGAATGACATGTGCTACTCCCTTGTTTGCCTCCGACCGCCTGGGCAGCTTGTGGACCACCAAGGGGTTTGACCAGTGGGACACGATTGGTATCAGCAAAGTGGGAGACCTGTGGCACAAGGGCGCGGTCAAGACTTTTGCGGTGCTCCAGGCCGAATACGAGCTGACCGACAGGGAGTTCTTCCGCTACGCCCAGGTTCGACACGCCCTGCTCTCGGTCTTCGGGGAGGGGACCAAGATCCCTGTTTCCTCGCCCCTCGAGGACCGCGTACTTGACGGACATGTCCCTGATAGTACTATTTCTTTAATTTATAAAAAATTGATTAATCACCGGGCGGATCTCCTGGTGCGCCTTCGGGAGGCTTGGACTGGGGATGGGGTTGAATTGGACGACGAAGACTGGCAGTCTGCACTGTCGTCCCCCAAGGAGGTTGCCATTCCGGCTCGTCTCCGGTTGGTACAGCTCAAGATTCTCCACCGGGTGTATGTTACGGGTCCGCGCTTGGTCGCGATGGGATTCTCCGACGACGGACTCTGTAAACGAGGCTGCGGGCTCAGCGCCACCTTTCTTCATATCCTTTGGGAGTGTCGCGAGGTGGCGGACTACTGGCGCCGGGTCCACACGGTTATGGGACAGGTCACCGGGGTTGTGCTGCTGCCGGAGGTGCGTCGCTGTGTCCTGAATGTGTGGGAGCCCAATGACTACAACGCGGCTCAGACTCGATGGGCGGCCCTAGGGAACATGATTGCCAAAAGGGATATAGCGCAACTTTGGGGCGCTCAACGGCCGCCCACCGTGTCAGTATGGAAGGAGAATATGGACTGGTGTATGTTTCGGGAGAGGACAGTGTATGTGGCCCGTGGCAAGCCGGGGGCATGGGGTAGAATTTGGGGTCAATGGAATGCGTATCGCGGAGGCATCTGTACGCCCCCCCTGGTAGACACTGATATCGCCATGTCCCCCTGACCCTTGACGGCTCCTAGCGCTTTTTGTAACAACCACATATGGACGTTCATCTCCCTTGACCCCCTTCCCCCCCCCCCTCCGTTCCCGGCCTCCCGGTACTCCTCTCTTTAGCGGATTGCTCAAATGTTCTGACTGGAGTTTCCCGGGGGGAGCCTGAACCGCACTGATATCCCTCGTAACTCGCCTTTTGTTTTTCATTGTTTTTCTTTTTTGTTTCTGTTATTGTTGGACGGACGCTTGCTGTTCTTCGAGGACTATCTTGAGCCACTGCGGGGCAGTGCCCTGGGAACGGATTGCAGCCTTGATATGTGTATATTTCCCTATGAACCTAGCGGCCGGCCCGGGTGGTTGTAGGCCCATACTTGTAACCGAATTATTGTTCAATAAAAACTTTTTCCAAAAAAAAAAAAAAAAAACAAGTCCCCTAAAATTCCGTATTTTTATACAATTCCAAAAATACATAAGAACATAACTCAACCTCCTGGACGACCCATTGTATCAGGAATCTGCTCAATATCGGAACCCCTGTCAAAATATGCAGATCCTTTCCTAAGAACGATTATTCAAAACACAGACACTTATCTAAAAGGTCCAAAAGATGTACTAAGACACTTACAAGAAAAATCATTCATCCCAGACACAAAACTCCTAATGGGTCTGGATCATGAAAGTCTATACACTAGCCTCCCACATGGTGAAACCATAAACATCATTGAAGTCGTGTTATTCAAAGTAGACTGGGAATACCGACCCCACCAATGTAGTGATGGAATGCTGCAAATGGGCATTAACCAAAACCTTTTTTCAGTTTGAGGACACTCTCGACCTCCAGAAGCACGGGACCAGCATGGGAAGCACCTTTGCTCCAAGTGTTGCAGGACTTTATGTCCACCATCTGGAAAAACATAAGATACTAAACTCTACAAATCCATACCTGCCCCACATAGAAATGTGGAAGGGATATATAATGATGATATTCTCATTATCTGGCAAGGTAATGAAGAAACAGCATGGCTTTTTCTGACCTGGCTCAACAGACAAAACGATTTCCTCAAATTCACACATATGCTGTCAAACAAGGAACTAGTGTTCTTAGATCTGAATGTTATCTCTGACAACGGCAAGTTAAAAACAACCACACAAATTAAACCTACAGCTAAGAACTGCCTTTTGGTTTCTGACAGTTTTCACCCTAGACATCTGAGGGAGAACCTCCCGTTTGGACAGTTCCTCAGACTCAGACGGAATTTCTCTGAAATACAAGACTACAGGAATCGAGCAGAGGGTCTGTTCTCAAAATTACAGGAACAAAACTACCCTTCCAAAATCACTTCTCGAGCAATGAAAAGGGATAAAACAATAATAGAGAAGGTCTCCTTACATTTAAAAAAAACAACTCGTGTGGATAGACCAATATGCATCACTACCTACAACGTAGCATCCAACAAAGTAAGCAAAATAGTCAACAAACACAGGTGCATTCTAAACAGTAGATCTCTGAATTTCCCCAACAGTGGCGTAGCTAATGGGGCGAGGTCTGTCCCAGGTGGCACTATTTTGGGGGCGGCGGCCAGCAGCACTGGTGGCCCGTGGCTGCGGCTTTTATAATTTATTTGGGGACACTGACAGTGTCAGTGTCCCCAAATAAATTATATAAAGGCCGCTGCCAAGGGCCACCAGTGCTGTGTGGCCACTGTCCCAACAATGAGTGATGTTCAGTACACCCACCACACCCACACGTGCGGCTCTGACTGTCGCTGAGAACGCAGCACGAATATATGACATTACAACGCAAGCCGTTACAACACATACTTTTACAACGCGGATTTTACTACGCAAGTACCATTACATTGCATGTTTTTACAACGCATACCATTACACACAAAATAGTATTAATGCAGTAAAAGTTCCATTACAATGCATACCATTACAAAGCATATATATATTTTTTTAAAGTATAATAAACCCCTGGGACGGGATACTGGGAAAATAGGGTTTTTGGTGGGGTAGTATATTAACACACGGGTATTTAAAATTAATACCTGAGTATTAAACTTAATTCTAGAGTGTTAAAATTATTGCTCGTATACATTTTTCTTTTTTTCAATTTAAGATTTACTTACCTCTGGGACGGGGTGCAGGGAAAATAGGGGTTTTGGGTGGGGTAGTGTATTAATACACAGGTTTTTAAAATGAATACCAGAGTATTAAAATTAATACCCGGCTATTAATATAAATATTCGACCATTTAAAAAAGCAACGAAAATAACCTAAGAATACATTGAGAATTTAATATTTTAAAAATTAGATTAATTGTTAATAAAATGCATTTAAAAAAAAGTATACACCTAAAAAAAACTTAACACAAGTAACTGTAACAAAAAACAATGCTAAACATTAATCAAACTAAAATGGCTGCATAACTAATAAACTACCATTTTACTCTACACCTAAATTAAAGTCCTACTATGGTTCCTACGTTCCTCCGCTCTCGAATAGGAGGACGAACTTTTCAGGTACAAGTTGCCAAACTCTGGAACGGCATGCCACTTACCTTAAGACAGACGCACGATCGCCTCTCCTTCAGGAAGGCCCTAAAAACCTGGTAACATAACATAACACCTTGACCCACACGTCGCCAAAATGGCGGACATGAAATATATATTTTTTTAAACGTACATTTTTGACATTGCTAAAAATAATTACACATTTTGTCAGCATTAACCTGTTCACTGTGGCACAAAATTCCCCGCTGTGCAGGCGGATTCTACGCGTGCGGAACTCGGATGGCACCCAGCCGTATGACGTACATGCCCACCATGACGTCAGACAGCCGGGGGCTGACCGACGCATGGAACGCGTTAAAGGCATATAAAAAAAATGCACAAAACATATTTGAAAATAAATTAACGATCAACTCAAAAACCTATATAAGTAGGCGACCACCATTTTGAAAACACTGGTAAACTAACTTCCACAGAGTCCACATGCATTTTGCCTGCCCAGAAATTCGCCAAGTCTAACAGTGCCATCTACAGTAACAAGTAAGTCTGCCCTTAAAAACTGTATTTCTCTAAAAAGCTAAAATATATCCTTAAATTAGCTAATAAAATACCATTTAATTATTTTCACAGCTTATACGAAATTTCAAAAAGACGTGATAAAAACACACTTCACGCCACAGTTATTCAAAATATAAACAATGTTAATAAAACCTTAACATTTTTTAAAATATTTTGGAAGTAAACCCTTAAAATGTACATTGATAAAAAACTGTGCAAAAGCCAAACTCCATTTTTTTTATTCAAACAAACTACTTATAACAAGCTATTCCTTCCTGTGTTTTCCAAAGTTAAAAATGCTAAATGTTGAAGTGAGCCAATTTACTATTCCTACTCCGACAAATGCTTGCCTCAAAGACATTGCAGGAAAGTGGTGGGGACAAAATGACTATTCCTAAACCAACAGGTGCTTGCTGCAGGGAAAGTGTTGGATGGTGGTGGGGGCAAAATTACTATTCCTACTCAGACAGGTGCTTGCCACAGGGAAAGTGTTGGATGGTGGTGGGGGCAAAATTACTATTCCTACTCCAACAGGTGCTTGCCACAGGGAAAGTGTTGGATGGTGGTGGGGGCAAAATTACTATTCCTACTCCGACAGGTGTGTGCCTCAGGGAAAGTGCTGGATAGTGATTGGGGTCAATGGCCTACTCCTGAGACTTGAGCCGGGAGATAACTGACAGGGCTCTCTGTGTTCTTTGAATCCTCATCACTGCTGTTACATTGTTGCCACATTACTAGTTTTTTTAACTGCTTTTAAACGGTGTTAGTCAATTTTGTTTTATGTGCTTTTAAAATTGTAGGTATAAACACAAAACCTAATTTGCGCGCTGACGGCCCTCTGCTGGATAGACTTTTTATACATTAACGCTGCCGCAAATTTGAATCTGACTCACCATCTTCTTCCAGCATTAGTTGCTATTGTTGCACACTGCCTGTTACACGTCGTGGGAGGGCGGGGCACACCCTTGGGTGCAAGCGGTTCCCGCGAGACACAGCGGGACCACCATTGACAGGTCAGCAGGCCAGTCTTTACACCTGACACACTATAAATGTGCACACTGACGTGGACACGCGTTGCTGGCGTGCCGAAGGCAAGCCCATCTGCTGCCGTCCGCGCACCGACCACATGCAGCGCCAGCCATGCTGCCCGTTTCACGCAGGAACACTGTCTAGCTGTAAGATACTCCAGAGCGCAACTAATGAATCTGAATGTGGGTAGAGATAGACCAAAATGTAAGAGTATCTCTATTCAACCGAAAACCTCCTCAACAACATATACATTTCCAAACTGCCACAGATCACTCCCTAGGATCCTACATCAGAGAATTAAACCCAGCAGACCTAATGAGTTCTCCTCGGGGATGGGCAACACAAAACTCAAGGACTGTGCAATAAAATGTCTTCTGGTTAATGCCAGAACCTTAGTGAAGCATAGTTTCGAGCGCGCCAGACTCCTGGAGGAGCAGGATGTAAAACTGGCATTTATCACGGAAACATGGATGGATGAGGCCTCAGGGCCAGACCTATTAACGGCCACTCCACCGGGCTTCTTGTGTTCCACCTTAAACAGACCTACGGGGAGAGGACGGGGCTAGCAATAACCTATCATAACACCCAAAAAGTAGCGGTGCAGACAACAAACAGCGCGACCTGCGAAGCACTCTCATTTAATGTTTGCATATCGCCCCATCACTCATTTAAGGGTATTTTAATGTATAGACCTCCAGGATCTAGAACATCCCTTTTAGCTACGCTTGGGACCCTACTTGAAGAAGGGCTCTGCTCTAACTCATTTACCATTCTGGGAGATTTTAATTTCCATTTGGAAACCCTCATGGATCCAGATACCAAAGCGCTCCTAGAGCTGATGAGCAGTGCTAACCTGAACCAACTGGTAAATGAGCCTACCCATAAGGCAGGACACACGCTGGACGGGGTCTTTTTCAACCATCCAAATTTAACTTACACAGGAACTATACCACGCAGGAATTTTATTTGAATTAACCACCCCAGTCCACCGTCACAAATAAGGGGGTAGCTCAAATGAGATAAAAACAAGAGACTGGAAAAAAGTGGTGGGATCCGAATTACAAGATCAGCTTAATATCACCCTACGGCCACAGCCAACAACCGTTGAAGATGCAGCCAGATCATACACCTAATGGGTTGACGCAGCCTGTAGAAAACTAGCCCTGGATAAACTCGTTCACCCTAAACGAGCTACACCAACATCTCCATGGTATTAAAGTAGAGCTCAGAAGTCAGACACTTACTTGTAAATGGCTAGAACACAATTGGCGTAAAAAATACTCTATAGCAGAGAAGGAAATATATGAACAAGTTCTCATCGTTTATAAACAAGCCGTGCTCAACGCGAAAAAGCTCTTTTTCATCAACCAAATGAACACAGCTAAAAATTCCTCCAAAGAACTTTACAAAACCGTAGCTAGGCTTGCGTCCCCCAGCCCACCTAGGGTCGAGTCTAGTCAAGAAATAAGTGAGGAAATTGCTAAATTCTTCCCAAAAAAAGTAGAAGTTATTTTCTCAGCTTTTAACCAACTCCTGCAGGGAGCCTTAGAAAATAGGACAATGGGCTCAAAGCAAGTCATAAGAGCATGTCATACACTCGAGAAATTTGCCCCACTCAGTATCAATGACACAAAGATGCTACTGGGCTCTGTTAAGTCCGGATCACCCATGACCCCTGTCCAGTGACAGTGGCCAAATTAGCCCTGGAATCTATTGCCATCACCCTGACATCAATATTTAATGCCATGTTTGAAACAGGCGACTTCCCTAGATGCTGGAAATGGGCCTCGATACTCCCACTTCTACAGAAGAAGAATTTGGACCCAATGGATCCAAACAACTATAGGCCCATCTCGCGCCTCCCATTACCAGCTAAAGTGGTCGAAAAAGAAATAAATACTCAGCTGAGTGCATTTATTTAGGAAAACAAGTTACTGGATCACACGCAGTATAGCTTTAGAGCAGGACATAGTACGGAGACTGCCTTGATAAAGGCAATAGAAGAAATCAGGAAAGCCCTGGACCAAGGTGGTGCAGCGGCCCTCATCATGCAGCCTTCGATACGGTCCATCATACCCTTCTGATGGACCGTCTGTCCGAGATTGAAGTCAAAGGAAAGGCATGGAGGTTGCTAAAAGTGTTTCTAACGGACAGGAAACAAATAGTGTCTTTGGGGAAATTCGACTCTGAACCTTTCTCGCTACCATGTGGTGTTCCACAGGGATCGTCCCTTAGCCCTGCTCTTTTCAATGTGTACGTGGCACCGTTGGCTCCCCAGATCAAATCTTATGGCTTTAGCTTAACGTCATATGCAGACGACACACAAATAGTTGTGTCTCTTCTACCAGGACATAAAGTAGGCATCAGGAAGAATTTCTATGACTGTATGGGAGCAGTCAAATCGTGAATGTCGCAAAACTGCCTGAAGCTAAACTCGGACAAAACTGAGGTCCTCATGTTTGGAAATAAGGCACATTTTTGGACCCTTGACTGGTGGCCAGCAGATCTGGGTATCCTCCCCAGACCCACGAAGAAGGCATAGAATTTAGGTATTGAGGTGGACGACAGACTGAACTATGAGCACCAGATAAATGCGATAACCTCGGCCACCTTTTATTCCCTTAAACTGCTAAAAAAGGTCAAACATTCTTGCCAAAAGACAGCTTACGAATAGTCGTTTCATCCATTATCCTGTCCCGACTGGATTACTGCAATCGGCTCTATTTGAACATCCTACAGCGACATTTGAATAGATTGCAGATCTTGCAAAATGCAGCAGCTAGGCTGGGGACAGGCACCCCCAAATTTTCATCGGTAGCCAAAGAAATTAAAAGACTACATTGGCTGCCCATTAGAAAAAGGGTGCAATTTAAGTCGCTCTGTATTGTCTTTAAGGCACTACATGGTCAGGGTCCTGATTTTTTGACTCACCAGTTTCTATGGTACACTCCCAAAAGAACCCTCCGCTCACTAGTAGCCAATTGGTGTGCATACCACCCACGAAGAAAGCCTCGTGGGGGGGGAGAAGTTTCATTACAAGTGCAGCCAAAGCTTGGAATGCCCTGCCTTGGGGTTTGAGGAACTCCACAAACCTTCTCGTCTGAGCAAGATGTAGCATTTGCATTGACACATTAAAAAAATTGCCCTCCCCAGTCTGGGGCTCCTTTATAATTAGCAAGCAGGAGGACAACATTGCAATATGTATGCTTCATTTGCCACTTGAGGGTTCACTCAGGTGTTCGAGGTTCGCACTATGTCACTGGAGGCAAAATGTTGCATCTGAAAAAAACATCTCGCAAACCAGTGGGATGACCACCTTAACAGGATAGCTGATGGTGGTGATGAGAGAGTCGAAGCAGCGATAGAAGAAGAAGGTGGTCGTGAGCAAGAGGAGGATGGCATTACACAAAGCATTCCTATAGGGTGTAAGCATCACCCGCATCAGCAACCTTCAAATGGCACAAGACTCAGTTGCGGACAATGCTGCTTACAGTGATTCCCTAAAGACTCACATTGAGTCTAACACCTCCTGGTTCTCTCTGGAAGTCACCTCTGTCAAAGGCACCACAAAAGAAAAAAATCCAAGCTACTATTACAGGCATGGTTAGGCAGGCAAACACAACAACACAATGGCAAGTTTGTACAACAGGAAGCTGGCTAAAATGTTAGAGCTGGACCTCCTGCAAACATCTTGGAAGATTTTAACAGCAAGGTGTTTGAATGGCTTCGACCCAGAGGTCTCCAATTGGATTTGTTGATATGGAATGGCAGAAATATGGGATAGGCCATGACAGATGTTGGATATTTCAAGGTCCTGTGTTTAGCGCATTGCATCAACCTAATTGTGCAGGAGTTTCTAAAAGAAGACACTGTCAGCAACATGCTGGCCACATGCCAAAGAATCTGCACTCATTTCACTCTTTCTTTTAATTCCCAAAAACAGTTGAGGATCATTCAGTGTGCTAAGCGAGTACTGGTAAAAGCCTTCATACAAGAGGTGGTAACACTTTCATACTTGACCTGTCACATGCTGCAATGTCTGTTTGAGCAGTACAGACCAATCACTGACTATGTCCTTCAAGGAGGAGGGCATGCAACTGGTAAAAGCATGACAATGGAGGTGGACAAATGGGGGCTAGTGAAGTGCCTGACAGAAATGCTAGTCCATTTGAGGTTTACACATAGGCGTCAGCAAGGAGGACCCTATGATGAGCCAAGCAATCCCATTGGTGCTTCTGCTACAGTACTAGTTGAAAAAGGGGGTCATAGTTTCGCCGGTGTGAACAAAGAAGCATATGAATTAGTTCAGAGCTTAATTCTTTGCTTTGCTGTCAATCCAAGGCTGCAAAAAGAGATTGTGTCCTCCAAAGAGTACATCTGTGCCACAATACTTGATCCACGGTGCAAGAAAATATTGGCCACCTTTATCCCGTTTTCAGAAGGGGATGTTTTAGACTTGGATTATTCAAGCAATCAGGATTGTAAAGCACTGCTTATCACCCGTGAGGGTATCCAGACAGTGTGGGGGGTGGGAGTAGCTATTCCCGGGCATTGTCAGTGGAATAGCCAGTTTTTTAGGCCATTTCTGAAATCCTGCAGGGTGGGGGAGGTCCGGAGGTGGAGTGGGTGGCTGTTCCAGATCTTGGCGGTGTATTGCTTCGCCCTCTCAAATAATAGAAAATACTGCACTCCCGCACAGAGGCACAAACACGACGAAGCAATAAAAACACCTCACCAGGAAAGGGATTTCACTCATAGAATGAGGCACATCAAAAGACTGTTCTCAGAATATGGCATGGGGTTTTATTTGTGCAAAACTCTCCGATAAAAAGGCTTTCCCAGATGTCAAATGAACAACATTCAATTGTGTGTGTTTATATATATATATATATATTCACTGAAAAAACCATAGGTTTCACACATGTTATAGTTAGCGGAAATTTTACTGATAAAAAACCAATGAAATTCCCCCGTTATAGTTAGTGCAGGCAACTATAACTCACGCGACCGCAATCCTCTGCTGATGCTAATACTGTATTTAGACACTTATTTGCCCATGTCTTCTTCCATACATTTTTAGCTATACATATATTACAAATATTTTTTTTTCATAAAGACACATATGTCATCAGCAGAAGATTGCGGTCGCGTGAGTTATAGTTGCCTGCACTAACTATAACGGGGGAATTTCATTGGTTTTTTATCAGTAAAATTTCCGCTAACTATAACATGTGTGAAACCTATGGTTTTTTCAGTGAATTTGCAAGGTTTTTTTAAATGCTAATTCCTAACTATAACGTCTGTGAAACCTATGGTTTTTTCAGTGAATTTGTACGGTTTTTTAAATGCTAAGTTACTTTACGCCATTCGTGGCGTGCGCGCCCACTTAACGCAGTTCATTCCGTGCGCGCACGGTGCGATTCCCGCACCGTGCGCGCACAGTGAGCACGCGGTGCGCTTCGCGCACCGCGCGCCCACTTTATGCAGTTAGTGCCGTGCATGCACGGTGGGCACGCGGTGCGCTACGCGCACCGCGTGCCCACGTTACGCTAGATGGGACATGTACGCACGATGCGCTTCGCGCACCGTGCGCACATGGAGGACATATGATGCACTTCGTTTTGAAAGGTAATATTTTAATTTTTCTTATATTTTATAAGCCATGCACAAATGGTGCCCTTCGGGCACCATTTGCACACGGGGTGGAGAGAGTGTGGATAATTTTTTTTTTTATTATTTTTTTTTAAAATATTTTAGTTTATCTCAGGTGTAATAATCCATGCACAATTGGTGCCCTTCGGGCACCAATTGCACACGGGGTGGAGAGAGTGTGGATAATTTTTTTTTTTTTTTAATTTTTTACCGTACGCGTACGGTAAGCGTAATCGGCGAACTTACCGAAAAAATAAAAATTCCGTTTTTGGCCTTGGGGGATCTTTGGGGACTCCCTTAACATGGCTATGTGTGTGGGAGCTGTCTAAACAGCCCCTTTACATGTTTTTGGGCTTTATATTTTAAAAATCACTCTCAGTGCGAGAGAGAAAATGGCGGCCGCCGCTTCCTGGTTTCGGCCGATTCGAATGTTTACTTAGATCTAAGAGCCAATCAGAATCGCGCTCGCGCACGCCACCGTACGCGTACGGTAAGCGTACCGTAAGCGCACCGTAAGCTGGCTCAGATATATATATTGATTTAAAGGCTATTTTCTCAGAATCTACTGAACAGATTTACACCACTTCCTTGACCTGAGGACTACCTCTCTGCCAAATTTCTAGTAATTCTGTTCAGCCGTTCGGGCTGTAGCCCTGTCTAAAGGTCCTATGGAAAAATGCATGGGAAAAACGCGTTTTGGGACCCCCTTTTATCTCAGCCGCCGCTTGACGAATCCCCCCGAGACTTTCAGGGTAGGAGAAGAGCGTAGCGCCCCACCTATTTTGAAAAATTCGCGAGGATTCGTCGACCGGCGCCAAAGTTATTCAAAATAGAATGTTGCGGATTTCCTATGGAAACGTGGTCCTAACTATAACTACCTACTGGCGACCGCCAGTAGGTAATATATTTATTTTTTCCACTGAAAAAAACACAGGCCGTGTTTTCAAAAGCGCCATGGCAGGCATTGGCCTGAACAACACGAAATGCTGTTATTTCTCTATAAAGCACATGTTTCATAAAAGGCTTCTGGAGCCTCTGTGGTCCATACCTTGTATGTCCTGCGGTGGTGATGTCTGCCTGAGGAATATATATAAATATATATATATATATATATATATATATATATATATATATATATATATATATATACACATATACACTCCGAGTGTCACCCAGCTGCTGAACTCTGATCGGACAGGTGCTGTTATCCGCTCTAACGTGTTGGTGACCTCACGTGAAAATACTCAAGCTCAAAAATGCGGAGCACTCTTGGGACGTTTTCTGTTGTAATTTATTAGGAGCAAATGCATTTCGACCTATGACCTTCCTCAGTGCTCATCAACTTAGCACCAAACATGTTGCACATTTAAATATAATCACAGATGATTTCATTGGAAAAGCACTCTGTCATGGCCAGCAACGAAGGATCTATCTGGCTGCCATGTCAGTGTGTACTTTACTGCTTACAGCCTACGAAGGACAGCATGAATCATGTTCTGCGTAAGTAACATTTAACAAACTTGATTTTCGTTCTATTCAAGAGAAATGCAGCCACTAAAGTCTATACAAGACAGAGAACTATGAGAAAACGAAACATTTACCATAAGGCTGTAAGCAGTAAAGTACACGCTGACATGGCAGCTAGATAGATTGGTATCGTACCGAGAACTTGATTTGTCCTTCGTTGCTGGCCATGACAGAGTGCTTTTCCAATGAAATCATCTGTGATTGTATTTAAATGTGCAACATGTTTGGTGCTAAGTTGATGAGCACCGAGGAAGGCTAAAGGCCGAAATGCATCTGCTCCCAATAAATTGCAACTGAAAATGTCCCGGGAGTGCTCCGCATTTTTTATCTTGAATATATATATATATATATATATATATATATATATATATATATATATATATATCCAATAACGATGCACTCCTGTCGGAAAGCGTAGCCCTCCGAGGGGTGGCACAGCGCCGGTGGAGTAACCCGGTAATTATATCCTTGCAAAACGGAGTTCCAATTGTGCTCTCAGGTCAGGGAAAAAGACACCACACCGTCCAAGTTGCTTCAAGGGGGTTTATTGCTTCATAAACCCAACGTGACGCGTTTCACCCTCAACGGGCTTGCTCACACACCGTTATGCTCCCGGACCATCGTATACATACATTATTCGTACAACCATGGACATCGAAAGAGGACTATTGCAAAGGTTTTACAGCGCCATTTTGGAACAGTGAATTTTTAACAGATAGCAATACTTTATGGGCGCCATTACACAACGGTAAAAGCAACTCGTATACTGTAGCAGAGCCTACTTTACAATTTACTTGTTTTTTAAATGGAAAATCCGTAACTCGCTCCTAGTGAGCTTGATTACTCTCTGTGTTTAATAGCGTTCCGCATTGCCATGTCGTTACTCGCTTCTAGTGAGCTTGGTTCTAGGGCATAGTTGGCTGGCTTATACAGACATGTTGAAAAAATATTCGATGAACATTAGTGGCACCCTCGGGACTAAATTGCGCCGTGTAGTTGATTTTCGCAATTGCTCTCTGTGATTGGGTGGCATCACGCATTGTAATGTCGTATGCCATATTAGGAGCGCGTCTATGATTGGTCGCAATCTGTTTTGCTCCTTGATGGTGCAACTATTCCCAAAGTGGCTACCGATCATGTTAGTGATGTGTATATAGCTATTGGCGGGACATTTGGCTATACTATACTGCCACCCAAATGTCAGTTAAAACTTGTGTTGCTGGGTGTCCTTGTATATTACTAATTAATCGCTCCATCCCTTGTGTCACAGATCTTACTGATGTGTAACTAGACAGCCTATCACACCTGCCCCGTCCAGCTGTGTCGGTTACCTTGCAATGTCTCTATTAAGCCCAGAAAAAATTAATTACATTGCATTGTATAGTAACATATTGGTCCGTTGGTGCATCCTTAACCAAAATCAAAATAAATTCAAAAGTGTCCCAATAATAAAGTTAAAATAGAATTGGTCTTATCTGTCCACTGGAGAGCAGCATGGGAAGAAAAGGGTAGGGATCCTGTGTCGCAGGCCCAAGACATAGTCCCTTCCTTTCTTCCTGTAAAAGAGAAACACAGGGTCAGTTGACTCCAACTACAATAGACATTCAACAGACAATCAAAATATAAAACATTAGTTATATAAACCATTCGTCGTTGTCCTAGCTGGGCCTCAATACAACCTCCCTCATGGATCACCCTCCTTGGAGTATCCATTCTGTTCTTACATGTGATCAGTGTCTTATTTGTGGATGGAAAAATGCTATCCCTTTAGTCCCCATGTAGGTGTATTGCCATCTCCTCATCAATATTATGGCCGTTCGGATATTTAGTCCCCATCCCAATTATGTGACGTGATTCGCGTTGTCTCAATTTAAGAGTACTATTACCTCCTCTCTTATTAGGTAAGATTCTTTCAATTACATAATAGGACAGTTTGGTATAATCTGAAAAATGTTTTGCCTCAAAGTGTCGAGCAATGGGGTACTGTTGGTCCTTATTTGTAATTGCCCTCATGTGCTCGAGGACCCGTTTCTTAGCCATGTGTGTTGTGCTTCCTACGTAGCTCAGTTGGCAAGGGCATTCAAGCACATAGACTACGTTGGTACTGCTACAAGTGAGGAACTGTTTGATGGGAATCATACTGTTTGTACTACCGTTCCAAAACTCCTTGCGTAAGCGGCTGTTGCCGCATGCCTTGCAGTGTCCACAGGGATAGAAGCCTTGTAGATCAATAGTATTGCTTCTTTCCATACTAGGTAAATCACTATGTACAAGCATGTCTTTTAAGCTACGTCCTTTCCTGTAACTTATTGAGGGATGAGTGGGTATCATCTTGCCTATGACAGGATCTCCTTTGAGGAGCTTCCAGTTCCGGGAGATCATTTTCTTGATTTTATCTGAGTGGCCGTTATATGTGAGAATCAGCCTGGTTTCTACATTCTCATCATTTATGGGTGAATTGGACTCAGGGGAGGGTTCAAGGATTGCACCTCTGTCAATCGTTTTAACCCTGTCCATCGCCATTTTGAGAACCCACATGGGATATCCTCTTTCTTTGAATCTCTGTGTCATAGTTCTTTGTTCTTTAAGGAAACCTTCCTCTGTGCTACAATTTCTCTTTGCTCGGAGCAGTTCCCCGTAGGGGATGCTCCATTTGAGTGTGTTGGGGTGACTGCTGAGAGCATGTAAAAGCGTATTCCCTGCTGTAGGTTTGCGAAACAAAATAGTTGTTAATTTGTTGTTCGCAATTTCTACACATGTATTAAGGTACTCAACCCTCACATTGCTTGTAGTATGTGTGAGTGTTAGATTATTGTTGTTCTGGTTGAGTCTGGTGATAAAGTTATTGGCTTCTTGTTTGCTGCCTTTCCAGATTACAAACAAGTCGTCAATATAACGTAACCAGAGTTTTACTTTAGTGAAATCATGCTGTAGACTGGCTTCCTTCCTGATGTCCTCCTCCCATGCTCCCATAAAGAGATTGGCAAAGCTCGGCGCGAAGCTGGTCCCCATCGCCGTACCGAGGGATTGTTTGTAGATTACATTATCAAACATAAAGAAGTTGTTTTTCAGACAAAATTTGATAATTTCAAGTATCATCAGAGTGTGCTCTTTAAATCTAATGTGTCTGCGTTTGAGAAATCTTTCGCATGCTTCTGTTCCTTGTTCATGATTGATGACAGTGTAGAGGGAATTGACATCCATGGTTATCAGTAAGAAATCATCTTCCCATTTAACGTCACGTATTTTAGCCAAGAAGTCTTTTGTGTCCTTGACATATGACGGGAGAGTGATTACAAACTCCCTGAGGAAATGATCCGCATAACGCGATAGATTTTCCAAGACACAACCTCTGGAAGAAATAATGGGTCTACCAGGGGGATTGATCTTATTTTTATGTATCTTGGGAAGTAGGTACATCACAGGGAGGATAGGGTGATCTTTCTTCAGGTAACAGAATTCCTCCCATTCAATCAACCCCTTATCCTTCCATTCGCCCAGTTTTTCCCAGATCTGTACAATGCTGTTGTTATAATCTGTACGATTAGATCTAGAGTAAGTGTAGGTATCACTCAGTTGTCTCGTAGCTTCTGCTACGTACATTTCCCTAGACATGATGACAATGTTACCCCCCTTGTCGGCGGGTCGAATTACAATACTGTCATCTTCGGCTAGCTCTTGTATAGCCCTCCTTTGTGTAAAGGTGAGATTATGTTTAAAAGTTTGCATTTTCTTGGCCCAGTTCTGTTGCCTAAATTCCAGAAGGTTCTGGCTCACCTGCTCCTGAAAAGTGTCAATGTTGTCGTGGCTCATTATCGGTAAAAAAGTGGATTTTGGTTTGAAACCGGAAATGGTAGATGCGTCGCACCTTATCTCCATCTCATTTAAAATTCGTTGAGCCTCAATATTGGCATCTCCGTCACTGATATCGTTTTGTAATTCGTGCATTGCAACCAACAGATCAATATCCCCTATAGTCAATTCCTCATCTGTTATAGAGCTCTCTTTTTGGGGCCTAGTTCTATTTCTTGTTGGTTTCAGAGTATGCCATTTTTTAAGTTTTAGTTTTCTGCAGAATTTAAAAATATCAATTCTGTCATTCACATAATTCATGGGGATTGATGGGCAGAAAGATAGGCCAAAGCATAGGGTTCTTTTGTCTTTGAGACTAATGGTTCTATTGGAGAGGTTCACAATAGTTAAATTTACCATGTTGTCATCCATTATGCGTTGGTCTTGGAGCGTGTCTGTTGTCTTCCCACTGGCTCCGAATCGTAGTCTTTTCTGTCTCCTCTGTAGGATCCTCTTCCTCCTCTTCCTCTTGGTCCTCTTGTTCTTCCTCTGCCCCTTCCTCTTCTCGTTGGTGTTGCATCTCTCTGATTCTCCTGATTTGTTTTCAGAGTTTGGCGGCTCCGTCTCAGGAGCCGATATTCGTCTAAAAAAGACGTTGGCCGTGGAGTGGCTTCCCCTTCCGACGTTGTTCCTTCAGATGTAGGTGTCGTATCTGAGCCTTCAGTGTTTGTGTCGCTTGAATAGATGGTCTCATCTTCATTGTTATTGACTGGTATTGAGGTTTTCGGTATGTTCTTTTTTCCGTCCTTCTCATAAAGATGGTCGTATTTTCTGCTGTGTGTAAGGATTCTACCTGACTCATAATCGCCACAGTCTCTGTGGAGTTTCCTTTGTTTTCTAGCTTTTATATCCTCTTCCACCAGTTTTAATCTCTTTTTCATTTCTTCCAGAAATTTGCAGATTAGTTCTTGTTCGGGGTTAGCCTCTAGTTCCTCTTTAATGCGTCTAATCTCTGTTTTGATACTGTCTCTATCTGTCCAGGCGTACTTCACCAATATCTTTAACATATTGGTCGAGCTATTTGCAGAGTTCGCCGACCATTCTTCCAACATTTGGGGATTCAGAGAATCATAAGAGGGAGTGATGTAAATCCTTAGTCCGCGAGGGACCATGCCCTTGTCTATGTAGTCCTGTAATGATGTCGCTTCCCACCACTTCGCTGTTTCTTGTTTATGAAGTTTTTCATATTTCCTTAGTGTCTCCATAATGGTTGGTTCATTCCTCGTGGTGGTGAGAGCTGGGTTATGACCTTTCCCAGGTGCTCTCGCAAACAGCGTTTGTGCTGCCGCTCTGCGTTCATCATCCTCTTCCATTCCAAAGGAACTGATGCTCTCCAGTGGACCAGCTCCTGGTTATGGTGTGTGTCGATCCGAGTTCAGCTAACTATAACTCTCGCCCCCGCAATGCACTGCTGATGATGTCACATATTACATCATTTATGACATGGTCAGTGATATCATTGATGACATCTCAAATGACATCACTGAGGACATCATACAGTGACTCTGTGTTTATGTAAAGTTTAAATATGTTTTATATATATATATATATATATATATATATATATATATATATATATATATATATATATATATATATATATGCCAAGGTGTATTGAAGAATGAGTGGGTGTATAAATGTCTGAATGGATGATTTAGTAGGTGCGTGACTGACTGTATTAGTTACTGATTAAATGTGTCTTACTGAATGCATGGGTTAGTGACTGATACAGACATTCACACAATTTAATTTGTCAGTTGGTGTGTAAGCGGTTGCATGGGTTGGTGAGTAACTAAATGAGGGTCTATATGGGTTATTGATTGGTTGTCTGAGTATCTGTATGGGTGCCTGTGTGGGTGGGTGGGGGGGTGACTGTGCATAGATGTGAGTGGGTGATTCACTGGGTGTATGGGATCAAGAGTACATCTGTGAAGGGCTGTATGGGTGGTGTGTGAGTGTGTGTATGAGTGTGTTAGTGAGTGAATGGATGCCTCAGTGGTACATGTGTGAGTAACTGCATATATGAAAGGCAGTTTATGTGAGTGTTGGAGTATACACATGACTATATGTGAGAATGAGTGATTGTGAGAGTGGCTGTATGGATGAGTGTGTGCTTATATTAGTTATTGTATAAGAGTGTAAGTATGCGTTAGTATATGTTTGAATAAGTGAGGTGGAGTGTGTATAACTGTATATGTGAGTAAATGGGAGTGTGATTGATTCTTTGCACGTCTGACTAGGTGTATGAGTAACTCTATGGATGAGTGGCGGTGTGTGAGTATCTGTATCGATATGTGAGTGCATATGATAGTGCCGTATTGATGGTTGACTGCATGTATGAGTGACTGAGTGGATGTGTGTGTAGACCTAGGAATTAGTGAGTGGGTATGTACTAACTGGTATTGGTGTGTCTATGGTTTCGAAAATGGTAGTCTGTATTTTAGAGTGGATGTATCAAAGGCTATTTTAGGGTATGAGGAGGTGCATCAGATTATCACGTGGATGATGTCATCATTCAATCAATCAGGTGTTATAAATTCACCCACGCACTCTCCTTGCAGTACTCTAATCATTCAGTCAGTACCCAAGTACTCATGCAGTGACCCAGGCCTTAACAGATGCACTGCTGTAAACCCCTGTCCACTACATGTGCAGTCCTCTAGCCACCTACACACTTGTCTTTCACACCATCAATTACCCAGGCAGTACCCATTCACTCCAGCAATCACCCTGTAACTCCCCATGCACTCCTCCAGTCAGCCATCCATCGCCATGTACAAATCCATTCACTGCGCCAAAACCCAAACACTTATAAAATCACCCAGGCACTCTTCTTGCAGTACTCTAATCATTCAGTCACTACCCAAGTACTCACACAATGTCCCAGGCCTTAACACATGCACTGCTATAAACCCCTGTCTACTACACATGCAGTCCTCTAACCACCTACACACTTGTCTTTCACACCTTCAATTACCCAGGCAGTACCCATTCACTCCAGCAATCACCCTGTCACTCCTCATGCACTCCTCCAGTCAGCCATCCAGCGCCATGTACTGATCCAGTTAGTTGATCATGTCTAGACGCAGAGCTAAACCTGTAATAGCTAGAACACATAATACTATAGATACATACCTGACTAAAGCAGTCAGTGCCCTGGCGGATGAAATAGATCGTACAGAGAGACGGATCTCAATGGGAACAGGTACGAGGGGGGTAAACAAGTCGATGTGATTGCAGAGGTCCATACAACCAGGGAGGAAGGATCGATTATTGTAGATTAAGCACCGGATATAACTTCTGATATAGCTATGGCTGATATGGAGACTTTACATAGCTCTCGGATCTCAATCACACCTAATTTATCTAACTCACCCTCCTTGCCCCAGCTAGCGAATTTAACCAAAGGGGGCAAAAGGAGAAATACAGGCCAGGGAAATAATAGGACAGTTAAAGGAATGCAAATAGTTACAAGAGGGATGTCGACAAAACAGAAAGCTGCATCAAACAATGAGCAACTTATGTGCTCTTTTAGTATGGAGGTTCTTACTGATAAAATTACTGAGATAATCCGGCCATTATATGAGAAAATTGATATTTTGACTAGAGAGGTTCATAGACTTGGTGGGTTCATGGATAAGTATAGACCACAAGTCCAACTAGTTAATCCAAGAGATCAGATTAATGTGTCGACAAATAATGTCCCCACTAATTTAGCTATCAATAATCCGTTAAATTTAGTATTGGCCGATCCTAGTTTAGGTTCAAGTACAGCCAGTAACCCAGATAATAGGAAAAATCAAGAGGAACCAAAGAAACCCTCTCATGTTGAAAGTATGATGCCATTAAATGGTAAAGGAACCCAAAGAAAAGAAACCATGGAGCAGGCAAGAAAGTTACGTAATATAGATAACTCTAATACTACACATATACCAGCGGTCATTAATTTACCACCAGAATGTGGGGCATACGTTGCTGTTCTTTCTAATGTACCCAAATTACGGGGAGGACAATCAGAAACCAACTAATCTTTAAAAAATAAAACCTTGCATTGGTTATCTAAATTTTGTGGTTTCCCCATAATGGAGGCTGATCAGATAATACTTACCCAAAGGGTTGGTTGGATAGGCCCATTACCAAAACACTTTGATGGTGACTGCATAATAATCAATTTTAGGTCACCAGGTTGGGCGTATAAATCCATAATTAATGCCCCTCCACCTTCTTGTTGGGATTTTAATACTACATTACTGCCATTGGGTTTCTTTTATAGATATCTGCCTGTAAGTGATTATGCTGTAAACCAAAAGTTTTATCATTCAACTATCAATCCAATGCCCCCATTAGTACCCCGAGCTACATGCTTTTCTGTTCCGTTGTACAATAGATTCCAACCTCTGGGCACATTGGAGGATAACGATTGACGAGAGAGTCCTGAGGTTGTACCTCTAACCGATGGAATAGATAGCGAGGTAGTCTACAGGCCAAATGAAAGAGGAAATGGAATTAGTAAACAACAACTCCCATACATAAACCCCAAGCAGGTGGTTATAGATTATGATAATATTGTGAATCATGCCCTTGTTGTTACAACTGATGTTAATGAGCGAACAATCGGGTTACAGAATGCTGAGATCGTAGCAAATACAACTACGATTCCTATCACAAGCCAACAAATGCAAACAATAATACAAGGGGGCTATACATTTATAACTTGGAATATTGCAGGTCTTGGTAAAAAATTGGATACACCTTTTTGGCAGGATTTTATTTCCTGTGGCAATGATTTTATTTGCCTACAGGAAACATGGAGTACAACTCCGGTTATGGTCGAAGGATACTCCTCATACTGTTTGAGTGCGACGTCGTCCATTACAGGAAGAGCTAAGGGAGGATTGCTGCTACTTATATCAAACAAAATACGTGGCTGTAAAATGATAAGTTATTCATCTATACATAATCACCGCCAAGTGTTGAGATTTGAGTTCCCAAAGGGTAAGGATCTGATATTTAATTAATTATTATAACTCTATCTTTTCCAATGATACAGGAGATTTATTAGAAGCATTGGAACAAGAGATAGATAGGGTATTGGCCCTCTCTGGTAAACTTGCCATTCTCCTTTGGGTTGGTGATTTTAGTCTACGAGCATGTCTTCAACAGAAATTAACTCCTGTGGCTTTATGAAAGTTAATAGTAACATTAATGAGAATGATGATGATCTGTTACACTTCCCTCATTGTAGATATGGTACGATTTTAAATATGATAATGGCTAAATTTGACCTTGATTTATTAGACTGTTCATTTAGTAAGGGTCATATTAAATGTCCAACTTTTACTGGGCGGAATGCTTTTAGTAACATAGACCATATTTTAATTTCTAAAAATAGTTTTTATACTGATTTATGGATATCTGAACAGGTGGTGAGTGATCACAATAGTATTTCCATTGTAATTTTAGACTGGGGTAACAAATTGGTGAATACCGAGGATTGTATTTCAAATATTCTTCCTGTTCGGTCCAATGGCACGAGAATTAAATGGTCTGGAGTAGACCCACCCAAAGTTCAAAAGGAGGTGGTTATAAATTGTAAGAAATAAATTGATTACTGCCTCGGTGAAGAGATCCTCCCTGACACTTTGATAGAGGTTTTCTCGGATATTAATAGATTAATAAAGACCTTATTAACTAAAAGCACCAAAAATTCTAATAAAATAGGTCCGAGGTGGTTTGATTCAAAATGTACACTTGCATTACAAATATTGAAATCGGCATTGGGGACTATTCCTCGAAACCAACTATATATACATGAGTTGCGAGTTGCATATAAGCAAGTTATACTGGCTCACAAAAAAGAACTTCAAGCGGATGCATGGGACAAATTAAATCTGGTAGCTAACACCAATAACAGCAAACTCTTCTGGGAAACTGTAAATAGTCCCTTTTTAAGAGATAAATGTACTCCAGAATTAACGTCCCAAGTGAATTGTACAGAATGGATTGAACATTATACCAATATTTTTAATCCAGACAAGGTGCCCCTAACCACATTATTAAATAATGATTTTACATGGCCCACCCTGCCTTTGCTAATTGATGTGGAAGAAGTACAGGAAGGGTTAATCAATAGTAAAGGGGGAAAAGCACCAGGTCCGGACGGCGTTCCGATTGATCTATATAAAAATGAAATGGATTTATGGGCCCCAATTCTTGCGAGGGTTTTTAACATTGCGGCTGCAGGGAATTTTCCTAAATCATGGGGTCAATCATTAATTATCCCAATATTTAAAATGGGTTCCCGCTCTGAAGCCTGTAATTATCGTCCAATATCTTTATTGGATTCTTCAATAAAGGTTATGAGCAGGGTCCTATTAAAAAGATTGGAAACCTGGGCCTTGGACCACAAGATTTTAACTCCTGTTCAATACGGATTTAGGAAAGGCCTAGGTACCCTCGAACAATGTGTGAATCTGGATTTATTAATTAGTAAATATACATCAGTGAAAGGGGGTAATTTGTTTTTATATTTTGCTGATTTAAGCAGCGCCTTTGATTTAGTGGACCACTCTCTATTGTGGACAGTACTGCTTGAATCTGGGGCACCGAAAGAGATAGTATTCTTTTTGGCACGAGTATATGAGAGACTATCCAGTAGTGTACGTTATGGGCCAACTGGTGAACGAACCCCCTTTTTTTATGTAAGACGAGGGATTAGGCAGGGGTGTGTTTTGGCCCCCCTCCTCTTTTCTTTATTTATTAACCAAATAGCCACGCTCTTAAGTCAGATTCCAGCAGACGCACCAATGATAGATAAAAAGACAGTACCAGTATTATTATATGCTGATGACGCTGTTTTACTTTCACGTACCCCAATAGGCCTTCAACGGCTTATTATTAATTTTACAGATTTTATCAAAGGCAGGAAACTTATAATTAATCAAAAACTTATACTATGACATGTGGCAAAAAGTCGAACTCATCAAGGTCCTTTTTTTTAGATGGTTTTAAAATTCATGCTGTTACCTCTTTTTGTTATTTAGGCATTACTTTTGCTGGAAATGGTAAATGGACCAATGAACATGAAAATTTTAGATATAAAATGATTAGGAATACGAATGGCATATTTAGGTTTGCAGCCAAACAGGGGGACCGGAGGGCAAAGGATATGGTGAACATGTATAATGTAAGATGTGTTTCCTCAGCCCTGTATGGGGCCGGAATATGGGGCCATTATCCTGCTGACCAACTCCAATTAGATGAAAATAGTTTTCTTAAACGGCTGTTAAGTGCTCCTGTCTCAGATTCTACCGAGTTAATTCATTTGGAAACCGGTCTTAACTATATTTCTGATTTGGCCGCTTTACGGCCTTTAATTTTATGGCGTTCTATTTGGTCCAAGAGTGAAACTGAGTTCACACATAATTAAGGACTGTTTAAAGTTGGACTTTTGTATACCGTGGATAAGTTACATTAACCACTGGTAGAACTTGCTATTTGAATTTAATATCTTTGATGAGTCCGAATACCCAATGACACTATCAAAAAAAGAGATAAAAGACTCCTTTTTGTCCTATAAGAGGGGGGAACGAGATAATAAATTACTAAGGACCCAAAGAACACTTGTGTTTTATAGGCAACTTGAACTTAAAAGTGGGTTCCAGCAGTATCTAGTAGATGTGACAAGATCCTCACATCGATTTGTATTATCTCGTCTTAGGTTGGGAATTGTTCACCACCTCGTAGCCTTCCGGATATGGGAAAAGGTTCCAAAGTGAAGTGCGCATGTGATAATATCTCTAATCAGAGTTGCTGCCATTTTTTACTTTTTTGTAAATTTTACGTATCATTTAGGAAATACCATCTAAAACTGATTTTTTTAAAATATAACACCCGTTCAACTATAAATGCTATGAAATTACTATGTAAGTTGGAGAGCCCAGATATCTGTTTTCATGTGGCTAATTTTATAATGAAATGCAGAGTTGCCAGAAAGTCGATAGTACTCTGAAAATCCAGTTTTTATTGCAAATTTGCACATAAACATATGTTATTTTAAAGCGAACTTATATAGCCTTATGTACTGTAATAGTTGGATAGATGTTGCAAATTGGCACATTAGCTTATGTCACTTTTTTGCGAATTTGCACAGCTTTATGTACTGTAATAGTTATACAAATGAGTATTTGTATATCTGGATTCTGGCACTGTATAGCACAAAGCACCTTGATGTTTTATTATGAACATGTATTTTAATAATTATATAGATGGAGGATTACTGCCAACATCATATTTGTAATAATTATACACGTAGAGGATTTTTCAAATGTTGAATGTAATTGTCTAGCGTATATGGTTGTGTTATGCAAACCGAATAAAAGCTTTCTGAACTGAACTGAGTGAGGACTGCAAGAGTTTTTGTAGCTCTTGTATTACCTGCCAGGCCAGTGGCAAGGCAGGTAAGTCTACAAAGGCCCCCCTGATACCTCTACCAGTGGTGGGGGTTCCCTTTGAACGGGTAGGGATTGACATTGTTGGTCCCCTTGACCCACCAACAGCTTCTGGGCACAGGTTTATACTGGTGGTAGTGGATCATGCCACCAGGTACCCAGAAGCTATTTCCCTTAGAACCATCACAGCACCTATGGTGGCAAGAGCCCTCCTGGGAATCTTTTCCAGGGTAGGGTTCCCTAAGGAGGTATTGTCTGACAGAGGTACAATCTTTATGAGTAGTTAACCTCAAGGCAATGTGGAAGGAGTGTGGTGTTAACTACAGGTTCACCACCCCTTATCATCCTCAGTGCAATGGGCTTGTTGAAAGATTTAACAAGACCCTCAAGGGTATGATCAAAGGAGTCCCAGAAAAGCTCAGGCGAAAATGGGATGTTCTTCTGTCCTGCCTTCTCTTTGCATACAGGGAGGTGCCACAGAAGGGGGTTGGTTACAGCCCTTTTGAACTTTTATTTGGCCACCCTGTCAGAGGGCCACTCTGTCTAGTGAAGGAGGGATGGGAGTTACCTCTCAAACCCCCTAAACAGGATATTGTGGACTATGTACTTGGTCTCCGCTCCAGGATGGCCGAGTACATGAAGAAGGCAACAAAAAACCTTGAGGCAAGTCAGGAATTACAAAAAGCCTGGCATGACCAAAAGGCTGTACTGGTGGTGTACCAGCCAGGACAGAAGGTATGGGTGTTGGAGCCAGTGGCCCCAGCAGCCCTCCAAGA